>NC_135244.1:10690497-11380994 GCF_947623445.1 Clavelina lepadiformis
CTTTGCTTGTCCTAAGTTATCAAAGTAAACTTTAAAAAGAGCACAATTGATTAACATGTATACTTGTTTGTTAACATTATAGGTCACAGAAGCTTCCAAATCTAAAATACTTTTATTGAGCTTACTAACAGATCTTAAAACATGTTATTCTAACTTTACACTCATGCGTTGGTCAGTATGGTGGGCTTTATCTACATGTGGTTGGATGCTTGTTGTTAATTACATCCAAAATTTATGGGAAAATATCTCCCCTAGTGCTACGAATGAAACCCGGGTTTACAATGGCGCTGTGGAATCTGTTGCAACGATTATGGGTAAGTGAATTTTGTTTATGATGTATCTTCATTTTTGTTTAGTGTAACAACATGCAATGTACCAAAATGTAGCCAATGTTACAATAGCAAATGGTACATGAATCATTTACATCAAAATGTAGCAAATGTGTGAGATGTTACAAAGTCCAGAAATATGGTTAATTCAAAATAATGTTATTCATCTTTTACCAACATGAACAAGGTTTTTTTAATTTGAATTGCATGAACAACTGATGTAACGATAGTAAATGATATATAAATTGTTCACATCAAATTTTGCAAACATGAGAGATGTTCTGAACTACAAACAATACTAATCTAAAATGATTTCATTCATCTTTACCAAAATGAACATGGGTTTTATAAAATTGAATTATATGTACAACTGATGTATTAGATTTGATCAATGAACTGAAAAAGTTACCTTTTAAATTGACAAGTTTATATACTTGGAAAAATCTTACCATATAACTGACTATAGATACAATATAATTGTAACTATACTGATAGTACAGTTACAAATAAAGTATGATGAATTTGTATTTAATCCTGTTTTTATTTACTATGAAAGCAAGAAAACATATAAGAAAGTTTTTTGTGACCTCCCTCTAAAAACACATTTTCCAGATGAAATAGAGAACTATATCAAACTTAGTACACAGTTCAATCAACCATTGGTTGTAATTTTTATTCTAAAAATATTAGTGCTCCCTTTCCATAATTTGATTACGGGAATGTAAAGGTGCTTCTCGTGAGACTGTACGCATCAATGCATATAGCAAAAAATGTATACAGGGCCGAAGAAATTTGTCTCTCTGTAAATTTTTTTTTATTTTTGAATCTCAAGATTTAATTATTTTATTATGCACCTTTTCTAGTTTATTACAATTGAATTTTGCATTTAATGGCATATTTTTGTAGAGCAACAAATCCAGTATTGAATTGACTTAAAGTTAAATGTCCAAATTGACTTAACTTGATTCTTGTCACCCTATGACAGATGTGACATCAAAAATAGAGCTTTAGGTTTTAAAAATGGTAATTTTCTGAAAATTATACTTCTCTACAAGAAACAACCATACTAATTTTGAAACAGCCGTGTATTGAGAAAACTTGTTGGAGTTAATGGTCTTGAATCACAGTTTAAATTTAAATTGACTGAGTTAGAAAAAAATCTTGGTTGCAACATTAATTTAAAATAATGGGATTAATTGGTTGTCCGAGTGGTATGCATTTTTTGTTTTTTCATATAAATCCTAAGAAATTAAACTCCAATTATTCCTCGAAATATTCTAGCAATATTTGTTAACAGTAACAAATTCTATGTTACTTTAGGGGCACTAGGGGCATTTTCTGTTAGTTACATTCAGACAAACTTGTCCAAATGGGGAGAAATACTGCTTGGATGTTCCTCTGTGTTCAAGTGTGGCTTGTTACTTTTAATGTATTGGACGACCAGCATATGGGCATGTTATGCTGCATATGTTGCATACATCTTGCTCTACAACTTTGTCATTACTATCACACAGTGGGTTATTTTATATTCAGTTTGGTATTATGCATATCAGTGGTATGGACTACATTAGATGATGTTATGAAGCTATTGGTACAATATTTGCTTGTGATTACATACATACCTTTTGTTGCAAAATAAAATTGTGCTAGATTCATAAATTACTTAATTCTACTAGATATCAGCTAGCAGTTGGCTTGAACACAAGACGATTTGCCCTACTATTTGGGGCAAATACATTCATGGCAGTTAGCCTTAATACTCTTCTTACAGTCATAATAATTGACCAAGCTGGGTTTGGCTTAGATGTAGAAACCCAATTTTTGATTTACAGGTATGAGTAAAATTATGATTGTTATTGTTATGTCAGCTTAAACTATGTATACAGTGGAAGCTCTCTAACTCCTCTTCATTAAACTACCAATTTTGATTTAGTCAGAAAACCTTCACTGGTCTCAGTAAATTGCCTATAAAACTATATGAATACAACTGACAAGTTTTTTTTGGTACTCAATATGTTTTTATGGTCAACAAAGTGCATGATAGCATGTGTTGCTTTGAAACTATTTTAAAAATTCATTCATTGTTACTCAACACTCAAGGTGAATTGGTTGCCAGTAATCTCTTGGTTAATCAAATGACAGCTTGGCATGTTAATTTTTGCCTGGATCACAGATGACAAGAAATATTTTGAAATGATTGTTTGAAGAAACTAATTGATCAGCATTACGAATGGTTTTAGTGGTTAGGAAAATTTTGGAATGAAATCTAATCACAGGTTTACTGATAGCCAAATTGGCATTTAGAATACTCGTTTTCACAGACCCTTGCCACCAGTAACTTCAGATTATTCAAACTTTACACGACTTAAAGTAATTTATAAACCATGTTAACCAAATTTTAAAGTAAAATTAAAAACAGGATATAGTTTGGCACTCTGAAGGTTAACGTTATGTTTTTTTAAGGTAAAGAAAAATATAAAGTTAACCTTCAGAGTGACAAACTATATCCTGTTTTTTATTTTACTTAAAAATAATTTTTCTTTCCCTTACCTTCAATTTAGTAAGCTTCCACTGTGTTTACTGTTTATAATACAATTCATTAGCTGTAATATTTGGTGTTTTGATTGTGATAACAAAACATTTACTTTAAAATAACTTTGGGTAGCTGCACATATATGAAAACAAGTGTAGCATGCTTCTTGTATATGACGTTAAGGAAAATATTTGTCTTGCGTCTAAGAAAATATTTACAGAAATTTTATACACATGTTTCAGTGTCTATTTTGGTATCCTTGCCTTCATATTTTTACTACATGGATCATATGATAGACTTTTATCCAAAAGAACCAAGCCAGCAGAAGTTAATCAGGACGATAACGCTCAAAACGTTGATTGAATTTCATGATACTGTGACGATTACGTCACGACTCACGAGTTGTTTTCCAAGATGTTTGAAATTTAATTTGGGATTTTGTAATTCTGTTGTTTACCAAACTTGAGTTTTCCTTATTGACGTCATTAAGGAAAACTCAAGTTTGGTAAACAACAGAATTACAAAATCCCAAATTAAATTTCAAACATCTTGGAAAACAACTCGTGAGTCGTGACGTAATCGTCACAATACTATCGCTATACCTTTAATTGTATTGTAATCATTAGACTTGTTCCTTCTACCATAACAAGGATGCTTTTCTTAGAGATTTTGTTTGTCCATGACACTTGCAGTATTCATTTGTAGAAAACAATCATCTCCAGTTTTTGGTTAATTTTGTTTTTTTTTTGCCCAGCGTTCCCATTCGTATAACAAAATCGATGAACATTTAAGGTGTCCACTTTTAATTTTTTTGAAATGACAATTCTATCTATGTCTGCTTTCTTTATTACATTTACAGTGTTTTGACCACTAGTTTGCTAAATGCAATACAGCTGCAGGTATAGTCTCGTGACTTCTTTATAGCCGACTACGTGTTTTTTGTAAGCATATGAGCTTTTGGAGATAGCATAGGCTATGCTTATATTATCACAAAAAAATCAGGCTGGGTAATAGCAGCGGAAATCTGTACAAAATATATATTAGAGTGGACAGAAACAAAAATGTGATGAAATAAACAACTGCTGTATTGTTAACTGAGGCCGATCATTTAATCCGGAGACCGAAGCAGCTCAAACCTCATCATAAGTATTGCAAGAATTTGTTTAGTTTTGTTGCCCAAACTACCAAATTAAATTAAATGTGAAAATTGTTGGAAAATTTTATTTTTTTACGCTGCTATCTCTTGTATGATGTTTTTTGTAGGTGGTAGGCTTTTTTGCGTTTCCAGAGCGCAAAGAATCGAAATTGAATGTACAAAAATCAAATTTCGCTTATTGCAAGTGTTGGTTTTACAATATTGGCTTTAACACAGTCAAAATTGACTGGTTATACTGCGTCAGGTATTTTTTATCAACTTACAACCAATTGGCAGTGGCTTACTAAGTCATATAAAAATGGCTTTACTGTGATTACGTCACTATCTCGTTCAAAAGCAGAATAACATACAAAGGTATAAGATTACTATTTTCGGTTTAATTTGAAACCGGTATTGTAGCACTAAATTAAAAACGTATCAATACTTGATGAAAATGTTATTGTATGAAATATGCCAAGTCTCTCTATTATTTCAAATTAATTTGCGTTTTAAGAAGGCAGCACTAACGCAAAGACTACACAGTTTATTAGTGTACAGTATATACTCAACCATTGGTAATAACTACCGTGGTGACTAAATTTACTTTATATCCGGCTGGCTGCATCATTATCGAGCGTAGCAGCCCTATTTAAGGCAGATGCCGTGAGAAAGATCATTTGGGTTCATGCGAGCCCAATTCTTATTTGTATCAGCACCAACCGATGTTCATCCAACAATGTTCATTCAACATTTGTCAAATTGTTTCGTTTTAAAAAAAGGTTTAAATAACGATTGAGAAAGAAAAAGTTTGAGGTAAATGACCTAAGGAATGTTACTCTGGTTTAGCTTGGCCAGGAAACTGTATTGTAGATCATCATTTTTTACCAAAGTTGTTAAATTTGTAAGTAGTAATATTGTATTTGGGTTCGAAAATGTTCCATATACAAGCGACATTTGGGGAATTTAGGGAGAGTGCTGCTAAGTGTACTATTATTGTACTCTTTTTCTTATATTTTCAATATCACACGAGCTATGTTTAAAATGTTTAGTGCCTAAGAAACTTTTTCAATCAAGTATAGGCCTATAGAAATTGTAATGGCAATCTTTTTTTTTTGAGAAGTGTTTATTAACCTTTTTCCCCCAAAGCTTTGCCGTTTAGAATTGCTTTAGGCCTATACTTGATAGAATAAAGTCTTGACGTGTTTCAAGAAGCCCCGAAACGCCATGCGGTACCTTTGGACGTAAGAAGAAATGCACGTAAGAGAGCAGAGGAGGGAGAGAAATCTTGTACGGAAATCATTACTGAAAAGCATTCACTGGTCTGGTTATTCTGGTTATTCTGGTCTCATTCACCTAAATCATTGGCATTCATCAAAATTATGATCTTCCTAAAACAAGCATTAATTAATAACCAAATATTTTTGGTTGAAACTAAATGTTGGAATCTTTTGAAGTTCTTCCGTTTGAATTGACTTAGACTTGTGGTTCATGGTTATAGATTTAGTTGTTCTGGCTATATTCGATGAGTCTCGTATCCATTGATCGTGAAATATTCCGCAGCTAGAATTCTGATATTATTAAACTTGCATACAACTCGACAAAGTTTGTCTATGTAAATGTTCACGTTTATTGACATCGCAATATATTCCAATTCCATGAAAGACTAGAACACCATTACGAAACACTAGCTTGAGTACCATATTGCTAAAGGTCCAAATTATACTGTTGTACAGTAGAAGAGTAATAATAATAATAGTAATAAAACTAATAATGAATTATATTGGGTGTCAACCTATAATAATATACAGTTTTTTCTGGGTAGTTCGGGAAAACACGTCACAAAAAAATAAACGGATAAGCGACACGAAACACAGCCGTTAGAAAACGTACGACAGGAAATTGTGTGAGATTTGACAGGAAAAATTGTTTCTTGCGATAAAAATCATAAAATGCAAACATATGGTTACTGAAATCACATAATTTTATTCAATGTTTTGTTTCACTATTGATTTGCAATTCTTCATACTTCTATTCGTCATAAATGCTTTGCCTTGAGGTCTCGTTCACAGTGGTGTGAAATGTACAAAGCGTTACATTAAAACTGCAAGTCAACAAACAAACATAGCCGTAGCCTATCCAACATTCAGTTTTTGCCGTTAATTCGAAATAGAACACTTTTGTTAAGAGCTGTTTCAAAACGTCTTTCCTGTCATAATCGATGTCGTTTTTAAACTGACGCTAATTCCATTCATCATTTTTAGGTTTCTTTACCGTGGATAAAAGAGCAATTTAATCATCAAACAAAATAATTTTTACTGGAAGTTTTTAATCTTCACGTTGAGCAATAACGAATGATCCAACAACAGTTTTTCCCTTTTTGCGTTGTCATTTTATTCGTCAGAGCCGCTAGAGGGAGAGCTTGCTCCAATCTTCACATTATCTTCATCAATCATTTTGCCTCCTCTTTCTTGATACTGTAACGCTGGGCTACTCAACTATTTTTTAGCAAAGGTGCAGTTACAAAGTTTAAAATTTGTTTAGGTCCGTTATAACTCTCATGAAATAATTTACAGTCATTCAAATGTATTAAAATACGGTATATAAAATAATATAATTCTCTGAATGGGTATTAATTTAATTTTAAAATCTCTGGATTAAACATATAAGGCAAAGTAGAGTTGAGCTGGCTGTGGGAAGAATAAAAGCATACTGTTCTATCCATTCTTCCTTGAACAAATGATTTTCATTGTAAAACTTCCTTCTCTTGAAAGATGCCATATTATCTGTAATTACCGATTCTAGCTAAATTGGGAGTGAACTATAAAGTTCTGCAAGTTATTGTTAGTCTGAGGCTGAACAGAAGTAATAAAATACACTGCACTTTGTTGCTGAACATCTGCAAAATGAAACTGTTACTTGTTTTAGCCCTTTGCATTTTACTGGCCCTTTCGTTTTTTCGGTGGTTGCATTGTGACGTTAACAATGCTTGTTTGAAAGTGTGGTATTGTCTGCTGCTTTTTTGCTATTGCAAGTCAACGATAATGGATTTGGTTTTGTAAAAAATTGGTGTCTGTTACTTACACACTCGCTGATTAATTGAATAAGCAAGAATAACAAAACTAATGATAAACGATTTCATTTGCGTAAATACTGAGACAGATAAGGTCCGGATTCAAAACTGAAAAGATCCGCGGTCCGCCAGTTGAGTAGCCCTTGTAACGTATCCGAAGGGGTTTGGTACAAGTACAGGCGCCGAAGTATCTTTATTAAGTGGGTTAATGTTTCCGACACCTTGAATGACGCGTTCACCCTAGCCTCACGGGCGGCTAAAATGCTGAACTGAAGAGGCGCAATATGAGAAAGTAATCAAAATCCAACAGTAATTTATTCGGCTACTCGAGACTGTATTGTATGTGATCCGGTATAAACTCGGATCCTTTTAAATAATACGCAAACACGGAAAACGTACACATCGAAATAACATTATCGATCAGCTGCCATAAAGTTTTAAAACACAGGTGGCACTGTGCGCCACATCACTCCCCACCAGATGAGGGTTAAAGAGAGGAAAGATGAAAAAGCATGAAATCGCTAAATGATTGATCAGAAATAAGCACTACAGTACAGCAGATGAGATTGATTACACTACACTCATGCATGAAGAAACTACGTAGAGTCTTCCTCTATTTCGAAAAAAATACACGATGTCCTAAAACAAGTGTTAACGTAAAAGTTACAAGCTCTGCATTGAGAGAGCATTGGATACGGGTTAGCTTCGTCCGAATAGCGTTTTACTGAGGCTTGTCTTCAACCCAAAACAGAATTTTTTTTTAAATGTGTGATTTTTTTCACTACAACACTGTTCACAAGTGTAGGTGGGAAATAATAATCAATCCTTATAACAAAATTCAGCAACATTTCTTCAACACATCCTTCTCAGGAGAGACGTTTCTGTGGAATCACCGTCATGCATTACATTCAACAGCATGAGAAATGTAGAAAGCCTCTGAGTTTAAATAATTAGTAATTACTTTAAAATTTCTATGAAACACTAGAAAACAACAAACATTTGTTGAAAAGTCAATAGAAACCAATAAATTTCCACATGTTTCCAGTGATGAAAAGGCTCGACTCAGATGTTTAAAAAGAATCGACTTGTGTTAACGTGGAAATAAAATCCCCAAAAAATTTATTTCAAATCGTTAAAATTGTGAAAGAATTTGTTCCAAAATCACAACGTTATACATTCTATTGAATGTGTGAAAGCGTTAGAAATGGACAAAATCAGATTTTATGCTTATACTTACGTTGCGAGAATTCAGAAATCCGCTTTTTATCCATCTAAAACGAAAAATTAATCATAGATGGCGACTTGGCATGTGCTATTGCCTTAACGAACGTTACTGACTCGACTTGGGAATGTAATTAAATGACTCGCCTTGTCTTGCGCTGTTAGTGATTTGATTTGTGTCACGACCATCAAGACTTGTTTCCATCACTGCATATCTCACCCACAAGCAAGTACAGTATATTATTTTGCAATTGTAAATCAAACAATTACATAAAATAAGACACAAAACATGAGGGCATTTTCATTAATCGTTGTGACTGAAATAACACATATTTCAGGAAAACCTCTATTAATAATGGACAGGCATAAGTTTCGCAGAAATTACGACCACTAATAGAATCTCACTATCTTTAAATTCAGGAATTTTCTAAATGTGCCTGGAGTGCATTTCATGGAGTTCACTAAAAAGATCAAATGATCACAGTAATAATCATGTCTAGTTCTCAGACAGACTTTGCAACACAAAGACAGGATCATTCAGACAAAGACCATAACTTGTGCTTGCTGTTTCATTATTTTCTGCTTTTTTGCGTGTTGTGAAATTTTTCTGTTTTTGTCGTTTTCTTCTATTATCTTATTGTTACGAAAATAAAGCCTCTTTGACAAGACGACACAACTTTCACAATTTATCACTATATGAAAAGCAAAAGAGAAACACTCTCCAATTGTCTACAACATTAACAGCTTATCTTCATCTATCCTTATACATTATAACAAACTGTTGTCTATTGATGCAGAATATTGAATTGAAGAAAGAGGCTATAAAACTGCCATAGACAAAACTAAAGTATCTTAACATTTTAATTACTGTAGATATAATATGAATAATAGTTTATTTGATTTAGGTTAGAAGAGAAGACTTTGTGTATAAATCCTGCAAAAGTCTGTTGGTTTCTGAGACATTCTTCATAACTTCACCTTTTAGTAACTCACAGTCTACAGAATTGGATGCAATGTATTCCTGAATAAAAAAAGGAAGTTTTTGACAAATTTACAAAGAAAAAGAAAATTTGCAGATTAACAACGCACCTTCAAAGAAAAATTGTTCTGTTCCAAGCTTTGCCATCTCTTTTCTAAATTTTGAAGTCTTGCAAAAGCATCATTTTCTTCTAAATTTCGATTCAAATCTTCATAGTTTGTGGTGACTTTCTGCACCAGGTTATACGACTTTACTTTCCTTTTCTCAAGATCTTCCTTTTCAACGTCTAAGTCTGTTTTTCTTTTTTCTATGCGATCACGCATTTCATCAATTTTTCTACAAAAAATGATACATTTCGCATGGCATTTATTTTACAATCCATATTTTATTTTGATAATTATTCCAGAAAATATATAAAATTAAAGTTGTCAAGTTGTAAACTGTAAAGCATTGGACACAACGAAATTTATTGGTCAGATGTCATTGGAAAAAATTATTTGAAAAACATTCACAAATATATTTCAATATAAAAAAGATAAAATAATGGCTCGCGGCACTACAATTCATTCACAGAATTACAATCGCATACAGCAGAACTTTGGTCCATGATTGCCCTGATAATGAGATTGCCTCAGTTAAACAACCACCTTTTGTTTGGACTAAAAATTTTTTCCATCATTTTCATGCAATTGTGACACAGTTCATTCTACCCATTGTCATATATAAGAGAACATGTACATCACTCCAGCTTGATTAAATCTACATATAAATTTGTGCTGTGTGTATTATGAGAAGAAACTATCACTGTTGTATTGATTCAACTTATTTTCCTATTGAGATATGCACAAATCCTATTCATAGAATATTGATCATGAAGTCACACTGCGGCATTTCAATAGCAATTTTTATACTTTGTGTTTATGAAGCAGTGCCAATGTTTCCTTAAAATTTATTATGGGTAAAAGGTAGTTCCTTTCATTAGCACAGAAGGTAAATGCCTGGTGTTACATGCAATAAGGGTGACACCATGTCACAAGTGTGGTCATCATTGTAAATGCGCATCTAATCTTAAAATGTGTCATTCGAGTTTTATGGTGCTGGTCACTGATTGATTTTATCTGTTTTTAAAAAAGAGTGTAGCTGGAAGTATTTCATTTATTTTCTGATCATCTTGCGAATTGCAACTTAGTAGATTTTGATGGAAATCAGTATGCAAATCACTGGCTACTAAACAGTTAGTCATCAAACAGCAGATCATGAAACGTTTTAGTACAGTGGTTCCCGACGGGTGGTTCATGGAATATTTTTAGGATTCTATAGGACCCTAACTATATTTGCCTAATAGTGTTTAGACTCATACATAAATTGAAATAATGAAACTAAACTTTTGATTTACACGAGTGCAGGTGTCCATACACCAAGCAGGTGGTATTACTGGACCAAACGTATGCCCTATTAATTGAATGTTTCAATTATGACAAAACTGGATTTTTGGAAGAAATGCAGTGGTAAACTTTCCAGTTCAGATAAATGTGCATGCATTATGGCAGACTTTCCATGTCATGATGCACGCATTTAGCCTAGGTCTGGGAGTAAGTTAATACAAAGATCCGGTAGATGAAGTCCACACAATGAAGATGAATTACAGGTTATTATTTTCTTTAATTACCGGTTTGGAATTCAAGTCAAAAGTGTATTGGGATAATCTATCTTGTTCGTTAGTACAAGGTTGTCGTTAAGTTTTAAAATTTTAAGTTTGAAATGTAATATAAAAAACCTACAATCAGAGGGTATGGAACTAATACCACTCCCAACATCTTACAGCTCATCAGCAAAACAAGAGCTCAAAAGTTGGGGAAAAAAGGACTACATAATTACTAAAGATAAGCTAAGTTTCATGTCCATGTATGAGAGTTTCTTTGGTCTTTCCTTAAGATATTAGTAAGGGTGATTTTGTTCACAACAAATTGGAAGTTGCTCTTTGCATTCTTTTTTTGTCAACATGCAGTTGGAAGCCACCATTATGATCTTAAAGTGTATTTACGAAGAAATAAAATTCTGTTTTTAAGGAAGATTATTTCGGTTGTCCAGTAAAGTCTAAAACTTGTTCTCAGGGTCCATGGCTTAAAACGAGTTGGGAACCATTGTCTCAGTAGACAGTAATGCCCAGTAAAGTGATCAAACCGACGATCTCCGTTCAAGGACAAGAAGCATTTTTTGGTCCCAATTGTTTGATTACTGTGCTTAGTCACCTTGTTAATGTGATTGGTCACTTGAAATATTATTGAATACTAGTAAAGATTGAGAGCTCAAGACTAAAAAAAGGAAAAAAAACATAGTTAAAAGATTACCTTTGGGTTCCTTTTATGCTACTCAGATAATGGGTATTACACCGCCAACCACAGGTCTCACTTGTAAGTTACCACTATGGCTACTCATGCATTGGACTTGTTAATCACCAGCAAACGACAAGTTGATGCGCAAATCTTCGCCAGCAATGCATCGCTATGGTTATGACTATGGATATTTCACAAAATGTGGCATTATTGTTGTTTGAATGCACCAGAGAACAAGGTGGGGCCAACCTTGCTTTAGAACAAATCCGGTAACGCAAAATCTCTAGCAATGGGACCTTCTTTGTTGGTCCCAACAGTGGTCATAGTACTGAGAATCCATTGTTATTGTTGTTCTTAATTTCCTAGCTATCAAATATCTAAAATAATAACAGCAATGATCATTTCTCGAGTAAATTTTTTCGAATACACAAATCATTAGTAAAACAGTTTGATACAGTTCCCAATGTCCGTAACAAAAAATACTTATATCCCATTTATTTATAAAAAGTTATGGTTGTTTATGAGCAAAACGTACTCGTAACCTTCAGCGTAATTCAGGTGACCAAATTTGGGTTGTGATCCAAAGTTTGAAAAATGCTGTCTTAACTTGAAGATTAAAGCAACAAAGTAGGCAATTAATGTTTGGTACATCTGTCCAGCAGAAATCATTTTAGGAAGGATTTATAATCTGTAGGCACTGCATAGGACTTTTACCAGACAATTTTTAACATTTCACTGCATAAAGGTTGTTCAACAGACCTGGCTATAAAATCACGTATCTTAAAAAATTGTGATTTTCACTGTAAATTGTTGAAAGCAGAACAAAGATGAACTTTGTAATTTACCCAACATGCTGCACAATGGGTCCCACATTTGGTTTAATCAACAAAATCTTACATGCAATACGCAAGCATACTGTTCAATAAAAATTGCAACTGAAATTAATAGCTTATCATATGAGCAAGAGCAGTACCAGTTCTTGCCACCTACCATTAAAAGTAACTCTACTATTTTGGTTTCAGTGCAAATTATTCTTTTTTTAACTAGAAGCTCCTTGCAGTAAACTGCTCCTAATGATACCGTTGTAAGGACTGATAATGATACCTATTACCACAACAACGTTTTAAACATAAGATATTTGGGAGCAGTATTTTAGTAGATACACTGTATAACAAAACAAACAAGACTTTTATGGCATTGGACGGTACCTGAACCAAAAAGATTTTACATTTTTGCCTTTTGATGTTAATCTTTAGGCTTGCTGAAACGCTCAGGGTCAGTTTCAGACTGTTCAGGTCACTTTTGATTGACCTAAACAATAGTTGTTGTGGTAATGTGAGCTTACTATCACATTAAAACAGCTTTCTTAGCTATCATAAGTGCATATAAATGTGATTTGTAAAATGATTTATTGACACTGTTAACAAATGGCAGGATTTTTTGTCTCCGAAGATGAAAATGAATCAAGGGTAGGAATAAACTTGGTGTATTTTGCATGGCAGTAGCTACTGGTAGGCTGCAGGCTTAAATAAGGAAACAGCTTGGCATGGAAATGTGCATAGCTAAGCTTGTTATTATTGATAGTTGGTTTGGTTACAGTTATATTGCTTGCAATCATGTTGTTTGCACATCAGCTATTTGGTGGTATTGCATTGAAATTAAGCAGTTTTGTTTTTTTATGAATTACTTAAGCAGTTCATTAAAACAACATGGCATACAATTCAGCCACTTACCCATATTCCTCAATTTCTGATTCCATTCGTTGAATGTCATTTGCAAGAGCAATTTTCTCACTATCTATATTTGATTCCAATGACTCAACTTTAGCTAGTTCCTGCTGAAGCTGTGAACTATGTCCCGCTAAAGAAGTAGAAGTACTCTCGGCTTTTTGAAGCTCATCCTCTTTAAATTGCAGATCATCCTAAAATGATTATTATTGAAAGCCATAAATGGTACAGACAATCAGACATTGATACTTTTGTGTTAATGTTTTGTATTTATTAAATGTTCTAAATAAATCTATACTTGCATATAAAAATTATACACATAAACCTTTAGAGCTCGCATCTTATCTGAAGACGGAACATGTTCACCATATTCTAACATTTTTGAGATTTGTTCAAGGAGCACAACAATGCTCTCTTCCACATTATTTTGTTGCTGCATTTCCTGCTGTTTGGTATCATCGAAGGCTTTAGTAAATTCATCGATTGTTTGTTCACGTTTTTGAAGTTGACGAAATTTATCTGTTGTTTCACTCTAAAGCATTTATCAAATAGATGAAGAACGCAAAAAAATCAAATATTTAAACAATAAACACCTGCTAAATTCCAGACTGAATATGAGAAATTTTTTTATATTCCTACAAAGATCAAAGTAATAGAAACTGTAGTGAATAAATTAATTTATTAAGATGTTGATCGCAGAGGTCAGAACGTAGTTTGAGTCGAAACGCCAGTGTTTAAATAGCAAAATTGATAAAACCGATTTAAAATCATGTTCTGAACACAGTACAACCACTTGAAATTCAAAATTTGTTCCGTATGCCAGAGAAATCAGTTGCATTATTTTGAGAGACCAGGGTAGGGCAGTTCGCTTTTAAATCATTGTGTAAATTTTTAGAGAATGCAAAGAGATCAAAATGGCAAACACAAATATAATCATGGCTAACGGTGAAAGCCAATGCTCTTTTCACGCAAATACTCGTAGCAGGCAGTCAAAATGTAAAAAAATATCTCAATGTAAATATGGCAATATCTTACACATCATTGCATCTGAAGTTATAACAAATATTCTTTGAGATAAAACTGTTTTTACCTGCTGATCTTCAAGTTCGCTTTGAAGTTGCTGCAGCTCCTCTTGCATCACTTTGATCTTCTCTTCCAGCTCCTTATTTTGTCGATCCATTGTTGAAATTTCCTGGTTATGAGATTTCACACTAGCCAGTAATTGCCTTTGCTCTTCTTCAGGACTTACTCTTGTTCTTTCTTCTTCCAAAAGCTGTTCTTCTTTTTGGTTGAGCTGTTTAATCACAAAAAACTTAGTGTGTACCATGTTTAGGTCACCTTGTTAATATAATCTGAACATTTGTTAGGTGTAATAAGCCCGTCAGGTGTTCTGTGTACAGAACAATGTACAATTTAACTATGCACATTGTACACTAAATCTGGAAGTTAGATTGTGCTTGCAACGTACAGTGTTTCCATAGGATGCACCAAGTTAAAATGATCAATAAACAGACCTAAAGAAACTGTCGTATCAATGCATGCGTCACAAGTTGATCACTGAGTGATGATTTACGATTTGGTGTTAAAACAGAGAGGTTTTTATTTCCACAGCGTCACTCAAATGAGTAATTATTGTCAGACAAAAACCAACGTGCACCACTTGATTACCACGAAAAGTGACTCAATAAACAAAACACACATTAACTGAGCTTAATTAATATGATGATATATTCATTAATGTATGGACATTATTGAACAAACGAATAATGTCCGTTTATTGAAAGAAGAATATAACACAGTTATAAATAAAAGATCACAAAAACACAAGAGCTTAACCTTAAAGCTAGCGTAGCAATCATTACCATGCTTTTCTGTTTTACTACAAAAACAATATCTACTCACGACTCAACGTTTCGTATCGCCTTGCTTCGGCAAACGATAAAATAACGCACTCGCCCATTTTGCCTTACTTCAGTGCGCTTAACTTATCCATGAGTTTCTTATATGCAACTTTTTGGGCTCAAGGAACAAAAATGTAGTATCACTGTAGTCAAAGTGTTCTTGTACACTAATTTGTTATGTCTATAAGCACAGCCATTTCATGTTAAACATATGGTTTGCAAATTGGATTTTGCGACAAGTGTCATTATACACGAAATCTCACCATAGCCGCAATCATTGCAAGTGATTTCTACTGTATGTAAAAAATTTTGAAAATACTGTAGTCCTATCTCGCAATGAAATCATCCTAAAAAATAATCTCCTTGGCTATAGAAATAACTGGCAAATACCGTTCATCTGTGTACTGTGTTAGCTACTAGGCTGTATATTGAACCCTTAGTTAATGAAGTTGTTCGAAATTAGTTGATTTAAACAAAGTTTTTAATGATAAATAGATTTTAAACTATACAGTTTATCTTTTTGTCACGATATTTGTGTTAAGGCAAGCTGCTTCGATTTGTTTTTGTGGTAAGTGAAGAATCTTTACAAGTGGCAGCGTTTGCAAAGTAAGTGATCAGCCAGTGGGTTTTAAACATACCCATTTTATTCTTGAAAAAGAAGCATTAAATGTGCCTTACTTTATAAAATGTGTTTGTGTCGTAGGGTGTTTGCTGCTTTTAGTGCAGTTTTAAATTTTTAAACTTCCTTATTTTGCAACCCAAAAACTTTCTTAAAATACCACCGGCTGATGATGTTAGTGATGGATAATGACATGGTGATGATAATGGATGATGGCATAATTGAAGATTTGACCAATAAATACCAGAGCCTGTAATTCTGGAATCAAATTTTAATGAGCTTTCACTAACGCAGGTTATTTCAAATCAAGTCATGTTATAAACTTAATAAGTGTTGAATACAGGTAAAATTTCCTGTTAAGTATGTTTTTCTTCTAAAAGCTATAAATGTACTTATTACCACTACAATTTTTAAAAGACAGGTGTCTGTAGGTTACATATATACAGTAGTGTTATTCACAACTATCACATCCCATGCCAGGCTCTGGTTATTTCTATCATTCAGTTTTCCACCTGTTTACAACTAGTGTTGATTTAAACAAAGTTATAACTATACACATGTACACCACACCTGGCACTTGCTCAGTTCCCAAAAAAAAACAAACACAAAACAGTGAAAAAAGTATGATTAAACAAATAGTGTTTCCATTAATGTCCACAAAACGCACATACCAATGCATTTTACCTCATTTAGCTTTTCATATAATTTCACCGCATCTTGCTTAATTATATCACTTTGCATCTCTAGCTCCAAGCTTTGTTGCTTTCCATTCAGACCTTCCAAAATCTCTTGAAGCTTTCCAAGTTTATCCAATGTCTGAGAAGTTAAAATCATGCATATGCAAAAAGTATCACATTAGATGCAGACTTGTAAAAGCATATATTTAAAAATATAGCGGAAGGATTGACTATGTTAATAACTATGAAGTGAAATAATGTTGAGTGTAATCTAACTATTCTATCACCGATCTATTCTATTAATGTTATATTTATTTATTCTATATAACAGTTTTATATTCTATATGTTATTTTATTGAAAAAGGGTCAGATTGAACAAAATGCCGAATTATGCAAACACACCGATAGGGATATAACTTAAGAAGATGATGTATTTGTTGTCTTGTTTGCAAACAGACACATTAATGCAATTAAAATATATTCTTCAATTGAGTTCTTCTACAACATAGATTATATACTTATGCTTACTTTTACACATAGACCATAACAAAATGCCTATTTGGGTGATTCCACCTGTGTTGTATAGGAAATTTTGAGTAAACATATCGGCATGACATTATTTTTAATACTTGTTGAAACAGAATAAACAAACACAAGGAAATACTAGAACCAATTCTTATCAATATTGAAAAATTTATCTAACACCATTTTTTATTTTACATTAAAGTAATTAAGCCACGTGTTGTACGAGACAGAAAAAAACAAAAGTTTTGAAGGGTACAATTCAACTTGAAATTTGTGTTTAAGTTTAATGTCAAAAATTGACTCTGACCTAATAATAGTCTGTGTAAAAACTCAGAGAAAATATTGTGAGTATATTGAAATTACGCTGATTTAGATTTTAGATAGTTGAATAAAAACATATGTGCTGCATGAGACTTTAGTGCAAAGCTGTTTCCTATGCGTTATTATAAGTTAGCAAAATAAACTAAAACTGCAGGTAAAATAGAAATGTACACTTTAAATATTGCATTTATTGTTTCGTTTTAAAAAAAAAACATTTTTTTTATCGCAGCAACTGCACCAACATCATAACTCTAACATATATGTTCTATTGTTTCCAGTTCATTCAGGTATATGTGGTATAACCTGCATGATTAGATATAATAAAAGTTTATATTCTTTTTTAAAAATGATTTTTAAAACACATTTAAAAAAATGAAAATTTCAATTTTTAACATCAAAACCATAAGCTACATCCATACTGATATAGCATATAGACTGTTTTTATACGTACTGTTGCCCTATACAACACTTTTTCATCCCATTCAACACAAATGCGAATCAAAATATGAATACCAAAAATTAAAATGTCAAAAGTTAACCAATCAACATGTTTTCACAAAATTTATGTTTGGGCAGCTTTAAATTTATTATACCTTTTGTTTATTTCAATCAACTTTAAATTTATTATATATAAATTACCAGTTTATTGAGGAATCATCCAATTAGATAAAGAAAACGTTTCTCGGGGAAGGAAGAAAAGTGCGGAAGTGATCGAACTGTCAAATTATGCTAAGTCGACTAGCAAACTACAATACCCACAATTCTGCCGGTTAAGACAAAAATGTGACAAATTAGGCAAACAAGTTTCACTGCAGAATTAAAAGATTTCTATTTTATTTAAGTAAAGGCACACTTCAGGGCATAAACTCTCATGATAAAAATTAGATTTCCATGAAGTACCTGAAAACTGTCCTGTTTCAGTTTGGAGTATTTTTCTTGCATTTCAGGTTTCATGTCTTGTACACGATTTTCTGTAAGTGCCTGCTGGCGATGAATTTCTTTTTCCAGCTCTGCAATTTGCTTCTCTTTTGTTTCTTTGTGCTCAAAAATTCGTTCCAAACTATCAGCTTCCTGGTCATTACGAACTTTTATGGCATCCAAATCCTCAACCATATCACTTATTTCCTGATTCATGTTAATACGATCTACCAGCATGTTGTAGTCATGTAGCTCACCCTAAATATAAATAAAAAGGTAACTTATGCTCATACTTTTACAACAAATGGATAACTAGAATTCCACAGGGGGATAGTCTTTACCTGTATTTCTGCTATTTCAGCTGCTAGCGTTTCTGCGCGTTTTTCAAACATTAAAAATGTGTTGTTTTCTTCTTGATGTTGCACGATTTTGCTTTCAATTTTTCTAATTTCAGCACTTATCTCTGTACATTTGCTTCTGACTTCACCAACCCAGAAAGTACGATCTTGTATTTGACGTTGACCTTTGCTTGCTGTTTTCATACCTCCAAGCCCTTGCTGGGTCATTGGTCTAATAGTTTCAAAACAAAATATCTTATACAAGTTATAAAAGATAAGTAGTTATCAATATATATATATAAATATTTGTATTTAACTTAGTACATAAACTCAAAGCCTAGTTGTAAGTGTTCACAATAAATCAAAATATTGTAAGTAGGTTATTCCGCTATGCTTTTTTGTACCTAATAACCTTAGGATACAAGTGAGTAATGATTATTAATTTGTATGTTGATTGTTATAATCATGTATTATGCAATAACCTGTCTGCAACTTTAATACCACTTCCAAAAACACTATTGCCTACTGGTGCTTGACCACTACGTGTGCCAGGTCGCCCGGTTCCTGGTGGGCCAGCTCTCATACTTGATGGTGGACGTCCAAATGAACCAGTTGGTGGTCTTCCACGCATAGCGCTTCCTGGTCTTCCAGACATTATTGTGCAGTTTTAACACAAACGTATACAGTTTTTACCAACAATAAAACTGAAAAAACAGTGACAGTACCATGAAATGGGTAGAATTTTAGACCGATTATTTTAATGTAGTTTTGGCCTGTTATTTAATTGGCATATCGCATATAAAACATTTTTTCTTTAAATAATTATCGGAAAAATTGACATGTCCACCGTGCTGCAAAAATTATAATGACTATTGTTTCAGTGATCAAAATCTAGCGATACTTAAACCAAAGTAACCCACAAATATTGTATAACAGCTTAATAGAATCACTCCTTCAATATGGCATTTCTAAATGGAATCGTGGCAAAAATACTCTAGCAAAACATAGACTATACAAAACATTTGCTGCAATTTCAGTAGAATGTTCTTGTATGCAACCCATGATGATAAATCTGGGTCCAATAATGTATTCAAAAAAGCCCTGTCCTAACTAAATTTTAACTGTTAAGTTTCCACCACCTTCTGACCTCAGCCTACCGGTGCTATTTTAGTCTAATGTCTGTCTAGACTCAAATGCATAACGCAATAAGTAGGCTATGTTTAACTTAGCCTCTGCCTATCTGCTGGTAGGCAAGTGGTAAGTAACTGCTTCATGTGGCCTCTGCCCACAGGCCAAAGTTGGTAATTTGGCCGTGCCCATGATCCATAGTCATATAGTATTGCAGTAGAAACTGCAGCACCAGCACGCACGACTGCACAAGGTTCGTTAACATACGCGCTGAGCTTTTTTAATATCAATTTATAAAATATAAACAAACAAAGCAACTTTATTTTCTTGTTACCCAATCGCTTGCACCAACATCTTACAAACAACCGTATCCGAGCGTATCCGTAACAGCTATTGACAAAACTTGCACGAGTTTGTGGATAACAATTGTATCGCAAGTGTAATCGGTTGGGAATAATGGCCGATAGAATGGTCAATAAAACGTCATAACGCCGTACTTTTTTCTCGATCTCAAACAGGTTACAACCGTTCTGGTATGACCAGACAGGCATCCACTGCAATCTATGCTGTAACTACTGATCGGACCAAACAGTGTTATAAAAATTAATTACTGCAACCATAGACTACTGTAAGACTGTCCATAGTAATCTCTTGTAGTATATTATGCTGTAACCCACTTTTTTAAAGAAGTATGTTAATACCGCTTGATTTAAAGGTAAACTTAAGCTATATGATATCTATAGATATGTAAACATAAACCATAGAAATCTAAAAACAAGAAGGCTCCAAATTGATCCGATCAGAGCCGTTGTTTTTATACTACTGCTGCGATGAAGTCACTCTGGCTCCTGCTCCGGAAGTCTATGAAAGTGTCAGTAACGTGCGATACCTAGGTAAAGTCACCTTTTCGTTTCTGGCGTGTAAAAAATTACTTCAAACAAAACTAGAAATGAAAAGAAACGACAAAATATGCATCAGTTTGCAACAATATTGGCATGAAATTAAAAAAGAATGAAAATAATTTACTAATTTTTTAATCCATAGTGGTTGAAAAACAGTACCGAATACCGGTACTGTCGCTATATTTTTTGCCAAGTACCGCTACCAATGGTAGTTTCCAAGTACCGACTTCCCACCTCTGCCAACTACTTCGTACACATGGCTATGTTTTCAACTTCTGCTCCAGCTACAGCACCAGGAAAATAAACACATTTCGGCCGGAGTCAACTCCACCAGCCCAGCTCCATAATCATGTCTGAAAGTCTATGGATGTTTCGTCATGGTTGAGTGGTTGCAATTCTTTTCACAGTATACTTCTTACAGTGGAGTTTACTAATATATGCGTGACGTCACTTTGATTGCTTTCCATTAATGACATCAACGATATAAAAAATATTCAGATAAAGATATACTGTATTGGGTTCCAGGTCGATTCAACCCACGGACGATTCAACCCCGGACGATTCAACCCACGGACGATTCAACCCAGGACGATTCAACCCCGGACGATTCAACCCGCGGACGATTCAACCCGCGGACGATTCAACCCGCGGACCATTCAACCCGCGGACGATTCAACCCGCGGACGATTCAACCCGAGGACGATTCAACCCGAGGACGATTCAACCCGCGGACGATTCAACCCGCGGACGATTCAACCCCGGACGATTCAACCCAGGACGATTCAACCCACGGACGATTCAACCCACGGACGATTCAACCCAACTGCTATTATTTTTTGTATTGACCATTGTAGATCGGTTAGTATATAAAATGTTCTCCTTTTAGCATTAAGTTAACATTTTTGAAATTTTTGAAAAGACAAAATGCATAATTTAGTTAGCTTTCGACTCACGTACGTAAATGTGTGTAAGTTATTTATTTTTTTGCATGTACACAAATTACAGATATTTTTATAGATACCTGTTTATACATCGATTAATTAGAAAGAAAGTTTTTTTATTTACAGGCAAGCTTAAGAACATGAACCTGAACACAAACACAGCACGTATAAAACACAAAGCTGAAAAGGGTACTATTACAAAAAGAATAATATTACAAAATTACAAGTTTAATAGATTTTGACCTAAAAGACACAATTGACCGTATCTTGACCTAACGAAACAATTGACTTTATATTGGCCTAATAACTTCTGTACTACACGTCGCACAAAACTGAAATTTGTTTTGTGATAGCATTCTGAGCAGGTTAAAAAAAATTGACCATATAGACTTTTTTTGCGTGCAATCTTCATTCCAATCAACAAACAGGTTTGACTTTTAATCGACGTGTAGGCTTTATTTTTCGCTAAGCAGGCCTACTAGTTACAACACGGTACATAAACTTGTTTTTATTTCAACACAAGATGTGTATTGGTATAGTGGTAAAAGCGGCATCCGTGCCTGATAACGAACTGCGTAGACGTTTTTATAAACGGGTTGAATCGTCCGGGGTTGAATCGTCCGTGGGTTGAATAGTCCGGGGTTGAATCGTCCGTGGGTTGAAAGGTCCGTGGGTTGAATCGTCCGGGGTTGAATCGTCCAGGGTTGAATCGTCCGTGGGTTGAATCGTCCGTGGGTTGAAAGGTCCGTGGGTTGAATCGTCCGCGGGTTGAATCGTCCGTGGGTTGAATCGTCCGCGGGTTGAATGGTCCGCGGGTTGAATCGTCCGCGGGTTGAATCGTCCGTGGGTTGAATCGTCCGGGGTTGAATCGTCCTGGGTTGAATCGTCCGTGGGTTGAATTGTCCGGGGTTGAATCGTCCGTGGGTTGAATCGTCCGACCACCACTGTATTGTTTATATCGTTGATGACATATACACCGTGACGAAAAACGGCAGGTTTGCGTGCTCCTTTTGCTTTTTTTCTTTCTTTCTCTTTCTGCTTTCCTCGCTTTTTTTGCTTGTTCAATTTCACGCTTGAATGCATACAGGATTGTAGCTCAGGCAAGTTGTTTTCCACATTTATTTGTTTATTTCTGTACAAACATATAGGCTAAGTATAAAGTATCACTGTATCAGGCCTGTATCAATGTAGACATGGTTTAAAAGGAAGTGACTATTTCACTACAAATATATGATGGCGCAACCTGTTGTTATAGATTGTGTTGGAAGAAAAGAAGTGCAATAAATTTGTTTTAGAAATTATTGGTAAATTTCAGGTGAAATAAACTTGAAAAATTAAAGGTTAATTTTAATATTAATTTTTCTACACGAACTTTCGCAAACATAATCTTGCTTCAATAAATATAGTATGGTTGCCACCAGGCATAATAATCATAAAATATAAGGTACAATTGGTGAAAACAGAAACTTTATTTTCTGCCGACATTTCATTAACCCTGATAAAGTTAACCCAAATGGGTTAATGAAACGTGGCAGGAAAAAAATCTTCTGTTTTAACCAGTTGTGCCTTGTATTTGATGATAAGTTTGCTTTGTGAGGTGTACTGCGAAATGGCAAAATATATTTCAAAATTGCTAGGCAAAGGTCGGCTTGGAAACAAGAAACGTAATTGTGATGTGATATTCACATGTATCCCAGCAATCAAGAATTACTTAATTACGCAACAAAATCAAATTAGTTGATAATATAATTAATCGAAAGGAAAACGGAAATAAAGCTGTGTTAAAGTAATATAATGAATATTTATTTATAAAGTCTCATAAAACCGGTATTTCTGTTAAGCCCATCATTAATGCAATTGAGCAGGTGAATAGTGCGCTGTTCCTCAATTTTGTGATCAAGGCGGTTATTAGAAATTAATTTTCGTAATACGATGATGTTTGGCCCGGTGAGTTCAAATGTTCAGCTATGGGTTTATGGTTATGTTCTCATGATGGATATCGTTTCAGTGACCCGTGAATCGTGGTAAAATTTAGATTTAAACGTTTAAGATAGATTTAAAGATTAAAAAAAAGACTTAAACAGAAAATATGCCTTTAGATTAAGTTTAGGCTACAATGATGTTATAACTTTGAAGATGACAAACAACCGAGAAAAATGGCTGCGAATGTTATGTTTGTTCCGATAAAATAGTGACAGCGGCTTTTACATCGATCACTGAACTGATTTATGAATAACCGAAGCCAGTATAACTTCATTTTAGGTCTCGGTAATATTTCCGTTGTACATACCGAAAAATCATTTGTTATAAAACTTATAACAGTGGAATGAATAAGGTTCTGGTGGAACGAAATTGGAGGCAAGGAGGAAGACTTTACGACTCTAACTTAGGCCTACAAAGGTGGACCGTATCAGCACGGTTGATACGACAACTGTAATCTGCACCTTTCCTAACGAAAAATTCACAACCAGACATTACAGCATTATGCGCTCACTTTGGATACTTTTTATGCTTAGACCAGGTCTGGGTTACCGTCACGTAGGTCTGCTTACACATAGCTGTGCACACAGTCAGCGCAAACTTGCAAAGTAACAGAAATATCGCACAGTTTACAACATTTTTTTCATTGCATCATTACCGAAACTTTGCAGAACATACTTGAAAAGTTAAAGGCAATCGATTTATGTTTAGATCCATATATGCACTCGAGCGTGACCGTGGATAAAGAAAACGTGATCAACTTTCTCATTATGGTATATATGCATGACATTGCTTTACATTATGATGCCCGTATTTGGTTGCAACTCCTATACTCAAATAAATATTTACCCTCGGGCAAGTTGTATTTAGGACGGTGTCTCTATCAGACACATTTAATTTTTCAACAGTGAAGGATGCAGTAATTCGTAGTGACCACTGACCACTATATAACGTTTTTTTTTAGCACAGACGGTCGAACTAAATAAAATACCTGGAAATTAATATGTGCTTATCTTATCTGAACGTATGCAAATCATTCCCAGGGCAATAATTATTGATGCTTTAATATTAAATTCGTCTGAATCGAGAAATAAATGGGAAATAACATCAACTTCACCATCCATCTCGCTCAGCTTTGGGAAAGACAACCGCAATCTGGCATGTAACATTGACGGATGTTTATGTTATACGTCAAGTAACGCAGTATACATTCACAAATCACTACATGTGAAGGATTCGCCTTTATTGGTTGACATTGAGTGTTAATGTCGTGGAAAATATTGTTGGATAAGCTGAGATTATTGCAACTTTTGTGTGATGTGGTAGTAATTTAGTACAACGAAAGACAATGCGCTAGATATATGTTGTTGACTTGGTCATTAATTATGTGGTGTCCTGCCGCTGGCTAACGGTCAGGGTGGCGAACGCGACAGTAAAACTGCAGTTTGGTAACTTTAAATTTTCAATATCGATTTAACTTACAACAGTCAACATACAGTATTAATAATAAAGATTGATTAAGTTATAACCAAATATAGCTATTGTAAAGAGAACTGATTAAAAACTAAGCACTACACTTATATCTTATTTCTTCCAATGTAAGCCGCAGCTATTTTGTTGTTTTACGCTGCTCGTTTTTAGAGGTGGTTATAAACAAGGTTAGTTTATACTATTTTTAACGTCTCACAATGTAATTCAAATGTAATAAAATTCCCCTTGAAATATTATGCAGACATACCTGATTTTGAATTTTCCCACAATTCTTGACAACGAATTCCATGGCTTAATTTCGGTGAATGTTTAGTTTATCTTCAACAATAATAATTTTGGTGCCGATTTTTTCTGAAGGTGACTTATTATTTAATTTTTCGTCCTTCTTTTGAGGCTTGTTTTCGGATAAATACATTAATTACCACACTCTGCCTTACAGTATAACGATACGCGCCATTTTTGTAACAAAACAATGTTATATATTATATAATATAAGTTATAAGATCACACACCATAAGCGTCAATGGTTTACGACGACACTCGTCAGCGTCGCTTAAATATCTATGAGGGAAAATGGCGGTTTGTGGCAACTGCGTCTGAATATTTCCGATTCTACATTAAACAATCAACTATTGATAACAACGAACAATTTACGAAATGGACTAGTGTTGCGTGAATTCCCTTACGCACCACCATAGTGTGACCACATCCGTCACATTCATACGCCAGAAGTGCATAAGTATTTGGCACGTTGTGCTGCGCTTGAATATGCTCAACTTTTTATTAAATTATAAATTACTGATAACACGGCCGTAAAAGTTTTAAAAAATGAGGCTTTAGTATTAGGCCTACGCAAGTTATACCTTACGAACCATTGTTCCGAAGTCTCTCTCGCCAGGTAAGAGACGCGTAAGTGTTAGGCACGTTCTGGCAACTGCGTTTAAATATTTTCAATTTTTTATTAAATAAAATAACTGATTACTAATTACTCGAAATAAGCTACCAAAGAAAATTTTTAGCATTTTTTACCAATTAGGCTATTTTACGAGATATAGCTTTGAAACCTCACAGGCCACGCTAAAGTTGCAAATTTTTTGGCGCGTTGTGGCAACTGCGTTTGAATATTTCCATGTTATTAAATAATATATTAAAGACTTAGTCACGAAACAACACAATTCTTTGCAGAATTATTGAAACTGAAAACAACACCGGTCATGCTAGCCTCTGATTGGTCTAACGCACTTTTTTTAACCATTACATAAAACGTCCAATAAAATCATGGATTTTTTTGGGTTCTTAGGAAAGCATTTAAATAGCCGGCTCGACCAATCAGAGAGCGGTATGGTTGGTATCGTTTTTCAGGCTGGGAATTGCTCTGCCATGCTAGCTAGAATGTCCAAGATCGCGTGCAAATTTAGGTTCAAGATTGCGAAGACTGTAGCTAAAACTGTTTGAATCTGTTTTTTTGATGATATTTTATGGAATGTTAGTTCAAAGCATACTACATTGACATGCAAAATTTCAGAGAGCCTCATGGAGGATTTTTCGAGCAACCAGTTTTTTTTAAGTATATTCGCTGTATAATAGGCCTAATGCAAACAAGACTTTTATGCCATTTTTGGTATTGGATGGTTCCTTGACAGCCTAATATGTCATTTGGATGACAAACGCTGGTCAACTAACCAAAAATCGTGTCCAATCATTCCTGCTTCTAAATAAATAGCTTGTATCGTTCAAATTACAACCCCAACAATATGATGGCAAATGTGTTTTAGAGCTGGTATTTAACCGCAGCATTTTTGGATTAATAATACCTCGTGCCAAATTGGAAAAGATCGGGATTCGTGAGAATACCAATAATAGGTTTTTATATTTTTGAAAACCCGAATCTGCCGACTATCAACTCAATAGATAACCAATGACGAGCAAACGAACCAAAAATACATTTGTCACATTGTTGGTGGATGAAATTAGTTTTTTGTTTGCCATACGAAACCACTAAAAATATTTGTAACCATTCCACCGTCTGCCTGACAATTTGACACGAAAAGCATTTCGTAACTTCTGATATCATTAATTACATGACGCGAGACTGTTATTTAAATTTTAAATACGTATAAAGCAATAACAATCACTTCGTAATACTGATACAGCGACTGATTTAACAAAATTAGCCCCCCGACTCAATTTTAGCCATGGGTTTCACCCAGTCTCAATCCGCCCCTGGAGTGACGAGTTAAACAAATACCGGTAGTGACAAACTGCACAAGTGCTCAATATTTTACCATAACACAGTAGACTATCAAAAAGGCTTTATGTAATCGGCGTAGGTGTCTGTGGAAGGCTTTCTTGAATAACTTGAGAGGACGCCTGTAAAACTTGATGAGGGTGCTGCGGAGTTTGCGCAGACGGGTGAATAACCGCAAGTGGTGCAGCATGACTACTCTGCATCACTTGTTGCGGTTGTGTGTGTTGTTGCTGCTGCTGCAGTGGAGGTTGTGACTGTTGTATCACTTCCAGCGCTTGCAATACTGTTATGTGGGGTTGGGTCTGTTCCTGCTGTTGATTGTTAGACATTATATTTGTGGTGCAATTTTTCGTTCGAGGGTTACTATGCGCAGGACGTCGGTCATAAAAGTGTATGTCCCTAGGATAAATAAAAGGCAAAATATTAATTCCACTTGCTTTGCTTAGAAGAAAACCAAGAGAAAAGATACCAGATAAACATAGCAAGAACTAATATATGTTTACCTCAGATGTCGCTTTAAAACACCAATATGTGCAAAACACTTTCCACACTCTACACATTGGTGGGGTTTCTCTAACATGTGCACAGCTCTGATGTGCTTATTTAAATTACCATGAAGACCAAAAAACTTGCCACAGTAACCACATTTATGAGGTTTTTCCTGAAACAATAGCACATAGCTAATCATGAAAATCTGACAGATAAATAATATGTAGACAGTCCAAAAACCTTCCTAAATACAGCATATACAGTACAGTAGTACACACAAATACACATGTATCATATACCTTATGTGAAAACGAATACATTTATAGAAAAGGATGATAGCAGTCACTGTTACTTAAATGTAAATAATGGATGTATTTTATGCAATTTGTGCTTGCAATAACTGCCAATTTGTATGACAGCTAACATATACAAACCTTGAGGTGAACCGCATGTATATGGCGATCAAGGTCTACAGGTCTTGTAAATGTTCGCAAGCAATCAAAACATTTGTGCTAAATAAACAAAAATATTCACTTTAATATTCTAATGCTAATCATCTGTAAAATAAAACTGTGCTATATTCTTCTTAGAAAATTCTTAATCGTTGTTTTCTAGTAAAAAACGGCATTTATATTGAATAGTGCCGTCATTATTACGTGTTTACGTACAGTTACAGTGAGTCAAGTTTAAAGAAATTCTAATGGAAACTATAAACGACCAGAAACTGCTTTACTTCACCTGCTGTTGAGAAGCATGCTGACTATGAGCAGAGCGTATATGGCGTCGCAGTTGTGTCGGTTCAGCAAACCGTTTGTTACAAACAGTGCATGTATGTGGGCGCTCATCCTCATGACAAATATGAACTTTAAAAGAAGTTTCGTCAGGAAAACCCTCCTGAAGTAACATTAAAAGCAAAAAGGTTTACAGATCGTAAGCTAAACCGATGTTTAATTACTATTTATATTGAAAACTTTAAGTATTTTTGTAGATTATTTAAAATTTAGCTTTTATACATACTTGGCAGTCTGCACATTTAAAACAGGGTCTCTGATGTAAATGAATTGTGAGAATATGACGCTTTAACTGTGATGTTTCAGCAAACGCAGCACCACATTCTGTGCATTTCAAGTTCATTAGACGAAGCACCTTTGTAGCAGGCTTCAATTTTTCGTGAACACCCTTAACATGTCTATGTGCATAACACAAGAAAAAGTCTGTTATATGTTGATGATACAAAGTTAAACAAAGCACAGTATAAACTCTGGACTGATATTATATATAATTTCATATAGAATCTAATGACAATACAAACAACCTACAACAAAAACGTATCGCAAAAAAATAACAACACA
The DNA here is from genome assembly GCF_947623445.1 of Clavelina lepadiformis. Lineage (NCBI taxonomy): Eukaryota > Metazoa > Chordata > Ascidiacea > Aplousobranchia > Clavelinidae > Clavelina > Clavelina lepadiformis. The sequence goes on from NC_135244.1 coordinate 10,719,658, forward strand.
ACAATGAATTTTTAAATGTTGATGATATGAACAAAGCAATGCAGATTGCCGTGGCACCTGAATGGTTAACTTTTATTTATTAAGATAAAAGAAATGATGACATTACATATAAATGCATCCAGCTACCTTTAACTTGCCTACTCAACAACATAATAACTATGGTTCAATCAATTACATTATGATGTGTACATTAGACAATGTTTATATGTAATCTCAGTTATTTCATTTGGTGTTTTCTGGTGGACATATAGTTACGCCTGACAAATGAAGCTCATACTTGTGTTAATAAATAAAAGCAACCTTTTGGGGAATTGTATTGTGAAATGTTTTCTATTATAAAGACTAACACGATCTTGTCATCATCAACTTGCAATGTATGGTAATAACAGTAAATTGGTCAATTTGCGGTATTTTAGATCAGTGCTTCTCAACCTTTTCAGTTGTGACACAAATTTAGGAGTTATAAAAATTTTGCTGACCAACCTCACCACAACACTTATTAGACACTTGCATATAATATTTAAAAAATACATGTTGTCTTGTGTCATTTTCCTTGTTGTACCCGTTTAAGTGCTGAAGAGAGGGTTAAACTCACAAACATGAGCCAGGTGTACTGCATGGGTAGTAAGTATTGAAGGCATGATGCATTGAAGATGTTGATGGATATCACATTATTTATCATCTCTTCCTTGATCCTTGCATGGTACGGCACAGAGGCAGGTTGGTTACTTGGCATTCTCATATGGTGTTCACACCATTTCACTTGTTTTTTTACGAACTGCAGGCAGAGAGTGGTGCCAATGTAGTCGGACGTTTTTTTTCCGTATTTTGTGATCTGTCACACCAGATAACTATACTATCAGGTATGACTCTATGACTCGATCAAGTTTAGAATGCCAAGTATCTTCTTCATAATGTCATTGGTTTACATACAGTATGTTTTTGTTTAAAAATTGAGATACATTGGTTAGAACAAAAAACTGTGCTAATGCAGATGGTTGCAAATGTAATAGCAACAACGATGCTTAATCACAACAAGCGTTGATAAGTATTCAGTTAGCTGGTTATCAATGTTTTGTCACTAGCTTGTAGATATAATTTTTAATGTTCAGGATTAGCCTCAACTATTGGCTCAACAACTATTTAATTTTGTTGTTTTTCTTCTATTCTAAGCTAATCTATTGGCTTACTGCAGTAACCAGTGCTGTAGTGTAAGCTTTTACCACTACCAGATTACTATCTCTGGAATAAATAAAATCAGGTGAGATAGAAAATAGACATGGTTACTTTTTATGTCAAGGAATTGCTCAACATAATTCTAACCAACAAATCTTATGCATGGTAGCTCACCAAAATCACTCAAAGCACTGCTTTCGATTTAGATGGATACGGTTTGTACATCTATACTCAGTGTTAAGAGCAATCCTTCGTTCTACTGAGCCATGCAAACTATTTTTGTTCAAAAAGTAAACTTACCTATTCAAATCACTCATTCTAGCAAAGGTTTTGGAACAGTGGTTGCATTTGTGAGGTCTATCTTTGGTGTGGACACAGCGAACATGTTGTTTAAGATGTGTAGCTGTTTTAAAACCTTTTCCACACTTCGTACACAAATGAGGTCGTTCACCCGCCATCGCCATTGCAGCAGCAGCTGTCAACGCTGCTTGCTGAAACTACATACTAGATAATTGGAACTTCACCACAAACTGCATGAAACATGATTATCTATTTCTGACTAATCTATATATGCTTATACCTTTAATCCTGGACAAACATGAGGTTTTGAGTTTTTGTCAATATAAACATTACAAGTGGCACATTTCTCGGCTTCAGATATGTTGGTGAGACTACTCAAATCACTTTGCGGATTAATTACATGAGCCAAGGTGGGTGCTCTTATATCTCGATGGGCATCTCCCACAACTGGTGCAACAACAGTAGACATACTGCTACGATCAGTATGTCTGACTTGAAGATGGGACTAGAACAGTAGAAGAAACAGCATTATATATTTTTGTGCCAGTATTAATCAAATAAAATTTTGTCATAGCCCACAAACCTGAAGCTGAAAAGCTTGCGAAAAACCTTCACCACATACAGTGCACCAGAATGGTTGGGGATGTGTTGACATTACATGGTTCTATCGAAATAAAGTTTGCATGTTACATGAAGCACAAATAACCTAACCTATTATAATGATACCATAGCATATTTAACATTTTTTAATGCTAAACCAAGAACAGGCGTTCTAAATTCTTTCAGCAAATCCCTGTTTGTTGCAGCCAAAGCAATTACAAACGCATACCATTTTTTAATGCAAGCTTTCATTGTGAAATTGTTTTCTAGATCCATTTAATGCTAACCAAATTGTGACAAAATAAAGAAAAAAATTACCAACACGACGTCTGACCAGATAAGCATGAATAATTATACATAGCGCAAACCCTCCCCAGGTAGAACCATTGCTATAAGACATTATAACAAAACATACTTGCAGCATGGCAGCATTAGCAAATACTTGTCCACACTCGAAACATCTATTAACATGTGATTGGGCAACAGCAACAGGTGTGACATTTAAATTTGGGTTATTCTGCGATCCATTTGGCAGCATAAATGTTTGTTGGTTATTTTGTTGCACACCAGTGCTGGTGATTGCTAAAATACAAAGGAAATGATGAACAGACTCTTAACTGACTTGGTAGATTCACTTGTATGATTCGCAAGTTACAAAACTACTGTATCTAACATATAAACAAACAAACAAAACTTTAATAAAAATAAAACGTACAAAATCTTTAATAGTATACATACTAGTACTTTTGCCATTATCTGTGAGACCATGAACACGAACCATGTGTGTTTTTAAATAGGAAGAAATAGAAAAACATTTGGAACATACAGAACAACGAAAATTTTTCTCCTTTGAATGTACTGCCTAAAAAGAAACACAAAAAATTAAAATACCGAATAATAAATTATAGTACCGAACAGATTAAGTTTGAAAATACTGGACAAATGCATAGTACAGGAGTAAAGAAAGCAATTTCTCATGTGGAAAATACTGCACAAAGCACCAAAAGCACTGTAAAGCTTGTAATGGTTCAAATTCTTTGTGGTAGGTGGATTGATGTGTTTGATTAGAAAATCTAGTACCACCTTTTGCTTTTATGTGAACAAGCAGGTGGTTTTCAAATGACTTCAGTGCACTTTTGAGCCACAATCAGAATGACTGGGTTATTAAAGTGCAAGTGTGTTAACTTGAGTTGATTGTTTATCTATTGGAATATTCTGCCCCAACTTACTGAAGCCAGTTAGTAGTAGATACCAAAAAGAAAGGCTTTTACAGTTTGGCACAAGTCTAAGCACAAAGGTGCATATGTTTATTTAAACATAAAACTTGTCATTCTTTAAACTACAACTTGAAAAAGAAAGCTTTAATTTTCTAACGAATAAAAACTACATACGCAGTATGTACATAATGTACAAAGCAAGGTCAAATATACAAATGCATGCCTATATCACGAAAAAGTAGTGAGGGATTATTACATCATAACTCCTTTCCATTCAGGCCTTCATATGAGTCTGCATATGTACAATTGACACCAAAATTTCTCTTTACAGACAAAAGGTTTATTGATTACAGCCAACATTATGATACTCATTAACCATCAATGTGGGATTAGTATAACATTTACATACCAGCATGTGATGCTTCAGGTTCCCTGCTTCTGCAAACGTCCATCCACACTTGTTACAACAGTGTGGTCTCTCACGCATGTGCACACCTCGCATGTGACGGTTTAGATCACTGCGACGACCAAAACCCTTACCACATTCTTCACATTTATGTGGTTTATCCTAAGATAAATAATATTGTGTTACCGAACAGTAACTCAAAACATAGGTTGGCACTCTGAATGTTAACTTTATTTTGATTTTTCTACACAAGCTTTCGCAAACATAAGCTTGCTTCTTAGGCATTCAAGGAAATGGCTACAAATGAACAGTTACAGTAGGCTTAAATATACAGCTTGAAAATCTTACGTGACTAGATAGCATATGTTGCTTCAAATATAAAGGTAGTTTAAACACTTTGTCACAGTCAGTGCATGCATATTGTTTGCCAGCATCAGGTAGTTGTAAAGAAAACTGAGTGTTGGTAACATTTGAATTTGATGCTATTGAGTTTGTAGTACCATGAACATTTTTCATGTGCGCGTTTAAAAGATTGGGCTTCATAAAACTTTTTCCACATTCATTGCATCTGATCAAACAAAAGTAGTTTGCAAATCCTCAATAAATAAGGTATCATTTAGCTTATTCCTGAAACAAAGGCATCTTTTCACTTATCAAATTCTGCTCACATGTGTGGCATTGTTCGGGAACCTTGGACTGTATGAGCCATGTAGATGTGGTAATTAAGATGGCCACCATTATCAAAGCTGTTCTGGCACTCACTGCAGGTATATCTCAAACCACCCTGGCCATCGTTATTAGAATGAACGGCTTTTACATGGTCCTGTGAGTTTAGACAGGTTGATGGATAACAGATACATTGTTCAACAATATAACAATGGAAAGCAACGTACACTTAGCTGTACACACAAACTAAATTGTTTAAAACCTAAATTTTCACACACAAACCTGCAAATGATGAGCTTCAAGAAAACTTTCTGGACATGATCTACATTTGTGTGGACGAGCTTGTAGTTGAGCATGTGCAACGAACGCATGGTAGCTCAGCTGACCAGCCTGCTTAAACGTCTTATTGCATTCACCTGGCAAGGATAAATTACTCAGCTGACAAGAGTTTACTTTTGGTAGCATAATTTTTTGTAAATGCGAGCAAGGTTTAATCTAGGGTTGTGCTTTTAAATCTTTTTTGGCATCATAGAATCATCATCATAACCTTTTTGGTGTAATTGAAACTTTTGCAAAAGCTATGGAACCCATCATTAATTACAGCTTTAACAAAACGAGTAAAATTAGTATGAAAAACAAATATATGTATTTGAAATATCCCATTGCAAATCATGCAAAGTTTTTAAAGCTTCTGAAGACAGTACTGCAACTGTAGCAAATATGTGTATACTATTAAGCAAGCGCAGATTACAACAGGGCTCAATTGTGAACCCAAGGGCGGCAAGAATTTACCTTGTTCAGTAAACTTTTTGTCACAATCGGATTAATATATTTCAATGGCAACATGTCCTGACGATGCTTGTTTAACAATGGATGTGAGCTAAGCTTATAAATATTCGACTTCTTCGAAAAATCACAACAATTAATGCAAAAATGATTTCGCAGTTGGAAAGAGGAATGTTCTAACGTGTTAAAAGATTGTGACAAAGCAAACTTGTATTCAGTGATCTTACAATTTTACTAAGTTTTTGGTTTTCACATGTCTGCATATGCTCTTTTATTTTTTGAATGGTTGCCATTACCCATAGCTTCTACCAAGTACCGCTGTTGTAATAATACATACTATATGCTTCACACAGTATACTTACACTGTAGGCTACTGTTCTGCACCTTTTAATGCAGTAACCTACTGGCTCCATTAAACACCACAGGTATCTATCAATCCCTTGATATTGTGTCTTGTAATTGCGGCATGTTATACAAAGTAATTTTGCCTTGCATTTCAAGAAAAGTTTACAATAATAAAATAGCAGTAATTATGAACTAAATTATTATAGTTACATGTGCCACAGATGCCAGACAAACTTTTCGCATTTCACATTGTATGCCTCATAGATCACGTAACATGATGTCAAATCGAACAAAACCAATATATAGGATTCAAAGCATTGTGAAATAAAAACTAGGCGACCTTTGTTTAAAATATTTGTTTTTTACAGTGGAAAGAAATCTATTTGCTACCCAACTGAGTAAAACCTTCATAATCCACTACCCATAACACTTGCAATTTAGAAAAGAATCACAGTGGGTGGAAAATTTCTATTGTTTACTATAGGCGATGGAAAAAATCTTGCCTCGGAAATGGTGTATATTATTCTCAAAGAAGTCAAAAAATGTAATTTTTTTTATTTTGTCCAACTACTTTTATCCATTTTCTGCGTTCGCTGTGTTGTTTGTGCAAAGAGAGTATTGAGTGAATAACTTTTAAAAAAAAGCACGATCTATGGCTCGGTCCTCCCTTTTAGTTGAAAAAAGATCAAGGCTTTCGAGATTGCTCGTGACAGAAGAAGTATGCTCAATCTTTAATGAGCTCTTCCCCTAATCCCAATTAGCTTACACCTGAATACCCTCATAATTGCTTATTCTACGTTTTCGAAATACAGTTATAGAGTCCATTAGCTTTTAAAATTTCTAATTCTCAGTCTTGTAATAATTGACAGTAGTGCTAAAACAACTCTATAGCTGCGCTATTATTGTAAACACAAGTCTTTATATGCGCATAAAATAATTTTGAACTTATGTCACAAGCCCAATTGAATGTTTCTGGTTGAAGTGGCGAAACAAAGCCGAAAGCGACATTTTATTGATAGATTTATTTCATTATTATTACATAACAATCAAACGTTGCAAGCATAACTCCTGATTGCTAGTGACTGTTAAATATGTACTGATAAACAAAACTGGTATCACAAGTAAAAAGATCTTAAAATGAAAGGTTTCTGCCTACAATCTTGAAGCACTTTGCAGACCCCTGGTTATGAACCATTCTAGAATTTGCAGCTTTAATTTGAGCAGAACATCATTTATGTAACTAAACTACTTCAGTTTGATTACAATTTACACATTACAGTTAAACTGTGACATCTAAAACGTTGCTTATTCTGAAGCGAAAAAACTCAATACTCCCGCAATCTAATCTCAATACTCTGTGGGAGTTGAGGCAAACTTTAAGAACCTCTGCTCTAATGATTGGTATTTGAAACAAAAAAAAAACAAAACAAAAAGAAGTTTGTAGTTTAAGGTAATTTTTAAGGGTTAAAAACAAAGCTGCAAAATCTTTTTAAAGTTTTTGTTTCAAGCTATGGCATCTTAGGATACAATGGCAATTGATTCTAAGAGTCCTGGAAGACGTCAAGCCAAGTGATTACATCACTTCACCTTTCACAGCACACTTGTTAGCTGGCGCCGAAGTTTCCAATCAAAAAAAAACAATGACATGGCAGAAGGATAAAAAAGCTGAGTGGTCCACAATATTCCTCTAACTTAACTAAGTTTCATTTAGACAATTCAAGGTCTACATAACCACACATAAAACCTCACAATAATACGAAATGTAACTTACTGCATTTCAAATTTTGGTCTTCTTCAGGTGAGCTTGTTACAGGCACTGTTGCCACTGGCACCAACTGCCCACCAGAAAGAGATGATGTTGATTGGGAAGCTACGAATGCAATGGTTTGTTAAAGGCAGCATATTTGGATGAAATAATAATCATGGGCCCAATAATGACTGACTGGCCAACAAAAAAATTTTGGCATGGAAGGTAAGAACGATTTTAGAGTATATCAGGGGCACTGAGCTCGAATATGTCATTAGCTTTTGCAAATTGGCTACAAATTGGTATCACAGTAAACAGAGAACTTTGCATGGCAAAATTCAGGACCACACCAAAATAGTTATATAAAGAGGGTGGTCATAATATCTGTGGTTATATTAAGTGGATTCTACTGTATCACAATCAAACCTTGATGAGGTACTGCATAAACGTGTGGTTGCATGTGCGATGATCCATCTGCGTTAACTGCCATGGTCACACCGCTTTCTGCAGCCGCCTGTTGTATGAAATCCTTTGCTACTGATATTCTCATTTGCGAAGATGAAGTAAATGTCAGTTGGTTTGCTACCACTTGCTGTAAATTATCTACACAATCAAAATAAAATTAAAGAGAGCTTAACTTGTACCAATAATGTATACAAAATATTAGCTGGACGAGTGCAAAAACAAGATGACCTTAAATCATGGAAAAGTTGTTACTAAGTATACCGCAGAAAAAAAGTCCAATAATATTTAGTGGTTAAGCAATAACTGCCAAAAATGTGTTGCAAAAATGCAATCTGGCACTAGCTATGACATACATGGTGGCAATTATGATGCCATAATCTAAAAGTTATGTCAAGATTTTCATAAAATTGGGTCTTTAAATCCTAATTAAAATAATTTTACATTAAGACAGAAAATGTATGTTTTCTTCTTATATATCACCTACGTTCCGCTAATTTTGCATTTAGGGAAGTAAGACGCATTTGTCCAAACCCACACCCGAGATTCGACACCAATGCCTACAGGTGGAGTATTTTTACTTAATGCAGGTGTTAAGCTACAGGTTACTCTCGGCTATTGGCACTAGCCTAGTCTGGTACCACAAAAGACACAAATGATTCACTATTCACTAGTACATATTCTGTCACCTGCAAAATTTCTATGCAAAAAATAAACGACTGCAACTAATTGCATTCCTGGTCCTGCGAAGTCATATTCCACCCAAAAATATTAGCCACCTAGCTAACTATTACGGTTATAGTTAAATACTAATTCTTTTAATTGCGTATGTATATACTTGATTCAAACGAAAGCCATTAAGCATGCCACAATGTGATGAAATAATCATAGCCACCTCATTCATAATCTATCTGAAAATACAATCAGAAAATCTGTACAATACAAAGCAACTGAGATTTGCCTTAAGAGGAAATCTTGTATAACTCCACAAGTGCATTTTCTGAGACGGAAAAACTAAGCTGTCTGCAATCTAGCCACAGTAAAAATGGAATAAGTGGGTGAGGGGAATTTTCTTATGTGCTCAGTGCACCTATGGAGTTGGACCACTAACTCCAAGAAAGCACAAATGGCCCAAGCTACTCTAACGACGATGACCTTCTGTAGTCTACAAACTGCTAGCAGTTGCCTAGCGTCAGCGTGGTGATGTGGCAAGATATGAATAACTTATCTAACCCCAGTCATGCAAAGGTCTTCCCCCTATAAAGATTGTTATGCTAAACCACATAGTGTTTCCAGCTCGGGTTTTCCTGAACCCGAAACCCATTTTTTGATACTTTATACACACATGTTAACAACTCATTTTACATTTATACAACTAAAATGCGCCGATCGCTCAAGTTCTCTTATGTCACAGATTATATTATTTATGCTCAAGTATACACATATTTCATGGCAAAATTCCTAACTTCACAAACAAAATGTTTGTTGGGGTAAAAGAAAAGCACCAAACTAATCGAATTATGCAAAGCCGAATTAAACAAGTTAGAAAACATTAAATGTTCACAGTACTGCCGGGATAAAAAAAATTTGATAAATGAAATAGAGCCGAATTAGACAAGTTCTACTGTATTACAATAATGTTGCTTTTATCTAATATTGAGTTTACTTTCAATCAATAAAATCTGTTTTTCTCAAAACTCAAAAAAATCTGGGGTTTTCCTGAGTTTGTATGTCACGTACCCGAAAACCAGGTTTTAAAATGCGGTCCCAAATAGGAATTTCATTAAAAATGTGAGGTATTGGCCCATGCTACTGTACATTGAAGCAGTCACTTAAATGAATGGTCACTCTGTGTGAGTATAAAGGAAAAACTGCCAACCATAAGATATCTTGTTGTTGAAATTATGGCTCACATCCCTGACCACAGGTTATCTCGTGTTTATCGCTTTGCCATTAAAGTTACAACCACGAATCTTGCCTTTTCGAACGATAACAGGAAATTAGCGGGAAAAAGAAACAAACTTTTTTTTAGAGAAAAGGTATGGAAATTTTAAAATACGGTACAGAAGAATATATTATGCTACCCTGGGCGAATACGTGCAACTGGGACAAGATTAATGGATTAGGCTTTGGCAGACAACATACTAACCCGTATGATACCTAGTTTCCAGGAAATAAGTGTTTTTCAAATTTGGGTATTTCTTAGTGGTAAATTTACCAGGTGTTCTACAACAGACCTGGGTGGGGATTTATTTTTATATGGATTTTTATGGAAATAATTGCTCATCGATTGTTAGATCAAAACTTGGCACATAACACCTTTTGCAGTTTTCTATGAAGGCATTCCAAGTTTCAGAAAGCATGAAAAATTATGACATGACACCCAACAGCTGCATTCCCAGTATGTAGCTTTCGTGTGGGCATTTTTCGATGGTGCCTTACCTGTTGCACAATGACAGTGTAGCGTCACCTAGTATCAAACCTAAATTGAATATCATAAAATCAAATGGTCTAACCAAAACAACACTTGAGTGGAAGGCTGTCTCTTGCCTACAATACAATACCTTGCCTAGTTGCCTACATAACATGACCATAAACATGTCTATAATGTTATATTACTACCACTTACCGTAACAGTGGATTAACAGACTAAAATACAACAACAAAGTATGATAAACAATAATCAGCCTATTGAAATGACAGTTACCATTTATGGGAGCAGAGCTTCCAGATATTATGACATTGGCATTTGCCATACCAAGGTTGTTTATAGTTGCCATTCCAGGCAAGGAAGCCGTCATAGGAAACACTCCGTTTCTCTTTGAAAGCTGGTTAGCAGGAGGGATGGTAATTTGATTTAAAGATGGCACACCATGTGCGTGACCAATCATAAAGTTTTTTCCACCATGCTAATTAATACATTAAAGATATTATAATATTGCCTTTGAAACTTTTAAAGATATTGGGCCGTATTGATAACTTTATAAAGTTTATATTCTACGGTATATATACAACAAATACATGTGATAATCGTTTCTTGGATCGATGGCTTTTTACATAAAATGTAGCGTGGTCAAAATTATCTATTTGCATGAACAATGACAGAAAAACAGCAAAGAATGATTTTGTGCTCATAAATATGCAGAATATAGGCTTACCAGTTCTGAATTTGCAGTGGCACTGCTAGCAACTGCAGCAGTAGCCCCAGCAAAGATGTTGGCAAAATTGACCATAGTTGGCTGGCTAATGACAGATATATCGGTTTCTTTCAGTTTGTTGCAATTTTCTGGTTGAATGCTATTAGTAGCAGGCATAGTTCCAACAACCGCACTTGATGTAGGTATCCAGTAAGTATCCATGTTTTGAGTCCGTTGATCTAAACAAATGGTAAAGTATATGTTCACAGTATATTCATATTAAATGTTCATTTATACAGTCACTCCGCTTTCTTTGACCATTGTGTAATCTGGACAACTATTTTATCTGGACAAAAATCAAAAAACGAAACAAGTAAACATCACTCACATAATTCTCTTGTTTATTCGCACAAACTTCTGCATAGTTCTGACAATGATGAGCATACATTTTGAGTGATTATGGTGTAACAACTAAACGATAATGCCACTGTGCTACAATATTAGAAACAAGACAAGCCTGCTTCACTGCCTGTTGATGAATATCTACTACGACGAACATGAAGTAATTGACAAGTGGTGGTGATGGATACTTGCACAAACATTCATTTGTTTTGTCTAATAAAAATTTCGCTTAACCTTCGTCCGGCTGCATGGGTACAATTGTACCCATTCCAATTTTAAAATACGACAGTCTTTTTTCTAGAAACCCGAGAGACCTGAAACTTCCTGACATCTCTACATTTCTGTGTTAGATTATGCAGACTAAATGTCGGCAAAAAATCTTTACACGTTACCGAGATTTAGGGTCGAGTTGTTTTTACACCCTTAACAGGCGGTATGGGTACAATTGTACCCTTGCACATTGTGTATCTAAATAATGCCAGTATACATAACACAAAGACAATTTTTTGAATGTTGAATGAAACAGAGTACAGAAATGATTTATTTGACACAGAAATATGAAAGAAAACTTAGTCGAGATGGGTTTAGTCAGTGTCACAAGTAATACACTTTGTTTTTGTTATGGAGTGTTCGTCGCACACAGGCTGAACGCAAGCCACGCAGCCTTTCCTGGTTTTACGTCGTTTTCGTTTCTGATCTCTGCAGACATAGCAACTGCCAACAATCGGTGTAGCTCCTCGATTTCCATGGGGTTCTTTGGGGTTAGCTTCTGCCCCTTCTGGCGAAGTCGCAATGGGCCGTCCTAGAACCATTTCCACTGCAGCTCGAAGGAAGCGGTTTCTCATCATCATGCGGTTGGTAGTGCGAGCTTCCACTGAAGGCATACATAGCTGTTTCGCAAGATCTAATACTACACGTGCCTTGTCTTATCTAAGGCAAGAGACGAAGGGAGAGGAAACGAAGTGGAACGACTGGCATGACGATAGCTGATCGCAGGGGCAGAAAGGATGATAAAAATAAAAGGGGAATGGAGAGAAAACTGGTGCAGCAACACGTGCTATACTTCCCTAGAGCACAGTATTTAAACGCTCTGACCAATAAATACGGCGTACCGTACAAAAAATATAACTAACTTGGAAATTTCAATGGAAAATGTACGTGGGTACAATTGTACCCATGCCGCCTGTTAGCGGTGTAAAAATATGCAGTCTGACGAAGGTTAATTGTACCAAATGTGGTAACCTTTTTTTTATCAACCATTAGCAAAAAAAGGTAGACGTGTCAAGTCTGTTGTTTTACAATAGCAAGGAGCGTTGTAATTAAAAAAACAGGACCAGCAACGTAAATAGTTTGCATCATTGTTACCCATGACGTCATGGCTAAGCTAAAAAATGACTAACCCAATCGAAGAAAGACTACTTAAATCTCAATATTACATATACAAAAATATATATAGACTTTTTTATTCCTTGCATTTTATTTTCGTGTCACCACTCTATGCTTAGCTTGAAGAATGGTCAACGATTTGGAAGCAAAATATAAAAATTTATAATAAATGCAGCAATGTTGTGAATGAACAAAGTTGTTTGAGTAGAAACAGCAAATAAGAACCGATAGAAAATAGGAGACTAGAGCAATTTACAAAATCTCACTGTTTCGAATGTATAACCTATCAAATAAGGCTGGGGTCATATTGACCCCATGGTACTAGAGCAGGGTTAAGGTGCATGTCACGAAGTAGATACTTGATGTCACACTTATAACATCTCTTTTGTTAGTATGCATGACCTCAAAGGTTGAAGACAACTCCAATACACCAGCGAGAACGAAGTTCTCTTTTCTCGCATAATAGGTTCGGTTGTCTGTACAACAACTTGGCTATCTGTTCACCTACATCACGAATTTTTTCTTTTCTTTTGCGTCTGATCAAAACAAAAGCTTGACATAAGATGGCATTAACCAAAACCAAGAAATCAGGTAACATCAAAGAACTTACATAAAAAATTTTATTTGCAGAAAATAAAACGCAAGGAATAAAGAAGTACACATTTAGTTTTGTATGTAATATTGAGATTTAAGCATTTTTCTCTATTTGTGTTAGTCGTTTTATAGCTTAGCCATGATGACACAGGTAACAATGATGCAAACTGTGTACGTTGCCGGCTACTGCTTTCATTTATTAGTGCAATTAAAATACTCCTTGTTATTGTAACCGGCCCTGATATGGCTAATCTTTTTTGCTAATGATTAATGAAAACAAAAAGATGATCTCTTTCGAGCGAAGTTTTTGTTAAAAAAGCACAAACAAAATTTTGTCTAAGTATCCACAAACATCACCTGTCAATCAATCGTGGGCAGCGGGTCAAGCAACCAGCTTAATGAAATTACCTGGGTACATGTCACATCATAATTAATATGACAATATCACAATGATTATTGCAATCAGTACTTTATATACACACAGACTGTTTTTTCAGGGAGCAAAAGTAGTGCGTTCTTGCTGATTTGAAACGAACCAATCAAAGAAAGCTTTGTAACAAGATGGGATAAATAGGGTAATTCAATGAAAAATCATAGAAAGAATTGTTTGGATTGCCTGTGCACTATCCGTTATTGATAAAATTAATTTTGCAGTTGGGGTGTCCAGTCACCCTGACACCATCCTCTATATCTGCCACTGGATAAAGGATAGGACAATAAAAGGACGTGGAAAGAGATGTATCATTTAACTTGTTTATTACCATATAGAGTGAATATCTTGTTTGGACATTGTACTCGACTTGATTACAACTATGCTTATCCATAATAGCTATTTTTATGCCTGAAAAAGTAGGAGAGAGCAGGACAAGAATAGCACATTTTTGGTCAAGTCACTAGCGAATTTTAGAAAGCAGTAAAGCTACAGAGAAATATAATGCTATTGCTCAGTTCTGTGTGATAGTAAATGGTTCTGCCATGCCATGTTTTTATCATTCCTTTTTTGGACACATGAGAAAATTCTTCTGAGAAGGTAATTGAAATTTGGTAATCTCTATAGAGTGAACGAACTTAAAAAAATTTATGAGTAGTTGAAGTTGCTGATTAAAGGATACTGATGCTTAAAGTGCAAATAAAACTTTGCTATCTTTTTGTTAAATGTTATTTGAGCAATGTGTGCAGTGAGCAATATCATGATGATGGTTCTCTGTTCAAGCACATATCACGTCAATGCAAGGTAGCCGTTGCAAAAGTTGTCTGAGCAAACTTTATTAGTATGTGGGCGTTTTTTGATGAATTCAAATTTATACACGGTTGGCTGATAGTTTGAAGTTTTTAATTAAATGTGAATGTTAAGTATTATCTGTGTGAGCATTCCCTAAGCCCTAGCTAGCCTAAGTGATAGGTTTGTCACGACTCATGACTGTCAGGAAGTCTTTTTTCTGATATGGCTTTCAGTGTTTTTCACAAATGCATACACCAAGGGCTCTCTAATTTTACGTTATATGTATATGGACTTTCACTGTCCATGGTTTTATATTATGACATTTTCAAGCTAAACCAATTACTGTGAAGCTAGGTAATGAATAAAACAAGGTACAATAAGATGAGCTACATTTAACAACTAGGAACACTGCTGAAACTATTTGTAAATTTATATTATCACTTTCAATACACTAAGACAAAAGCAAAGCATATGAGTCTTCAAGAGAAAAAACATTATGCAGCTCTTGTGTTAACCAGTTAGGTGCTTATGACAAGATATCTTATTATGGCAAACTCTCTCCTATAGTGCTTAAATGACCATGACCATGACCAATGTTCAAACCAAGCCATTTTTTCTATTTAGTTTATGACTCTAGCCAATCTAAACTGTGACTGGAGTTATTTCAATTCAATACATTTAACTTAAAAATTTTCCCGATGTTACTGTATTGGCTGCATGAATTTGGTTATCATAAGTTTATGGCTTTCTCCAAATTAATCTTATTGATACTTTTTTCATAGAAGTTTTGCTGTTCAGAAAGTATTCAACTTTCTTACCAAAAGCCCCATTTTTTGCTGTCATGATTGTCATAATATGACTCAAGACGTTTGGATCATTTGAATCAAGTGAAATCCTATAGGCTTGAGTCAAGTTTTACTCCAGCTTTCATTTAATTGAAAACTGATATCCATGTTTAGTTTAGCTCATTTGTTCCCTAATAACAATGAAAGTGAAAATCTACGAAGTTGGGACCTCTATTTCCAAATTGTCCACCCAACTGACCGAAAATAAGAAAAAATCACACAACACTGTGTGACCCGCCAGTGAAACTAAACGTAGCAGTGAGCACCGAAGGGTCTAGTATACAAGTGCACAACAAAATGACGTCAGATTCTGAGTAGCTGGGGCCCAGTATAAAAAGGCATCCCGTGGTTGTGCAGTTGTATAATAGAGCCCTACTTCCCTGGTTATGTTGTCGCTAACATTTACATTATGTTTGTTTTCTATTTTTCTGCAACACCTGTACACTGTTTAATTTACACCACCAAACAATTACCGCCAGATTTCAAACGCTGCGCATGTGCACAACAAATGCACACACGTACCTTCAAGCTTACACATACAGTGATTGCACATCTCATGAAAATAATCTGGTAGTGTGTTCCAAGAAACGCGTCCATCTTGTACGCGTTTGAACGCGCTCTCTTTCATACACACCCAGCAAATCAAGCAAGTTAAATATGGCACTTTTTAAGCTTAACAATACGAAAAATCTTGTGCAATTTAACTTACCTGGTGAAAGTTTGCAATCCAAAAATGTTTAATTGCAAAAGTTGTTTATGTATCTTGGACTATTTTTACCTACAAACTAAATTTCTTCTCAAGCAAACATGTACAGCTCATACATTCATAGCTCTCTCAAAATGTTGGAAACAGTGACGCGCACACTCACTGCGCACAACCGTTCAACCATAAAAATATTCATCCGCTGGGCCAAAACAAAAATCCTCTAAGAAGACTTTATGAAAAACCAATGCATTTAAAAAAAGTTACTGTATGTTACTGGTAACAGACAACCGCAACAATAATAGCAAAAAATCAAGAAATCTGAAAGACTTGTCCAAAAATTGTAAATATAAAGGTTTTCTAGAAATATATGGCTGTTCACTACTTAATACACTTTAAACATCTGCAATTGTTACAAATTTTTGAAAATTCTTTCATTCCTAGACTTACTGTATATGGTTCATGTTCAACTAAAGGTGTGCTATTATTTATGATTTACTTTTTTCAGAAGGAATTTTTGTTGCTATTATTTTGGTTATAAATTAGTGCTTCACTATTGATGTTTTTGCTTGCATAATTGAATGGGATGCTGATGCTGCCCATTTAACTTTGTTTACTATAGCATTATTTTGCAAGCATTGGCTTAATTGAATCACATTTGTTTACTTTATTATATGCTTGCATTTTGAAGTGAGAATGTTGAAGATACGGGTATCGATAACACTGTGCTGCGTTTGAAAATTTTTTTTCATAGGTCAAAGATGTTTTAACTGTTTCTGAATCGATTTTTTGCGCTGAACTCAAAAATGCAACCAGTTTTTTTCAATCAGGTCAAGTTTTTTTTCTATCACATATTTAATTATGCTAGCTTTGGTCGTTATTGTGCACAAAGAAACTAATTTCTGGGGTAGCTTAATTGGTCATGCATGTTGTCAATTTTCGCAAGATGGTATTTTTATTTGAATGTAAGGTTTTTGCAATGACAGCCATTTTAAATACTACAAAAATATAATGACACAGTTGAAATAAAGGCACTTACAACTAACCAAGAAAGCTTCCTAACACATAATTTTGTTCAACGGCGCTCAACCTAAAAGTAGAAGTTAATATGTTACATTATAGACACGTAAACACTTAACATCACAAATGTGTTTTAAATGTGAAATACTTGCAAACATCAATGTGTGAAATAAAAACGAAGTGTTCAAAATAGCTTAACACAGAAAGCGTTGTGCGGCACATGATGATATTACGACATTAAATGCAATAACAATATAAATACAAATGATTTATGCTGACAAAAAGTGTTGCTTCAAAGATTTTCTTCTATGTGTGGTGTTGGGAAGATCTCTTTTTAAGCACCAACAGTAATCTGCAAGCATGTTTACATCCCAGTATCCTTGGTACCTTTCTTCCATATGGCGAAGGTCTTGGTGGAATCTCTCTCCCTGTTCTTCGCTGTAGTCACCACAGTTGTCAGGAAAGTAATCTAAATGCGAACTCAGAAAGTGCATTTTCACAGACATCCGGGCTCCAAGGGATTGAAAACTTTCAAGCAGCTCTTTAACCTGTGCTTCATAATCAGGGATTCTATGCTTTCCAAGGAAGTTTGAAATTACTGCTCGAAATCCTGTCCATGCTCTTTTTTCTACTGCACTCATGTGTGCAGTAAAACCTTCGTCTTTCATCAGCTCACGGATCTATGGCCCATCAAAGACTCCTGCTCGTAGCTTCGCTTCAGAGATGCGGGGAAATTTCATTTGTAAGAACTTGAAGGTTGGGCCATCTTTATCAAGTGCTTTGGTATAGTTTTTCATGAGACCAAGTTTAATGTGGATAGGTGGCAAAAGAATATTTTGTGGATCAACTAAGTAAGCAAATTTGACATTTTTAAAACCAGGTGTAAAACTTGTTCTGGGTAGCCAGCTAATTTGTGTGTAGTGGCGATCATCAGCCCTCGAGTCCCACAGACACAAAAAACATGGATGTTTAGTGTAACCGGCCTGTAACCCAAGAAGTATTGAAATCATTTTTAAGTCACCACATATTTTCCATTTGTGTTGGCTATACTGAAGAGATTTCAAAAGGTATTTCATGTCTTCATAGCATTCAGTGAGCTTCACTGAATGTCCAACAGGAACAGAACCAATCTTATTGCCATTGTGTAGTAATACTACCTTCAAACTCTTTACAGATGAGTCCAAAAACAATCGCCATTCTTCCGAACTGTATACTATGCCCAAAGCTGATATTAATCCTGAAACATCTTGACATCATCTAGGGAATGGTCTTCGTCATAATTGAAATATTTTCTAAACTATTTATCTTCATACCGATACCAGAAATATGTGGTGCATGGAGCTAGCAAGTTGTTCTCACGTAGTCGTGATCCTAGGAGCTGAGCGGATTCTTTGGTGAGATTTAAATCTCGGGTTAGGTCATTCAGCTCAAGCTGTGTAAGAGGCTTCGGTTGGCTTGTACTTTGCTCTGCATCCCATGTGTCTTGTTCACTTGCTTTGCTCGCTGCAGATGAACAACACTCCATTTCACTTATTTCTCCAGGTGGTTCTGGAACAGGAATACCAGGGCCATGTGGTACTGGTTTCATGGCTGAAGGAACATCAGGGTACTTCACATGTTGTTTGTTCTTCCGGTTTATTCCTAAAATGAAAAAGAACACTTTTACTCTTAAATCAAGCAATTAATGAAAATGCCTCCATACAGTGCAAGTATCAGCATACCTTGTAAGTTGGTCATGCAAAAATAACAATCAGTGACATGGTCTTTTCCTTCTCTCCATACCATAGGAATACTGAAAGGAAGGCTCTTTATTTTCTTTAGGCTCCATAATCTCAAGTTTTCAATGCATGCTCTACAACATATGTGCGGAGCAAATGCCTTGTCCTGATCGCCTAGTTTTACTCCAAAATACGCATAATATGCTTTTTTAACAAACTGCGTAATTTTTGCTTGGCGACTGCGCAGGGTGACCTTGCCACATATGTAACAGAACCTGTCTGGATCATTTTTGCACTTTCTCATTGTACTGTAAAAACAAATCATCTAAACTGCACACTAAACTAGCCTGTAAAAACAAGTTCAGATGTTTAACTTTTCAAGCACCAGGTGTATTCGTTATGTTCTTCTCATTGTGATGTCACTGAAGTTTCATCAAAACTTAATTCAAAAACTAAATCATTTTTATGACACCACAAATCTCAATCGCAAACGCTGAAAGCTGAAGTTGTCAAAAATTTCAAACGCAATTTGCCAAAAAACTAGACCTGATTGAAGAAAACGGATAACAGTTTTGGATTCAGCATCAAAAAGTACACTAAGAACCGTCAATACTTTATTAACCTAAAAATTAACGCAGCACAGTGTAATTGATAGCTATGGTAGTATTGATGGTGTAATTTTCTTCAGACAATGATGTACTTGTGAATTACTGAAGTTGTCTAGATTTTCTGCTTACTAATTAAAAAGAAGTGAGTAAATTTAGATGGAAAGTCAAATGCTCATTGATGATGAATCTGAAGTACGTCTTTGTGAACAAGCGCTATTGGATGAAAATACTTTGAGAGGTGAGAATAAAAACTTGCCTGTAAACAATATTTTTTGTCGCTTAATCAGAGCTGAGCAGTGGTAGTAGCACTACTTTTCAAAGTAAGTCACTGGACCAGGAGTGCTACTAATTTTTCTATTATCTGCTACTTATCAGCCTATATACTTTTTCAGGCACAAAAATTTGCTAGCGGTGCAAAGCATTATAGCCATTTATACAGTTACTGCTAGGGTTAAGTGGCGAATTGTTCATCAAGCACAAGAGAAACAAATTGTTTAGTGTCTCTTGAAAACCAGTCTGAATATTTGCCACAACTTTGTTTCGGGTGGATGCTTCATGCAACAAAGTTACTGGCCACGATGAAAAGCATTGCCACTGCACCCCCTAGATATTTGATGACTGCTTGTAGGAACTTGTAGAGTGGTGAAAAGTTTGGCCATTTAAATTTCAATTATTTCTTTGCTTGCCTCTAATAGGCCTACCATACGTCCTCTTTTAAGAGGATTTGTCCTCTTTTCTCAAGAAAAGTAAATGGTCCTCCGAGGACGCTAAAAAATGCCCAAATGTCCTCTTTTTTTGCATTTCGAGTTAGTTGCTTATACTTTCAACAGGACTTTTAGGCGAGACGTTGTATTTATTTCCAAAACATTAGGCCTACTGTAGCCATGAAACATGCTGAATTGCTGTTTGAAAAAAGGTTTTCCAACAAATTGCACTACCAGCCCTACTTTCTTGATCTTGTTAAAAATCGTGCAATTTTACTTTAGCATTATGGCCCATAATGCAAATGTTGAACGCATTTTTTCTTTGATGCAGCCACAATGGTGCAAAGAAAAAGACAGTCTATAATTAATAGTTAGATCAGTTTCGAGCATCTTGACCAGTGGTTCTTAAACTGGGGGGGGCGCCCCCCTTGGGGAGCGTGTAACATTTATAAGGGGGGCGCGAGAGATGACAAACTGTCTATTATTTACATATGAGCTATGTCTAAACATGCTTTCTTGACTTTCGCTATAGGTTCATTTTTACTAAAATTTTAAAGTGTGTCACGATGGCAATTGTATTTTTGAGATTTGGATTCTGAAATACGTCAATGGTTACGTCATCATATTTGGTGTCTCCGTTTTGAAGCATATTGTTTTCGTTTACTCATTCACGCACTACTAGCTCGACTAACTGTTCTCTTGTGTTCTCTTTTTGCGGTGACCTGTTTTTCTCACAACGGGGGGCGGCGTAACAAGAAAAACTTTTACAAATGTATCACTTGTAGAAATACTTAATTTGCACTAAATGCATTTTCTTTAGTTTTACAATTATCATGTATACAGGAAGCCAGATGTTTTTGCTACTAACCTATTCAGTTTACAACGTATAATTTTCGAGTCATTAACGATTGAAAATTTGTGTGCAGTGTCGGCCACACATAATAAAAATAGTAATGTCGCGCACCTGGTTTAAATAGGGTAAAACTAACGTCAGCCAATATTAAAACCGTAAAATGAAGTAAAACGTAAATTTAGTATTGATTTAATAACCAGGTATTTTAGTAATTAAACTAATTGTATTGACACAAAATGAGTGGAAAAAAGAGAAAGTATGACCAAAATTATCTGAAGCATGGCTTTATAAATACCACAGTAAACGGAAAAGTCGTATGGCAATGCGTGATATGCTTAGAAAAGTCGTTTTCAGCGTCATCTTCATGAATATAAAGACAAAACCAAGGAGCAAACTTGACTGTGAAGCCGACCTAAGATGTGCATTATCTTCTACAAAGCCTCGAATTAAACGTTTGGTTTCCCAAAAACAACTACATCCTTCACATTAATGAAAGTTAATTGAAAATAAATTGTTGTTTTGCTTGATGCTTTTTTATTTTGCAATGAGGTGGGGCGCGAAATTTTTAGGTACCGTCAAGGGGGGCGTGTGCCAAAAAGTTTAAGAACCCCTAATCTTGACGGTTGTATATAATTTCAATGATTTTTAGTGTAAACTATTTCACGATCTCGTTAAAAGTGATCATTCCTTATTGGCAAAAGTTAAGGGAACCGCAACGTTTTCATGGGCTGAATCCGAAAAATAAATTGATTTGTTGTTTTTTTGTCTGTTTTTGGAACTTTTGCCTGCAACTACCAAGGAAATGTATAAAACAGGGGTTTGCAAACTTGTTCAATGAAAGAGTTGCTTGCGGAAAACTATTAACACCAGCGAGCCGCAAAATCAGTAATGATTGTCAATTTGGTTATTGTATTATTAGTAGTCATTTTGGGATATTACTTTTCAGCTAGAAGACCCATAAAAAACATGTCAGCGAAGCGCACTTTGACCACCTTTGCCATTGAGTATAGAATCTACTGTATATCTGAAAACAATTTCGGATTCTATATCTATTGTTACGTCATAAACAAAATGCTGGCCTAAATAAAGAAAAAACAGACAGAAACGTTCATAAACGGTACTCTTGGTAGCCTTTACAGTTTTTTTGGAATTTTGCGATTCGACTAGAAGAGCCACAAAAAACATGCTGGCGAGCCGCAGTTTGCCTACCCCTGGTATAAAACATCATCAAACTCAAACGTAACAATTCTACTTTTGTTTTACTTGCCGGCAAAAAAATGTCCTCTTTTTGGGTGTTGAAAATATGGTAGGCCTAGCCTCTAAAGAAAAAACATACTAATCTGGAGACTACATCGTACTAGAATACTGCCAGTGCCAACCTCTGTGTGGCATATTTCCTGTGCTATAAAATTTTTTGTTTCACTATTAGTTTCATGTAATACAACTAGGAATGCGTATTTTAAAATAACTAATGTTTAAGAACCAAAACTATTCGGTTCTTATTTTTAGAACCAATATGTTCTGATCACAATAATTATTATTATTAATACAATTAAAGATTTTTGTTTACTTCATGAATATATAATCTTTTTGTGTATAATTATTAATTATACTTGGTTTCAGTGGACACGATTGCTATTACTATGCATAATTGTTTAAAACTCTGTCGTGAACTATTGCATCAAATCGCACCAAAGGAAAAAGGCAGCAAATGTATATGCGACGGCACTTCATTTAAAAAGTTTGTGATTTCGTTTTTAGTTCAATTATAATGTGATTTTCAATTTCATTTTGAAATTCATTTTTAAAAAAGGCTTTTGTTTTAGGCGCCTCAGCGTTGTCAAAACAATAGAAATCAAACAACACAACGTTTATTTTGTTAAGAACATAGTTATCACAAATTGATTTTTTAAGACAACAAATTTAGAAATATTTGTGAAATAAAAAACAAAGAAGTTTAAGTACTTTGAAGTGGCAATGTTTTACCATGTTGGAAATGCATGAACCATCAAAATTGATCCAACCTATATGAGTAATCTTAAGATGAGATTTGTATTGAATACAATGCACATCTTGAGCCAAAAAGACAGGGCAATGGCAAAAAGGAACACTGCTTCATTGCAGGGTTTAAGATCAATGTGTTTTCTCACATGTGCTACGTAAAGCTCAGTCTGCTTTGTGAAAGCAAATGGTATTTTACAATACATGGAGGAACGTAGTATGCATTTAGGACAAAATTTTCAACCCCGATTTTTTATGATGTGGCTTATACTCTTACTCCAGAAGAGTTTATCAATCTCATTTTGAACCAATTGCTCTTTGATTGCATTACGTTTGGCAAGCTGGATTTCACTATTATATCTAAGCCTAAACTTAACATAAACAAAGTAAGGTTACTTTTTAAAGGGGTTGTCATGACAGTCTGATACGGCCCCCTAGATCTGCCACTGGGTATACTTGTTTTTTTTTACTTGCTTCTGTTTTTAACTGTTACCTCGTGATTCCAATCGGTAGTTGTAATCTAAGAATTTGCAATTTTTTTTTAAGATTTAGGGCCTGTTAATCAAAACTGGTTTGATGATCTCAATGAGCAGTTGCATCAACAAATATTTGAGGAAGGTTTTTATTCTGCTGATGCTGTTGCACCCGCACAGTAAGTATATATTTTTTCATAATTAATAATATTGTAATATTCATTCTCTGATTTTGGTACAGTAAGTCTTATTATGATTTAGCTCATAAAGATTTTCTCACTTCTTGAGCTTCAGTTTCAGAGCTCATGTTCATACAGTTGCACTCGCATTCATTCTTTATTGGCAATTAACTTATTAAGCATCTTTCTTGCCTTGCTCAAGGACGATTCCAAAGCATGGGTCGCGAAGTGCCCTAAAATGGGTTGCGTCAAGGTGATGCAAATGATTATGTTTGTAATAAAATGCTTTGTTTCATAGTGAGTGAACCACACTACCACTGCTTGTCTGTCTAGAGTAGATTGCTGGCATTGAAAAATTAACTTAGCAACTTATGCCAAAAATCATCCATACAATCATTACTTTTGTCATGTTAAAATATGCTGTTTGAGGTTTGAGTTACGATATTTTCACCAAACTCAGATTTGGGTCGAGCTCAAAAAAATTTGAGAATTGTTGGCTTAGGCAATAACAAAAGAATGGTATAAATCTCACAAAAATAGACAAACTTGCGCTGTATATGTTAGTTATTTTCATCAAACTGACATGCATTTGGAATTTATCAATTCCCTGAAACAGAAATGTTATCAAAAATGGATAGTACACAGTCTATTTTTTGTTGCATAAATTCCCATTTGTATTGTGTTTCCACATCGCTTTTATTTGATAGGTTCATTTGAAAATGCCTTTAACCATTATGACTAATATAATTTTGGCCAAAAACACATTAAAGACGTTTTTGGCTCATCATTGAACAGTTTTAATTCTTAGTTAGAATTAATGAATTTATGTCCATTCTTGTATTGCAAACGTGCATAGCAACCCTGCTTTAGGACAGAGAGAAAAATACAATTTTGAACCTTAAAATGAACTAATCAGCGCATGGCGAGTTTTTGGTTTGAATCAATTTTTGTCTGTTATCTCCTTCACATGCATCTGGTGGAAGTTGCTCCATGTACTCTTGCAGAAATGGTTATGCTTGGTCATTGTGTTTCTTTTTTCTTAGGAAAATTTCCATTAGGTCAAGTTTTTATTATTGCTAACAATGGACACTGTTACCCACGTTAGCCCACTTTTGATTTATACTGTATTGAATGATCACAGTCAAGTTTTTTTTTCAGAATTTAATAATGTCCCAAGCAAGAATAGCGTTTAACTTACAATCAACTTTTTTTTGCCTCTTTTTTGCAAGGGCTAACCACTTACCTTGGTGTAAGACTTCCAAGATTACGTTGCAATGTGATCGCTTAAATTATGAAATTAACCGAACGAGTATTTTAGCACAACTATTAAGGCCAAGTGAAAATTAACATTAAAAAATTGGAACTCAGTTGGAAAATTTACGTTTATTTTTGCAGGATTTTTTATTGACAATTTCGTCTTCAGAAATATTAGTTTTCAGAGAATATTTATTTATCAGGGTTTATCTTGAGAGATTGTCAAAACCTTAGGAACCAATATTTTACTACCTCCACGGCAGAGATAAAAATAATACAGTGATTTAAAACTATATCTTCCAAAAAGGCAACTGGAATTCCAATCCTGCCGACCAGCAGCCAACAATGGACTATAGTTGCAAAACAATGTGGAGATTGAAACTTATAAGGCCTGACCCCAAGGCAGCAAACCAATACTATGAGCTGCGTTTAAAACTGTTGGTGTTTTATGCACAAGCGAAAGATCAAAGTGAGTAATAAAATACTTTCCAACCAGGTATCAAAGTCAATGTAAATGGGACGGGCTACCTAAAAGATCAGCCTCCTACCGACCTCCGCAAATTATTGATCCAATCTGGAAGCCCAAAAAGAGGGTTCACTGCCTCGTAGGCGTAAAGCAAACCAGGTGTCTCTTCGAGATGGGCCGTGGTAACTCAATTGCAATTACCACTCGGCCAACTAAACTTGTTTCCAACAACGGGCCAACTACCGATAATGTGGTCTTCTGTGTGAAACAAACAATCACCGATAAGGTGGGTTCCACGACATATGGCCGCGGGAAAGTGGCCGCGAACAAACTCACCGGGGTCAACTGAACGTGACGTAAATTGACCGCAGACAAACTGACTGTGACATAAACTGGCCGGCGATCAAATTAACCGTCGATAAATTGGCCGGCGATCAAATTAACCGACGACAAATTGGCCGTCAAAAGGTCAAAATTCTAATTCACTATCTAGTCACTATCCAGTATGTGTATTGCAGTCAAGGTTGCCACTCGTAGAGTTTTTTGGCCCCTTGTACGGTGACCCATATTCATAGATTTCTTATTGTTACATACATTTTCCCAGTCTAGACGAGTTGTTTGATGAGATTATGAAACAATGCGTTGTAGCCTATCTCATGTTGTAACAATGGACTTATTGCAATAACAATGGACACTTTAGTTAAGTAAATTGTCAGATTGAAGCTGTACGTCAGGACTCCCCTAGTTTTAAGTCTTGGTTATGGTTATGCTAATAATTGTAAATTGCAAAAAGAGTTGGAGAAGCCCAGCAGGTGGAGACTGGAGAGTGAGACAGCAGATGAGCAGAATCAGCAAATTGAACAGACAGGAATCAAGTGATCTTGTTTTGTACATTTACGACTTTGTGTTGTTTAAGTGAGTTGCCAGTAAACCCGGTGTAATGCCTATAGCCACGTGATTGAGATACTAAATTGAGATACTTTTGCAGACTAGATGCCGACACTTTTAGAATAAAACTGATTTTTAAGGTCTGAAAATGGCAGAAGTAATCTCACAAAGAGGTAAGAAAAAATTAGTTTACAACCATTACATTTTCTGGAGAGATGGACAAAGTTCAGACGGGAAAACTGCATTCTGGAGATGCAGTAATTACCACAAGAGTTTTTGTAAGGCACGTCTCCATACTGTAGATGGCTTAGTCACGAAAGAGTTGCACGAACACAGTCACCTACAAGAAGAGAGACATGTTCAAGTGGCCAAACTACTTACGGTCGTCAAGGAACGCGCTGGCAACGCTAACGATACGTCCACACCAGCAAATATCATATCTGACGCGACAGTGGGATTGCCAGGTGCCGTCAGAGCGCATATTGTGGAAAAAAATCTGAAAAGATCAATACAACGAACACGACTTAGGACTGTTGCAGCACCTGCAAATCCACTGAACTGCACAGATTTAGAAATACCTGACTCGTACAAAAATATTCTTTTAGATGATGCTATGGGGTCTGAACTTTTTTTGCAGTATGACTCAGGAGCTGAAGAAAATAGGATATTAATATTTGGCACCGAAGAGAGCAAAAGAGTACTAGAATTATCAGAAAACTGGCAAGCTGATGGGACGTTCAAGGTTACCCCGCCAATATTTTCACAGGTTTACTCTATCCATGCTTCACGACATGGCGACCTTGTCCCAGCGTTGTACTGTTTACTACCGAACAAAGCACAAGAAACATATGAGCGGTTATTTCGCGCAGCGTGGCAACTGATACCAAATGCACATCCAACAAGTTTTTTGGTTGATTTTGAAATGTCTGCAATAAATGCAATTCGGATGGTGTTTGACTATGATGACCTCACAGTAAGTGGTTGCTTTTTTCATTTAAATCAAAATGTCAGGAAGCACATGCAGCAAATCGGACTTCAAAGAAGGTATCAAAATGATCAAGAATTTGCACTACTGCTGCGTCACATACCGGCTTTGGCATTTGTTCCAATACAGCATCTGATTGAGGCTTTTGAAACATTAGAGGAATTTTTGCCTGATGAAATGCTTCCGTGTTCTTCCTTGTTTGTCAAATAACAGCTTGTGTAAATTTTAGTGCCCATATTATGTAGTGTCATATGTGTTTTGCAGTGAACGTCTTTTAATGTTGTTACTCGTATTTCCGGAAATATTTCTGTTTATTTCAATAAACGTTTCAATGTGTATTGAAATAAAAAACAATTTTGTTAAAAACAAAGGAAATAGTTACAAACAAATATTTACTTTACATATCATATACTACCGAGTTTAAAATTTTGACCTTTTGACGGCCAATTTGTCGCCGGTTAATTTGATCGCCGGCCAATTTA
Organism: Clavelina lepadiformis; assembly: GCF_947623445.1. NCBI lineage: Eukaryota > Metazoa > Chordata > Ascidiacea > Aplousobranchia > Clavelinidae > Clavelina > Clavelina lepadiformis. Next base: position 10,747,283 of record NC_135244.1, read on the forward strand.
TCGACGGTTAATTTGATCGCCGGCCAGTTTATGTCACAGTCAGTTTGTCTGCGGTCAATTTACGTCACGTTCAGTTGACCCCGGTGAGTTTGTTCGCGGCCACTTTCCCGCGGCCATATGTCGTGCTCCCGATAAGGTGGGCCAAAAAAAAACAGAAATTGCTTGTCAACTACACATGTTGAAAATTCTGACCATTTTACAATTCAATCGATCCCAGTGAAAAACAAACTACAATGCTGACAAAGCAAGGGTTGATACCTAACCAAAGCCGCCTAAACAAACCAACCAAAACCTGAATCGAATGCCTCCATGGCAGTGTTCAGCACCAAAATGGAGAAACCATAATTGTGCTACTTGGTAGGCTCAGGGCCTACTTATTGCCGACAAGGCAACAGGCAAACCAAAGAGGTCAAAATCGACTGCCTCCACAGCAGGGTTCAGGACACGATGGCAAAATCAAACAACCAGAAATAACTTCATTTGACAGCAAGGCGTCAACAATAAGAAAAGCTAAACTATGTATAGGTTTGAAATAATGTGAAATCCCTTGCTACAAGGTGAAGGCTGTATGCTTTGGGAATCCTACTGGGCTCATTTGACAACTACAGTCATGTTACACGTCATATTCTGCCTAATATGCTGTGTGGATCGCTGCGCAAATAATGACTTTAGCAGTATGTATTCCAAGTAAGAGGCGATCAAAAACAGGCAAACAAATCAGGCCAAAAAGTTAACAAAGGAGCAAACAGAGGCATGGTTTCAAACCATGTACTGTAATACATACATACTGTAGTACACCTTGTACTGTAATACATATCCAAACGCTCAAAATAATCCAAGCTGCTAGAATACCCGATACCAAAAAGAAATTTTCTAAAGCGAGTGTTTGGTTGACTGAAAACAAAGGACAACCATTGGATTATGATGGCAACTTTAAGTGGCACAATTTTCATTGTTGCGTTGCATAGTTGACATGTAAAAAAATTGAGAGAAAGACTTGAAAGAAATTGAAAAACAGGTCATATTAAACAGAGAATTTTGTTTATGGCAAAATTCTACACCAGACCAAAATGCTCCTATAAGGCTGGTGATCATATTAAGCAGATTCTACTATATTAACTAGACAACTGTGAGCATCTAACTGTGGTTTTATAGTTGGGAGCTAGTAAAACCGCTTTCAATGCAAACCAGCTGCATTTCTTTTTGTTGGTTTCAGTTGGATAAAAATGCTAAGTGCGGTTAGAATTACTTCTTCATTTCAAAGTATGTTTTTTCACATTGAAGTCTTGTGTCGGTGCTTTCGGTTGACAGGCAGATTTTGCCAAACATTTCACTTCACCAATCAGCTAAACGTACCATTGCTTTACATTTGTTTAAAGTTTTTATGGTATCTCTCCAAATGTAATTGTGCGTTTGTACAGAGAATATTATTTGATGTAGTATATAATTAATTTCAAATTTATCACTTGGTGTGATCTAAGTAATTTCCTCTTTTTGTCCAATTTACTTCTATTTAATTCCAAACAACTAAATTCAAGTTTTTCCTTAACCGTTTTTCTCATCAACGGCTTGTCTAGTGGGCTACATGACCATGTCCATTGGCGAGTAACTGCAAGTTCATACATTCTCAGTTGCTCCCAGCTCTAGCCTCAACAAAATGAATTTTACGAACATTAGTATGAAATCTCATGTGAGGAGCCGAAGCTGCAGCGATGCTACATTTTTGATCAAAGAGTGACTGCCTAGCGCATAGATCTGATAATTTTAAATTCGAGATAATAAAACCAGCTTAATGGAGTGTAGGTTTATGGAGGAAACAGCATGTTAGACCAGTGCCAGCTGAAACCGAACAAGTGTCAAACTTTCTCGTTTAAAATTACTGTTTATTATAGCAAACATGCTGCTTATTAGAGGTGCCAGACGATACGCCATTAACGCATAACTCTTTAATCAAAATATTAAAACAGTTCAGCAATGTAACTTTAGCATTTTACATAGAATATTTGAGAATGCTTTTCGGTGATACTGATGATAGGTTACTGCTATTGAAGGTAGAAACTTAATCACATTGTGGAACATGCAACCAAAAGCGAAGTCAAACAGTCAAAAATTGAACAATTTATTTTGAATGCTGAATAAGGGTAGTAATGTTGAACTGCTCCAGGATCGAAACTAAGGCAACTTTCCTTTTATACAACCACTTTTAAAGTAAAAACAGCTTTCATAGTATAATAAAGATAAGAGAAGCCACTTACTAAAGTGGGTTTTACCATTCCCGAGTGTACTCTGATAAGCTGGTTTTGTTGTATTATAGGACTTGATATCAGGCTTCAAAAATGCGATTGTCGGGCTTCACAAGAACTTTTGCTGAGCAATACTTTGGCCAACCTGATCCAAATTTTAAATAAATTTCTCATTACTCAAGCTTAATTTCCTGGGCTTTTAGTTGCTAAACGATATAGTGTTGATGCAACAATTGCAGTTTTGTTTGTTTATGCAGGATAAGTGAAATTTAGACGCCGAAACACTTCAGTAATTAATTATAATGTACTATTCATTAAGAATTCAATGCTTTGGCTCCCTCATGTGGTAGGTGTAGGTCACTGTACAGACATGACCAAATTTTTTTGTAGTCTATATAAACAAATCTAATACGTTTTAACTTGCACGATGGGTTGATGAAGCAAAGTTAGCCTTACAAAGTTACCAGTACCTACTGTGCATGCATCAACATGAAAGCTTAATTTAACAAATATATGACTAGTCTTGACAAATTTCCCATCATAATATCAAGTAAACTAAGTTCAAAAAAAGTGAAGTAATTTAATGGGTCCCTTCAATTTTGATTAATGAGTTTCCACTTTCAGTGCTGCGGTATGAGCATGTCTTTGAATAAACACAACCACCTTAACAGAATGCAGATGTCATATGTTGACTGTATTATATAATACTATAATATAATTATTTTAGTGAATGCAAGCTGAAATGTTGTCTGCCATGCAAAAAAGTGAAAATGAAAAATATGTTGATTATTACCATATGTAATTATAATGTTTTCAATCAAGTGTTTGCCAGTTATATTTTTATGTAATATGATATTGTGAAATGTTACTTATGCTGTATGCATGTTACAACTCTTTTTGACCTTGTCAAAGCTAATGTAGGCCTTTGGTATAAAGCGTTTATTCATATTTCTTTTTTCCAAAATCCTTTCGTGCATACATTGATGAAGGCTACCTGAAATTTCATGATGTTAACAATCAAACCCAGACATAAATAACATGCTGCAAGGCAGATTGTGCACAATGTCTTGTTACAAAGTTTGATAAATGACCAGACTGATTTTCATTTGACCAATAATACTTTTTCAGATCAAACCAAAGCCATGAAGCCATGAAGCAGTCATGACAATGGCATCACCAGTGTAACATGCATTCATCATGAATACTGCTAGAAGAATGGCACTATTTGCTAAAATGTACTATTTAACTTTCACTACTCTAAATCTATGAAATTAAAATCATCTTTTTTTGGAAATTTCAAAAGTTAGAATAATTTAGCAAATTAGTGTACTTAAATAAAAATAAAATATAGTGTCAGTGTTGTCAGAGTGTATTACTGAAACAAAATTGTTCTGATATATTTGCAACCTTTGTTGAATTGTCTCTTTAGTGTAATATTATTAGTTTAGTTTCTATTACCAATATGACATGACTTACAGAAGCAATATAAGTATTATATTTGTATACCTATTTCTAGAAACTCCCTTTCTTCCTCCTGCTCTCTCTCCAATAATGGCAAGCAGTGTTATCAACCCACCAGTTTAATCCCAGTCGCACCAGTTGGTTGTGTACATGCACAACCCATAACCAGTGATTTATACCAAGGGAAAAGAACTTCCGGTTCCGGTGCTCACTTGATGGCAGATACTGCGGATAAACAATTCGTCAAAGGGACCAGTAAGAAGATGTCAAAACATGAGCCTGTATTTAATCCATGGGTTAAAAGAAAATCAATTGTTGGAGAAGCTAATGTTGCTATGAAGCCAACTTCTTGTATAATTAGATTAGATAATCCTCCAAACATTGTAGAGTCAGCAACAAAGGTTTTTCCTGTGAAAGACTCTATTGTTACTCAGTTGAAGAAACCACAATGCTCCAACCCAACTTCTTCGATTTTTGGCCACAATAACTCCAATCAGAGTAAAACACTCACTTCCCCAGTTGCATTCACTGGGTTTGTAACTGCAAACAATAGACCTTTAACATGTTCAGTTTCATCCATGTCTGCTGCCGAAAATCTTGTCAACGAAGTTAGTTTTGCACCAAAAGGACACAAATCCAGAAATAATATCAATGTTTTGAAGAAACACAATGTTCCATGCAAAACCTATGGTGTGGTTGCTGACAAATCCTTAGCACTTTCAAAAAATTCATGGAATAAAGCCAACAAGCTCTTCAATGGCATTGTTGAGGATAAATTTCGCAGACATACTGGAAGTGATTTAAATGCATTTACTACTTTTTATACTGCCTCACATTATACAAACCAAACTGGTATCGCAGACCAAGGAAACACAAGGTTGGAAACAATTTTTGAGCCATTACAGAAAAGCCAAGAATCGGAATCAATCGATGAAAATCGAGAGATCACTGGTGGTGTTAAAACATCACACCTGGCTAATGTGCGAACTAATTTCACTTCAGCTGTCACCAGGGGGAAAAAATCATGTTATACTTCTGCACCATTGTCAAGAATTAATCATAACAATAAAGTTTACAAACCTCCTCGGAAATCAGCTTCATTAAAACTAGTTAATTTAGCGCCTAGACGACATGACCCGAAGTTAGCAGACCAAAAACAGCTCGGAGTACGGCAGGACTATGGGGCCTAAGTGGTCTGCTCTGGAGGAAGTTTGTTGAAAGCTGTTTCGTTATTCCAATAAGAATGACTACTGCCACCTTCTACTTATTTTACCCTATGAATAGCGTTTGGATCGCTTTTGTATTACATACAGAGGGCCTCCGTCGTGTCGATTCCAGCGAACGTTTTGTATTAATATATATTATCGTTTCTTCAGTCTGTGGAAAATTGATTGTATCAGCCTACTGTGCACGGCTTAAAAGAAATAAAAAGACAGAAATCAGGAAAAGAAGAAAAACTATAAAACGTTGTTTTATATCAAATACAGTGCACATAAAGGAAATACAAACAACAAAAATGAACAATGTCTTGTATTCTTTGTAAGGATCAAAAAAAATATGCGGTTTGGAATGGAATCTAAAATTTAGATCTTGTTTATCATGTATTTAATGTTTGATAGAAGGTAGACAACACCACCTAACATAGGTTAAATTCCTATGAACTACACTTCTGACTTCAGTTGGCTACCGCGTAAGGAAAGCAACAACAGCAGCGTGTTGTCAAGCACCTTGACTATAATCTATGACAGCGTGGTCCAACTTCTTTTCATCGCGGGCCAAAATCAGAAAATTTTTTATCTTGCGGGCCAATGTTTTTAAATTAGAACTGAAAAAAGTTCTCTTTTTATTAAAACTGAAATTAGAATAGTTCAAAATTTAGCTGATAAAATTTAAATGCTGATCAATGTGACATCTGCGGTCGAGGTTCTTCCTCAACAATAGCGACTATCAAAGCTGACTATCAGTTCGCGGGCCAAAACATCGGTGCTCGCGGGCCTGCAGTTGGACCACGCTGATCTATGACATAACAAAAGCCTTGATCTACACCACAATGAAGGCCAAAAACTGAGACATTTCGCGATTTTCTTATTCCGATAACTGCCTAACTACAAATCCTTTTACAAAGATAGTTTACTACAATGTTCATTGAATAGTGTTACTTTATGTATGATCAACTTGTTTTTGGACTTTGGTCCACGCACTTTAAATTTTAACCAACAATCTCTCATCTTATAATTAATTATAGCCGTATAGTTTTGAAATGATTTTTCTGTGAAATTGTCACAACATCACCTCGTTCCTCCCAAAACGTTTAGTCTTACAACAATTCAATCCATCCATCTTACAGGAAGTGGAATGGTTGCAAATATTTTAGTGATTTTGTATACGCAAGCATAAAAAAGGTTTCCTTATTCACCACCGACGTTAAAAATTCTATGGATGGTTCGTTTGCTCGTCATTGCAGAAATGTCAAAATCGATCACTGGTATTCCCACGAACACAAATCTTTACTTATGTAGCATTCATGAGGTTGTATTAAAAATTTTTAGTCACAAGGCGTCTGGAACTTTGTATAATTTTTAGAAATTTTTTTGTCGATGCGGTGATATATTTATTGTAAGATAGTTTTTACGGAATGAGGAAACTGAGAAACGTGACACTAATTTACGGAAAGTTTTTTTCAGTGTTTAGTAGTAATTTAATTCGTAGCCTATATTTACGCGATCTTATTTGGCTTAGCCTGTTAACTATAATAAATATTGTTATTGCAATGCGTTTGGAACTAAATAACCATTAGAAAAAATTTTTGTCGGTGCAGTGATTTATTTATTGTAGTTTGTACGGAATGAGGAAACTGAAGGATGTAATACTAATTAACGGAAAGTAAGAAATTACGAAATATTTCTTTTTCAATGTAAATAATGAAATCAGAAATATATGCGAGCTATTACGTAACATTTTAGCGTAATGTGTTAACTTTAAAAAAGTTTTTTGTTGCAATATGTTTTTGTATAACTTTCTATAATCTTTTGAAATTAAATTTTTGTCAGTAAGTTACAATTATTTCTAGTACTTTATATATGCACAACAACATTTATTTTTTAATTTATTTTTCAGTTTTGTGCAATAGGCCTATCATTGGTAATAATGATAAAAGCTGAAAACGTGTAGCTAATAATTAACTTGTAGTATACTATTGTCAATTACGGTTGACATTTCTTACTTTATTTTATCCGTATATTACTATACTCTACAGTCTACCATATGAAGATATATTGTATCAGTTGGTTGCTGTTTATTAGGGATATACCACTATGAGAATGGATAACACCAACTTGCAGAATAAATAAGTTTTAAGGAGGCGTCAAACCCCCAAAAAATGCCATAAAATCTTTGTTTGTTTTATGATACAGTGAATTTACTAAAAGACTGATTACTCGAAAACTCCTCCATGAGGCTCTCTGAAATTTTACATGTCAATTTAGTATGCTTTGAACTACCATTCCATAAAATGCCATCAAAAAACCATGATTCAAACTTTTTTTACAGAGGCCCAAAATAAACACTAGAATTTTTGGTCTAAAAACCCAAATTCAGCTACTTTCATGCTAATTCTGCACGCGACCTGGGACATTGAGGCGCACCAACTGCTAGGGTAATTCCCAGGCTAGAAAACAACACCAACAGTGCTGCCTGGTACCACGACAATTAACCGTGGGAAATTGACCGCGAACAAACTCACCGGGGACAACTGACTGTGACGTAAATTGCGTCGTAAATGACGTAAATAAAATCAACCGCGAACAAACTAACCGTGACGTAAATTGACCTAGACCTAGAACCAACTGACCGGAATGAAAATTGACCGTGCAAGTGCTGAATTATTGTGTTTAAGTTGATGGTAGTATATGATATGTAAAGTAAATATTTGTTTGTAATTATTTCCTTTTTTTAACAAAATTTATTTTTATTTCAATACAAATTGAAACATTTATTGAAATAGAAATACTTTCGGAAATACGAGAAATACGAGTAACAACATTAAAAGAACTTCGCTGCAAAACACATATGACACTACATAATAAGGGCACTAAAATTTATACAAACTGTTATTTGACAAATAAGAAAGTTTATTCCACAAATTGTAGGTTGTGGGCGATTCCGCTGAGAAAATCTTATTTTGACCTAAAAAGTTTAAATTTTGACCTTATTTTGACCTAAAAAAAATTGCGCAATTAGAACTAACATTTCAGAAAAAAATCATTTGATGGAAATCACGTTGTACAAACAAAAAACAAATAATGTAAAAAAACAACATTAAGAATAAGGTAAAACTTTAAGAACAAGATGAATGACGTGACGTCACCAGAACAAGATGACGTCACCAGACGCGCTAAAAGGCCTTCCCTCTCTTTGTGGCTTTGGTTCTAAGTATAATTTGGGGCACTGGAATTTTGACCTAGATCAATTAGTCGCCGGTTAATTTGATCACGACCAATTGTCGCCGGTGAATCTGTTCACGGTCAATTGACGTGATCTCGTGCTGCCTTATGATTGGTTTAATATGTTTTTTAAAGCCCTACGTAGGACGTCCAACAAATTCATAAAGATCTTAGTTCTAGGGGTTTGACGCCTCCTTACAATGCGCCTCCTTACGTATAAGACTTATACAATCTGTATATTAAAAATATCATCACCAATTAAAGCAATCACTGTGAGTCTGTGACCGTTACGTCACACATGTTAAGCTAAATATTACCCATATGGCCGTATACATTTCCAAGTTCAATTAAACTATTACAAACATTTAAGAAGAATATTCCGTAATTTCTCACGTTTTGCAAATTAGTATTGGCATTTTTTTGTAATTCCCTTTTTTCCATAAATTAGTGTCACGATCCCCAGTTTCCTCATTCCGTGAACTAGTATTATCCACCTTTATTTACATAAATAAGATATCTATGAGCAGGCATTTATTTATCTCCTAGACAACTAACGCTAAGACTGAAATCAAATATGGTTGTGGAAGTGTGGTTCTGTCTTTGAAGTTTCATTTCAAGCTCTTAATACAAAGTACCTTTTTGTTTGTCGTCTGCGTAAATATAGGCTAACGGTATTTTCAATCTAACAGTCAAAAATACCTTTCATACCGTGAAAAATGCCTACTATAACTGCGGAGATGGCTTTAGCTTCCAATCGATTGAAAAAATGATTAAAGTTTTGTTAAACCGGTGGGCCCGACTTGAAAATACAGAAGTCCGGCAGTTTTCGACTAGAAATCGTGCGGGTAAAGACGCAAATTTTTGGATGATGACGTGCACTTAAGGCTTAATTTTTTGTTTATATATTTTAAATTAGCGTTCAAACAACCAGCTTTTTGATTTGGCAGCGTCTGTTTCACCGGCTGCATGCCGGTTACACAGTTGGTATTTTCTTTCTTCGTAAATGGTGACCGGTGAATTAGACATTTACTTTACCAGCTACTAACGATTACCAAAGTAGAAAAATACGAATATGGTAAACAGCACATAATGCTAGTCAGTGAATTGAAATGTATGCTAATTTCCAACTTAGAAAGACATACTAATTTTTCGAAAGCCTAATTTAACCTATAACTAATCCCTTCTTACCCAAACTCTAACTTCTCATAATTAATTTGTTAAGTTAGGCTTTGAATTGAAATAAGCGCTATTTTTCAACTTGAAATCATTTTTTTCTCCAAAGTCTAAATTAATTTGAAACTATTCCCCTCCACCCAAACTCTGACCTCCCATGACTAAATGATATCAAAACTAAATTTAACCAAAACAAGAAGTGAAATATTAGCAAGATTCAAACCCGAGACCTCCAGCTTACGAGCCTAATCGTTGACTACTACCCCTCCTCAATGCTTTCACCCCCTCATCCAAAATGAGAACTGTCATAAAGCCATCAGCAAAATTCTGCCGGCCACCTTATTGTGATTCAACAACTTTAATAAACATACGACAACGATGAAGTCGTTACTTTGTTTTTGTTTATTTATTATAAATCGACAAGAAAATAAAAAAGTTTGGCATGCACATTGATGAAGATTGTGCATGCAGGTGATACACTTTCCACAGAAGACATTCTGTGTTCTATATATTTATATTCTGTTTAGCCTGTGACACAAACATTTGAAATTAGAAGTTTTGGTAGCGTTTTCACAGTGAAGTGCTTGCTTGCCAAACTGATTTTTGGACTTTTTCGACATGATCTTGGGTGCGTTCAAAGATGTATGAGTCACTTTAAGTGCACACTGACAAGCTTCTAGGTGCTGGATGCTTTAACAAGCCTCTGTCTGTCAGTGTCTGTGAGTCTGTCTGTTAGAAAACTTGCCGTAAATCATGTAAAAATGCATAAAAACTGTGTCCACAAATCATTAAATATATACAAAATTAAGGTCTAGTATACAAGAGTACAACCACAGAATCCCATATTTGTACAATTAATAGATCCTAGCTACTCAAATTGTCACGTCATCTGGTTGTGCACTTGTATACTAGACTCCAAAATTCAGTTAAGTGAACATAATTGTGCTTATTCACGCACCTGAAGTGCGCTACTAGATATAATTATAACCACACTCGAGTTTGCTCTTGCCCAATTCTGCAGACCGTCTTGCTGGAAAGAACACTCAGCCTTCTTGAAAAGTCAGAGCATTAAGAACTTTTATAGTTGTTAAATTTTCAATTGACATTATGCGCCACAGATTCATCAACATACATGCCAAAATTTCATCTTCATGCGGTTAATATCATCATGTCGGTTTTAACGCTGCGATCTGCACATGCAGGAGTCGACTGGTGTACCCCATGACAGCTTTCTAAGAATAATGTAAGTGTGGACAAAATATTCAATGCAGCTGTGTTGTGAATCAGGCTCACCCAAGTACCTAAAGCAATTGCAATTATGTTTTAAGCTAAGCAAGGTTTTCGTTCATTTGAAGAGTTATAGATTTTGTCCTGATATTATTTACTAGACTGATTAAATTAACTACTGTATTCATAGATGAATTTTTGTATTTAAATAATTTTATATGCAGATATCTGTATATAGATCTAAAAAGAAATTTCCATAAAATTACATTTTTGGTAAAATTAATAAAGCGTTATGTCTAAAATGGGCAGACACCAAAACCGTGGGAACCAATACACGTAAGTTGTAATTCTTAAACTAACAGTGCATGTGTATAAAAAATATATTAAGTATGATATATGTAATAAATATCACCATAGGCTTGCACAGCTATTTTATACATGGTGCATGTGATTGGGATATAGATTAGTCACATACTTGTTAAAATTGCTCTTATTAATGACTTGAAGTCATCTTAAATTTATTGCAAATTATTGTATGTAATAACTACAATCGCTTAAGTCAGGGGCTTCTGTAATGATCAACGATCCGATATATAGGATAGTATCATACTATATGTAATAATAGCAGAAGTAGTTCACGGATCGGCCAACTGATGATGTCGTTTAGGCGATATATAAATATCTAAGACACAAAATAAATCAGTTGGCAGACCCGTGAACTACCTCTACTGTTATTACAGATGGACTTAATATTATTATAATAGATGTGTACCTAAAGCATATTTTTAAAAATAGGTCACGTGCTACACACTCAAGTAGTATCATTAACACTGCGAGTCAAAGCAAGTTTATGAGCAGAAGGAGCGATATCACTGTATCGCAAAGTCGAAGAAGTGTTACATTAAGTGAAGCAAAACTGGGAGATGGAAAATCTACTGCAGGGCCAAAACTGGGCATTGTTGTGAGGATTTGATGCAATAATAAAAATGCTAATGCAGTGTGGGATAAATACACATTAACATTTACTATAGCCATCAGTAAAGCAGGCCTGGCCATCTAAGATGGGCAATCTCTCGTGCCCACCTGAATTTGTCGAGGTAGTATTTTCGCTTATCAAAAAGTGATACACATTTGACAAAATCTCTCACCTGGCACTGACGAGGGGGTTTTTCACCGCCCTCCTGCCAAAATTTTGATGGCCAGGCCTGGAATAAGTATTTATTCATTTTCGTGCATGTATATTTTTTGCTCGAGTTGCATAACATTCTGATGGCTCTCAAAACTATCAGTAGTATCATTAAACTTGTAGCTCCTTCGTTGTTAGGTGCGGGCATCTTGCACCAGTGGTGGAGGGCAGGTAGTTTATCTACATATTTCGACTAGGTTTTGGATGAAGATGGAAATGATGTCACACCTAAACCACTACACTCCTTTGATCCAGGAACACAGAAAAGCCAATTATTTGGAAGTGACAATCAGTCAACTGTTGGAACTCCTACCGATGTCATGTCTTTTACTTCATTTTATCAAACAGGCGCAGCCAGTGCTTATGCTCAGCCATTTAGCAGGTGATTTTCTATTCCAAAATAAAAGTGTATACTGCAGTACATGGTAAGTTGAGAAGCCAATTTTTTTTAATATTCTTTCATTTAATAGTTTTAGATAATTGATTAAATGAAATTTTAGCAGCAGAATAACGAATTAGTCAGAAATGAACAATTAATTATTAATCCGATCTAAAAATTTTCCCCAAAGTGGCATCATCAGTTTCTGCATAAAACAAAACCGCGTAAATATGAAGTAAAAATCATAACACTTTAAATTAAATGAGTTCAGGTCAATATTCGGAAGTACATCCAATAGATCAGCGAAATCAAAGAAATCTTCTATAGAGTCTAGTGGTGAAATTTCTGAAAGTGGCCCAGAAGTTACAACAGGATTTGCAGGTATTTTTCTGTAGAATACATTTAATCTTAAAATATTTGACTAAAAATCACCATATGTTTGGTTTATATATATATAAAATGGTTTATATGTTTGTAGAAGAACTCAATAATCGAGCAATTATAGAAACTTTTAAATTTTTATTTGGACAGATGTCATGACAGTGCGTCGAGAAGAAATAGAAGAATTAACTGATGAAGACCTTAACAAAGTGGTAGATATTATTCTTGAAGAAACAGATACGATCTGGTTTTTTGAACAAAAGGGAATCTCAGTTTCAGAAGAAAGTGAAGATGCAGATACTGTTCAGTGAGTCAAAACTAGAATACAATAGACTCCACTTACTATGGCCACCCAGAGAACAGACCATTTTAGTTATAATATTTGAATAGACGCAATAACTGAAGCTGCAACCATACCGTTCAACCGTTCCATGATCCAGTTTGGCACAAAGTGACAAAAAACATAGAATTCGTCATTTATTTCATTAACATTAAACAGCATCATTAAAGTCAATGTCAATAGGTGAATTGAGTACACATGAGGCACAATTGTCACTGGTACATTGCATAATTAACACGAAAAAATGAGAATAATATTTGAAAGAGATGAAAAAGAGGTCATAGTAAGCAGATAACGTTATATGGCAAAATTCGAGACAGTCATGTTATCTGTGATCAAATTAAGCAAATTCTACTGTGTACTAGGGTCAAGGGAATTTATAATGTTTTAAATTATGCTGGTTATCATGACATTACTAACATATCACATTGAATATTTAGAGTAGCTTATCTACAATAACAATACCACTCCTTTTGTTTTTTCATAGGAAGAAAAACTTACTGTATGAGGAACTTTGTAAATCCAAGGAAGGAAATGATCGTTTTGCTGACCGAGGAATGCAGACTTTTAATAATGCCCTCAAACATAAGGATATCCAAGCTGAAAAGGTGTTCAAAAGTTTGTTTAGTTAACCCAATGTCACTCGGGAAGTATATGGTTTATAATGGTAATGGATTAATAAACGTGAATGGCCCTAACCCCAATAAGTAACTGTGCCACACATGATTTTATCTGCATGCAATTGTACCCACAGTTAGCGCACACATAAGTTCTTTGTTTTGCTGTTGCTAGTTAGTAAAGATTAAGTCTAGGTTTTGAAGTCACAAGCCTTTATGATTTTTGGTAAAAATTGCTGTACCGAACTTTTGTACATTGGATATTTACAAAAACGAAGAAATTTTGGTTTAATTCCTATAAATTGAATTTGTTTCAATTTCTATGCAATTATGATTGATGTAATTTCATATGAGTGCAACCGTGCCATTGCATGTGACTGCAATTACTATGGAACTGTAGTAATACAATAAATATGATAGTATGGTAGTTAAGTAAAAGGATGCTAATTTGTCTGACTCGCTTATTTAATAATGGAAAAGTTGTAATGTTTACATTTAACCTGAGGAAATTCATGTGATAGTGATATAGACCTACCATAAGCAAATTTGTCAGTTGAAAACATGAAAATGGTACAATTGCTTTGGCACTCATACTCATATTTTGGTGGCTATATCATGAGTTGATGCCTAAAACATTTGAACGGCAAAGGCTTGTGTCTATGTCATATTAATCCTGTTTCACATGTTAACTTCTCCCATTTAAACATTCAAATGTATATTGTATCTTTTGACGTTTATGGTGTGAATAGCAAGCTTGCATGTAACCTCATTTCCCACCCGATAGCCTCCCTACATGCAAGATCACACCTAAAAACGAAGTGTTGGAATGTATCATTAGTCTTGACAAAGACATCAAAGGCCAATTTCTGTATATTAGCATACCTTTCACCACTTTACTAGGTCCATTGAGGTAATAATTATGCAATGCGTCTATCGATGAGTAAGGTATTGCCTAGACATGGTGAAATTATACACAGGTTGAACGCACTTATCGATACAAACAGTTTTTCACGGGAATAAAGATCTATCAATCACACATGAACCTTACACACTTAAAAATTTACATTTAGTACGACTGTTTAGTCCACATAAAAATGAATTTCAACCCCAATAGAACATTATTTGTGTGTTGTAAGACTTTTCTTTATGAGTAATAATGTGGTCAAAAAAACTCGCATTATACAATACCACACTCGTTTTTTTATAAGTAGCTTTAGTGAAAGTCTGTTTAGCTTAGCCTGCTATAGATTCTAAATTTCGAAAAAATTTTTGAAATGAAAACATTTTGTTTCACGAATATGAAAACTGGTAGTTTTCAAACCAAAATGATGTTCATTATAGCGCTTTTGATTGTAGTAAGTTTTGAATTGATTCGGCACCATTTTCTTGTTGTTGCTTGTGACACTAAAATTCTTTCGCCATAGTGCTAACTGCTGTCATAAATTAAGGTTTATATCATCATTGGTTTGTTTATTGGTCTATAGTAGTTGTCTGCTTGTGTTTAAATAAAGTATTTATTGATACTCAACAAGCACTGATTGGGTTTTGGTATAGTAGATATTCTATGGAAATTTAAAAGCAGAATTATTTTTTACAGATTGGGCTAACAGATACAGGAATTAACGTAACAACTTGGGACATGTTTGACACATATGCCACTGCTGTTTCACTTCCTACCGATGAGAAAAATTCAGAAACCAAAGCTGAAAAAACTGAAAAAGCGGTCAATACTCAAAGCAAGCAAGAAAGTGAAGATAGTGTCGGAACATCACGGATCACAGGTTAGTAAAGGCCTGAATGGTTGTTTTATACCATATTACTTTGTATGGGATATAATACAATAGGTTGCCAATAACATTTGACTAACCTTGAACATTTTTTGGATCGAATGCTCTTTTGTATAGCGGTAGCTGTTTTAAAATAACAAAAAAACTTTTATGAAAGTTTTTTATTGAACCAGTTTGTGTGTAATAACTTTCCTCCGAGTTTTTAAGAAATTACCCCATTTTTCAGGCAAAATGTTACATCCAAAAATAATTTTAAGATGTCAGACAACGCAAAAACTTACGATGTTTGATAACATATGTTTGTCTTGGATTAAAGATTGATATAAGCTGTTCCCAAGAAACTACAATAATATCTGCTGTCAGGTGGGATAAAGCAGATTAAAGAACCACCTAAAGATTGTAAAAAACTAGCCCTAGTCTTGCCTAACATGTCAAAGTGGTGAACTGTGCATTTTTGAATGCTGGTTTGTTAAGGAAATGTTTCTTGAATTTTACGTTGTTAGTCATTTTTTAAATAATGAAAAATTTTAAAGTGACTTAGATTAATATGTTGTTTCATGTTTCTTTATTTGTTTTGGTAGTTGATTTGTTATATTTTTTTGTATTTGGGTGTTTTCCACAACTTTGGTAGAAAAACGTCAGGATATTTTACCCATCTTAGTACTATCCATATCACATGGAGATGCAAATTAATATGCGAAAGTTGATGTCACAGATGTTGGAATAGGGGACTTGTTGTCAAAGTAATATTGTACATTAGTGGAAGCAAACATACTTTTAAGGTATATGTAAATACTTTTAAGATATCTTTATAAAGGCTGCATTCATTTTGCATCTAAAGGTTGAACACTGAAGAGACTTTATCGACATATGATGTTTTTAGGATAGGAAAATGTGACAGCGGGTCCTTGGTTTGCATATTGTGCTGGGCATAGCTATGTTTGTACATTTTAAAATGAATAATTGTCTCAAGCAAATAATCAAATTTATAAGCTATGACGGTAGCTATTACTCAAATATATAGGTGTTTTGCAGTTATTCGACCCTTAAGCAAACAACTAAAATTTTGTTCCATGTTGTTGGTGTCTTAGACCAGAAGTTTAATATATGGCGCTGGTGTGTAATTTCTTTATAAATATCCAAGAATTGAACATGATTTCATTCACAACGTTAAGGATTGACAAGCTGCTACTTGTTCATTCCATGGTTATGGTAAAATTTGAGTGAAGTAGGTCGAAGAACTAACATTTTCTGGGAAGCAGATTAGTCCGTATCTGTAATCAGGTTAGAAAATTATTGAGAAATCAGATTGATCAGGAAAATATGAGGCCATCGAGATATTTTGTGTTTATTCATTTGTGCCCAGCGTACTAACGCTAACTAAGAGTGGGTTGCCAGGTTTGTGAATCTTAGCTGTGTCATACATTCAGCCTGGGCAGAATCCACTAGGTGTGAACAAAATAAGGGTATCACACTAAATTTTACTTTTAATGTTCTTCCTCAATCTACAAGTTACTTTGTAATATCTTCAGGTATTGCAACGGAATGATTTTTATTTGGTTCATGTCTAACCTCAAAAAATTTAGATTTCTCATGGATACATAATAGATTATAGCTGGTTAAGGTAATGGTTTTCCTTTAGAATGGTAACTCTGTTAACTAAGTTGTCAAAGTTACGTTACTGCTGAAGATTTCGAATTGTTTTAAGATTTATTAAATGAGAAGTTTAACATTTGATGAACATGCTTATTTACAATTGTTCGAATTATAAACAATGTACTTGAATTCATCGCAAAAAGTAGTCTAATGAGACAGTACCTTGGTCTGATTCATGTAAGTGAATACGGTCATCTCAATTTCAGTCTTTGCGCTGTTAATGTCTTTTCAGTCCGATAGGACAGGGTGTTTTCTGGCGATGAGTATCCAACAATTTACTGCAACTATGTTGGAACTCCTTATGGTGGTTGGTTGGTATTAGTAAATTTGTGATAACAGAATTATTCATAGGGTCCTTGCAGCTATACGTTGGTAATTTTGGGGCTCTGAATATGAGAAACTTTAGATAGATTTGCATTACTTGGCAAGGTTGGAAAAATATGGGGTCCGGTTTTAGTTTGATTAAGTTTCTACCAAGCCTCTCTATCTTGTGAAACTCACTGATGTCAACACCTCTTCTACTGTTCAGTTGGTAACATAATTTTGGTACATCTTTGCATAATATAAAAGGAATTCATATTCAACTGGTCATGGCAATCGTTAGCATTTGTTTGTTAAACTTTCCAGGATAACTTTACATTTTTCCTTATGCAATCGCTTTAATATTTGATGGTCATATTGTTGCTGTCTGCTTTATCCACAAAATGATGGTGTTTGAGGCTACATTGTAGCATGTTAAGTTTTTGGATGTCGAGCAGTAGGAACAGTGTATACTCATGTGCAATCACTTTTCAAAAACCATTTATTTGATATCATGGAAAAGACTAATGTGTTCATGTTTTTATAGGCCATGAGCAATTTGCTTGAATTATTGATGCAGTGGGTAACTGAATCATTAATAGTGCCATAGCTTTAGAGTTTGTTATGATTTGAGTATCTAGCATTTAGAGAAGCTTGGTAAAGACTTAATCTAAACCGGGCCATCCTATCATGAGACAGCGATTACATTCACGTTGATGTATAAAAGCTTGAACAATTGTGTTAATGGTGAATAGTTACACTTCAAGTTTTAATCATTTCAACTCAATAGAGGAATCTGTCAATGTCATTTTAAAAGTAACTTTGCCGTTTTTGTTTGTTACAGTTTTCAAATATAAATTGAGTATACCCGCTGATGCTGCATTAAAGTGGCAATATAAGCTTAGATTCTTTATATAAAATTCTTTGGTTGATCATCCAACTGTAATTGTCATTGTACTCATACACATCAATATAACTTTAAAATTACGTTGGTTGTGGACAAGTATCGATTACTATAACAAAAAAGAATAGTGCTGAAGAACGAAGTCACAAAATAATGGTACAGTATTCAAAAACATCAATGTATACTGCATATCCATGGTATTGCTACAAATATTACGCTGCTGCCATCATACGGGTAAATACTGACCTACATAGGTCCATGTTAAATCTTTTACTTGTTTCAATCTCCCTTTGGCATGAGCTTTCATACTTGGATGACTTACAGAGTACGTTCCAATTAATGCAATGTGGTCTGATGCCATATTACAATCAAGGATATGTCTTGTGTGGTTCACACCTTCAGGTGGTTGACTTTCATTTGGAGAGCACATCATGGAAGCTCTTGCTTCTATGTTGCTACACATTATCATACTGGCATCTCTCGTGCATAGTTGCACATCTAGTCTTGATTCACACATAGGCTGAGCTAATTTTGTTTTGTATATTTTGTCGTCAGTTGGCCAAGGGGAGAAAGTCCCAACATTTTCATCATCAGTGAGCACAATGTCATCACTATTTTGTTTCGGAATTATCAGTTTTGTTGGCTTTGCTTCAATTAATCCAAATTGATTCAATCTTTCTTGAAATGACTCTTCCTCTTCGGTAAAGCGATTTAAGTCACCCACAATTATGGTTGGAATGGGAGTGCCTTTAAGATTGTCTTGATTTATTGAAAATAATGCATCTTGTTGGTGGACCTTCACCTCCCCAAATGGCAGTACATGTGATACAACGACACAAACCTGCAATAAAGCAATCAAAATCATGTTAGTCTGTTAAGTAAAACATATGTATGATGACACAGAATGTCGTTGTGAACATTATCACTTTTATCATGTCAATAATATAGTTGTTTTTATATATGCTGAAATTAGTGATATATACATTTATATATATACCTTTTGCTGATTTTCTTTGTGCTTTAAATAAATGACCCCAGCACATCTTCCATACTTGTCCCCTTCCATCAAAGTAAATTCAGGCAATAGACAAGGTTTACCGTTTTCGTGAGCTACCCAACGGCCAAAAGATTTTTCTATAATCCACTGCATTGTAACACAATTTTTATGTAGTTATATGAACTTCAAATATCTATCATACCATACCAATTACAAATGCAACGACTACTTTTATCAATTTAATGATGTATGAATGTGTCCACTACACCTGGGACTTTACTGAAACTGCAAGCACATTGTTGAATGACATGTCATCTTTATTGTTTGCGTAAGTTTTAACTGAATATTCTTTTTCCTCAAGTAGTCTAACAACCTCTTGAAGATTGTCTTGTTTACGAATCTAGGAGAACAAATGATAAAAACAGTAGTTACTTCATTAAACATTCAGAGAAAATAACTTATCTATAAATAAATAGGAATAGTATACACAATAATATCAACTCACTTCATTAAAAGCAATGACGTCTATAAACAGATTTGGTAACCCATTCACTAATGTACCGATCCTTTGGCGAAATGAGTATTTATTTCCAAATTCTTCGATATTTACCAGTTTTTGGCTATGAATATCACAGCTCACATTTTGCGAGTAAATAACAATATTATTACATGTATTGGTTGACATGTTTACGTAAGCCTTATTTTCATACACATAATCTAGAAACAAAAACGGTACAGTTCATTATAGCAATACATAAAAGTGCTTTGAATAAAACATAAAGCAACAAATCAAACTTGTAGACAGTGCAAAATTAATCTCATAAGACATGTAGTTTTATGAACTGTAATTGAATGCATGTGATTTATTAGTTATTATCAGTAAGCGAAACAAACACAGTGATTTGTACACAATGTATAAATTAATACACAATGTATAAAGTAATGTGATAGCAAGTAACACTTGAGCAACTCTCTCATCTCATTCACCACAAAATTTAAACTCTAGCAACTTGCTTTAGCTTTTCCTCAAAGTTAAAATAGTTAACATGGTCATTGGGTTCTTGATGGTATACAATGGTAAATGTTTACAACTTAGTCACATCTATAATGCAAAATCCTTAAACCATATAGAGCGGAAGACAACAAGTACCCCAACGACAAGTATCAGCATTTTTCAGTCTTTTAGCTTTTAAATCTAACTTTTGTTTGGAGAAACAGATACAAAGGAATAGTTAATGTTTTTGAAATTGATATATGCAGAAGAAGCTCAAGGCCAAAAATTACGTAAGGGAGCAGTTTTATTTTAGAAGAAACAGAATAGAATTAAAAAAGTTCTAGAACTCTTAGAACAGCTGCATTTTCTGCAATGTAAATTTCATTTCACTTTCCATGGGATTGTTTTATTAGTATATCATATACCTCCCTATTATTGCAGTGTGGTCCGATGCCATCCTTAGGTTCAGCATGTGCCTGGTTTGATTCACGTACTTTTGTGGCTCTGACTCGTCAGGCTTGTGCAACATGGTTGCTTTGGAAACTACTTGCTCACATGTTATCATGCTGGTATCATGTGAGTACAGTTGAGTGTCAAGTCTAGATGTTGACATTGGCTCATACAGCTTCATACTATAGATCTTTTCATCTGTTGGCCATGGCATGAAGGTACCAACATCTTCATTATCCTTAATAATATTTTCATTGGCTGAAAGTGGGATTACAAGCTTTGTTGGCATTGCTTCAATCAGGTTGTATAGTTTCAGTTGTTCTTGAAAAGTGTCATTCTCATTCCAAAAACGATTCATGTCTCCTGCTATTATTGTAGGGACGGAGGAGTTTTCCTTGTTCAGTGACAACAGTGCATTTTGCTGTGCATACTTCACATCACCAAATGGCATGACATGTGAACCCAAGATACACACCTACAAATCAGAAGTCTAAGATTATTATAGTGTATTTTAATTTAGCGTTGTTAGTTATAAAATGTTTACAAACACCTGTTGCTTGCTTTTTTTGTGATGTAAGTAAACAACCCCAGCACTTCTTCCATGACGGTCCCCCTCGATAAGACTATGAGTATCTCTCAGACAAGGATGATCATTTTCATCTTTTGCAACCCATAAATGTTTCCAAAGTTTGGGTATCCACTACATCAAACATGAAAGAGGTGTTCATTCAAGAATACCAAGTCGGATACAAATATCAAATAATTCAGAATATATTTTTTTACTTCTCAAATATGTAAAATTAAAAGTTTTTGTAATTTTCAAAACAAAACACGGCTGTTAAAGCTATCAGGTGCCGGGTTCTCGACATAAATTGGTAATAACTTTCGTAAAACGTTTTAAATCTTTAAGGTCATACAGTTAGTTGGGAACAAGCATACAGCCTAACCACACGTATCATTTTCAACAGCACTCGCTTCATATATATTATTAACACAAGTAGTATATATTTGATATTCTGTATTCAAAATTAATTAATCTATACTAGATTAATTTAAAATACAAATATATTCAAATAGAGATATCCCTATATATGGAAGATGTATACTAGATAAATAAGCACTAAAATTCGACCTACAAAAGATTAAGAAACCCAACGAGTAATCTAATAAGGCTGTTACCACATAGTTCAGTGGTAACATTAATTTTTGTATACAAATTTCAAGAAAATCTAGTCACATTGACAGAATACATAGGAATAATATTAACAACACTAATCTACCGATACCTATTTTACCTCTGATTTCTTCGAAATTGCCATGATGTTACACAATGTTAGCTGACTGCTGTTATTTGCAAATTTTTTTGCAATAAATCCTTTAGACTCTAGGCTGTTTATCACAAGAGTTACATTGTCTGCATATCTAATCTGAAACATAAGTTTATGATTACTGATTAGGCTTAGATAGGACAGGTTCAAAGAAAACTACAAGTAACCAAAAGCCTACAAAATCTTAGGCATGAGTATATATGCAATTTTACCTCATTTAAGATCACAACATCAACTTCTTTACTTTGTAATTGATCAATCACATGGTGAACACGATTGCTAAAACTAAAATCATCACCATATTTATCTTGCAAACGTTCACTTGTGGAATCGCAGGAGACATTTTGTGAATACACCACAATTTGAGTCATTTTAAAATAAAATTACTGTATAGTAAACTTTAAAACCTGAAAAATTAAATCTCAGTCCCATTAATTTGCATTTTATTTTATATGTAAGAGAGTCGTGCAAGTATCCTGACAACATCAGTATTGGGAGATGCAGAACACCAGGAATACAGCAATCTACCCCAGGAAAAAATAGCTACTACAGAAAACAGTGAAAGTGGTAAGCAATTAACACATCAAGAATAAACACTCACTGTAATGCTACCTTTTGCATGAAATTTTTTATATGATATTGAATGTTATACAATTTTTTTTTAATATCTACAAGAAACATCCTTGATAATTACACCTACTCTGCCTGCTTTAAGCTACTAGTATATTACCACAATATCTATTTTTAGTCGTTTACTGTGTTTGAAGGTGTCAACCCACAATGGGAGGTAATCAGCAATAGTGAGAGCATAAAACAACATTTGGTAGTGATGGAAAGGGTAGTCACACAAAACATTTATCAACCAAAGCAAGCTGCTTACAGGGGAGTAGAAGTGCTCATAGGTAATGGAGTATATTATTATTCCTGTACATGTATAAATGTGATAGTTGCTGCCGTTTTACAACGAAAGACTAATTTCAAATTGTTATAACTATTCTTAAGATCCGGATAAAGAAAAACCTGAATCAGAGAGTGTAACTGGAACTGCATCGCCAGATATAATGACTTCAATGGGACCAACCTTGGATAGATTATGGTCATATGGTTGCTCTATAACAAAGGTGATATAATTTATGTACTAAAACCTTTTTAATAACACCACTCCACATAGAGACGTCCTTATCTAAATATATTGATATGTCAGACTCCTTAATTTTGAACGAACAATATTGAACCTGCATTTCAAATAGGCTTGACGGTCAAGCAACCTTGTATACTGTAAATCAGATACTCATAAAACCAACATGAATGGAACATATTTGATATGTCACCTAACCAAGTTTGCTGTTAAGTGAGAAAATGCCCGCTCTTATTACAAGTTGTTAACAAAGCATTTTTTGAAACTTCCTTTGAAAATTTCTTTCAATAGTCAAACATCTTCACTACTATATATATTTTGCTTAAAAACAACAAGGTGTTCCAATTTAAAATAATTATCGATAAAGAAAATACTGCAAATAACTACATTATCATATTCAATATTCTGAAATGGACACCCCATTAGCCACACATTATTGGGCTAGAACGGAAGTTACAGAACGAAAATTTATAATTAATTCCACTGCTTTTACTGCTTCATTTACAAAATGATTAATTATAGTTGCAGGCGGCAGTAATAATGCTCAAACTAACGCATGTATTTTGAAGGGAAGGAATGTTTCTAACATGGCTTGGAATAAAGTCAACCAAGATATTTTGGCTGTTGCATATGGATATTTTGGATTCAATGAACAAAGCAAAGCAAAAGGGGGGTTGACTTGTTGCTGGAATTTCAAAAATCCAGAGGTTTGGTTTCCTTAATATGAAATGTTTTGATTTACTGGTACTTAACAAAGTTACAATGTAAAAATAAAATTAGTAAACAAACAAAACTTGGGAAAGAGAAACATGGTTACACTATAATCTTACAACCAAATTAATACTGAGATATATTGTTGTAAAGGTAGAATTGCTTTATTAGTACTTCTCATATTTTTAATATGCAAGATGTATATCATACATAATGTTCAACAATGTATCATGTGTTCCCAGTATTTATATAAACAATTTCCGTGACCTGCTATTAACTGTTGATTTGCATACACTCTAGTATCCAGAAAGAGTTTTCCATTGTAAGACCAGTGTCACTGCCCTAGACTTCAGCACAACCAATCCAAATTTGCTGGCTGTTGGACAGTATGATGGAACAGTTTGTATATACAATGTGAGAAATGCCACTGATGCTGCTGTTGTGGACAGTTTGTAAGTATCCAACAAAACAAATTGTCATATGAACTAAAATCATTTAGAAATTTACTAACTAACTAGACAATACAATTTCTAGCTTAAAAACCATTGGTTCACCGGTTTAAGTTTGATTATAAGTGTAACAGACAAAGCTAGCAAATTGGATTTGTACTAATATCATATAAATACAAATCGTTTTCAATTTGGCACATGTATATGACTGGTGTTTCTGGACACATGTTAACAAAAGCTTATAAAAATATTTACCACCGAAATAATAGCATAAGTAATAAAAGGAAAGATGGTTAGTAAACCTGAGAGATTGTTGCAATAGAAATTCGGAAACATGGTTCGTGTTTTCTCTTAACAATAGTAGGGAAGTCAGTTAAGTTAGGTTTTTAATCAATTTAAATTCATTTTTTGTTATGTTATGTGCAAGTGACTGTTCTGGAAAACATTCTGGTCCAGTTTGGCAATTGTGCTGGGTGGAACGTGAGAAAGGGGTGGGAGATGATCGAGGTGAAATTCTTGTGTCAATTTCTGCAGACGGACGAATTGTACAGTGGTCTATACGAAAAGGATTCGAATGTAGCGGTGGGCACTACACATAAGCTTAATTAACTTCCATTCAAAGACTTTCTTTCTTTATAAAGTTACATGATCTTAAGGATAAGACCAGAAGCTAGAGAGCATTAGAATATTTAACTCAAGGTAATAGAAGACTTGTAAAGTCTGAAGTGAAGCAGACCAGCAACATATTATAAAAGAATGCTATACATACAATACATGTTATGTAGACTTGATGAAACTAAAACGAACTGGGGGGAAAAATCCACAAAAGAAGAAGGAAAAAGCAGAAGCATTTATTTCACGACAAGCTCCAGGAATGTGTTTTGACTTCAACAAGAAAGTAAGATTTTCCTGGTATAATTGGGGTGGCAATAAAATTTGCAGAATATACAAGTATATTTAACATTTAGACATGTCAATATAATCAATAATCATGATCTAATGTTGTAAAATTTAGTGACATCCAAACACATGCAACAGTATAGTCTGTGTTCTGATAAAGTATAATATTATAATTAATTGTATGTATTGATTTTTGCAAGGACGCAAACATGTATCTAGCTGGCACAGAAGAAGGACTTATACATAAATGCTCCTGCTCCTACAATGAACAGTTCTTAGACACTTACAATGGACATACCGGTCCTTTATACAAAGTGCAGTGGTCACCATTTTCTCCAGACATATTTTTGTCATGCAGTTCAGACTGGAGTATTAGGTTTGTACTGTACAATATAATATATACATACTCATTTAAAAAAGGAATTCTTACCACTGATTTTACTTATTAAGCCTTTCCTTGCATTTAGATTGTGGACTCAGTCAGAATTAAAACCAGTGTTAAACTTTTTTTCAACTACAAAAGTTGTGCATGATATTTGTTGGTCACCATTTTTGCCATCAGTCTTCTGTGCTGTAAATGAAGGTGCAATTGAAATATGGGACTTAAGCCAGAACACGTATGTATGACTTTTTCAAAATTTTAAACAGTTATTTTCATTTTATTCAATTAAATTCGGATAACGATCCCAATTAGGGTATTGACTGTACTTTAAAGAAAATTAACTTTACAGGTTAGATCCACTTATTTCACAATTAGCGAGTCCTGGTGTAAAGCTGAGCTGTTCTCTGTTTTCAAATAACTCCAACAGTATTGTGGTGGGAGACAGCGATGGACAGGTGTCAGTTTATCAACTTCGTAACATGGAGGGAACTTCATTAACTCAAGTAAAGAATACCACAAAAATCCAATTTAAGATTGCAACCTATTAATTCATATTGAATTAATATTTGGTGTAATGTATTCTATTTACATATGTGTTTTTACAGAACCCAAATTTGCTGACTGACATTGTGGGGGCATTAGCCAGTCATTCTGACCACAGAAATGGGGATAAGAAGAATAAAAATTAATAGCTCTATCAAAGTTTATTTGAGTTTTCTTGACAAAGTTTTCTATGTTTTTTCCTTTGCATTAAGTAATACAGCTGATATGCTTACCATTGTGGGATCTTTATTTTGTGCTGTAATAAACTATTAGTGTTATACCAATTGTTTAAGGCTTACATTTGTTTGAAGATAACCCTGCACGGTGGGATTTTGGTTGCACTTGCACTACATGCGCTATGAGCATTCTATTGAAAATGCATGTATTACTGATTAGGTTAGTTTGAGTAATTAGAACATACATAAATCCCGAAGACATACATTTCTTGGTTATGAAAGTGCACAGGTACAAATTAGAGTAACCGTGCCATGTCTTTCTTAAACAGTGAAATCACAAAAAATTGGTGTCTATAGAAAAGTAAATTGGAACATAGGCAGTTTCTCATTGTCATATAACATGTTTCAAAACGATTATAAGCTACACAGATGCTAAAATTCCAGACATTTGAGCCTTATGAAAATTTCTGGCTGAGACTGATTTTGATACCAAAACCTATTACACATATATGTCAACCTTAGTTTTCATTCCAGTCATCTAATCTAAACTGAATTTTATAAATGGAAAGTTAACTGCTATGTCAAAATGGTAGGGATGTGACTTCAAACAACTTGACACAAAGAATTATTGAATCTATTAATGTACAGTATATGCAAAATAAAAATATGATATTAGTACCTTAGTTTGCACCACACTGGAATCGCTCAGAAGCATGTTTCCTTAAAAAAATGAAAGCTATGAAGTTGGTGTTTAAACTTCACTCTATGAATCTCTTATGAACAAGGGATATTTCATTTGTACCTGTTTTTGCGGCTTGGTGTTACAAAAACTTGACTTCATACATAACATCTCTTACTGTTGGTAAGTAAGTTGGTAGTAATTTTTTCGCTCTCTAAAAAAACATTTTTGCTCCACATTGGTTTATTATTCTGATACACATGATCCAAGACAATGGAGTGCACGCTATTCGTACGAACAAAAATGTCAAAATTACATGTAAATTTTCAATATAAGCAATATCAGAATATTCATGAAAACCTACGAACGCAGAACTCTTGATACCATTCGAATGCTGTTCATAACGAGCAAATCCCATAATGAGATTGTCTAAAACAGTTTGCTTGGAGACTGCTGCATCTTCAACAAGGTGTATAATAGACATGACTCACATGAGTCTGTCGATAAGATCATTGACCACCAACAAAGTAGAAATACTTCTGGCTGACATTCAACTTAAGTATTGTTACTAACATCATAGCATCCGCAGGCTATCTTTGTTCAGATTCCGTACAGTGTGAATATCAATCTAAGTCACCGTGAAAAAGTAACAGAGTGTCATTGGTGTTGACTTTTAAAGAAAATGAAAAAGATGGGGCAAATTGAAAGTTAGGGATTTCCCTATTGTGAGAGCGTAAGATTGGCATAACACTATCGTTGTTGTTTAGTTATGTAATACATTACTACAGGGGTTCTTAACCTTTTTATAGTCGTGGCCCACTTTCAATGCTGATCACCCAAGTTCTGGACCTGGAGTTGGAGTTTTGGGTGACACAAAATCATATAAATCATTAACACTTAAACCATATAATTTGATCAAACAACAATGCTAATTTGGACGTTACAAAATTGTCACCAACTAAATAAAACTAAAATTTTCACCAACTTTATAATTTTCCAAATAGCTATGTGGCCCACCGGTTAAGAACCCATGCATTACTACAAGGCGTTTTATGAAATGACCTGACCTGCTTTTCTAACTTGTCACTAGAAAATCATGACGCCTACTTTTATTAAACTTTAACTGTAAAACGAATTCTTTAGTATAGTTGAAGCACTGTGCTTTTCACTAAAGATGCTAACTAAGACGATTTGCCGGATCTATCTGAGAACATGGCAATCGCCAATTTACTGTGCAAACTGCTTGAAAGCAAATTATCATTTCCTTGAATTAATTCAACTTATACATAGTTTTCATAGTTCAACTATGTTATAGTTTATATATAGTTATAGTTAAAAGTTTTATAGTCTATTTATAGTTTTAACTATGCATGGGAAAGAAACGCTCGACTTTATCAAATGGTTGACATCTTTGGAGCAATTTTTAATGGGAGCCTTTTTGCTTTGGTTTACTGCTAAACTGATTGTTCACCGTTAACAATGGGTTGAGTGACATTACATCAGTAAAATACGACATGTCCTAACCTTTATAATTGATATGGAGAATGAGTATCAAGAGCCAAACCGATAGAAAACATTTTAATAATCAAAAGTTTCGGTTGATAGTTCAACCATACCACATTTTTTATTGATTTTTTTAAAAGCTATTAACAAATTTTCAAATATCGCCACTACTATTTTCGAAATTTTCAAATATCGCCAGTACTATTTTTTAACATCACCCGTTATTGTGACACTTCAGTTCTCGAAGGATGAACAATTTGATTTACGCATGGCATTAGAATGAAACGTATGCCGTTAGTGAAAACAAATAAATACACGACAAGTGAGGAGAAAGCAACAAATAACGAAAGCAAAAGAAGGAGGGAGGAGAATAAAAGCGAAAAAATCTTCTACCGAAAACAACTATTCAAAAAGGGTACCAATTTCACTTTGTACCGAATCACTGGTTACCTGACTACCCAACCCTAGAGTGTTTTTTCGTACACTGACTACCCGACCCTAGCGCACATAGAACACCTAGAATACATATGGCACAAACAAAAATTAGAGAAACGTCATATAGAGTAGGACCGTAATTAAGCCGACAGACCCTATTGGCAAGGTATAATAATTTGTAGTCTGTATTCTCGGACTGAGGAAAGTCTTTGCATGGGAGTAGGGTTAGTAAAGTTATGTACCGATTGTGGAGGATTACTGAGAAGGGGAATTCTCACGACTTGTTATAGACATTAAATTAAATATTACCATAAAAAGAGAACAAAGTCACGTGTTCACTTCTCAGTTTGTGTTTACTAATTTTATTCATATTGTTGTGCTATGTAGTAAATTTACGTGTATAATAGTTTACTTAATTAATGTTTTTGTTTTTATCATACAAAACACACCCTTTCCTCACAAGTTGAAACCTTTACATCATTGTTGAGAGTTCACGTTTGTTTATCAGCTTACGGTAAAAGGTCCGAGAATTGAAACATCTCATGTACCAAACGGAGCCTATGGTAATGGCACAAAAATGATGCTTAACATCAATGAAGTGTAAGCGTTGAGAATGGACGTTTATTTATTAGTTTTAAACAA
This sequence comes from Clavelina lepadiformis, assembly GCF_947623445.1. NCBI lineage: Eukaryota > Metazoa > Chordata > Ascidiacea > Aplousobranchia > Clavelinidae > Clavelina > Clavelina lepadiformis. Next base: position 10,776,706 of record NC_135244.1, read on the forward strand.
TCTTAGCATTTAAATAGCTGATGTACCGAATGCTAACGTCAATGAAGCATCAGCGTTTAGAGTTGATGTTTATTTATTAGCTTTAAACAGCTCTAGAATTGAAATAGTAGATTTACCAAATGGGGCATACATTGCTGACGCGCAAGTGCTGTGTAATGTCATTAAAGCGTCAGCGTTGACATTTATTCATTAGTTCTAAACCATTTTAGCATCAAAATAGCTGATGTACCAAATGATGGCATACAACAACGTTACTATAGCACCAATTATGTGCAATGTCAACGCATGCCAAACGTCAACGTATGCCCACATTCGGTACATCTACTTTATCAATGCTAGAACTGTTAATAACTAATAAATAAACATCAATTCCCAACACTGACTTTTTATTGACGTTATGCAGCAATAAATTATCGACACGATTATCGGCCAAAACAGGGGTTTGTTAATTAATCGTTTTCATGTGTAAAGCGCAACTAATATCAGCAAATCTTACATAGGCCTACGTATTTAAAAAAGTAGAATGTCAACAGAAAAATACACCATGAAAAAATATTTTTAATATGTTTTGCGAAAAGTTGTTTTTAAGAGCCAACAGTTCATTATTTCCTTTGTTTTGTTTCATTTTACATTTTCGAATTAGGCCTACCTAGCCTAGTATTTGTAGAACCCATAATTAAGTGGTAGGCCCAACGTTATAAACAAAAAGTCGGACTAGCTTTGCCTTGGTAGTTTACTGTTGTCCCCTATAATTCTAACGGTTAATCCATGCATGATGTTCTACGCTTCTTAAACTCAAATCGCTGACGAAGCAGGTGCCGAAATGAGTGGGTTACTGGTATTTTCAATGGCGTCATTCTTTGTATAAAATTATCCAATTTCAGTAGCCTAAGCTTATTTGTTTTTATTTAGGAATGACCGTATGGGTTAATTTTTGTTCTGGCAACAATCATACTGTTTGTTTCCAACCCGATTCGTCATGACAAATTCTTGTCAAAATTAATGAATTTTTTTAGTTGCTGTTTGGATTTTTTTATTTTAATAATTTCTTGTGTGATTATTTCCAAACTCTTAAATTAGGCTTAGGCCTACCTGCTTAGAGACTTCCCATTTGTTTAAATCTGTTCTGGAATTTAATAGCGCTCCCAGCAATCTCAGGGTTTTGAGTGGAAAATTTACGCCAAGTCATTTGATGTTGTTTTCGTCCTGTTGCCCAAACAAATATGGCATGGCATTAAGATCATTAAGTAGGACTAGCCTGGGGTAAATGGTGCTAAAGAAGCCTGTACAATATTTCACTTCTGACATTTGAAATAAATCCCACGCTCGACCCTTTTCTACTAAGGCCATTTGCCATGGTTTCGAGCTGATGATACTTGAAATAACTTAGGCCTATATCTGACTCCACATGATGTTGAAGGCGGCGTGTGCTTCTCGGCACTGCATTTGTAGAACGGCCTACAGATGAAAAACTGATACAATTTACAAATGAACAAAGTAAACTTAATCGAACTGATTATTGAAACATAATGCCATATGGTTAAAAAAAAACGCAAATGCTTAAAAAGAAAGGTAATTAACGAGAATGTTTAAATTAAACGAGAAAATTAAAGTTAAAATAAAGTTGTCCAATGGGCCGGCGCACTACAAGTTCATTGGATAACAGTTATTTTTTGTCCTTTATCTATTTTTTAACGTGACAAGTACTAGAACAGGTCAAAACTCAAAAACATTATTTGTTAATGATTTTATTATAGGCTAAATAATAAATTCAAAAAATTCAATTTTATTATAAAAAATAAAATCACGGTTTCGCATTAGGGGACATAACTTCTGAGGCAAATTTCGCTTTTTGTCGTATCCCATATTAAGCAACATGATTGCAGGAATCAAACAATCAATCGTTTTATTTTTCTTCGAAAGCGAGGTGGAGACGAAGAAATCAAGCCAATTGTTATTAGCATTTGCTAATGAACGAGAAAAAAGTGACAAACCCGATAGTTAAAACGTACTCAAACATAATTAAGGTATTAGCCTATAAATTGTTGGTAACAAGTCCATAGGCTAGTGCAGGGGTGTCAATCGCACCAGGGGCCAAATCTCAAAACTTATTTAACGCCGCGGGCCGTAAGGATGATAACTGATTGAACGTACATGAATTGGAACAGGCAGCGAAACAACACCAAGTGTTTGATGTTTAAAGCTCGGCTTATTATTCTTCTTGGAATACAAGTCCAACAAATATTGACGAAAAAAATTAAAAATATGTCGCACTCAATAATATACCCTACCATGAAATAGAATAAAAGCTTATCTACCACGAAGTAGGCTTATCATTGAAAACAAGGTTTTGGGAAAACCAGTGTATTTCACGGAAATTGGGCAGCGCAATCAGTTGGAACAACATGAATTGAAAAATATTTTATTAAGTCTGAGCTGCATTGTTCGATGTTTAAAGAATATGAGCACAAAGTAGACCGATAAAATGAATATGTAAAAAATGAATGTACGCGGCTTATGATATGCTATATAACTATAAGCTGATACGCAGATATGCAGTAATAAGATTCTGTCAAACACGACCGTACTACAGGTAGCCTGCATCAAAAAATGTAAATGAAGCCATGCATTTGAAAGTTAAAATTAGAAAGTTTGGCCATACTGAAAGGTGCCGTACTATTAGACTTGCCAAAATTAAACTGAGGCTGCTGAATAAGAGCAATTTTGACTGGGCTGTTTTTAATTATTCTTCTGTTGCAGCCCAAGTTACAAGTGTTAGAATAAACCTATTTATTCTATCATATGGTTGGGTAACTGCTGTGCTACTGTATTGTGCAATTTGTTATAATCTTGTTTCTTGCTTGAAAAAAGTAAGTTATACTGTACAATGATCTCGTGGGCCGGAAATAGTTCAATGTATAAAATAACTATGCGGGCCAAGTTTTATTGTAAAGCGGGCTGGGAGTTTGACACGTATGGGCTAGTGGAATATGTGGCAACTGCACGTGTGAGATTTATTAACCGGCACGCAAAACTTTTTTATCTTCACGCCGATTTATAATAAACAAACATAGAAAAACTGGTTATTTAGACACCAATTTATAGTAAAGGTCTAAACAAAGTATTGAGGCTTCAGTACACGCCTTCAAGGTTATAAACTGATGGCAGCGTCTATTTCTCAGACTGCCGTTTACCGAATTTGGAAAAAGCTATTTCGGTAAACGGCTAGCCGGTTACGCAATTACTATGTTCTTCAGTAAACAGTGGCCGGTGTAGTAGACAAATATTTTATCGGCCGCCGTTTAAACTAAGGTAGGAAATTATGAATACGTTAAACGGCATTTACACTTGTCAGTGAATTGAAATAAATACTATTTTTCAACTTAAAACAATGTACTGATTTTTCAAAGTGTAAATTAACCTAAAACTAATCCCCTCTGACCAAAACTATCATTTTTTGTGATTAAATGACTAAGCTAGGCTCCTAGGAATAGAAATAAACGCTGTTTATCAATTTAAAATCACATTTTTTCCGAAATCTAAATTAATAAAAACTAATCCCCTCAGATCCAAACCCTCAACTAACTTTCATGACTAAAAGGTAAATTTAGACAAAAAATGGGTCTATTGTACAAGTGCACAACCACAGGATACTAGATACTGCCTTTGTATACTAGACCCCAACTACTCAACTTGTGATGTCATTTGGGTGTAAAATTGTATGCTAGACCCAAAAAAGTCAAGCAGTAGCAAGATTTGAGCCTGAGACATCCAGCACAAGACCCCCATTACTAACTACTACGCCACAGCATTGCTTTCTTCTCGTATAAAACGAGAGTGATAAACCAATCGGCAAAAATCTGCCAGTCACTGTATTTTGATTCTGCAACTTCATTAAACGGACGCTGGTGAAATAGTCACTTTGTTAACTCGTTGCACGGTGCAACATAACACACCTTAAAGTTTAGCATGACCACTAAACTCAAAAACGCATCCATACTGCTTCTCATGAGCTTCAGTTGCACATTTAAGGTGCGTGTTATTTTGCACTTAATGACTGGGACAGAATTTCTGTGCACTAAAATTTAAATTCATTTTAAGATTAAATACATGGAATTAGTCAAACTGCTGAACTATGTACATTACTGTGTACTTGAACACCTCAGTTTGCTTTTCCATTGCATCCGAGAATCTTTGTGCACCCACACTTGTTATTTTCGGTTGTTTGGTGCAACCAAAACCCCTCTTGCTAAAAACGTCCATTCTCTGCAATCGGCCTATAGGGTGGCATTGAGACCGGCATTATCCACAGTGGAAAGTGTTGCAACTGCAGGCATGAGGTTTATCAACATGCACACCAAACTTTTTTATCTTCTTGTTGATCTATAATAAATATAGAGAAAAAGCTGGTTGTTTGAACACCAATTTATAAGAAAAAAGAAAGAATCGGTCAGTGCATGGCGCATGCTATCATTCAAAAATTCGCATCTTTGCACTCATGATTTGTCATCGAAACCTGCAATACTTTCCGGTTGGGGCATTATTGCCTCACATTTTCCTGCACGCTGGACAGCAAAAAAACAGACGCATTGCTGCTACTTACTTTGGAATTTATACAAACTTCACATTTCTTGTATGTTGATTGCTAAAATTCCATCAATCAATCAATCAATCATTTTGTGTATTGTGAAAAGCGTGCTGGGGATAAAAAAATCAAGAATAAGTTAGAAGCTTAGTTTAATAAGTTTCATGGCCAAAAATCCATCTGAGTAACTATCAACACAATTCACTAACACTTTATGAAGTTTTGAACCACAATCTGTCCCCTTTCCCCCCTATAATGATACTGATTTAATTTGAAATCTTTTCTGAATCTTACTAGGACAAATAATTTTTTTCAATTGTTATAACATGTGTCAAAAAGAATCTAAATTTCATGGACACTTTCCGAGCTACCGTCAACATCATGTTTAAGGTGGCATTTTCAATCACCTATACGACCCACTTTGATCCTTTTTTGAAATTGCAAACGTTCTAGGCATCGGCTTGCAAAGATTTCGATCAGGTAGATATGATACAGTGTCCACTGGCAGATCTAGAAAATTCTTGAGGGGTATTCTCGGGCCGATTAAAAGTTAGGGACTTCTCAAACAAGAAACAACTATGACGTTGTGCGAATTTTTGCACCACACATAGTAAGTGACGTAACTGTAGCTTGAAGTTCGTTGCTAGTTTAATGCAGATTAGTGCATACTGACCGAGGCATTTTTCATATGTATTAGCAGGTTTTATGTCAAGTTAAAGCATTTTCTAAGTTGCCATATACTGTGATGTTATAAAGTACCAGCCCACGACTGTTTGACAGGTGATGGTAGTGGATACTTGTGCAAAAGCAAAAGCCATTTCTTTTTCTTTAATGAAAACTTCGCTCAATGGTTCCAAAAGCAGTCATGTTTTTGTTTTTATTAACCATTAGCAAAAAAGATTAGATGTGTCTAGAGCAGTGGTTCTCAACCTTTTTAGCTTGTGGACCTGCAAAAATCAACCGAAAATGTAATTACGACAAAAGTATGCCACTCAAAAGCAAAGCACATTAAATTGCCAACTTCAATTTAATGAGAAATTTGCTGCTGTCTTTTTGATATCATACGTGTTATATGTGGTTCTATTGAAGTTTCTGCAAGGCGAAGTACAGCGTTGACTTCCACACGATTTCTTTGTTTGGTCTTGATGAGAGATAACGATGAAAAGCTTTTCTCAGATAGGTAAGTTGTACAATAAATCAGCTGTAATTTCATGGCTTTGTCACTGAGCTCAGGATATTCATTTTTAAGCGATATCCAAAACTGTGACAATGACAAGTCTTTTTGCTTGGACAACAACGTGGTATCACAGGAAAGCTCAATCAGCCATTCTTTCTCAATAGCATTAAGATTGCACGAATTAAAATCATTTGCAAAAGGATTAACAATCCAAAAATTTCCCTTTCGAGGATCTGCATTTTCTTGAAAATATTTTCCAAACCTGATCCTTAGCTCTGCTAAGTGTTGACTTATAACAGCAAATAACTCTCCTGTGTTTACAAAAGCATTTGCGACGACGTCTTGCAAACATGGAAACATATCGATATCGTCTTTCTGCACATTGTTTATCCACAACATCAGTTTCTTTTTGAAAGCATCAGTTTTGTTACGCAATGTAAATATGTTGGTGCCATTACCTTGCAGAGAACTGTTAAGGTCATTCAAGCGGCTGAATATGTCCGCTAAATACGCTAGCTTAGCAGTCCACATCTCATCGGATAAGAGTTCTTTTAGTGGAGAATTTCTTTCCTGTAAAAACTGCTTGGTTTCTCTCAACTCAAATAAACGAGTAAGAACGCGTCCTCTCGAGAGCCACCTTACTTCTGCATGAAGTAACAGATGTTTATGTTGCGTACCTATGCTATCACACAAAGCCTCAAAGAGCCTTTAGTGCAATGCTCGGCCACGTATATAATTTATGATCTTGACTGCGCCGTTCGGATTGTCGTTCAATTCAGGAGACAGTTTTTTGGCAGATAAATTTTCTCGGTGAGTAATCAGATTTTCACAGTGTGTTATCAGCAGATCTTTGTTTGCCACTTCTTTAATTTTCGCAGTTACACCCGAATGACATCCAATCGTGTTAGCAGCACCGTCAGTACAAATACCAACGTATTTTCCCCAATCTAAACCTTGCTCTTGCACATAAGTATTAAGAGACCGAAATATTTCTGAGCTGGTCGTTCGTCCAGGTAGTTGAAGACAACAAAGAAATTCATCAATGATACTTCCTTCATTCTCATACCGAACAAAGCAAGCAAGAATAGCACAATTGCTCAAGTCTGTAGATTCGTCAAGTTGTATAGCAAAATATCTCGATTTCTTTACTTGCTCAATAACTTGCTGTTTAACATCAACTGTCATATCCAATATTCTCCTTTTAATTGAGTCATTTGAAAGTGGTATGGCTTAAGTTTGTTAGCTTGTTCCGGACCCAAAACCTCTGTAGCAGCTGCTAACATGCAAGGTTTTAGTAAATCTTCTCCAATCGTAAAAGGCTTTTTAATTTTACTGATTAGGAGAGCTATTAAATAAGATGATTTAAGAAGGTCTTTATCAGTCGTTGTCATCTTTTTTATTTCAATTCCTTCATTTTCAGTTTCGCTCAGTAGTCTTTTGAAATACGCAAGAAGCTTTCCAACGAGGTTGCTATGCAGCGAGTGAAAAAGTCGAATAAGCGTTTGAGAGTTTCATTGCATCGTTTGAAAGTATTTTCGCGCAGACTGAGCACATGGGCAGAGGTACTTTTTCACCGCTAGGAGCAATAGTGAAACCGAACTCTAAGTACTTGCTATCATACTGCCTTATGAAGTCTCTTTTTCGCTTTTTGCTTGTTTCTGCATAATCCATATCAGCTTTGCATGATCGTTTCAAGCCATGTTGTAAATCTGAAGTAGTAGTTTCTTCCTCAGTCCTGTAACAACCACTAACTTGATTTTCACTGTTGGGTTTCTTTTGAAAGAAATGCATAATACTTTACTGTTTGCTAGACTCCATTATACTGTCAAATTTCGCTAAATTATACTGTCAAATTTCGTTAAATTTTGTTTAAAAGTCTTCTTAGCCTTCACATACAACTGGTCTTAAACGAGTTGTAGCCTAATTTTAAACAGTTGGGCACAACACTTGCAGCATTGTGACGTACGATAAAGTCCAAAGTAGACCATGGACTCCATGTTACGTCACAGTGCTGCAAATTACGGAACTGGCGAAGTTCTAAATCAGTTTAAAATTTGATGTTTTATTTCTTTAATCAATGGATAAGCCTTCAACATCTTGTATTGTGCAATTGAGATATACAATTGTAATATATTTGGCAGACCGACAGGAAAGTTGACTCGGGCCAGCACCGGTCTGCGGACCGGCGGATGAGAACCACTAGTCTAGAGCGTCTTGTTTTACTATAAGCAAATTTCCTGCAGAAAAATGGGTGAGGACCAAAACCCAGAAGCTTAGGCCAATAAAACGCAAGTTATAAATCTGCCTTCTACACCAACAAACATTACCTTGTCAACTTGTAAGCAGTTTATGAAAAGTACACCTGAATTCAAGTAAGCAAACATAAGTTACCTTACCAACTTGTATGTAGTTTATGAAAACTACCCGAATCGAAGTAATCACATGAAAGTTACGTCATAAAAATAGACAGCACATATTCCACAGTTTGAAGGAAGTTTGAAAAATAAGTTACATCGTGTAAACGTAGATAAAGTCTTTGCAATACTGGTATGCTATAAAAAGGGCAAGAATAATGATACAAAAAACTTTATAAGCTGTCTTATAATCGAGCAAATATAGTAGGTAAAACCTACAAGGTTTTATCTGATGCCTGCTAAATCAAAGATAAAAGATTTCATCAGCAGACAGCATGAAATCTAATCGATTATTTGGTGCAAGCCTGGTTTTATATAAATTACAAATTTATATACATCAAGGTTTGTTGACTAATTTTTTTTTGCAAATATATTGATATATTTTAAATTTTTTAAATGTTGGCCTTTTTTATTTTTTATAAACATCCTTTGATTCAAAACAAAGTTATAAAAATTTATTTAAAGTTGTTCTAATAAATTTTTTAAAGTTTGTTTTAATTTTTTTTATTATTTTTTAAAATTTGCTCATAAATTTAAATGAATCCAATTAAATAGGTATAAATGTATTTGAATTTACCTTAGTTTTTATGATTTGATAAAAAGTTCTTGAAGTTTTAATAAACTGTGTTAATATTTGCCAAAACTGCTTTTTGCCTTGAAAGTGAATGAACAAAGCTTTCAAGGTATGGAGTTTTGGCAATCAACACACAAGAAATGTGTCGTTTGTATAATTTCCATGAGAAAATAAGCTGCAATGCATATGTTTTCCTACCATTATGCCGGGAATCATGAAGCAATAATGCATTGTGACTTCAGCTAAAACATGTCTGTGCAGTAGTTTATAGCAATTAATCAATTACCATATTAAGTTTAGTGGCCTTGCTAAGCACGAGTAAAACTTTAACGAGTTGGTTGTAATTTTGCTCATTTTAAGCCCTTGCTCGCTTTTGGTTGTTAGCGAAGTTGTTGTTTTATCATATCCTGTATTTTTCGCCCGTAACTATGCAGAGAAAATATTAATAATTATTAATGTTAACGGGGTGATAAACTGTCATATTGTATTTTTATAACTGTTACATATATGAAGGTTTCTTATATTATGAAAAATGATGCAAAGAGACTCTACTGAGAGGTACTCGCAAATTAGTACACAGACAATCCATTATTTTGAAAGAAAGAAATTTTCTGCATTCTATTTATAAATTCGATATTTGTCGAGGAACACACTGCCGGACGTGCCTAGGGTAGATTGCTACATCTCATTTTCAATTGGATGAAGAACATGCTCACAAACAATTAACAGAACAGAAAAAAGTAGCCAAGCGCAATACCTTGAAACATACCGGAGAGCAATTACAATTCTGTTATAAGCTTGTAGGTTAGCATAGCCACCAAACTCACATACCATAGTTAAGTTAAACAAAATATATGTAGGCGAGAATATTACAAACAACAAAAAAACAAATGTAGCCTAAAGGGAAATGTATAGAACATGTTCACAAATCTCAAACATTGCAGACAATGTTATTAACAACCAGAATAGATTATAGACAATATTGTAATTTGATAAGAAAAAATATCTTCAGGTGCACAAGAAATGGTTGGTTAAATAAAACCGCATAAAAAAAATCCATCCCATGGACCGGAATTCTGTTTCTGGGACCTAATGAGGGCACGAGATTGGTGCCCACAAGCGCACTAAAAAGGGAACTAGAATAAAAGTGTTGCTTTTAAGATATCATGCTTCTATGTTCTCATAACGGACAAAGTTATAATGTGAAGATAATGAATAGATTTGCTGACTATGGCAAATTAGCACTAGCGGTAAAGTAACATTAAACATTGTGGCATGGCTCTAACGTTTCTGTGTGTGCATATTGATGGCATCTGTTATCTTCTTAGTTTTTTTTTGTTAACTTTTGTTTTATATCTTAGGTTTTAGGTTTTTTAGGTTTAGTGTTCATGATTACCTTCGTTATAGCACCACTGTAATTTACTCTTGTACATTTTAAATCCTCAAGGCTTTGCCACTTTTTCAATGGCATAAATGATACAATACGATTAAAAAACTCTTCGTACAAAAACATACTAAATTAGATACAACAGGAAAAATGTGTTCCCACTGAAGACCCAAAAGAGCTCCATTTAAAAGTCAGTTACATTGTGTGACTCTAACAATGCAATTCACCGAATAGGACAGTTTTACTTGCCTGTAGTTAATTAAATTTAACGTAAGAATTTTTACATTTAGAATATTTTAATGTTTTTGTACATTGATGATATTATTACTAACTTTTTATGTATAACAAAGTGATAATATTTCGTTCTAATAATGTCTAAACAAATATGTTAACTCTCTAACCTAATAAATTTTGTTTGATGGTCCATGAATTGTTTAGAACGTTTGAAGTTCATATGCTTTACATTTTGGATGTTAATAAGGAAAATGATTAGGCTTTTGATGTTTTCAGATCATAATATTGATACGAATTACATACATTTTGGCATGCTAATGGGTCAGCAAGTTGTAAAAGATTATTTATTTTAGAGAGTCAGCCCTTTTGGAATAAAAAATTTGTTTCAATTCAATCAACTCCCAAGATTCTTTAGTATCAGATTTTGCTGTATATTTTAAGTTAATTTACCATTCTAATTAATGCAAAAACACTTAAATTTATCTATAATGGAGAAATCTTATTCTACTAGAGATAGCGAGGCAAGAATTAGTATTTGTCACTTGTCACCATGTCTGCTATGTTTGAGTATTAGTATTTAATAACGTTTCAAAGCATTGCCAAAATTGTATAGCTGAGATCCCTATTGTGTGATTGTGATTGCTACAACTTAAGGTAAGGTAGATTAAGGTAGGTACTTGTTTATGCCTTGTATTCATCATGTTACTTAGAATATGATTGATTTATGCTTATTTTATAAGTGCCATCAAATTTGTTTTATCTGAATGTTTCTAGGTTTGAGTTTTGGTAGTATGCTGATGAAGATGTTAAGTGGCCCTAACACAGTAAAGGTAAGGTAATTAATCTTTGTATAATCTGTGAATATTATCTATAATAATATAATATTATACATATATTATATACTATAATATTATATATATATATATGCAGGGTTGCCATACCGTCCTTATTCCTTATTTTAAAGGTCCGTGTCTTAGAAAATATGTTTGTCCTTTTTTTCTAAGAAATGTCTTTATTTTCACTTGCGTCCTTATTTTTAGGGCAGAGGTTCGTATTTTGGGCATTTTGACACCTTTAGTATACCATTTTGTACCAAAGAGATACAATTTTTTTTTGTTAGGAACATTGGTTGCTTTCTCCTGTTGTGCATTGTTTAAGGTGGTAGTCGTCTTTCGTTTCCTAGTCGTCCTTATTTTTGAGTTGAGACCGATGGCAACCCTGTATATATGATATCTGCAATTTACTTAGTCAATCACAAACAGGGAAGGCTTTTTTACAGCTTGGTGTCTTAGGGCGCAAACATTTTACAGAGCGTGCAACTCGACGCCGTACAAATCATAATGCCCTTCAATCCCAGGCCCTTTCTCCTCACTCGGGGGAAAAAAGCAGTAAACATATGCCGAAGCACGACTGAAACTTGTCTGAAATTTGGTTAAGTTTTCACGATTACTAGAGGTAGGGTGGGTCACTTTTGACAATTAAAATATGTCTACTATTTTGCAACACCTTCACTCAACTGCAAAGTCGCCTATCTTTTAACTACAGTGTTAAGTGAATAAATCAAACATTTACAAACCTAACCACTATTATTAAACCAGAACGTGATAGCTAGCATTGTTACATCATCAAGCATTCTAATCAAAAAGGGCATAGTGATGTTATAAACACCAATCTGACTTCATATACACTGATACACTGGGATTCCAGTGCTAAAAGCTTAGAACCCAAATGTAATGTCAGTTTTTATTGGCTGCTTTATGGTTGCGGTTACATTTTAAAATCCTTCGATATAATTACTGTTTGTGAATAACTTAACTAAAAGTACACTTTTTTGTTTTAAACAGAGTAGATAAAAGAGTTAACATTGTGAAGGCAGTATACGAGGTCTGTTCAAAAAATACCCGACCTTTTAGCATAAAGCACACAACACAATGAATTTCACCAATTTTATTTAATCTGCTTCAAAATAATCCCCTTGGCACACACATTTTTCCCAGCTCTTCTTCCGTTTCTGGAAACGTTTGTTGAATTGCTCTTCCGGAATGCTCCATTGCCCCTCCATCGATTTTTCTATAATATCTTATCGTGATTGGAGTCTTGTCCCTTTTAGAGTGTTTTTAAACTTGGGGAAAGCCAGAAATCACATGGTGCCAAGTCTGGAGAGTAAGGAGCCTGGCAAACAAATGGCATGCTGTGTTTGGTCAGAAAAGATTGTCCACATCTTCGGTCGCTTTCCTCACACAGCTTCACGAAGGCAAAGTCGAACTTCCTAATAGTACTCTTTATTGATTGTCTGGCCTTCAGGTGCATACTCGTGATGCACAATGCCGCAGCAACCAAAAAACATGTCATCATCACTTACACATTGCTGCGAACTTGTGCTTTTTTGGTCCTTAGAGATTCCATATGCTTCCATTATAAGGATTGAAACTTGGTTTCTGGGTCGTAACCATAAACCCATGTTTCATCGCCATTGATGATAGTTTTCATAAATTCTGAGTCATGATTTGCACAATTCAGCATGTTCTGGGCAATTTCCTTCCGGAGTTCCTTCCATTGCTCCGTAAGCAGCTTGGGAATGAATTTCGCTGAAACTTTCCGCAGGTGCAAATCGTCGATTAAGATGGAATGAACTGAACCCGTGCTTATTCCCACATCTGCAACGATTTCTCATACTGTTAAACGACGATCTTCCAGTACCAATTGGCGAACCTTCTCAATCACCTCCTCGTTTCGGCTTGTGGATGGCCTCCTTGAGCGTGGGCTGATTCGGCCATCTTTAAAGCGATTAAACCATTCCTTTATCTGAGTTGGGCTTAAGGCCTCGTCTCCAAAAACCTGCTGGATCTTTCCAATTGTTTCAATTTGACTATCACCAAGCTTTTGATGTAATGCCGCGTTCTGTCATTGAAATGCAATTTTGCATGGAAAAAATTCGCCGGGCTTGTACTGTATACCTGCAATTAATGCTTAACACAGAGAGAATGACATGGCCAATCTGCTTGCAACGATTCACATGTGTGGAGTAATAGTGACATAAAAATGCCCCAAAGAAGCTTGGCACTACCTTTGCCGAGAAGAGAAAAGGTCGGATAATTTTTGAACAGACCTCGTATGCAGTATAAGAGTAGTGTTTGAAATATCTGGCATGTGTTATTGCAATAACGGAGAAATATTGGGCAATGGAAATCTTATCAGCTTATCTTGGGAAAAAGCATGTGCAGGCAACAACAACAGAAAAGTGGTCTGAAAGGTGTTGAACTTTTAATTACTAAAGGTAAATTTGATCAATCTGTTAAAACATTTAGAACCCGTCAAACAGTTTCCTATCCAACTGATATATGCGTTTTCAGTAGCTTATAACCATAAGCTAAGAAATTGAACATTTTTAACCTAAATACCTGTCCAAGCGTTGTACGGCAAGGAAGCACTGCATGTCATTTTGACATTGAAAAGTAACAATTTTATTTTGAATTGAATTTGAGCACATGCTTACACATCCTTCAACGCTCTTTGGACTATCAGTTGCTGCATCCGGAGTACTCGTGTCAGTCTCCAACTAAACCTGGCCGGATTGAGAACCCCTGAAAATCGCAGCTGAAATGCTTGCGAAAAATTATTCCAGCTGGCTACTAATCAAAATAACCGACTCTATCAAATGCCGCTTGACTCCCGTAATCTATCAAGACTTCGTTTTGAGGAACCGCCTAGCAACCCTTACACCTGAGGACAGTCTATCTATCTAGGGCCTTAGGTGCCCAGATACATAAGGAGTGTAGCCTTTAACAGATTGAATGCTACGATAAATGTGCATACAGTTACTTTTGTGTATATACATTAAAGACGAAAACTGGCGTGAAGTACTATGTTACAGTAACATAGCATTTAATTGCAAAGTAATTAGTATGTCAATTGTCAATACAATGCTGTAGTTGATTATGCCCAAACAAATGTCATTCTCAGTTGGAAAATGAGGACAAGATGAATGATGATAAGTATGGAATCATTTCTGGAGAAAGATGATGAGCTGGAAGAAGATGTGTGTGGTTCGTGTTGAAGTAGCAGCCATGTCATCATCTTACTTTTATACCTAGGAATTTAATCATGTTAACTCGTTTTATCACTTTTCCATGTATAGTTAGAGGGGGAATCCTGTTTTTTGTGGTTTTGTTTAAAAATATAATTTTTTTACATTAAAGGGTAATGTGTTGGACACAAGCCTGTTACTTACTCTCGACATTTTTGTATTAGCAACTTTGGTTACACTGATTATAATCAACACATTTTCCTTGAAGAAATATACTTGTATCGCCTGCAAAACAAACATGATAGTTTTCATATTTTTAGCATTTTGTAAAATCATTAATTGATAAATTAGAGAAAGTAGAAAAACATTGGATGATAATTAATTGGTCAATGATTTGAACTACTTGCTTTCGATTTGATAAAGAACTTTTAAACCAATCATGAAATAATTCCTTAGTTTATCAAGTAAAATAGTATGGTCAATTGTGTCGAATGCTTTTGGTAGGTTTAAAAATATTCCTAGGACTGCGTTATTTTTTTGAGAGCTGCGTTGATTTTGTTTACAGGAAAAAAGGGCTCCAAAGAAACTATATTTTTTGCTAAATCCAACTTAATGACTGTCAAAAAAACTTTTGTTTTTTTAAGGAAATTTGTTACTCTTACATATATCAGTTTTGCCATTATTTTTTGAAAAACACGTGTCTACAGTATATAAGTTAAATTGCTGATAGTTGCTAGTGTTTACACTCTTTCCATTCTTAAAAAGGGGAATTACCTTGGCAGTTTAAAATTCTTTGATGAATTCTATACTGCACAACAAGGATATATTAAACATATGTGCAAGCAATTTCAGAATGTTTTCAAGGTTTTGTTTTAGGATTTTCGAAGGAATTTCATCCAGCCTAGTGCTTGATTTTTGTTTCGTTTGAATAATAGTTATCTATTTAATGTATTAGGCTCAGTTTATTTTCTTAATTTAAAATTTGACATTACTAATTTAGCTGGAGGTTACCTTGTTGGAGATTAACAATTAAATTTTGTTATAGCGGCAAGATTAAGATTTGTGGCGGTTAATGCCAGTTGGCGCAGTGCCAGTTTGGGCACTTCCGTTTAAAAACTCTGCATTCTACACATTTTATACTCATTGCCAAAATTAGTGTATAGGCTTCTTATATAAACTGGTACATCTGTGCAGAATTTTATTCAGTTCGGTTTACTTTGCGTCAATACAACTTTTATCAACGATTCTCATTTTGCTGGCAACAGCGGTTCACGGAACTGTCACTGAAGTCAGATCACCTTAGAGTCAGACGGGGCTATCTTTCTCTCTTCTGCGGCCACAGGCATTTTAAGCGTTTGCCAAGTCGCTTCTCAGTTTGCACCCTACGCTTATAGGAGCGTATCCAGAGAATGCCTCGTAACGTTTATATCTGTCGTTCGCCACAGTTTCAATAATAAAAAAAGTTTGGAACTTACACTTTGGTCTGTACTCAGTAAAATAAACGCTTTTATCATACCATCTACCCCATTGTATGCTACTTACAGTTACTGCACCATTGGTAGTATCGATTCGGTACACCATTCCAGCTGGCATTGGTTGATTACTGTTATTACCTGAAAACGACCTAGGTAATTCTCCCAACGTATTCTTGCATCATCATAAATAGCCACCTGATGCTTATTTTTTATTGATAACCTGTCATTCCATATAAAATTGAGGAAATCATTCTAGTTAGTTTTTTTACTACAGGCAAGTGTCTTATCGATCGCCATGACTTTTCTACGACGTCACAATCAACGAGGACAATTATTCCTTCATTCAGTAACTTTCCACGCTTTTTTGACTAGTTTATGTAGTTAATAATGCTTCAAGTTTTGCCCGGCTACCTCTTTAAAGAAGTCCATGTTCGCTTTCGGTTGTTGACTAGTTGAATGAACGAGTTTTATGCTAAAGTGTATATTTAATGCGGAAAGTATTTTACCACCGGAATGTGGACTGTGTTTTCATACCGAATTTGTTTTATAGGTAATATTATCCAATTTATATGCATGGTTTAACATAATCTAAAGGCTTCTAATGTTCTAAAACTAAAGGAATTGTTTTCTATAAGCATGTTCCTAAAGAACTATAGTACTTGTACATAGTAAATTAGCGTTTTGTACCATCGCATTTATGTTCGATAAGGACATCATGGGTTAATAGTTCTTTTAGCTTGGTTGAAATAGAGCTTTCCGGTGTATCGCTCTTTTGCGTAAAGGTAGTTATTTTATCTGGTAGCAAAAGAATTCGGTTTTAGCTTGGTTTGTCATCCGTAACGTTTGTTAAGGATATATGCCGTACAACTTTAGTCTTTCTTCATTCATTAGCACTGAGCTAGAAAGGAGATGCTTGCTTTTTACACGTATTTGGCTTTCAGAAATACTGTGTTCAAATCACAGTAGAAGATGGTATAAAGTGTAACAATGGAGAATTACGTGTTTTGTTTGTCGGTGCGCTAGTTGTAAAATATGTTTAACGCAAACTTTAATTATCTTTTAGGTAGATTGTGCAACTTTATATATCATTTGTTAATCATCAATCAAACAAAAACTTATGGTCAAACGATTTTCAAATATGGGATAAAACATCCTCTGATTATAAACGAAGATGCAGTCGTGAAATTCATCAGTTTTGCTGATAATATCCCGTTTACGCTTTTCAAAAAATGTCGGAAGAAGGACGCTAACCTTTCACGGTTTGATTATGAATGTCGTGAGAAACACCCAGTTTGACTAAGGTTACGTACTGCAGAAAGTTGGTATAATTCAATGTATACCAGAGGAAGTAAAGCAACGTGGATAAGATTTATTCTATTTATATAGTAAGAAAAGGCTAACCGCACGCTACCTTCCCTATTGTTTAACAAAAAGTCGTGGACTTGATGTGAATTTGTGTCATTATTTATGTTCTTTCTGAAAGTATGGCAACAATATAGCAGCCGTTCTTCGTTTACTGAACATCGTTGGGAGCTTCATCTTTCTTTTCAAAACAGGACAAACGCCGACCTAAAATAAATATAGTTTCTTTAGAGTATAATGTGTATAGCGTCGTGGGACAGTTTGACAATAATATTAATTTGAGTTTTTGTTGCCACTTTAGTATCAGTTAAATCAATTTTTAATTGACGTAATAATTTGTTAACAGCATTCATAGCGCTTTAAAAATTTAATTAATGTCTAGTAGTAGGAAACGACAGATTTTTTTCAGCCTGGTGATTCGTGAAATATTATTACTATCTTGTAGTAGCCTGTTCAAGTACATAATCACGGTCTAGGTAGATTAATTTTCACTCAAGTAGTCCTATTTCGTCGCTCAAGGCAAGATATGAAGCTTACAATTAAGTATGATTGTATGTTCCAAACTTGTTGGGAACAATCGTGGGATAGATATAGAGTAACAGCGATATCCTGAGCGTAGAAACACGAATTCCGAATCCTACGGCTCTAGCAAATAAAATAATTTGTGGCAAAGTCCAGTGCTCGCTGCGAAATGTAGCCGATTAGGATTGGCATTTGGTGCTAAGTATAGTACAACATTGTTGTAGGAATATATTTATTTTCGCCTTTTGTCAAATTTTTCTGACAAACGTTAAGAAACTAGTTGAATATTGGCTTGCGTGGCTATTAGATATTTCAAGAATACGTGAAATGTAAAATTTTACGGATCGTGATATGGTGGATACAACCATCATGCATATTTATTAAATCTTGTTAATGAATTTTTGTTCGCACAAATACGAGAAAAGATAACCGGTCAGCGCAAGCTTTCTTATACTGCTGTTTTAGATGGTAAATTGTTACGATTGTCTTTATATTTAGTTAGTGTAATGTAGTTTTAGGTTATCCTGCAGTTAAACAAGTTTTCGTGTACCATGTCGGTTGTATTTGTGCCCATAACTGGACATCCGACTGCAGTTCAGCAAGTTAATGTTCCAACACTGCATAGTCAGTCAACAGTTTGTATTGCTGGGCAAGGTCAAATGCCGGCGCAAATGTTACTCAGTCCACCTGTTCCTTCCTACAAGGCAGCAGTATACTCAACAGCCACCAAGGTTTGTGCGACGCCAGTGGTTGTTTTGTCTACGCCCCACAAGAATAACAATAGCTCTAAAATTTCGTTCTCGGCCACGACGTTTTTATGCGTATAGCTGGATTACATTTTAGCTGTTTGTTTAATTGATAGATCAGCTGTATTTGTACTTTGGGCACATCATTTATATAGATTGTCATAAAGAAATTCAAGACACAACAATTTCCGGTACTGTAATTTCAAGACTTTGTTTGCAGCAGTTCTGGAGATCTTGCAACTCCATAATTTGTTGGACGTTTGTACTCTACCACGCGCAACCAAAATGGCATTATTTTAAAATAGAATGTGTTATTTTTTGTAGCGAAATAATGAAGAATCGTCACACCATCTCACTGGAACGATTGACAATGGAGCTAAAAAGGTACAGTTTCTGCTTCAGTGACTTCAAAAGTAGCACCTTTCGACACATGCATGCATGTGTGACATACGCGTGCTATTAGAACTTGAATTGAATTAATAAAAGAGATTTTCCGCACGTTGTAATTTTTTATTCTAGATAAAGATTGATCCCAGCCATATATCTAAAGTGGTTCATCTTCGTAGCCTTCCCGCCGACGTTAGAGACAATGAAGTCATTCAACTTGGATTGAGTTATGGCAGAGTTACTAATCTTTTAATGCTGAAGGTATTTTTTGAAAGGAGGGTTACTTCTATCTACCCCAGTTAAGGCGTAGTTAAACAAATATGTAATTTTGGTTTTTCAACACTAGAAATCTGTCATTTGAACACACCTTAGTGATCACATCGATTTTTGTTAATAATGTAGGGAAAGAATCAAGCTTTTTTAGAAATGGAAGACGTGGATGTGGCGCATCAAATGGTTGCTAGCAGTGAATTTCAACCACCAGTCATTCGTCAAAGAGTCGTGTATGTCCAATTCTCCAATCACAAAGAACTTAAAACAGATAATTCTCCGAACCAGATGGTGAGGTCAAAAGATAGCATGGTTATTTGAATCCTCAGATAACCTGTTTTAGACTTTTCTGAGAATTACACTACAGTGATCTTTGTCCTATAGAAAATTCAAGCCCTTTTGAAAGCGATGCAGCAAGCCGATGGCGGAACTAACCACGTTTTACGTGCGGTTGTGGAAAATATGCTTTATCCAATCACGCTTGATGTTTTGCACACTATATTTTCTCGCTTTGGTGTCGTCCTAAAAATAATTACTTTTAATAAGAACAGTAAGTAGAAACTTTTCTTGTCGCACGTAACTCTTGGATAACAGTTTGCTTCCATGTATCTTTTCATATAACAACCATACTTTCGTAGATCAATTCCAAGCCCTCATTCAGTTGGGTGACGCGGTGCAAGCTCAAACTGCCAAACTGGTAAGCATTTTTAATGTACAAATTTTAATGGACATTAAAACTATCCGTATTACATTAGCATTTGTTGGTTGTTCAGCGTTTGCGTGAAATATGATGTTTTGTTTAAAAGTCTTTAGATGGACAAAACATATACAATTCCTGCTGCTGTTTGCGCATTGAGTACAGTAAACTCACATCTCTTAATGTAAAATTTAATAACGATAAAAGCCGCGATTACACAAGAAGTGACCTGCCGCCAGGGGAAGCTTCCACCTCGATTCTGGGAAGCTCTTCACTGCAAGGTGTTTTTTCAGGTATGTCTTCACTGGTACATTACTGTTTGTAGAGTCTTGTTTATAGAAATAATACGTCACTCGTATTGTTATACAATTATTGTTTCGCACTAAGTGGTAGAATGTGGATGTTTACTTATTATATCTAGGCGCCGGTTTGATACCTTCTCCTTATGCCAATCAAGGTGCCATGGTTGCAGCGTTGCAGCAGTCACAGCTGGCTACTCTTGCTACTAATGCTACAAGTAAACATTGCCGTTTCCTGTTCTCCATTGACATCGTTGCGTGAAAACACAGATGTATTTTTATTCCTGTCGCTTCTTTTTTGTTGACTGCAGGTGTTCTAGCGGAAGCTAGTTTGAGGAACACCGCTGTTGCAACACAACTGGCTGCTATGGTTGGTGTGCAGAATTCTGTTCTTCACGTATCTAATTTAAACGAAGAGGTAAAGATTTCTTATTAGTTGAAACTTACCTTCCGTTGCAAACACACAAAGCATTACGTTGATTGAACCTTTTTACTTCGTTTATTATTGATTTTCTGACACGTAAAACTTGTGGTAACTACTCTGCTCACTTCATACCTACGTATTATACATACTAGGTATGTATATTTACTTGCAAAAAGCTACTTTATTTAGTTTTAAAGTTTTCCTGAAGTCATTTCGTTACTAAAATTCGAAAAAATTAATGCTAACCAAAAAATAATCTTTTCTAGTGTTACATTTTTCTTTCTTCTTTTTAATTTATGTTTATGCAACTTCGACTCATCGCTTCCAATTTTTTCGTCTCAACATCAATTTTCCCTCCTTCTTGGACAAAACATAATTCTGGTGAAAATTTATGCACAAAATGTCTCTCAAACGGTTTGGTAATGTAAAATAACTACATATCAAATAAATCTTGAGCTTTTCTAAATTATTGTCCGGTAACTCATGTTCAATACGTCATGATTTACATAACCAATTGAAATCTTATCGCTGTGACTTGCCTCTTTCTCTGTGCCATGCTACTGCTATGAAAGATGGTGACTCCACAAGCTCTCTTTATTCTGTTCGGTACGTTTCTGAGTGTCTTTTTCCTTTGAAAATGTCCGACGTCTAAGAGCCTTGTTCAATTTGGCTGTGGTTCTAAATGCCATATTTCATCGATACATGTTGGACTAACTTCCAATTTGTTTGAACCATTTTATTTCAGTTGATGGACCTTGCAGTTATTAACACTTTGTGAATGAAATACGTTTTAGGTGTCTATGGAGACGTTGTGAGGGTGAAAATTTTATACCAGAAGAAGAGCAATGCTTTGGTACAGATGTCAGATTATACACAAGCACAGTTAGGTACAAGCAGTTGACTAAACATTTATTCAAACAAGGATTGGTAAAAAAATTGCTGATGTACTTTTGCTCTTAGTTATTAAATATCTTCACGGTGTCGTGCTCTTTGGTTGTCCTCTACATATTATTATGTCGAAGCATAGCCAAGTTCAAATGCCCAGGGAAGGGCAAGAAATGGCAAATCTGACCCAAGTAAGTTACGGTTTTTGGCACAAAAAGTTACGATTTGGATTAGGCAAGGGTTGCTTGACGCCTTGCATTATTACCACGAAATCATGAACTAAGCCTTACTAAGTTATTTATATAGGATTACGCGAACTCAAGGCTACATCGTTTCAAGAAACCCGGTTCAAAAAATTTTCAAAATATTTTCCCGCCTTCCGAAGTGCTACATCTCTCTAACATACCGTAAGTCAATTTTGAATTAAAATTATATTTTGAACATATTTACGCTGTTATACGTATTATTTTTTGCATGAATCTTCTTTACTTCTTTTTCTCAACGTTTTTTCGGCCTTCATAACTCACGTAAATAAGATTGAATGCTTTTCAAATTTGCTATGTGTCTGGGGTTAAAAAAAATCTCATCCTAATTCGTATATGAGCGTGATGACATGACTACTTTTCGGGCAAATCCCCGAAAAACAGTTAAAAGATAGGCACGTTTCGGAGGTTAACAATTCCTTTATCTTTTTTTGCTTTCAATTGGAATTTTGGTGGTATAAAGCTACATTACTCCATTACCTCTAATACTTTAAAAGAGATGTAAGGCATTATGTTAAGGTTACTTTGGAAACCTTCAAAAATAACTTTTTTTACGTTGACATATTTTTTCAAACTTTTCGGAAAAAAGTACGGTGGTCATTGGATGACCTGACAGAAATTTGGAATTGGTCACGTGACTGCATTTATTGCAAAACGTCCTTAAATTCCCGATATTCAAAGCAATGTAATTCTTAAAGCGCTTACTTCAACACAATGAAACTTTTGTTGATTGTTTATATGCTTACCCACTATCTAAAACTTGCTAAACAACCAAACTAGATCACGTAGAGGAATAGCCCAAAATCAGGCTTACCCAGAAAGTTTTGTAAATTTAACAGGATTTTTTCAACTTATTCTGAATAATCTGAATAAGGGTGAAAATACAAGTCTTACTTTTACTTTTATCTTATGTTTAAAAGGTTTTAAAATGAAATTTTGTTGAAAATTGATGGGCTGTTGCATGTTTGAGGGCAAATCTACTAAATTTTTCGATTTAAAATTTTTAATCCGAAGTTAACAGTTGTTTTAAATATATTTTTGAAATTTTTAACATGCAAGATGATTATGCTTAGCAAAAATAATATAACCACCAGATTGATCACAAGACTACTTCACCAGGAAATCGCAATTCTGAATTCTGAAAATATTAGTAAATACGCAGTTTTCGTCGTTGAATAACTGCCTTATTATTTAAGATGTTGTCACGTAATTTCAGTTGTTGATGGCAAAGGTTCCCTATAATCGCATATTCGCCAAAAACCATAACATAATCCTATTCTTGGTATGTTACTAAAAAAAATTTTTTCTTAACGCGTGTTCAAAGAGTCAAATAGGATAATCTGTTTTCCTGTATTTGTTAGAGTCGTTTTTTAGCGACAATTAAGGTATTATGTTTTTGGTGCTAAAAAAACAACTTGCAACGGTTAAAATGGAAGGTTTTTACGCAAAGCGTAAATTGATTTATCACCGTCAACCAGCGCCGACACAGTAATACGTCAATGTCCGCTAAAGGGATATTGGAATCACAAAGTGTTGCAGACACGATTACCTTGTCCTGAAAACAATCGTACGCAACTTCTGAATTAATTTTTTAATCCTTTCCTTTCCTCTGCTCGACTGATACTACAATGAATTTTATAAATATTGACGATCTGAAGGCCTAACAAAATCAATAAAAATCTTTTGCAAAAATTTCATTCGAGTAATATTTATTTTAAAATGTTTGCAAACAAACATTTAAGAACTAAATTCGTGATACATAATAGTAGCACAAGATTCAAGCAACAAAACTTAATGGAACTTTTAAGCGTTGTGTCTAACTCCAAACTTTGTGCATATACCATATGGTTTGGCTGGCAAATATTTGTGAGTGTTACGTCCATCTGAGTATAGAAGCGGGACCTGACTGGGAAGATTTATCACCTTTACAATATCCGCGTTAATATTTCGATCCTTATTAAAGTTGGCTGGCGAACTGCTATTCAAAATTGCCGTTATAATTTTAGATCGGACATCACTGAAGAATTCCTTAGAAAAACCTTTGAACTACATGGCTCTGTTCTTGGATTTAAGTTTTTTGTGTAAGTTTTTTAGTTGTGTTGCAACAATTCCGTTTTGAACAAAAATGGATATTCATATAAATTCTAAAGTGTAAGTTACATAACTGCAAATTTTGCAGAAGAGACAGAAGGATGGCTTTGATTAAACTTTCGTCTACGGAAGAATCTGTCAAGTGTCTCGTGGTAATTTTTCTATAGATTTTATTTCTTGTATCTACCCCGTTGTCAGCGTCAATTGTTTTTAGAAGATAACGTGGTATTTATTTTTCCAGTTACTGCATAATTTCAAACTGAACGACACGCATCATTTGCGAGTATCATTTTCCAAAGGACAAATATGATGCCTTCCTGTGCAGTGAGCAAAATTACAACTGCCGAAATTGGTTAATTTTGCTGCATTGGTTCATCCTGCATCATCATAAAAATCTAGTGAATCTGAGTAAAAACCTAATTATGAAAACTTGTGTTTTAGCTCATGTCGACTCCTTGGCGTGTCAAAACAACATTAACAAATTTTCGCTGTTTTACTGTGTTTGTTAGTATAGTTTGTACATTGTATCTTTAATTTGCGCAGGTTTTCCTCCAGAATTGCTGCCTGTTTGAAAATGTTTTTTTTTGTAGTCTTGTTTGCAAATTGTCTAACATTCCTGTCAATTGCAACCTTTGCAATGTAAATTTTGCTATATGTTTATATTGTTCACACATTTTTACACCAAGTTCCCACTTTGTTTTCCGTTAGACAAACGCGTATGCATTTTAGTTGAAAGAAATTGTACAAAACTTAGCTTTCAGCCTCATGAATTCTGTGTGATAATATGTCATTCTACGTAGCACTTGATTTGATCGTTAAGAAACCTTATATACAAATACTTTTGGATAAAATGTTTTTGTTGTTTATCCAAAATGATAGCACTGAGGGCCTTCCAGCACAACGGGCAACCAACAGCATTGATGACGTAGACACTCATCTCTAAAAAGGAAATTTGAAGTTCGTTAGTGGAAAGCTGTTATCAATTGTACGATTGAAAAGTGCAACATACCGACTAATTTTTTTTGAACCACATTGTTTTCTATTTTTTGGATCTTGTCGGTTGCAAATTCGCATTACCAAATGTGAGTAAAAAGTATGCCGGCCGGGGAATCCAACTGGGTAAACTGAAACAAAAGCAGTGTTGTTAGCCGTGAAATTTTCTGTGGCTCAGTCAGAGCAGGATTAAGGCCGTGATGGGCATGGGGCTAAAAGGTACCAAGTGGCCTATAAGCGGAATTTTGTCTGTACTGTTTAATATAGAACAAAATGCATACAGAATAATCAAAAACAGTATTCCCACAAACATGTAATATAAATTCCTATCTTTTAAATATTTAATCAACACATTACCTATACAGTAAGTTATAGTAAGAAACTGATTGTTTAATCGGGAAAATATATATCTAGTGTCTATATGTCTAGTCCAGTTCTTGAACTTAAGACGATGCCAGAAAACTCGCGCCCCATCCTATAGCAAAATCAATAACCATTAAACAGAACAATAGTTTTATTGCATATAACTTTCATTAATGGGAAGGATTTAGCTGCTTTTTGGAAGCTAAATATTTGACAACCGATGTCAATTGACTGCCCAGCTTGGTTGTGAGAGTGTGTTCCATAAATTGTTTCAAAGTATATTTCTTCCAAGTATGATTCATCATAGAATATGATGAATCAAAAAAATCAGTAGCCAGTTATCCACTTTTGCTTGGGGGGAAAAGTTTTTGAAAAGTCATTTTAGATATATCAAAACTTCGTTTTGAAATTTATTTGCAAGATTTATTTAAAAAAGTTGTTGTTGTAGCCAATGAAATGCCAACCAAATGAAAAGCTAATGCAACGAGGAGTATTGTAGCAAACTAGACATCCCCATGTGTAAGATAGGACAAACACTCATGTCTTTATGTATGTCACCTTTTCGTTTGAAGCATATTGGCGCGTCATAGCTGTCTTCATCAAAGCAGCATCCAGCAGCAATGCAATTATCACGTGTCATTAAGCCTCCGGGATTACAGGTTTCTCTTCTCTCTGGTATTACTTGACATTCTGCGTGTGGACATTTGTCTGAACGTAAAAAATGCGTCGTCGTTATTACTGTACCGTTATTACTCACTCAGGGTTTAACACCTAACAAATTAAGATTTTCGGTTATAACATCATTTGTTTTTGTCAATAATAGGGTGAGAACGAAAAAATAAAGCCATTTGTTATTACAGTAACGTACAGCATAATGAACGGTAAGCAGTGACAAAGTAGAAAAAGCGAATACTTTCATGAAAATAGTAATGGTAATTACTTGCTGATTAAATCTAGCACGGCCGAAGTCATTGGAAAGAGAAATTTAACAACTTTTAAAAACCGTTTCTTGAAAGAAATAATTACTATCGCTTTGATTTTAAATTGGTTGGTTAAATTGGTTAAATATTACCACTGCTTAAACGATCATCAGCGCAAATCGTTAAAAAATGTAAGTACAAACAGGTATCACGCAACATTGATTACCGTATGCCAGGACTAACGGTTGGAAACACCAAATTTTACCAAATTTGGAATTGTCAAAACAAAATCCGTTGGAGAGACAGCGGTCGCGTAGAATTTCTCCTGGGGAAGCATCAATTCTTTTATCAACAGGGACTGAGCATCTGTAAGCTTGGCATTCTGAAAACACTGATGTTAAGTGAGATTGTAACAAAATCAGAAACGGTTATTAACAATAGAAGCCATGCTTAACCCTTGGTGTAATCGTCACAGTTTTTTGTTGAGGTTTGCTTCATGCGGCCGATTTTTCGTGAAATAATTGACTGCATCTTACTATGGCTATTCACAAAGGAATTATAGACTAACTTAAAGAAATTGCAGGGCATCCAGTTACCTATATACAATACGCGTTACGGTTAGCTGAAAGATTCCGCCTTATAAAACGAAGTAAAGTTAAAACTAATTATGAATATGGCGGTAGTTTGAAAATCTTCAAAGAGAATTTAATAGGAATAAAGTTCACAAAAGGTCAAGAAATATTATAGTTTAAAAATATAAAACTTAATAACGCCTACAACGTTTTTATAGTAGTCAAAGCTTCTATTTTAACGTGTTTTACGTCAAAAAAGTTATTCCTTTAACGTTTTGGACTTCTCGGCGCATTCCTCCCATAACTATCATTGGTAGTGCTATAAGAATACTTGTGCTGACAATGTTACAAAATGCCTTGTGTTTTGCTAGTTCGAATAAACAAAGATTTTATCCTATTGATTGTCTGCAATTAGTCCTGTCAGAGAAGGACACGTAGTCTTAGTTCATTTATTGACGCAAACATGTCATCTCACTGCCAGAGATCGCTGCAAACTCTGGCAGTAAATTGCAATGGTGTTACAACGACGATGGAAGGTTAGTACGGCCACCAAAAACAGATTGCTAAGTTCAGTCCGATAATGCTATACATTTTTTCTTTTAAGCTGCCTCTTTGACTTGCGCTTCATCCCTCAAGCTCTACGATCAGAAAACAAACCTCAATTCTATTCAGCTCACCCTGGTGCTGATAGCATGTGACGAATAGCTCGTGACACTGTCTTCTGGCTCAGAATGCCAAACGAATTAAAAGAACTTGCTCGTGATTGCACATTCTGCCAACAAGCAAAATCACACAACTGACAAGACCCATTACTGCTACATACCGAATTTTTATCACCATTTGAAAACGTTGGTGTTGATTTCTTTAAATTGAACCAAAAGTATTTTGTCACGGTTGACTATTATTCAAATTTTGCTGAAATTGATGTCGTGACCTTAACAACTGTAAAACAAGTTACCATTTTTTTAAAGTGTCATTTTTCTCGATACGGAATTCCTAAATGCATTGTATCTCACTTCGGACCACAGTTCATTTCTACAGAATTTCAAAGATTCCGTCAAAATTAGGTCATTCATCACTACAAATCATCACCAGGACATCAACAATGCAATGGAAAAACAGAAGCTGCTGAACACTAAAAAACATGCGGGGACGTACGGCACAAGATGAGAAAGATCAGTGGCTGGCACTTGTAGAAGTGCGCAATACGCTATGACAAGACGTCAACTTCAGCCATACAAAGATATTATTTGGTAGACCAACTCGATCAGTGATATCGATTCACATTCCAAAAAGCTAACATCTTGACATCGATCGTCATCATCAACGCCGCAACTCAATCAAGTAATCTTATCATAGCAAAAGTCGACCAATGTCAAGATTGTTTGCCAACCAACGACTTTATTTCCAAAGTTCGGAAAAAGTGTGGTAACGGAAGGGTAAAACTGTATGCCTACTTGGGCCTCGTTCATATTTTGTAGAATCATTCGATGGTTTTCGTTATGGTCGTACTCGTGTACGTAATCGTGTTGACCACAGCAAACCTAATAATGTGTATGAAGATACTGATTTTAACTTCAAATTTTCGACACCTTGCCAAAACAGCAAAATCACACCTAACAACGACTCTGTTGCTAACACTCGACCTAACCGTACACATTGAATATCTGTAAAATTTAACGATTAATAATATATACTGTAAATACTGTGTTTGTGTCACTGCTTTATTTCTGGCGACTCATTATGCACGTCGTGTTAAACTTGTATTGTGCCTCACATGTATTGCGAGTAGGCCTAGTATTTTATTTCAGTATTTTCTGTGTGCTGATAAAGCTTTCTCACTGCTAGCATTTACTTAAAAAAGGAGGATGTTGATAGGTATAAAGAACTTCATAAGATTTCCAATATAGGCCATACAACCGCCACGTGCTTTCTTGATTGTGCATTGTGTTTTATTTTAGATTATTGCTTTCGTGTTCATGGCTGTTTAAAATACAAGTGATTCTGTCTAACGTCCTGCCGACTTAAACCAATCTATAATATCACGAGAGTAGTGATATTAACGCCACTGAACTGCGTACGCTTTCTGTTTATGGTACGTTTTGGTAGTAGCCGCAAACGAGATGCTAACAGTTCAGATCGATATATTCGTAAATATATCGTATATTAGTGATTTTTTGGCCAAAAAAATCTCTCTGTAAAAACACTTTTGTGCAGTTTGGGAAAGTCACTAATCAGTAATCACGTTTTCAAACATCACATTTTGATATCACAAATATCAGGACTAATCACGTTTTCAAACGATTTTTGCATAAAGGCCAAGCGTTTCTTAACTGGGGATAAATTTCACCATATCCAAGGGTTAAATTTTCTTATTTGTAAGCTATATGAAACATATTAACTAAAAACATTCAATTGAAAATATTAAGTTTTGTAATGATCTATGCAGTTAATTAACTCAATAATTTCATTAATTAAGTTACCTCATATTACCTACTTTGTAGTGTTTTGCGCTGTTTTAAATTTTAACCCAACATCATGTATGCAATTTTAAGATAATGCATGTATGCTATATATTTATTTGTTGTGGTTTGGAGGAAAATTTAGCGGCAAAACGTTGTGCAAAAAAGGCCAAGAACAGCTGCTGTTAAAATTGTCTCTTTACCGTGTATGTTTCACAAAACATAATCTATGTAATAATTACGCTAATCCATACCTACTTACTCTGATTATTCTAACAGTTATATAGTGAATGCTGGACCAGATATATAGGCCTACTTAGTTGTTGTCATAACAACAACTGCTTAAATAATATCCAACCTTATTTTCTGCAAATATACATAAACTATTGAAAAATATAAATGTTTAACTTTATCTATATTATACGATTAATCTATACCCTTTTCGAACATTAAATAGTCTCTCATTACTATTACTATATTTCGACTGATACTTTGTACTTACCTATATTTGGTTGAAGGTATTCGGTTAATGCGTAATTTGCAAATATAACTTGAGCTGTAAGAACTGCCACAGCAGTTGCAGTTGCTAGTGTAGCCATGTTTTAATTTACTAACTAACGTGGTTTCAATCGCTGTTTCATTCAGTATGGTAGTAACTGTGCTGCAAACGTCTGCTAAATTCACGTGGTTTAGAAACTTCTAAAGTCTAAACCATAATTACCAACGCCATTGTATTCTACTCTATTATACCCATGTAGTAATAAGTCTCGAGTTTTACTAGCATCTCTGTTTTATTGTAACACGATTGATATAATTCAAAAAATATTGTAGAATACTTCTTTACATTTATAAGAAATAATTTCTTACCGTATGTTTCGCAGTGTAGAAAATGACTGCAGTGAAAAATTTGATTTGATTATTAGGAATGTGCCGAATCGAATACGAATTAATATTACGCACGAATATTGACAGTATTTAGGAAGTCCTGTATTCGCAAAGTATGAAATCAATAGCAAAACGAAGTTTTATTTGCGATCGCTTATTATATAATGCAAGTTAAATGACTGTGATAAATTTTAGTAAATTTGCATAAACGAAAAACAGATTTATTTCTCATTCAACAGCAAAATGACAAGTTTGATAATCATATCGTTGATCAAACGGTAGTTTGATAAAGACATTTAAGCAAAGTTAGCAGATGCGGATTCGATTCGGACTTGCACGAGTATCAAAATCCATTGCTCGTATTCTCACGAATCCGATTCTTTTTCTATTTGGCAAATCCCTATTGATAATATCACCTGACACCTTCTTGCAAGCTTGCGTAGCAGTTATCGGAAACTTTCCTATAGAGTTATAGACCTATATGATAACGTTTCGATATAGACACCCCCAGATCACGTGCGTACAGGTTCTGGTAAAATATTAGGCTTTCAATCAGAATAGGAGTTGATTTTGTTCTTAACCTTTAGAGTCTTTATTGACTTTTTTCTGCATTTCGCTCTTCCAGATTTAAAATATACTTTTACACAACACTTTCTAACGCTGGTGTTAATTTTGAACATGTTTTTGTTGGCGCAGACTTTTGCATTGTTGTATAGCGACTTGAAAATGTTGAGGAACTTATCTGGGATGAGGCTATGTTTACGCTCAGTAGTATCCATATAGTGTCTCGTGATGTATTGCGCAAAAAGGATTTTTAAAATCAACAAATTTATGGGTAGTTTTGTGTTGAATTCGATGCTTCGTTCAACAGTATTTATAAGAATAAATATTTGGTATGATATGGTGTGGTATGGTATGTTTATCCTATAGGATCGAGGAAAGAATTTGCACGATTTAACGCGACGATGATTTCTCATCGCTCGAGTCCAGGTTACCAAGCTAGCCGTTGTGCAAATTCCGACTGTCACACATATTTTATCTTGTTTTTGTATAGTATTGCCCAAATTAAGAACTGTCTATCAAGTCCACTAAACAGAAGCAAGTGTCGTTAAAGAATATATCAGAGATAAGTCCTTTCGACAAACCTCCTTGCTTTAAAATGCTCAAATATAGAGGTAAGGTTTTTATGATATTATTTTTTGAAGAAAAAATCATAAATGATAATATGACAAAATGGTAAAGATGGTTCTCATACAACCAATTAACAGCTTAGCATTTATAAAATACGTAAAATTAATGTCAGCAGTTCTCTCAAACTGGCAACAAAAATGTTAACGCGAAACAACAATATAAATTTGGCTGTCACCATTTCGCCAGAAAAAAATCGTTTGTTCAAAGCTATTTTTCACTGTTTCTTGCTAACCTAACTTAAATGTTATAACATAGTAACATAAACCTAACCAAAATCGTACCTCAAATCTAAATCAATCTAACTTCAATCAAACCCTAAATTACTGAAACAGACTTTTTGCATAACCATAATTTTCCTAATATAACTGCCTTTTTTCTTAACAACATGCTGCACGACCTACTTACGGTGAAAAATGTTCACTCTCTATAAATTATCCTTCATTAGAAATCTGAAAAAGAAAATTTAATAGATAAAATTTAATTTTAGGGAAATTTTGACCCAGAAAGCCCTTCAAGTTTTCAATCTAGTGAATTCTGATCGATGTGTTTTTTGTGATAATGCCAAAGATACTTTGTTTCATTTGTTTTGCTCTTGTGATTCGATTACGCCCTTTTGGGAAGATGTTGAAGCATGGTTTGTATCAAAGTTTAGGATACCATTAGCAACAAGACCGGAATTGTTTGTTTGGGTGTAAAATTGTTTAAGACTGTAAAGCGGAGAATAAAATGCTATTGAACTGTCTATTGCTTTACGCCTATTTTGTGATATGCAAGTGTAAAGTTGCCAAACTTGAACTCACCATATCAGAATTTTTAAACTGTGTAAATTGTAAAGGAACTGAAGCCATCCGAAAAAATAATATCCTAAAGCAAAGATAAATTAAAGCAACATTATTTAAAATGGTCGATGTAATATATCCTTTAACCTGACTTGTGCTGACACTATAGCGTATTTAGGGGGGACCATTGGGGCATGCCCCTCATGACCCCTAGTTTTTTAGGCCATGGGCGTTTTTGCGTCTTAATATTCGTCGTTTATCGTATGTTCGCCTTTCCTTGTCGACTCATACTGAAAAGCGTTGCAATTGCAAATACACAAAGCCCTCCTCTTATTTACGCTCCCTTTTAGAAGAAACCCACAAAATCTGGGACACCATTTTCAACTTCTTACCCTAGTGCGTCCCAGTGCACCGTTTGAAAGCCACTGCAGTATTTTATCCAAATATGAAAAATTTAATTATATTTCTACTGTTTTAAATAGCCATTTGTTCAGCTTTGTGAGGAAAGACAATTAGTTTTAAAGAGTTTTTGCAAATAGCAACGTTTCAGTCTCAGTACAGTGAAGTCAGTCATAAATAGAAATAAAAACTTATTTTTCAGCGTCAAAAAAGCATAAAATTTTGTTATTTTCCGAAACGTCCAAGGCTATAAGCGGTCATGAACAGAAAACTATCACAGTAACGTTCCCTGCTTTAGTAAAAAGAATGCCAAATGTTTGTGGGACGCAGCGTCATCGCCATTTGACATGTCATTGACACTCCTGTGTTAGATGACTGAAAGCGTCTCGTGATGGCTGCTTTTTATCAAACTACATTGTGTGCATATTTTGAAGTGACCTTGACTTTCGTAGTAATGACACCGAAAGCTCGGCCATAAAGCCTTGCTAAAAACAACGGAATATTAAATTTTTAAGAAAGAGTATCACCTCACAGCACTTAATTTCTGCCCTTCACCAAAAACCCAAACTTAGAAAGAACTCACCAAACACTTGCAAGCAGGGCACAAAAACACAAAATCAATCTTTGCCACGTCGCATGACAATAAGCGTGATGCGTTAAGCAGAAGGTGCTCGGGTATAGCGGAGTAATGCGTCAAAAGTAACGTAAGACAAATTCCATGCAGGTGTAAACGGTAACGGAAGTGCGAAAGCAGGCAAAAAACGACAAATGAAGCAATGCACAGCGCCAATAAAAAGAGATTTTAACACTAAGTGTACTAGAATCTAGATTATTATAGTGGAGCACACAAATAATGCATATGCACACGGGTGTATATCATCTGAGTGACAGTTCATTTGAGTGACAGTTCATTTGAGTGACAGTATTTGAGTGACATAATTATGACATAAATTATTCACTCGAGTGACATAATTAACCCTAACCCATTACTGTAGTTTGAACAGTACTTACCAACGTGTCACTCAAATGAATTGTCACTCAGTTGATCAACTACCATGCACACAGTAAAATAAAAGCTTAATAAAGATTTAGGGGAAAGGACTAGCGATAAAAAAAATCTAAATATTAATAAATAACTTTATTTGTGGTACAACATTAAAATGTGGTGCCTAAACACATGCGTAAAATCACCCCATAACAGTATAAATTTTGTATTTCTTTTGTCGTTGTTGCTTTATATAACATGCTTCTTGAGTTAAGAAGCTCTCGCGACTCAGCCTAAAATCACCAACATGGTAATACATAAAACTTTGGGGGTGAAAACTTGTCAGTCCTGCCTCATGGTCGAGCAAGTTCATTGTGTCCGCAATGTTAGATGCAAAAGAACTAGATTCCCTATTTGAGCAGTGGTCTCTGATGTATTGAAGTATGGGTGTATGCGCTCACTGAGTGCTTTCTCGGTTGACCATGCGTCCATATTTTTTTCATTTGTTTGTGTTTGTTTCTACACACGTGGACGTTACATACAGTCGTACAATATCACTCTACAAGGTTTTTTATTCAAACTTTCCTTTCACAGTCGAATGAATATTATGATATGTGGTAATCGCTCACTTAACAAAAAATAACCACAACATACAGGGCAAAAAATTTATTGCAGGAGCTTTCTACATTGTCGAATAATTGTAATTTCTAAACTTAAACCGCTTTAATAACGACTTTAGCAGGCGCATTACGATAGACGCCTGACCTAGAAACAAGAAAAAAGCCCTCACTAAAGCGCGACGTTATCTTTGCGTTCTTTTGCGGTTTCGCTTCAGTGACTACTTTGTCCTGCTTTACTGGTGTTGTTCAGTTGGTTAAAAGATAGCTAACATTCGGAGAGGTAATGTTCTGTTTTATACGAAAATACTGTTTAACCTAAGTCTTCCAGTGTGCGAGTCAAGTTAGTGTGAAAACACATGCGCGGAACTATTTTATCGAGAGAATGTTCTAATAATTTTATGTTATGCTTTAACTTAAATCACAGATGTAATTAATATTAGTTAGTTTGTTGGGCGGGACTAGTAAATATGTTCAAATGATTTACTTTTAGACAACAATGTGGCAGGACACTAAGTTTGAAAAGGGGGATATCAATGATCTCAGCGATTTTCAACATAATACAGTGGCCAATGGAATCGGTAAGTTAAGGTAGGAATATGTCGAAGTTAGTTGTAGTTAGAATATGTTGAAGTTAGTTAAGATAACAACGCTTTTAACAAGTTCGCATGATACTCGTGTTTACAGATTTAAAGATCGGCACGAAAATTCCTGAATGCTTGCTGAAACATTCGGATGAGAAATTAGAAAAATGTTGGAAGGTCAGCAAATTTTTATCCCGAAGTAATGAAAATAACAAGCTGATTTTGCCAGGATCGGCGTTGAAAATATCTCTTGATGATGCTATAGCCTCTTGTAACATGGGCTCCTTAAAAGAAAAGCTACAGCACTTATTTTTTGAAATGGTGAGTCTCGACAGTAAGTTTTCGAAATCTGAAAAGTTGCTTAAACATAGCGCTTAAAGTTTGAATTTTCTTTCTGGAACTGATATACAGTAATACCAACGCAGGGTAAAGTTGTCTCAGGGCCTTCTTTTGGCCAATACGAGCAATGCGACTGTGTTCGGCCTCGCTCTTTTTGACCCCTCCCCCCGCACTGCTTAGCACCAAAACAAATATAACAATGTAGTTTTATTTACCGCAAATCACAGTGTGACAATATTTCTCAATTTGTTCTCGAAAGAGATTGCTGTGATGAAAATGTATCACAAAGCAAAGCGTTGATGCGGGAGCTCATTTGCAAATATTTCGTATTTGGTTTGCGTTCTTCTTCTTATAATTTATTAAATTAAGTTATCTATAATTAATCGGTAAGGGGCCCCGCTGTGAGTTCTTGTATTGGGCCCCGGTTTTCTAAGCCCGGCCTTGAGTTTTCTGATAAAAAAACGATTTATTCAGAAGGTGAAAACTGTAATGTACTTATTTCTGTGTTTACTGATTACAACTGTTTTAAAAGGTCAAACACAAGCATGTATACAGGATAGGATATTGCCAATTGCGCAACGCTGAATAAGATAAATATAAGAGTTTTAATTATTTTTGGATTAGTGGAGATAAATCCCTGGTTTTTATTTTAATTTAGTTTTGACTTGCCTTTGGCGTTTGTTGCTCTATCAACCAGTTTTTCAGGTAACTGAAAAATGTTTTTGGTAATCGTTATGCCAGTTATTATATACACTATATCATACGGAATATATACTGTGAATACTACGTACCACGTGTTATATTAGGCATTGCATACATTTTAAGAACGGCAGTCATTCGAAATAACCCAATTAAGATCTGGTAAATCGCTCAGTCGCCATAGCATCTATGTGTCAAATACGAGTGTCGTTGTGGATAGAATGGTTGTGGACAAATTTGTTTGTCAAATAACAAATTAATCGTTTACATGTATGCTATAATAATTGGACCCATGTACATTCTGATTGTGTGAAGATCTCAGCAAACAATTATAGAAATAAAGATGTCCTTATATACCAGAGTATTAAATGAAAATATATGTGTCTTCTAGTGTTACGTTCCTCCATTCCTACAGGCAATAACGACAATATTATCAGTAAGCTACTCTTAATATGATTGCGCCTTCAGATGCATAATACTGTATAAGTATAGGGTATATATTTCAAATTAAAAATTGCATCTATATTTTTATTATAAGAGTAGTAACATGCAGTGTTAAAACATTCACAATGAAACACTAATAAAGTATTAGAAGTTTGGTTTGGTAAGTTGTACTGTAATGTTAAAGCGTGTCAAATATTCTTCAGGAGACTTCAGTGCTTTAAGGATAGATGAATATTTTGCAGTTTATTGTGTTATATAGCGACAAAGATAACTGAGTACGAAATATGAATCTTGGACCTATTGCGGTATTAATGCAGTTTGACGATTTGTCATAATATTTTCAGTCATTCACAGCTACATTGCAGTTGTATAGGGCTATGTCATTCTTTCAAGTTGTACATGTTTTATGGCTGATGTATATAGCTTCGAAAGATTATGCCATCCTGAATTGAATGCTTTAATGTCGTTTCGAATAACATTTTCCGAAAGCTAAGTGGTAGTTGTATCATTATCACCAATGTACGCCCTGTGGCAATGTACTGCGTTTTAATCGTTGCTAATCGACCGTATATACGTCAAATCGTACATGGTGCACTACAAATGCTACAAAGACTATATTTATTTGAAATTTCATGGTGATCGCAATCGTTGTTTAAATAAACGCACTACAGTTTGATGTAAACTATATTCAGACAACTTGAATTATCAGCTCAAACGAGTTGTAACCTACCTAAATACAACTAAGCTTAAAGATATAATTACCTATGTTCGTTCGTTTGGGTGTGATCGCCTTCGATGTTCGCAATCATATCAAACATGTTTTAAATAAGATAGAAGTTGATTTTTAAATTTTTATTACTTACGACGTTGACTAAAACAGTATATTAACATCGGTTCTATTACAAAGTCAATACAAAATGATTTTTATAGGAAAAACTGCGGAAACTTGATCGAGATATCTTGCAAAAATTTCTTGCCATAAATAACGGTGTTGATGAAATTAGATGGAAAGTGGAAGAAAAGGAAGCAGATTTCAAGCGACACTTAGAACAAGATGAAATGGAAGATGTCATAGAATCGTTTATGTCTAATAACGAATGTGAATGGAAAACACACGTACTTCC
The DNA here is from genome assembly GCF_947623445.1 of Clavelina lepadiformis. Lineage (NCBI taxonomy): Eukaryota > Metazoa > Chordata > Ascidiacea > Aplousobranchia > Clavelinidae > Clavelina > Clavelina lepadiformis. The sequence goes on from NC_135244.1 coordinate 10,813,881, forward strand.
TAAAATGTCTGACACTACCGAGCGTCCCATCAACTTGAACTTTTCGCCGAGAATGACACCAACATCTTTAGGCTTGTTTAATGATGCCGATGCAAGCCAACATGTCAGCAATAGCAGCAAACATAATAAAATATCAAATGAGAACAAATACGTCGACCATCAGCCGCAAAGCAAGGCTTTTACAAACCCAACCTACGTTCATTACAACGCAGAAGAATACTTGAATCAAGCTTCAAAAAGTTATGGTAAAACCACAAATGAAGTCAAAACGATGAATCAATTAAGCTTCCATGAGTGAGTTTCGTGCAAAATGAATCTTAATTACAGTATTTTAGCTATGTGATAACATTAAAGACTCGTCAAGCACTGTTACAAATGCAAACATTGTATATATGTTATCTGGTGTTATGAAATTGAAGCGTTAATAGGTGATCGATTATTTTATAGATTCAAGTCCCATCAGCCAACTAAAGAGGGATCAAATGACACATTAATTACAGGATGGCATCGGGCGCAGAACACAGGAGAGAGATATCAAACATCAACCACGAGGGCGGCGGCTGTAAACCAGAATTCAGCAAACCTTCCTTCATGTATTTGGAAAAAGGTTGAGCAATCAAAACCGAAAAATGTGTCAAGAAAAAGCATTAGTTCGTTTCGGCTATTAACTGATGAAAATTCTCGAATTGGAAAACTAAATCGTTGGGATGACAAGGCTAGCCATGAGGATAAAAACCGTTTTCAAAGACAGCGTGAATATCAAAATTTGATGGAGTTATCTCTGGTGCGGGTGGTCGATCGATCTTTGCCGGTGTCATTTCCACAAGTAAGATCAAAATACAAACTGCAAGAACTCGATACTGATAAATCTTTATGTGGTATCACACCAACAGAGTCAAATTTTCATTCTGTGGAACACCAAAAAAAACACGAAAAAGTCGTCTGGAATGGTTTACCTCAACAAACGACGCTAGAATCTAATTCGCTAGGAAAGAAAACTAGCTTTCGAAACCATAAATCAGGCAATATGCGAAACTACAAAAAATCTGAGAATACAATTATGCCAGAAAATAACGTGGTTGCCTTATCATACAAACGTACGTCCAATGCATCTTCTTTGCAACCTCAAGATGATGTTACGTACTTATAAAAATTTCAGTATTGTAGATGCTTGTTGGGTATTTTGTTCCGTTTGATATTTTGCATTATTGAATAAATAGCTCTTTGTATTAAACTTTCTCTGGCAATACTTTTCTTGGAGGCATCAACCTTATAGGACATCTATTGCAACCTAAAGTTACAAATGCAACCTATAATGCAATTTCATGACAGCATGAAACAGAGTTAAATATCATACCGGTACCTCCCGTTTAGTTTATCACCTCGAACTCCTGGGACCTAGGAAACGAGGATCTCGAAAGTCGAAACCCCATATTTTCTATCGATGATTAATTTTGAATGGACAATACTCTATTCACGATGATTCCTTCACGGCCAATCGGGTGCCGTCGCCTTAATACATGCAGCACAACGTGTATGTTAACGTTCATGTTCTGAATACGGAACTTACCACATACTGCATAGAAATGAAACAAACAACATCTCATTACATGAACGAACTCTTTCAACAAGCGTTGATGGCGACGGTAAACAGTGAAAACTCAGATTCTTTGCTTCATGATGTAACGAATTTAGTAAAACAATTAGTCGAAAAATCACAAATGGGGATTGCTGAGCTTTTGCTCTCGTAACAGAGCAGCTAAGTGTGGAAAAGCGATACGTACGGATACACGTTCATACCAACGGGCACAAACAAAGAATGCTGCGTGTGCGGGCTGTGTTAATAGTAAACGCAACAATCATGAGTTGTACTTCTTAAGACTCAAAAGGGTGAGATGTACAGACAACGATGAAATATAGTTTATCTTTGATCTGCGATCAACTAGAGTGCTTCCTAGTAGTATGCTCCAGTGATAGTTGAAAATAACCGAGGATGAAAACTACGGCATTTAATCCTACTGATGTGGAGGTTTAAAGTGTATAAAATCTGTATTGAAAGTTGAGACGTCACCGTAAAAGTAAACTGTTAAGCTCCTTAACCTGTAGAAGTTATGGATATCGAAATTGCAGCGAATTAATTGCTTCATAATTAATAGAAGTTTTAGTTGACTTGACCTGTTCTTCATACTCTATAAGTCTATAACGTTGTTGTATACACGCATGGCCCACTTTGCGTTTTGTTGATCTTTAAATAAAGCAGCGGCAGCAGTAAAAATCGTGTGAGAGCGCCATTGTTAGCTGTAATTGATTACTGCATTTGAACAGATAGGTCATTTGACTACGTATGCAATTCATACAGCTTAACAAATGCTACCCAGCAATACACTGTTAATCTTACTTGCTGATCACAGTGGAATCCTATGCGGAGAAGGTTATCTACTTTGACTCACGTCGATCGAGTATTCAAATTTTCTGCATGACAGATTACAATTTGCATTTCTGTACATTCAAGTATAATGAATAACGTCGTATTGTTTCTGGTGTGTCGTTGGAAGAGTTTACAGCCCTTTCTTTTGTACGTACATGTACTGTTTCGTGATGTAATGTTTATCTTGCGGGCAAAAAAGGCAAAAATTTTTTCGATTCAAAAATTTTCGAAAATCCGTTGACCTAACATATATTTGATGTAAAATGCACTGTATGCATTGTATTGCGAAAAAAACTCTTGCTCAATCATGTATATTTTTGTGTTGCATGTAGACCTATGTACATAAACTCAAATCAAAATGACGAATACCATAAATTTCAATATTTTATTGCAATAATAAACTATACGTTGTACCGATAGAGTATATTGATTGTACAAATGTAATTTGCAGTTACTGTACAAATGCATCTGTCTTTAAATTTTCGTTTGTTTTTTGTCATTGCTTGTGGGAAAAGGAAAGATAAAATGCAAACTATCATAGCGCGATGACATAATAACCCAACCGGACCACAAACGGAAAAAAGCAGCAAAGACCAGAGTCCTTATTCGTGCTTGGATTAAAAAACGACTTGACAAAAATGAACAATGGTTAGCAAGGCTACTAATCCCAACATTTATTACAATACTGTAGCAGTGCAAGCTAAAGCTACCGGTGTACGTGTTGTAAATAATATTATAACCTAACGTCGTAAATTTCCAAATAAGCTGTTGGCCTATGAAACAACAAACAAAGCAATATTTTGCCTTTCAGTAAACTACAATACCATTCTGTTTCAGCTTACATCCGGGATACTTGGATAGCACCATTTTCGCGGTGGATGAAAATTTCTTCTCTTCACACATCTTGAAATTTCTATGATCTTTGGGAATAAGGGGCCTAAATTTGCCCACCACACATGGAATACCCAATGTCGGGTTTAGGGATTACTGAGCAAAGTGGGCCTGAGCCCACCACACACAAACATTCCTTCAAACAAGCACATCTGCAGGAATATATTTTAAGTTCAGTAAACTAACACTCTCGATTGCCTACTTAATTGCTTTTTCTCTGTATGCTCAAATAGAAAATTGCTACTAAACTTTCACTCATTCACTATGGTAGGCCTAGGCCTATAGTCTATAGATCAACGCCATCTTTTAATCTTACTAACTCTTGCTTCCCAAGATATTGCCTACCTATTTGTTCGTATTTCGGCGTCTACGAAGCATTGTTCGTGTTCTGGCTGTAAACAACACAATAAAAAATCAGTGGTGAACCCTTGTGCACCCCTTCGTACTCAAGCACCTATTTGGCTGTTGTTGTGCACCCCGGTTGAACAGCACTAAATTAGGCTCACCATATAAATAGGAATTGTTCTGCAGCTTTCAAGCCCCGTACCCTTTAGCACTAAACTTAAATGCACAGCATAATATTCGTTCAAATATTGTTTGTAAAGTAGTTCTTACCTCCTCATAGATGCATGTTTCCGCGTGCTAACTAATTTTGTGTCGTATCCTGACACATCGACTGTCAGTGGTGTAGAATAAATTACACATCTGGTACAAAAAACTTGGATATAGTAGTCAAACTAAGCAATGAGCACAGTAGGCTATATGGGCTACAAATCTGTTTTGATTGTTTTCTGTAATTGAAAGAATTTTTGTGGTTTATTTTACGCTTTCCATGCTGTTATAGTTATAGCGGTCATCCGGAGACCCCTATTCTTAAAAATATTGGCTTGGGGACCCTTCGCTTGCCCAACCTAAAAAGAAAGACAAGATGAAAGGCATTTTGACACTATTTTAGAGACAACCATGTTTTTCACTGGGGACCCAGTTAAAAATCACTGCAAAATATTGTGCACAATATGTGGGCCATTTTCGTTAGGTTTTTAATGGCAGATTGAGTTTTACCTAATAACGATTTGTCCAGAAAGTAGGCTGTAGTTAATTTTTTTTGAAATTAAACTGTTTAAAATCAGGTAACATCGTTTGGTTCTGATTTCGTATCTACAGTATGAATCACGTCAATTGTAAAAACATGTGCTTCTGGTGAAAAAATGTTCATTCTTTTATCGCCAAGTCGCTTAGTGATATACTCACATTTATCATTACTAAGGTCAAACAAGACCGGCGATTGGGTTCGCCTGCCACTCGATAATATCCAAAGAAATGTGATCAACTCGCACCTCAATGGATATTACCAATATCTGAACATGTATATATGTATAGCAAGCTGTGTAGGATTTGTGTTTGTGGTACCTTTTGAAAGAGATAATTGCAAACGAGTTGCTGCAGCGTACTAAATCGCCCTGTTAATTCAAAAGCAATTTTGCCACAAGGCAGAACAAAGTTGAATTGGCATAGACTTACGTGATAATAAGTTTAAAATGTTTCTGGCTATCTTTGAACACCGGAAGACCGTAAAATTCGAACCCTGCGATAGTAATTGGACAACTTTTTATACCTTCACCCATCAGGACTTATGTGTAATTTAAATCTTGGCCATTAACTTCCACCTTCCGTATTTTCAACTTAATAAAGTTGGCAGTGAATAGGATGCAAATAAAACTTGAAACTGGAAAACCCTTTTTGGAGATAGAAGACATGTTGTCATATACTGGATTATTAATGTGATATCATGAGCAATGAAAGCATTGGATAGGCCTATTGCTTCTGAAACAGCGAAAATGCCCATGCAAAAGTATTAAACACAAACAACTGGCAGAAGGCCATTACCATCACACTTACCAACACCATTCCAGACCTAGTGGTCATTATCTAACACGGGTCACGCATTAAAAGTAAAACTGCCAAGAAGAAGTAGCTTCCCAGACTTTGAAACGGAAGCAGTGATAGAAGGTGTCTAGTTCTTGATAGAATATTTTTGTTTGCTTCTTCATTGTTGGTTATGGTAAAGGCAAAAGCACTGATCAAGGTGGCAAACTGATTGCCCAGTGGTGGCTGTATTGACATCAGGCGGTAGTTGAGCCCAGCATGTACGTTAGTCAAATTCTTCACATGGAGGGTTTTGATGGCAAACCCTACGGCCTACACCATCCTCATAGTGGTCATCATTGCGGCGTTCATTACGGAAAAAAGGTAGCCACTTCCAAATTCAGTGAGTTAATTTTGCTTACAAAGCGTGTCCTGCATAGGGCAGCGTTGTCAAAGTTGCATTCCGTTAGATCCCTGGGTACAAGTGCAGTTTTCCATACACGTATGTTAAAGTTTGGGTTATCAAGTAATGTGGAAGTTCCATGCAGCAAATTTGAGGTTTCGAGAATTAATCTTTTTCGACAGCGTAATAAGCTCCCAACCATGTCGCATTCAGATAAAAAGCTTTTTACTCCTGTATCCCTTTGCCACTGAGCTATTGTAAAACAGCTTCAAAAACGTTCTAACACGAATGCTGAACTAATATATGGTTATAAAACATAGTGTTTTACGTTTTTCTTTTCTTTTTTAAATTTTTAGGCTTCACATTTTATTAGCATTTCGCCCTCATGGATGCTTGCTTGAACTTCCACATTTAATACAAAACTGTTGACTACAGAAATGTTAAGATTTATATACGAAAGTTAATAGTTACCGTCTAATTTTGACACCGAGTCTTTACACAGATTCCGTATCGAGTTACTCGGTTGAAAAATGGTCCACCAACATCGTTCGATCCAACGGTTTCAGATAAAAAGGCTTTCCTCTCATTACTGCCTACTGTTGCGCGGCAATATGGCATCTCTCCGTACATCACTGTTAACTTACCTCATTACTGTAATTAGATTCTATCAACCGGTGAGCATAAGGTTATCACATCTCTTCAAAGATCATCATCGGGTGCAATTCTGCTGCACAATGTACAATCCAAGGCTAATACCAACACCCAAAATTTTTACCATGGCCACCAGAAACCAGGCTTTTGCATAGGTTTTTCTTCTATGCTAATGTATAGCATTGAAGCAATAGTAAACGATCGGTTGCTTGAACACCTAGATAATTATGTTGTAATTAATTATATTCATAATTTGGTTATGATAGGCGCTGTTTCGGACCTACCACAAAAGTATGACGTCAGACTTGAGTAACTTATATGAGTTTTGTTGCACGTCTTTAGCCTTGTCTTTTAAGCATATCTTAATGCATTGATATCGCTCCTACCACAAAACCGGCATCAAGGTTAGATTTATTTCTTTGTTGCATGAACTTTAATCTCGTGCTAAAAGCTTATTTTTATTAACTGAATAACCGGTCATAAAAATATCACCTTGTTTCGTAAGATCATTTTTGCTATCGATGTCATAAGATGTTTTATATGAAAAAAACCCTGAGATAAAACAACTAATGAACTCTGAAACCGTTAAGAAATGACTTGTTTACTGTCTTCTCATTGATGGCTAACAGCAAAACGTTGCAATCTAATCACATTAAGACTTTTCTTTGTTGATGATGCGTTTGTGTGCTATAATGGCTATATAATTGTCTTATTTTTTTCTTTATTATTTTCTCACTTGTATATATAGAAGCGAGTACGGTTTACATACTGTAAAATCTTCTAAGAAACGTTTTTTGGAGTTTATATCTGAGTCGGTAAAAAATGTCTACCGGGAGTATATTATCAGGAGTATGTATTAGGAGAACGTGTTGAGTTTGCGTGATAAATATCTTTCGCATGACGGCATGAAATATATTTATATCTGGATCGTTAATTAAATTAATTACACGGAAAAGTTAAATTAATACAATGTACGTTTCAGTGATCACTATTTTCATGTACGTTTTAAGCTTTTTCACCTTTTCCTGTCCCTTAGCTCAGGTAAACTAGCAACTAGCGCTATTTCTGTCTCCAATTTGGTAATGACGACAAATAAAACAATCAATTAACTTGTCAAAGTCACCACCAAATTTTGATATTTAAATTTGACTATATATATCAGTTTTTATTGCTCAATTTATTAACATTCTGTATAAGCCCTGGAACGTTTAAATACACCATCAGCTTACGCAATTCCCAGGTTAAAAGGCAAGACTAACAATATTGCCCTAGCTCTTATCCTCTATGGTTGATGTAACAAGGTTGTGAACTTGATCAACTATTATTTGAGTTTGAGATCACAAAGGTTTTACAAGTTGAAGTTGGAATTTTGCATATTCAATTATTTAACTTCAATTTCTTGTTTTACTTCAGAATTAATTAGTTCATTTTATGGTTCGCATAATAGCCTAACAAGTTTTTCTGATCAATCTTGGAAGTTTATTGTAATTGGCTACAAGCTACAAAAATTTGATGAAATTTTTTTGTTCAAGATTACTAAGGTAGTGAAATTTGTTTCGAGTTCATAAAGTTTTATTTTTCGAGTTTTTTTAAGCAAAGATCGCAGACCTGTCTATGACATCGTAAGAAATAAGCGATGAAGAAATAAACGAAATTACATTTTACATGGTTGGTTCGGCACCGTAATGAGAGATGACTGCATATAATTAGCATTGGAGTAAATTTTAATTTGCAAGTTATACTTGAGCATTTCCAAAAAAGCAGCAGTATAAGCTTTAATTACTTTTCGCCGTGGTTTCATATCTTTTTTAACTAGAGTTAAAGTATTCTGGAAAGGTTATGTTCATTTACCAAGGAGGCAGACAATGAAGAAAAACAAAACTTTGCCATAGTTGTTTTCCCTGCTTTGACGGTGGTTTTGCAGAGTTCCAATACTTCGTGTGTATAAGAATGAGTCAGGGAACGGAATTCTTTTACAAGTACGTCATAATCAAATTTCTTTAAAGCCAGCTCGATCCAAGCATCAACGTCACTAATGATGGAATCTTGTTTTGCAGTTCCAGTTTGGTTGTACCTATATAGAAATATGTACAATGTCTCCAATTGCGTGCCAAAAAAAAACTTTTAAAAAATCATCACAGCAGACAAAAAGAAACTTTCGTACACAGGCCTAAATTAATACGGCTCTGTGACATGGCTTACGTAAAATTGAACACATCAGGAGGAAAGCAATTAAAGACAGGCTATTCTTAAACGAAAGGCGTTACATGCTGTATTAATTCTAAGCACATTCACTGATAAACAACGATTCCATTATTGGAAATGAACTTGTTTGAAATTTATACGTCCTGTATATAGGCATATAGGCTTACATGCGCACTAAACTAAACTTTTAATTTTGGTAATAAATCATATTGAGCTTTATAAGATAGCTAATCCTTACAACTAAATCAGTGAAAAAGAATTACTACACAACAAATTATGCTCGTAGGTGCAATACTGTGGTTACCATAAACGACATATTTGTTGTTTTGTACGACGGCGTTGCTTTTTCGTTCAAAATTTCGTCATGAAATTATAAGTAACAATGTCACCCTTTTGGCAAAAGCATAAATGAAAGCAATATACAACACGATCACCAATGAAATAGCGTTTCCATCAAAAAACGAAACACTTGAGTGTTATTTGATCCTTTTCTTTCCACCTCAATCGCACGTTTAAAGCATTCCAAGGCATTGGATAATTCTCCCTGTTATCAAACAAGTTAACAGCTTTGGAATACTAGATTTGTAAGTTGTTTTGGGGCAAATATATTTTTTATTAAAACTTTTTTATGTAAATAGACAGGATATTGAATTAACTTATTGGTTGCTTTCGAAAATTATTTGTTGTGTTATAAGATAACAAGGTTGGCGTCATTACTTTCTGCTTAGCGCAGTCAATGGCAAAAGATAAACGATAAAATACGAAGTGCATAATAAACATTTACTTTAACTTGCAAACACTTCCCACGTAGAAAATGAAGCTCAGGCAACATATCCCCCATATCACAGCTGAGTGCTTTTGAAAAGTAGACAAGTGCAGTGTTGATGCAGGTCTCGTTTATTATAAATGACTCCTTAAACGCATCTACACCCATGTAATACCAAACCTGTCAAGGTGAGTGCTGTTTAATTTATAATATCTCGATACTTTGCCCAGTTTAAATCCTAAAAATAAAAAATTACGCACGTCCACAAGTAGCCCTCTATAGCAGCCTAATACATATTTAAAAATATAAATAACAAGGTATAATTCCGAACATACTTGTCCCATGTCCGCGTAAACTCTTAAACATGGTGAAGTTTCCATGACTATGGTCAAGTCATCTTTTGCTTTTTCCAGTAAAACCCGTTCGGGTAATGCGGCTGAACCATTTTTGCAGCTGTTTAAACCCTTTCAATTATACCAACGAGAACAATAAACAACAAAAATCATGATGTTTCTTACTAACAGAATGAAATAAAATTATGAATTACTAATAAAATTATGCGGTTCCTCGATATACTCTAACACTGATATATTTTTGATTAATGGATATACCAGTGATTTTCAACCGAAGAAAATCAGGAAAGAATTTTAATCTTTGTGGGAAGAAATTAGGTCAAGATAGGAAATAATGAAGAATTGAGAAACCTGAAGAGGAGTTCAGAAACCTGGGGCGGATTTCGGGTTTAGTGCGTCTTTCCGACATAATATTAGACTATTTTCATAGATGCTATCTTCCAGCTGAAACACTTGCTTAAAACGATGATTACATTCCTAAATAAGCTATAACTGTATAGATTATTCATTTTAAATTTTTTTCTTGAAGTTGTGGGCGCATTCTCATTCTTTCAAGTTTTGCGTCCAAGTAAATTTTACCTGCTCATATGACATCACAATGTATTCAATATTACGTTTCAGTGTTACTTCAAACATATAAAATGAGAAACAGGATAGATATACAGTAGTTTGGTACTCTTAAGGTTAACTTTATATTTTTCGACACGAGCTTTAGCAAGCATAAGCTTGCTTCTTCAGGTGTGCTGTGAAAATGAAATGTACACCTGAAGGAGCAAGATTATGATTCAAACTAATGCGGGAAAGTTAGGAAAACCGCATTCTCGATATTCATTACCATCATATACATGGTTGTATTGATTCTTGCTCTGATGTGGTGAGATGCAGGACTAGATTGCCCATAGGTTTCCTTGATTTCTAAAGACATGTTGATAGTTCCGATTGCCAGTTCATGCTTTCCCATCAACAAAAATATCTTTGATAACAATAAAATCGAGATTAACGTGACATAGGCTATGTATCCCATAACTTATAAGGGCATAAAGTGTGAAAAAGCAAAGTTCTTTAGTCTACCTGTTCTATATACCATAAAAATATTCGATAAATTACTACCGACCAATGTTCCCTCTAATTTTTCACGAGTCTGAGCAAACACACTAACTCCCTGAGCGGTCCCTTGGACCACTGTGAGCAACATCAGACGTGCGCACTGTGGCCATTATTATGCGTTTATTTTATTTTCAATTCAGGTTGGATTTTGTTCTTGTGCGCAGCACAAATTTTCTGTGCGCGGAGACCGTGTCAGCAGTGCGCATTTGCGCACGCGCGCAGCTTAGAGGGAACATTGCTACCGACCATATACAGAATTACATATATGTTAATATGATTGATAATATGTTAACATCTTCTATGTTAGTATCTTCTTCTATATCAATGATTGGCAACTTGCGGCCCGCTAAGCAAAATCATCACAAAATCCGAGATATCTCATTAGTTATTAAAGGAATAGGGCCCGTTGTCTCGTTTGCAATTTTACTTTTTAACGTATGAATTTCAAAGAATCTATAATGTAATAAATCTGTGGTAATGCTGTATATGCAGACAAAACGGGAATGCCATGAGATTACGTAATAAGTGTGTGTGTTTGAAGACACACACATTAGTGAGAGTGGAAGCAATCCGTCATATTTCAGGAAGCTTTGTAGTGTTGTGGTTGAACCTACTGAGCCGTTTTATGTTTTATGTAGCTGAGCTGATTATTATTAAGTCATAAAACCCTATTAGAGAAAATAAGATTAACAATAGAAAGAAGAGATAGAAAACGGGGTGTTCTGTAATCAGCTAATCACTAATCAGGCTATTACAAACTACAAAGTGAACGATTGTTGAAAGACAGCTTAGAAAAAACATGTAAATCAACGGAAACGCTTGGGGTGGAAGCGGTCGAGAGTAGTACTGCTTCCGCATCCCTGCCACTGTAGTTAGATTTGTTGGCAGTTGTAATTTCTGAGTATTGGTAAAGTGCAATGCCAGTAGTTAGGAAATGTGTTAAATCCCATTCACAGTGTCGTTAAAACAATAACTAGCCTAAATATAATGTTATCTAAAATTTAGGCAACTCAGGATGTTAGCAAAACGTAGAAAGGTTGTGGCCCGCCCAAACATTACAAATTTGGATTAGGCCTGTTCTATATCCTAGCATGTACTCAAATGTTTAAAAACTACTACTTGTACTCAAGTAGGCCTACTAAAATTAGTACTCGTATAAAACTCTGGTATATGCTACTTTATTTTGTACTAACTGTTTTATGCTTTGTTTGGTTGTATCTGTAGGAATTTTAAGTTTATCAAAACCACAGTCTGGTACAATTTAATAAACTTAAATAACTCGAACAAAGTGCTGAAACCAGATCGCATGGATTCAGCTGTTGACTAATTCAAGCACCGAAACAAGACCTTCGACAGATTAAGTGTAACAAACCTTTTCTGCCTATAACTGCCTAACCACGGATTATTTTTCAAAAATATTTTACCAGGATGTTCAGTTAATAGTGTTCTTTCAAATAAGATCATCTTACTTTTGGACTTGCTCCTCACTTTAACGTTTTAAATAATTTAGCAACTGACGTTGTCATAGACGAGAGTCCGAGACAAGCTTTACTCCACTTCCCGTTTGCTATTGGAAATGGTAGTTTCTTGGTCATCCGGTTTTTGACTGGTTACCGTTACAAGAATGACGCTATTATCTGCTCGGATAGTATTGTCAGATAACAACGCTTGTACTTTTTTAAAGCTGTATCCAATTACTAATTTTTGCACTATGTTAGAAGTACTTAAATTGACAAATTAAATCATGTTTGCCACACCGGCCGGTATAAGACGAACAGGTCGATACAGACCCTTGAGGTATCATTACATCACTGATCTGGCCTGCTAACGAATAAATACCCCTTTAGCTGAACCGGCAGACGTGGCGAAAAAAACGCAAACCTTTTAGGGAGTTCCTTAAGCTATTGTCCCCACCACCCTCTTGAGAGGATAAAGTGGCTTCCAAAAAGGGAAAGTTAAGGTCAAGGAACCTAAAAGTCAATGACATTAGCAACTTTGGCAACCAATGACAAGGCTAACCTAACCTGACGAAAATGTCTGGGGACAGATTGAAAAGTTTGTATATTTCCAACTTAACAGTTGTAAAATACAGGATCTAGAAATTATTGTCATAAGTATTTACGCTAGTTACAGTAAGTATTAAAGATCGAACGGTTTCACTATTTGTAATTACTTTGCAGTCCTCACTGTAACAAAACACGGCAAACGGAAAAAAAACTTTGCCGTGCTAATCTAGGCTATGTTCGCCTCATCTCTCGGTAAAAGTGCGGCTCTCCTATAACGATTGCCAGGTCAAGCGCCTTAATCACTCGTTCATGCGGGCTCCCAAGACCTATAGGCTCCGTAAGCCTTATCTACCAAGAGATGTCGATGATAATGTCTTGAATAATATCAGAAATATGTAACTTACATGGCTGTCCAAATACGTACTGTACAATATAAATGCTTTACTATCAAAAGTTATAGCATATATACTTACCATGATGACGCAACGATAAGCAACTTTGAGATATGGTTTCTACTGTTTTGGCTCTTGCATTTATGCTACGTAATTTTTGCAATAGCTCTCAAGTGACCCACCAAGAGAAAAGATAACGATTTTAATTTTGGTCAGGTCACGATTATAACGTCACAAAAGAAAATTTACGAAGAAATTTTCGCCATTGGCAAAAATTCTTGAAAAATATAAGAAACCATTTTAATTTGAAGAACTCGCAAGACCAGGGCTTCCCATTACCAGCGGGTCTTACTAAATCGGCGGCCCGGAAATCACTTATCCCGGTCCAAAGCGAATCTAGTTGAGCCTTACGTTCTTTGTCTTGTTGGTGGAGTCGGTGCAGGTGGTAAAGATGGGAAGTCTGGCAGGACTACTCTGCCACTTCAAATTCCATTTATGATCTGCCCAACGAGCCGCGCTGAGGCTTGATGAATTGGCTTGGTTGTACAATTGCAGTGCGTCCGGTGCAAAATGGTGTCTTGATTTTAGTCGTCAGGCATGCTGATTTCCTGAGGCAAAAAACTTCAAGTGGAGCAAATGGAGTGGCTCCGTCGACCGACACGCGAGGGTAGTTATGGCTTTAAAGCGGCGAAGCGCAGCAGGTTGGATGCCAGCAAGGATTAGAAGATTGTTCAATGGTGTGCGATGCAGGCATCCATCACAGTATGCAAAACGCGTTTATGACAGTGTCGATATGGACGGTGTGTGTAGCCTACTGCGATGGGTGCGCAGTAGGCCTACATAGCAGTGGAGTAGGGTAGAGACGGAACTGCTGTAGGCAAGTGTAACTAAGTAGCAGCCCCAACTCCTCGGCCTGAACCCACCAGTCGGCCCAAAATGTAAGTTTCTTGTGTAGTGACTTAAGGTGTCGGCGATACGTCTGTGGTTACCCCAAGGTATATATTAATCTCCATTTCTGTTGCTACACGATCGATTGGTCGTCCGCTTAGAGGCCAGAGGGACCGTTGGAGATTAAATTATTATGGAATAAGTTATTGGGAACAATTTCTAAGGAGAATAGTGTTACTTACCTTTGCCAGCCTGTTTAGTGTCACTAGTTGTTTCTCAGCGAGCTTTATTGACTTGCTGTAGTAATCAAGAGGATCGGTTCCCGTAAAACCACAGTCGTGAATGGCCATGGGAGTAGTCTCAAATCCAGACTGCCTTTCAATTAATATACCTAAAAGCGAATATTTATTGTGTGTTAGTATAAAACTTACACTATAATTAACCTGTTATTCAACGATATTGAAGTTTAGCAGCCGGTATAAATGTCAGTTAAAAGTTTTCCATCGTTTTGATGAAAACTTGTGAAATAAATCTAACGTTCAAAACAATCTTTGCAATAATCAGGAATTTGTTGCTGGTTTTTTTCTTTTAAGAAGTGTATCAGTTTTCTGGAAACAGTAGTTAAACTATTTATTTGTTATCGCCATACCCAAATACGCCCATGCTAAGGCTTTATAATAAAGGCGATCCGAATTTGCCACTTCTTTAAGGAGATGCATAGCACGATTATAATTAGGAAGCCGCGACTTTACACTTCCCTCAGACCACATCATCAATGTGTCAAATCGAACAAAAATCGTCGCCATGCTAAAGTACCACTTTGTCCTCTCTGGGCGTGTGATTGAGCTGAATAAAAGATAATTTAAATTTTCCATATCATAACGACGCTAAAATAATATAATAAAATTGATACTATATCTTTACAAGAATAAAAATCTCAGAAAACATGACGATTGAGTTGGATTTAAAATTACAACATTAATAACACTTTCATGCAATTGATCATCAGCCCTTTCCCCAAAGTTGTAAGTCGGGCCGGGCTTTTCGGGTAGGCTTGGCTAAACTGAGGGGCAAGTCTAAAAACAAGTTGATCTTATATAAAATAACACTATTAAGTCAGAAGTGTAGGTCATGGGAGTTTAGCATATGTCCAATTACGCGTCATGTGAAGAAATCAGCAACGTGAAGCATTGTAATTGAATAAATTACGATTGTTTTAAACATAAAAAATTCGGTAGCCTAATCATTCGCGTCCGTGAAGTTACGGCATCCTTTACACCTCGTAGGCGAAAAAGGTCAAATCGGTATCGTACTGGTTGCTGTGGTTGGACTATAGGCTGTCACCTATTACGCTATTGGCAGTTAGAGCAATATATACAGATGTAACAGATACATACTGATACTGTAAATAAATAAATGTAAATATGTATATACAGTACTGCTAAATTTATAAATTTGAGGATGTTGTGTGAAATTATATATGACATCACAAGAGCCTTAATTACGTCACAATAAAGGTCAATTTTGCGATTTTCCTTCGCTTAAAATTATCTAACCAAGGTTTTTTTTTTCAAAACTGTTTTACCTGGATAATCAGTGAGTAGTGTTCTTTCATACAAGATCAACTTGTGTTTGGACTTGCTCTTCACTTTAAATTAAAAAACGATTCGAGCCAGATTCCGACCCGAATTCATACTCATACTGCACAATTGCGTTGTAATTTCACTTTCCTTACAGGAATAAGCATGTGTGCAAGGTGCCAAAAACCATTGCGTTTCTGGAAAACAGAAAAGGCGCCGTCGATCTCTGCCCCCACTCCCCCTAACTATTGACAACGGAAAGGATTTATGGAAGAGCTCAGTTAAATAATTTGTGCTTTTAAATTTAAGCTAACAGCGTAGTCTCTATATACAGTGGGGGAATTCAGCCGGTTCGTGCGAACCGGTTCTTGGAATTTTAATGACTTCCACGAACCGGTTGTTAACAAGCGTATGTATAGGTCTATATATATTGGCCCCGGGTCAATATGGTAAGCTGCTGGTGAGAAAACCGGATGTTGAAATATTTGAATTCCATCACTGTCCATATACTGTACATTTAAAGACTACGCTAACAGTAGCCTACACCTTTAAGATATTTAATACACAAAGATATTTAAAATAAGTCTTCTTTAGTGTTGAACTCCGATGTCAA
Organism: Clavelina lepadiformis; assembly: GCF_947623445.1. Classification (NCBI taxonomy): domain Eukaryota; kingdom Metazoa; phylum Chordata; class Ascidiacea; order Aplousobranchia; family Clavelinidae; genus Clavelina; species Clavelina lepadiformis. Next base: position 10,830,030 of record NC_135244.1, read on the forward strand.
GATCGAGTATTCAGGAATTATTACGTCATAATTTATTTTCTATTACCTCATGAATTTCTCCCATTAAGGCCTTTAAGTAGGAGTGCAAAATTACAAAAGACCGCTTGGCTTAAAATATTATTTTTAACCGTTGAATATGTTGACATCGTAGCGCCTGTTTCTCAAGCAGTTGCGAAACTAATCATCATCAATCATTAATGTTATGGATTCGTCTGGTGTAGACATTAATATCGTTCAGTATATATAGCTGGTTAATATTGCCAGCATCTTCAAAAATTTAAATGCAATATTTTTGTTTTTCTTCGTGAACGTCCTGTGAGCCACAGTTGCTCCAGTCCAATTATTGTGATAGCATTGTATAGACGACATTAACTCATTTAAGTGCCGGTTTTCAAATATAATTTACCTGCCTCCCAAGGTCAATGCTCGCTCGTATATTTTAATAGAGTTTTCCAACTTTCGTTTTTTTTCTTCATAGTTTGTTAAGCTAATATCGTAAGCGTGGGTATATGCATGTTCCGCAAGGCTTCTAGCAATTATGCAATTACAACGTCCTTCTGAGTTTGGATCCTCATTCCTTTGCAATATTTTTTGCACCTATACATAGCAAACAAACACAAGTATATCTCAACGTCACCTTCTTCAGATCTTATTGTCATTATATTGTAATTTTATCCTAACTTAAAATTTATTCATTTTATATAGTTATAGTACAGTAATTTTTGTAAGCGCCTAAATATATTGAGATTAAAATTAAAATCATTTCGCAAAAAAGAAATAATGTTTTTCAACTATAGTTTATGATAGGTGCCACCAAAGATCATGTGCCCGATTTTCTGTGTAGACAGGAATTAGCCTACATTGCAAAGCTTTATGTAAAATCAGATAACAATAACTCAATGTCATCATATACTATAAAGTATAACCATTTCATTTTCTTTATAGGCTTACAAATCACATATTACCGAATATAAATATTATTCAAATCTGCAGGCTATTTGATTTATGAAGGTATTTCAAATAAAGTGTCACTATGATTTTCTACTGCTGTCTGCAACTGACAAACCTTATCCAAACACCCATAAACGTTAACCAATAATACATCTATCGATTATATGATAGATTTCAAAGCAAAGGCAATAGATTTTAGATTTTAAATATTACCTTAGATGTCCATAACTCGACTAAATTTGGTCGGTTAAGCTTAGCAAATGTACAAGCCAAGTTTTGCAAAGCATTTATATTTTCGCAATCTTCTTCGAGTGCGGATTCAAAATGTGCGATTGCCACATTCAATTTGTCCATGCGGAATGCAAGAAGCTGTAACAATTATTTCATCATTCAACACAATCTTTGTGTCGACAATTGGATTTTTTCATTGCAAGCAATTCAATACTGGCTACAGCCAACTTTAACATATCTATTCTACCATATAGTTACTATATAATTAGGTTATTTACATTCAACTTTCATCTTTGCTTATACAAAATAAAAAACACTCACTCCAAGCAGGTTGAGCGTTGCCACAGAATCAAGAGTGTCATTATCAGATAAATCGGCTTTTAAACTTTCATAACGAAAAGCAAGATCACATATATGAATTGTACTTGATTGTTCCCTGAAACAGAAAAGTTGTAACCTATTGGTTATTGGCGTAGTGGTGAGGATTATTATAGGGCGATCATCAGTCATGTTTTTCATATGGCTGCCATACACCTTTATTTGAAGGTTTTATACATATGCCATATAGACCAAGGGTTCCCAACCTTTTTATTACTCGCAGCCTTGGGAAAAAATTGTGTAAAATCATGTATTATGGAAAAATCATGTATTATGGCACGCTTTGCTAAAAAAGCAAGATTAAAATTGTTACCTTAAGTTAAGCTTAAATGTGTCCTAGGGTTAACACTGAAAATGCAAAACAAAAGTTAAACTATGAAGAAAAGAAAGAATTGGTTTCCCTGTATACGCAGGGTAACACTGAAGACCAAATTAATAGAATTGAATGGGTCCAAATGGGACGTTTCTTCCAAATCCTAGATTAATCTAAAACTAATCTCCTCGGACCCAAGCTCTCACTTTTCGTGACTAAGCTACTCTAAGAACTTAATTTCTTTATAATGAAGTTAGTAAAATGAAAATATTTATAAGCACGTTTGTATTTTCAATTTACTTTATCACTCTTGCACTTATCTTCCTAACTTTCATAGATTAGTGTTGTTACTTGCGTGCTTTCGCACTTTTGCAGATTAGTAGGCCATTGACCTCGATAATACTCCATCTAATTTACCTAATTATTATTAATCTAATGTACCTAATTTTTAATCTATCATCATTCATCTGACAATTTATGATATACTAAAAGCTTTTAAATATGTAAATAATATGTACAAGTGTTTCCAAAAAGCAATTTTCTTTCCAAAACATTGTTACTATTTTGATACATCTAATCCTGAATCAATCTAATTACTCTTTCATACAGAGAGTGAAATGGCTGCAAATAATTTTAGTAATTTTGTACAAGTAAAAATCAGATTTCCTTCAATCACTAACAAGTTACGCATAGTTTTGTTTGCCTGTCATCAGTTATTTCGTTAAGTTCAAAGTTAGCAGATTCCGATTTGCAGAAATATCAAAACCTTTTATTGATATTCTCAAAAATTCGAATCTTTTCGAAATTGACACATCTCTATGGCACGAGGTTTTAGGTTAGGTTATTGATATTATTGATTAGTTATTGACATGTGAAGGTTAACTATTACCAGTTCTGGAACAACAGAACAAGATTCGTCATCATGTTGAATAGTTCTTAGTGCTAAATCGTTATTATGTTTAAAATTAGATTACAAATAAGTACTAACAACGTTTTGATGTTTTGAAGCGAAGTTAGACGTTTTAGTTTGTGTTTCATCATTAAAAATAACTGGAAATATTCCAATTATAGTAGTAAGTTTGTTTAGAACTAACAAAGGAGATAGATTATGTAACGTTATCACGCGAATTGTAGTTTGAATATGTGCCAGCACCTATCCGAGTACAGGAGCAATGGAAAGTGTGACGTACCGGTATTATAATATCAAGAGAATGGACAAAAAAAGAAAATGCCAGACGTTAATATTCATGAACAGAATCAGACGTAGCCTACGGGATCACCCAAATTAAAGTAATTCTTTTGCTATATTTAAGTACTTGTTTTTCAACATATAATGGGACTCCTAAAATTCGGTGGGTCCTAGCATTGAGCCATGGTCCCTCCTCACGAATCCATTTCTTGTGCCGTAAGCGTTTTCACGTCTTCTTTCTTTTTGGTTCATTGCATTTCCTTGTTTGCGACCACAACCCAAAATTTGCCGTTTTTTCGTAGAAAATTTGTAATCTCATCAATCGTTTGTGCCGTTATCAGCCAACAAGATTTCTGTGGTCACAATCTAAAAACCTATTGCAAGTTACAGTTGCAACAGTTAGTTATTTTTTGTAGCAGCGGCCAGGGCCTGGAATGGTTTATCACAAAACGAAAGCGATGCCGACACCCTGAACTCTTTTAAATAATTATTAAAAACCCATTTTTCCGATGTGCTTCTGTGCTTTAACGTTTTAATCTTGAGTTATAGCGTAACGTTTTGTTATTTTTATGCTTTTATATTTTGTATGCTATACTTATCGTTTTTATCTGTTTTCTGAGAAACGGCTTTGACCGGTTTTCATTCGGGTATTGAGTGCTATATAGACATGCTTAGTAGCCTATTATTATTATTATTATTACTATTACTATTACTAACGAAAACCAATTACTTGCTTCATAATTAATTAGTGTGCAAAAATAAAGGGTCAACTATAGAACTAGTTAGATTAACTAAGGAAACAGATCTTCACAAATCGATTGACTTTTGTAAACGTCTTGAAACGACTCAGTTTTAGTGTTTCAAAATAACTCGATAACGAAAGTAGAAACGCGAAAAATGCCGCATGTTTGGCAATACCATTACTGAAGCATAGACTAAACACAATAGCTGAACTATTGGCACCTTCCCTTATCCCTTTAGCCAAACTTAACAAACGATTCCACTACGATATTGTCCGCATACACACCTATATAGTTCTGATGAACGGATCGGTCAAAGCTGCAGAAATCGAATCGTAATCTGGAGATTACAATCATAGACACAGTCCAACAATGCATTTTGACATATACAGATTACCTGCTTGTAGTATCTTCTACCGATGTAGTACGGTCTTCGCAAGTTTCGTCGTCAGGCACAGGTTTAAATATCCTTCTATTAACGTTCACCATCAAATGCATGTGCCCAGGACAATGGTCAACGTAATCGAGCTGAATGTTCATTTCTCTAGCTAACACTTTCCAAGGTGCAAAAAATTACCATGCTATAAAAAGAATAACATATCGCTACAAATTATCGTTAAATTTTTTTAAAATTAAATAATTGAAAGTTTAGTTAATTCTGCTTTGGTTTGAATTAATTACGGTATATTAGCCTGGCATCACTAGCCGACTATAACTGCTTAGCATTAATAGACCTATAGCAACTGTGTGATAGCTGCATCAAAGGTGCAGTTCCCGTATTCTATCAAATGCTGCTACCACTAGCGCAAATTTACGCTTCATTTCTTGTGCGTATCTCAAACAAATTTACGTCAACGCTAAAGAATGCGGCGTCAAATTACCTTTACCAAATGCCTGAAGGCTTTGAATAGAACCATATAGATCACATAAATATAACAACTGACTTTTTGGCTGGCGTACAAAATATCACACAAAAGCACTGTTGGAAAAAATAAAACTTTATAGGGTAATCGTTTTATTTCGCGTGGAGATGTTGTTTGACGACGACAAGTAAAACATTCTAAATTTCTAAAAAAGGTCAAAATAAAAATGTTTCAACATACAAAGACAAGCGTAAGAACTAAAGTTTAATGCAATTAAACAGCTTAAACGTACATGCTGTCACTGAAACGTTTAAAATGAGCAATAAAACGAGCACTACATCACTGCTGGAAAACCACGGACGCGAAAAATCACTTTATACGCTCCATCTACCTAAAACAAGCGTAAGAATAAATTTAACATACATCTATTATGTTTCCTATGTACGTAACATAATTTAAACAATTAGTTAAATTATATTAACGAGACATAAAATAAACCAAACAATCATAGTGGGACACATTTGCTATTTTATTTTTTTGATATTACAATCTTAATCCTGAGACTGAGGAAAGTCTTTGCACGAATTGAACTCGGCGATGATTCATCACAAGTCGACCGAACAAACTTGTCTTTACAAGTTCCGACGGATTTATAACACATTTTTAAACTTGTATTAGTTTTTTTTTATTATACTGCTCGAATTTGAAACTGTTCATCAGATACGTCAGAACAAAAGTTATCCTCATTTGAACCTCTTTAAAGAGCATTGCAACGGTAACGCAACTGGGAGTCGAACCCGGCTCGCATACTTACGATCCAGGCTTTTGCATTATACCCAAACTGCGTAGGCTACAATTAACTTTTCGCCATCAGCCGCAAACCTAGACGTATATGCTGTTTCCTTTCGATTGACCCCTGCCAACTCTAAATTTTTCCATCAGGTCTTGTCATTCATCGCATTTGGTTATTTGCGATTCCCTTACAGGTAAGAACTGTTGCATTTGTAAGTACAAAAAAATTCAGACAGCATTGCCAGAAGTGGTACTAAACCTCAAATGCTATCGAACCCACCGTGTTCGCATCTTATAAACTATTGGACATTATTTCCAAAATAGTATCTTCTTCTGTCCACCAATAAAAAAAAATATTAATAAAAACTGTATTTTCTAAGTCTTGTATTTTGTATAGACATAAAACTGACATATAAAGTGCCGACAAAACAAAAAGATAAGCAGCCGACGTAGGCAATGATGTAGCGTGGGGGGGTCAAGAGACATCATTTATAACAAGCTAATACAGTAATATAAATACAAGATTTAACGTACAATGTACAAAGTTACCTACATTGGCTAGATTTAGATACTTATTAGTTACTTTACCTGTCCTACATTTCAGTATTTAGTAGCTATACATTAGTTACATTAGCTACATTTTGGTATATAGCAGGAGTGGGCAAACTTATTTAAAGAAAAAGTCACTTGCGGAAAACTACAAACATTAGCAAGCCGCAAAGTCAGTAGTGTTTGTCAATTTGGTGATTGTAATATAATATAGTATAATATAATATATAATGTTATATGATTAGTAGTCGATTTGGGGTATTACTATTTAGCTAGGAGAGCCACAAAAAACATGTCGGCAAACTGCAGTTTGCCCACCTTTGGTATATAGAATGGTCCATATTAGACAGATTATATTATATACGGCGTTTCAAAATCGTTTTATCCGCCGTTTCAAAACTGAGCACTTATAAACTTCCAGCTATTGTGCGAATTAAAATGAGCATACATTTCATTTCGAGGTGCTTTAAATCAATTTTCGAGCTGTAAAAAAACAAAATTTCAGGTCCACTGAACAGGTGCAGGCGACGTAAATGACCTGCCCAAGGTCATTACAACGGTAGCACCACTGGGTAAACAAATCAATAGTGATATAAAACAATAGTGCGGTGCTAAACTATAAGACGCCTGTCGGCATAGTTATTATACAACGAATTAGTAGGTGAAATTTCGTGACACACGAGCCGAGCCACACAAATAAACTACACGCAGTAATATCATTAGCGGTATATTTGTACATCTACTTCTGTATAAAGAACCTAAAAAACCTATGTAATGCACAATTAATTTTATCATTTACATATAACTTCAAAACTTTTTGAAGGACAAATGTTTATTTCCGAAGCATGTTAAATTAACCTGTAAATGGGGCCTTACATGGTCACTGGCGTGAACTTCTCACCTCCAAACCAAAAATTTCTTGCTTTTCTTGATCTACGCTGAACGTGTCTCGCCTAGTTGCATGATCTGCGATAAACAATAGCTCGACACAAACAGAGTAATAGGGTTAGTTCGGATATCAATAATATTTACTATCTCCATATTTCTGTTTTAGCTAACCGGTTTACCGGATAATAAACGGTAAGCAAAGCACAAAACAAACTTTTTATCCTAATTTCTAGTAAAACATAATGTGTCGATTGTGAAAGCGTTTAAGTATGACGTAGTTTTTCATAAAAAACAATTATATGTCCAAAATTTCACAAATTCTTAATGTTTATTTGGTATTTAGTATAATTTATTTCTAAACTATCAGAAGCATGCAATCGATCTGAAACAGCATAGAAAACCGCCCAGTCCTCACTTTGCAATGCATCTATTAAAGTGTTAATGCCTTGAGAATAACTTATAATTCTAATTGTGCATTTTAATCGATTTGTGTATTGTTTGTAACATAATAATAGAACGAATTTTTTCACCATTTAATGTTTTGTAGAGAATAGAGGACAAAGAGCTGTGAACTTGGTTTGCAGGGTGGTCGAACGATTCAACCCACGGACGATTCAACCTTGGACGATTCAACCCACGGACGATTCAATCCTGGACGATTCAACCTGCGGACGATTCAACCCACGGACGATTCAACCCACGGACGATTCAACTCAGGACGATTCAACCCGCGGACGATTCAACCCACGGACGATTCAACTCAGGACGATTCAACCCACGGACGATTCAACCTTGGACGATTCAACCTGCGGACGATTCAACCCACGGACCATTCAACTCACGGACGATTCAACTCAGGACGATTCAACCCGCGGACGATTCAACTCAGGACGATTCAACCCACGGACCTTTCAACCCACTGACCTTTCAGGCACTTATGGCTTAGGTTATCACCAAGTTACTTTGTAGTCAATTGTAAGCTTAATATTGGATAGTCTAGAGTCTAGAGCAGAGATGTCCAACCTTTTATTATAGTGGGCCGCATTGTCACTTGAAATAATTCATTGGGCCGCAGAACCTATTAAATTTCAAGAAAAATGGGTACATAAAGAGCTGACTGGTACATTATAATTAGGCTAAGATTCAAAGTTCAAAATACTACTTGGAGTGAAAATGACTAGCGGGCCGCACAAAAATCTCAGGTGGGCCTCACTGTGGCCCGCGGGCCGCAGGTTGGACATCCCTGGTCTAGAGTCTAGAGTCTTAGATGCATTTTGCTTTCTCAACTCCTGCAATCTGCAAACGTTTACCATCATGAGCATAGATACTGGATACTTTATCCCAAACGTTGCTGATAAGTTGGTGGATGTTCAGTAAACTTTCTTCAACTGTATTTGAAATGGTTTTCTAAATTCAAGCATGAGCTGGCAAGAATAACAAACTGGAACAAAATCTGGGAAACTAGAAATTATCAAGGCTTCACAGTAAATAAATCGTAAATAATTCTGAATCTGCTGATTACAAGAGAATTAACGCTTGATTTTTCTTATATTTGTGCGCTCTCTGACATCATTTCGTCACTATTTTCGTTTTCAGTTTATCGGCTCAGTTAGTGCACGCATTCTAACGTCGAATGTCACGAACAACATGACTTTACTGCTTTAGAGTCGATAATTATCTGCGACCGCAGGATTAATTAACTTCGTGCCAGGTAGAAAAAGACTTGAATTCATGAGAATGACAATAACAGACCAGCAGAGGCAGCAGGTCTATGAGCTACCGGAAAAGTTAGTTATCTTCCTCCACGTCTGCCCGTTCGACTAAAGGGTTACCTAGTCGTGACCAGGCCAGGCCAGTGATGTAATTGTACCACCTGTTTGGTCTGTTACCGGTTGGTGTGGCCATCATGACTTGATTTGCAACTCTTTCCTGGGGCATTCCAGTGACATGACGAAACCATCTCAGTTGGGACCTCTCAATTCGAAAAAGTAGGGCTCAACATTTACGAATTTACGATTTACGAATTTTGGTTCTACGCATTTAATCTAGTAGCGTTACACCATAAACCAGTGATTCTCAATCTTTTTAGTGCCAGAGCCAAATTTCAAACCTAAGGTTTGCAAGGAGCCGCCATAGCCATTGCCATTTATTGCTATAGCTTAACGATCAGGACTAAATATATTCTGACGTCACAAACCACAAAAGGATTTTACACAGCAGGACGGTAGTAACCTGATAACATTAGTACTTCGTACACGGGATCCTTGCTGAGACAATTCACTAAGTCTTGATTTCTTTTACTACCTATGTTGCAATTCTGGTACAACTAATTAATTTTTCACAAGTTAGTGAGAGCCGCAAAATGTAGGCTACAGTTGAGAGCCGCGGTTGAGAATCACTGCCATAAACCCTTCGTAAAAATCCCATTACTAAAGCATGCACTCGTAAATGATGCACGAACAACTTTCGCCTCCATTAAATTCACCGTTCCTGATGTTTTCGCTTACGAACCCACGCTAGTGTTGTCTGTGGAGCTGCCCGTCTCGCCAAGCGTTCAAATTACGTCGTTGTCTACAGCTGGGAAATCAGCAGCACACGCTTTTGTGGATATCAAACAATTTGATTCACCGTTTCCTCAAGCACAGCTCACGAGACAGGATTTGATTGGATCTAGTTACTTTGTGCCTCAGGGCTATGCTCCGTCACAATGACAAAGAATGGAAGTTCGTACTACACGAAAAAAAACTCCAACCTTTCAGCCAAAGTAATTTTGTGCCAATTCTTGCAGTTCCTGCGCCACCCATTACTTCAGCTACAGATGTTGTACCTTCATTCCAGCGGTTGGAGGAAGCATTTCAGATGGTTCCAAAACTCTCCTCAACAAGCAGAATCTATATAATGATGCCGGCTACTTCCCCTATCCATCTGGTTCACTTGCAAGCAGCAGTTTAATGAGCTGCTTCTGTACCATGTTCCTGGAGACGAAATGCGATATCACAACTCACACAGTATTTGCAAAACATATTGCTCTCAGAGTATCCTTCCATCATGTAATTGTATTATCATCCGTGATTATTTATTCATTCATTTGTCAATAACTTCATCTGTCGTTTTTGTATGCTGCCAATTTTCGCCACCAGTGCAGGGATATCTAAACATGAAAGGTGTTTAGAACTCCCTCCACCAGTTTCACAAATTTTGTGTAAATTTTTCTCTCCGTAGAGGGCTTGGATGGCTTTTTCTAACAACATTGCATCATTTCTGGCAATATGTCTTCCAACTTCTGATTGACATTTATGAATATGACTTTTGAGAAACGCTTATTTCAACTCCACATGCACCTGCCACCTTTTGTTTTTCATGTCGTCCATTTCAAATCCCCATTTACACACTACAAAAGCTTGCGCTTTTATCAGTGACCAGAAAAAGATCGCTGACCGAACCTCTGTACGACTTGGTGAAAACGATCACTCTTGTAAAAATTGTAGAACGGCAGTTTTCAAGATGCGACTAGCTTAACGATCTTGCGTTAAAACATGTGCAGAACCTCTAAGAAACGTAATAGTCATAGTCAGGTTGATCAAAATTATTTACAGCTTAACTAATTGGAAGAAGTTATTAAAATCAATTATGCCTATAGGTACAATACCATGGTTGCCTGTAACCAGCCTTCGTTGTTAAGTAACGCATTTTATTTCAAAACACAATGGAAACGCGTAATCTGAGACTTTTCCAGATACATTAAAGAAGTTACCCAACCCAATAAATCATTGCAAAACAATAAAATACAAGAAACTTGGAGAATATAACAAGTATAAAAAATATACAGCATCCTTAATCTAATTCAACATAAGGAAAAATATTGAGTACATCAGGGTCTTGAATTCCACTGGGAGTTAAAGAGAGTCGTTTAGAACGTTTTAGAGTCATACACTCTGCCCAGTTGTACCAGGTGCCGTTACTTGTACGACATCCATCAATTCCAGACCTTTCATTCGCTTTACCAGTTTGTGTAGTTACAAACAAAATAGTATCGCCCACGTGTTCATTAGATGCTAGTTTGTTTGGCGAAACATGTGATGGTGAGTTATCTTGTGAACAATTGGCAGTTGATGACAAGCAAATATTCTTCGCATCTGTTATGGGTGAAGAGCTTGACTTGGAAAAACTAACATTTCCGTTATCACTCCTTTCTTTGAATTGATTTCTACTACTTTTTGTTAAAGTTTGATTTGCAAACAGTAATGATTTATGATGTATCATAGTTCTATTTGACTCTTCAGTAGATGATTTGTCTTCATTTCTTTTCCTTTTCATCTTTGATTTATTGTTGGAAAATCTAAAAGACTCTTTAGATGATGAAGCACTTGTTGGCAAAGTCTATAACACAAATCAACATCCGTCTTACTAATATGTGTACAACCCTAAAAGTGTATGTCACACTTAAACAAAAGCCTATTTTGAAACTTAAGTAATAACACACATTACAGTACTTAATCTATTATCAAAAATATCTGAAATGCATATGCCAAATTAGTTATTCTAAGACAAGGATGGGGAAACTTTTTGACACAAGATTCATTGACTTTTAACAAGCAGGCCAGATCATAAGCATTTAGTTTGTGGCGTCATTTTTTCATACCTGTGTGGCAAAATCTGGAAAAAATACATTGAGGGCTAGAATATAGCTTTGTGTACACTAGTAACACATCGGACCATCGAAACCGGATACCTCAAAAGATTTAGGAGGCAGTTTAAAATAAGATGGCTTGTATGGATTGATATTTGGTGTATGTTATCTTATAAAAATTGGTTTACTGTTGTCTTGATTTAATAAAGCCGAAGAGAAAAAGCATATGTTGCATACATAGTTTTGGTTGTCCTAAAAAACACATGTTGAGCCCGGTGTAAATTGTAGAAGCAGCGACGAAGCTAGGTCATTTACTGACCATGGCGGACTTCAAATACGGTGCTCATCAACCATTTTATACTACCTTTAAGCCATGTTTGGAAATTTCTATTTCGGTTATGACCCTAGGCCGAAAATTCATTTGTTTAATATCAATTGATTTCTTGTAAATCAATTTTGTGGGGCAGTGTAAAATATTTGTTCACTCGTCCTTTAACATTTTGGGATCTGTCTTTAAAGCAAAGTAGGTTTTTGTCTCCAAGCTCAGAAGCAACTACTGTGTACTAAGCCCAAGTAGGGTTGAACAATCCCTTTATTGGTTAATTGAGACAATTTTAGCTATCCAATATCCAGATAAAATTTTGTCGTTAAACCGGTTAACAAATGCGTAACGTCATCGAAATCGGTTATTTGCCTTCTGCTTAAATGCATAGATTGTTTTATAGTATACAAATCTGAAGTTTCAAATCAAATCCTGTCTAACATTAAGTAAAAACGCCGGATAATCACATACTGATTAAAGAAATAAATTGGATTTTCGCATAAGGTTTTTGTCTCAGTTGCTGCTTTCGTTTCGTTTATTGCATGTTGTCATGACCAAAATGTTTCAATGAAAAACATTTGTATGCATGTTCAAATTTTAATTCGTAGCTTGTTTTCTTCCTGCGAATTACTAGACAAAATATTTGCAATGCTGATTAAGTCATCATAAACATTATTATCATTGTCTGTCATACTGCATCAGGTATCGTTTCGTCTGTTTTATTGCGCTTTTAATGACGTGAGAAGTTGGCGCTGTTGCAAAGTTTTATGCTGCACAGTGTGGCCGAAAAGATCTGATAGATTGGTACACGTGTATGCTACAAGGGAGTATGTCTTACATTCATTTTTTTCATTGCATTGTGTTTGTCAAGTCTTTTGTAAAACGACAATGCAATGCTTAGGTCTAGAAGCTAAGTAGTAGCACTATAACGTCTTATCCAAAGGTTTTTGGAAAGGACGTTAGTCAAACAGTGTAGTGTAGTCTCAATGACTTTCATCAGTGTTCAAAGTCATGATCACTTTCACGATGAATTCTTCTGTGAATTTCTTGGATTTTGTAATTTTAACCATAATGACATACCTGTGCACTGTTTTTGCATGTGCAATAGTTCGACCAATGAGACATAAAATGTTTTGATTACATGAAAGGTCAGGCATATAAGACTGTTTTTGGGCCTGATTATTTTTTGCTTTGAAACGATAGACAGTATACTGAACATATAGATTAATCTGATGGTGAAGTTTCTGTGCCTTTGTTAAAGTGAAGTTTTGTACACAGTCGTATGTTCAGGTTCATGGTAAACCTTTTTTTCTAGAGCAGACTGCTTAAACTTTCTTAAAGGCTTTTATTGGATAATCGCATAAAAATGCTGGACAAAATTGGTATGCGGTTAACCGATTTTGTCTGCAGTGCAGTTTTACGTTCTTACGATTTTTACAAATTTTTAACTCCTCTGTTTTCAGAAACGGGTGGTCTAATAGTCCAGAACAAAAGTGGTGTTTGACTCCATGTTAAACTTAATTAATAGCTTAAATCACAACTCTTGATTGTCTATTCTCTGCAAGATATTAAATATTAAAAGAATTAGCTGTAAAAGAATTATGTCACAAACAATACACAAATTGATTGAAATGTGCAAATAGAATTATAAGTTATCTCCCAGGCATTTAACAATTTAGTATAAATGCATTGTAAGGTGAGGACTGAGTGGTTTTCGAATGAAAAATTTCGTACACATGTGTAGTTTTTTCATAAAAAAACTGTGTCACACTTGAACGTTTTCACAATCGACACATTATGTTTTACTAGACATTAGGAAAAAAGATTGCTTTGTGCTAACCGTTTATTATCCGGTTAACCGGTTAGCTAAAACAGAAATATCGGGGTGATAAATATCATTGATATCCGAGCTAACCCAAGCCCAAGGTGACTGCTTAGAACACTGATGGGTTATTCCATGAAATGTAGGACAGAGATTGAATTTCGAATAAATTTCAATGCTTGTTATGTAGTTGGGATAATATTTTATGTTTTATTATTGACTTCTTGCAGAATGGACAGTATTACTTGGACAAAATTTAAAAAAAACAAGCTTTAAGTAAGTAAGCCCACAAAATAACATACAGACAGTTTCTCAACAAAATATGTATGAATTTTTTTAAAAAAGAATGAAGTTTGAGTAACAGTAAAAGTTAAGAAGAAAACCTACAACTATTTCAGAAATCGTTCAATTTCCGAAATCTATCTATCCTAAACAAACGTTTGTTATTGTGTACAAGTTGTTTTTTTATTATAAGGCGACTAAACAATTAATTAGAAATTTTTTTATAAATGTTCGAGTAATAGTTTAAACAGAAGGTTGCATGTAATTAATCTTACGGTTTGTTAAAGTTAAAATTACCGGTAATACGCACAAACACTAATGTGAATCAGTACAGCATACGAATTTTTGCAACAAATTATGATCAAACATTTACAGTGTTGTAGTTTTAACTGTGGCGCCTTCAAATTCTGAAAACATAATAATTGTAAATACAATGTATGTCTACCATAATAGTCTATTTGTTTGAAGATAATATAATTTAATGCTATTGTAGCTACTCGTTTTCTATATTTTTAAAACGTACCACAAACGCTAAGTCTATGCAGCTCAATAATATATAATACTCAAACGTTCTCAGCATCAGTTGAGATGTGAGTTGTATACATCTTTGGGTGTATTCACTGATTGGGCAATCTATTCATTGCAAAATGTGTATAAAATGGTAGGCTGGAGCCTATGTTCATTTATAACAAAACTTTTCTGGTATGGATTATTTTCGTTTACAAAGACATTACATCTAGGTTTCCCACCAGGACTTGCTATTTCCAACTGATAAGAACTGCTGCTTTATATGCTTAATTATGAGTACTTAGCCACATTTGTCTGCATTTATTGCCTCATTAATGAGATCATTCAAATTTCGTGTCTAGGACATCATAGTGCCTCACACGCATCGTTTTCGTCCAAAATGTTGGCCTACTTTAATATTAAGACTCCGTACAGTTGTTTGTGCTTTCCATCTGTTAAGACAGATTAAGCATAACATAACAAAACGGCATGACAAAAACAAACGTTCGTTACGATAAAAAAGACATTACTTTCAAAACAGTCGTGCTGAAAAAGAAAAAGTTATCGTTATAGTATACGCTAATGTCATCAAGACCATGTGTGAAATAAAAAAATTAGATTAGGTGGCGTATTTGAGAATAAAAACTTGCATAAATAGTTTTTGCAAGGCTACTGTCTTATCCACAAACATTTGTTACCATAAAGTTTTCCTCTGGCAGAAATATTTGCATAGTATAGATGTTTTCTTTTAGAAATATTTTATATTCCTACTGGTTTGTCGAAAAATATGGTTAGTTTGTTTCCGCTAAATCAGCTTACTGGCTAGAAAAATGACAGATGGGTATAGCAATTTTCTTAACTTAATGTTCGTTACCATGGAATGGCAATGATGTGCTAGTTAATTTATCTTTAGTGCATAACTGGTACTTTTCCCTTGGTTAGTGAGGAATTGGAATTAAGCACCGAATGTTATTAAGTACTGAAATGATTTAAGAACAGATACACAGCAAGAGAACATCCCATAGCAAGCATTAGTACTATTCAAATTAACGTGGTATAAAAGCTTACTAGTATAATTTAGATTTATTTCATATTAAGCATACCGTTTTAGCATTTTCCGACCCATTAGCAAAGACTGTAAAGGTTGAAGAGTTGACTTCGGAAGGAGTGGACGTTCTTAAAGATGTTTCCTTTTCAGTATTTACAGTTGACAAAGGGAAGTCTTGCTTTTGTTTAAAGGAATTGTAATTTTTATCATTCCCATTAACAACAGTGTTAGCAGACTGTTGATGCTTATCTGTATTCATTTCAGAATATTTTCTGTTGGCTGAACTTTCTGAACACTTCTTGATTGGCTAAAACAAACACAAAACATTTGTCAAAAAGGTTGAATTTTTCACTTTAGTTTAAGAATAAGCTGAAATACATTCTACAATGTTTTATTTGACACTCATATGAAATTGTATATGACTTACTAAAAACAATTCAATTTTAAACACATGTATCTACTGCCATTTGCAAAAGTATCGGACCACTCCTGAAAAAATTGCCTATCTTCGTTTGTCTTAAATCGGTTGGCCAACAATTTGACATGGTAATCAGGCTAAACCATATGTTTCGAACTCAAGGCTTGTGGGCCACAACCAATCTGGCTAACAATTACATGTGGCCCAAGAAGATATTTTATACATTCAACTAGTTACGGAGTTACGATATCATTGTAATGTAAAACTTGTATGTTTTGATAAGAGTCAGAGGATTGAAACACCGATCATACTAATTACAAAATCTAAAGTAGCACAACAATTGCCTTAGATTCAGAAGGTTAGTTACATTGCTTGCAATCTGAGTTTACTTAAATAAGCAAATTGGGAGCAAGGTTAGGCGAGCTGTGATTTGCAAACTGTTTGTTAAATTGTTTATGCTGTTACAAAGAGATAAATAAAACATAATGGCGTTATACAAGAATAATTATAATCTAAAACGACTAACCATAATTTTTTGGGTATTAGTCACATTCTTTTGTACCAAATATTTACTAAAAATTTGTGGTGTGACAGAAACACGAATAAAGATATTATGACCAAACAGAAATCTTCCAAAAAGGATGATGACTAACATGTGTGTTAAATGAATACGTGTCTCGCATGCATTAGTTAATGTGTACTACGTCTGTGTATGTACATGCATGCGTTAATGCGTACTTCAGTCTTGCATGCGTGTGTTAATGTGTATTCCTGTGTCACATGCGTGTAGGCATAGGTTTCACATCAATTCAAACCCAACAATTCTAATTGGGCAATTCTATGATTAGGATTAGAATTTTCATAAGGTAGATGGTTAGAATTGTTGACATTGAAATGTTGCATAACCATGGGCATGTGGCCCCAAGAATGTTTGAAAAAACTGTTTGTTGGCAGTGAAGAAGTTAATGATTTTAGAAGTTTCTAGGTATACATGGTGCTGTTTTTATAATTAAAATCTGTTGATTAAAGTCTGTTAATTAAAATTTTGTACCATTATTTTGTACATTACATTATAACTGCAATTGTCGCTTAATATTTGGAAACTTTCTCTAAATAACGTTATGTGAAAGCGCCGTTTAGTACGTTACCAGGTGATTTCATAACATCCGAGTTTTAACTGTAAATAATCCCCATTGCCCAACGCTTATTTTATCGTTCGCGCATTCTGAAATATTTGTGTATATTGTGTTTCCGTTCACATCGCTCCGCTTTATAAACTCGAGCTGATGCGCGAGTAAACGCGCAGACGCAGAGATACTGAATCGTACGAACGTATTACGTTAGTCGTGTTAATTGTAATCTACTAGACTTGTTTTAAATGGTGAATACTAAGTTGTGATTGTGTAATAATCGGAACCTGTACAGTTCCTACAATAAAGGATTGTTTCTGATAAACTGGATCTGTTAATCGTAAGAGCTTTCGGCTAGTACACGTTAGGTTAGAGAATTCTGACCGCACGCAACCACGGAGTCAGATCATTAATTCGGCAGGTAAATTAAGTCCGAATAACATAAGTTAAGACTGATAAACAGTGCAACAACCTCTGCACAGGTACATTATGAATTTTTGGAATAATGGGAACATTAGTTGGAACTACCCTATTTTTTATTTCCTTCAATGATTATAATCAATTCTCTAAGATGATAAGTGAAAATTTGATGAAAATTGGATTAGCAGTTTTAGTTGAGGGAAAACCACTTTTTGACCACTAGATGGCTTCAAATCAAGGAGCAAGAAACAAACTGTAATATCTCGAGATCAGTTCATTGTATTCAGATAATATTTTGATCTAACCCCATGTTTTTAGGGGTGAGCTTTCTTATCCATATGAAAATAAGCTGCTACAACCTTTACTTTTTGAGATAAAAACTTTTGACTTCCTAACTTTGAACAACAGTAAAATAGAGATGTGGTACTTTTTCAAAAAATCTTTTTTACTGAAAAAGGGGTAAGGTAAATAAAAATTTGACCACAAACAGTATATTGTTTCACTCACAACCTTTCATACAATTACAGTCTTCCAAATTAACATAGTCAATTTTTCTCATTCTAAGTGACGTCTATTGTAGCAAAAAGTCTTGTGATTTAGTTTTGTCTTTACGAAATAACTTCTTTTTTTATTTTTTAGTTCATCTTTATATATGATGTACAAAATATATATGATGTACAAATATGGCATCTTTATTATATCTACATATCACATTATAGTGCACAAACCATTTGAAAAGTTGATTTAAAATAACTTGAAGAAAAGAACGTCTGGATACAAGCCACGAAGTAACGGTGGAGTAGAGCGTAATAATAGGACTATACATGATATGCTAAAAAATTACGTGTACCAGGACTCCAGGTGTTGGGACGAAGCTTTATCTTCCATTTGTGTGATGAAAAATTCTGGTACTCACAAAGCCACTGGAGTGTCTTCCCTTTACCTGGTACCGGTAGTGAAGTTCGATTACCTGTAGGTTTGTGTCATCCAGGACAAATCGGCTTGAGTACTAAAAATATGTCTGAATTGCAAAATCGCTTACGACTTGTGAAAACGAAGCCCAAGAAGGGTCGTGAAGCAATGAAGCGATGCAATGATCTGAAGAGGCATGGTACCTTATACAAAGTTGGAGACCAATTGCTGCTGCGTGACACAGTATTGCATGGAAACGAGACCCGGATGTTCCACATGTCATACAAAGGACTGTTTGCTGTAATGAGGATCATTCCACCGGTTAATTATGAGATTGAAAACAAATCGTCAAATAGTGCATTTCAACCAATTAAAACATAGTGCTGGTGATTTTTCCAGGTCATGCCATTCGGGAGAAGCGTCATTATTGGAACGTGAAGAGAACCAACAAACCCAACCAACCAGTTATGCGATGATGCAACCTGACATCACGGAGTTACCGCATGCGCTTACGGCAACTTTACACGGAATCACAGGTCAGCAACAGAGTCCAGCCCGTTTTATGATCAATATTACGAACGCAAAATAACATCAGACCTCCAGCTTACAATTCGTTTTAATATACTTTCTTATCTTTGCTCCAAGTCGTGAATGTACGAGAGAAGACAGGGTTTACAGAACCTTGCAAACGTAACAGTTACATGACAAACAAAGATCAGCAACTACAAAATAATGAAAACTACAAATACAAAACAAAGTATTTTCATAAAGACAAAGCCAAAGGACAAGACTTTCTGCAACAGCAAATGACACTTAGAATTAGAAAAATTGACTAGGTTATGGTAGTTTGCAATGACTATTGTGTGAAAAGTTGTGTGTTTAACCATATGCGTCAATCTTTTCAAAGAAAATGAAAAATCTGGTGAAGCAAATTAAATTTCGGGGATTTTCCCGTCAAAAGAGCAGCACAACATTAACGTTGTCCTGACCTGTTTTTCCAACTAGTTCCCCGAACACGTTATGCCTGCTTTTAGACCATAAGCTTAAACAGTATAGTCTTAGCATAGTTTTCAAGGAAGCCCTCTTCATAAAAGACACTATCAGAAACAATTTGCAGGAACGAATCTAAGAACAACCGAACAGGTAGGTTGATCTTCTTCTGCAAAGTAGATACTTCTGGTTTCTTCTGTTCATGTTTTTCAAAAATTGTTAACAAATTTTCAAATATAACCAAAACTTATTTTGTAATGTTTTTTTAATGACACCTATAATTGTGATAAACGGTGAACAAGTTCAATTATTAACATGTAATTATTCGTCACAAGTTAGAATTGGCTTGGTTGAACATATTGAAGTTCATTTACACGGTTAAAAGTTGTTTGCAATCAGCGAGTTGAATCCACTCTTTAGATTTTCTTACAGAATTTTACAGTTAAATAGTTGTAACCGGCTGGAGAGATAACATTAAACTACAATTACAAATGTATTATAAATATAATATTATATTTTAAAGTGTTGGAAAAGGTGGTTTAGTATCTAGTTTCACACCTTCGGCTTTCTCATTTTCCTCCTGTGTATCTATTCCGAGTTATGCTTTCTGCTCTCTAATCTCTTTAATATTGCAACTGCAAGTCATCTTATCCCTTCCCTTAATTTTTATCTCTTTATTATCTTGCACGATGCCTTTTTCTCTTGTTAATCTCTTTCTTTCTCTTTCTATTTGGAAAAATTCTTCTATGAGTGCGTTACTTTGAATTACAATGCACTGCTTATGTTTAATTGTAATTATGCCTTGCCCTTTCCATGACAATGCGGATGATTTTTGAAAACGTTATCTATAATAATATAGGTAAGACATTGATGTTGATAGTGAAATAAGAAACTATGCCACACTTTTCACTATGGCGAGACGCCGTGAATTAATTATAGAAAATATCTGAGTCAGACAATCATATCTTTAGTATCATTTGTGAGTTACTTTAGTTGTATCCTCCTCGATCGCGGAATCAACGTCAGTTAGTGTGACAAAATACTTTTTGTGGCACAACTTAAATTTATCTACCTTACTCCTTAAATAAAAAAGTTCCGCATTTTTTGTGTTTTATTGTCATTAAAAGTTAGGGGGTCCGTCACAAATTTTTATCACAAAAAGTAAAGGTTGTAGTTTCTTTTCATGTGGATAAGCAGAAACCCGAAAACATGGGAATAGATCAAAAAATTATTTGAATACAATGAGCGCATCTTGAGATATTTTAGTTTACTTGTTCCTCCTTGAATTGAAGCCACCTAGTGGTCAAAATTTTTTTTGCCCATAACTCGAAAACTGCTAATCTGATTTTCGTAAAATTTTCACCTATCACCTTGGCAAATGGAATAGAATCATTTAAGCAATAAAAAATAGGAAGGTTGCAGAAGATGAATCTGTTCTTTCTATTATAATGAAATGACCCAAAAAGGTTATCCTGGGATTAAAGATACACGATGTAGTCAACGGGTTCTGAGCCGAGGACCCAATCAGTTCTTCACACAAGCCATAACAGTTAAATCTAGCAGTCACATTTTAAACTGAGTGTATAATAATATTCATGATGAGCAAGCTTGCACGGTTATAATTGTGGTTATTTCACACATATTCCTAGACTAAAGCCAAAATTACCCAGTCTAAACATATACCTGCATGCTTTGAGGGATCATTTGCTGCCATGTTTTAATAAGCTTTTTTGCTCTTTTTTGTAAGGCCGGGTCCTTAGCAGCTCTACGTACAAGATTGATATATTTTCCCAAGCGTGTTTCCTGACAAATATGCTTGTAAGAAAATCATGAATTATAACAAATAATCAAAAGCAAAACTACTCTAAAATGGAAATATTTACCTCCAATTCATCTTTTGTAACTGTTGTATTTTCTAACATCGTAACAATTTCAAGTGCAATGTTGGAATTCAAAAGCTGTAAATAATAAATAAATAGTAATAAAAATAATAATAACAACAATGTTTGATTTAATTCAAGGTCAACCTGTTTCAACACTAGCCCCTCACACAAAGAAAACAAAATCCCTAAAAAGTTTAGAATAGTAGTTTAATTTTATTGTTACTTTTGTTGACCGACATGGTGCTTCAGTTCAGAATATCATCAAAAAAAAGTAAGCAAATACAAGTTTATTTTATATTATACAGAGCACAAGCTCTGGTGGCTTTTGACAGCCAAGGAAATCTGTACATTAACCTCAGGGAGATTGCCAAGATCAGATTAGTACCTGAACCTGCTAATTTAGTTATAAGGTCAATTAATATATTTTATTTACACGATTATTAGGTATTTCAATCTGCTTTCAAAACTATCTAGTCAGCTTCTTACAATTCCAAATGGCAGTATAATTACTCTATCTGGATTGCCTTGTTCTACAGACCAATAGCATCTTGTCTGCTAAAATTTGCACTGCATTGTTCATGGACGTTGAACTGATCACCATAATGTTGAAAACTGTGCCAAAGACGTTCCCAAGGCCGGCTGTAAAAGGATTTGGTGTCGGGTTTGCACTCTGACCATGTGAAAAAACCTGACTGCTTAAGAAACAGTAAAGGAAACCAAACAATCTCGGTACAATGATGGTTCGCCTGTTGATATGACAAATCTGGGACATAGCCGAAAGGACGCTTAAATCCTGATGAAGGACTCGATTCTAGAACCGAAACAACCGTGAATATTGGCACATGGGATGTACAAACACTTTATGAAACTGGAAGATTGCCACAGTTATTTAGAGAATTCCAAAATTACAAACTGAATGTGCTAGGCATAAGTGAAATGAGATGGACTGAAAGCGAAAAAATGCATGACAACGGAATGACAATTCTATATTCTGGACATAACACCTGCACGCTCACAGAGTTAGGGCTTATACTTAATAACAATGCTGCAAAAGCACTAATTGGATGGAAACCTGTAAGTGATTAAATTCTCACAGGAAGACTGTAGTCCAAATATGCAAAAACTACCATCATACAAGTGTATGCTCCAAAAGAAGAGACAAATGAAAGATGAAGAAGATGTATTCTATTACACCATCGACCAAATTCCCAATCACGACATAAAACTTCTTATGGATGACATGAATGTTCAAATTGACCAATACAGACAAGGCCAAGAACATGTCATTGCACCACATGGATCAGCTTAACAGACAAATGATAATGGCGGGCGACTTCTCCTACTTCGCTCATAAAGGCATCCACAAAAAGGTTTGGCGTTCTCCTGATAAAACAATAAAAACGAGATTGATTATATCTGCATCAGTAGATGTTGGAGATCGGCTATGAAAGATGGAAGAACATTTAGAGGTGCAGATGTTGGATCTGATCACTAGGTGGTGAAAGCATCATTAAAATTGAAGTTGAAAAAACTTCAAAAACCAGCTAAAATCAAACCTTAAACAACTGAAAAAATGAAAGATAATGCCACTGCAAAACAATTTGGACTCAAACTCAGAAACAAATTCGAAATATTACAGCACTTTGATGACATGGACAGTGGGCGCTCTTCACGAAAGCAATAACATCCCGTGCAGCGGACACTATTGGGAAACAAAAGGGTACTGGTTACAAGATAGAACATGTAAACTTATTGACAAAAGAAAAGCAAAATGTCGATGTGATCAAGCAAAAACCGTATCACAACAAAAGGAAAAGTGTGAATCCATACATTCCAAATTCTATGCGATTACCCAGTTTCGACTGTACTACCTTAAACAGTGCACAACAGTAGAAAGCAATCCATGTTCCTAAAAAAAATTACAAGACACTATTTGTATGTTCTTAATTTTGGTATATCTGTGGTACAAAATGGTATACTAAAAGTGTCCAAACTCCCCAAATAGGAACTTCTGCCCTAAAAATAAGGATGCAAGTGAAAATAAGGATTTAGACTAGGAGGCTACTCTATGTACAAAATTAGAATCTTAGTATCTCGAAAAGCATTAAGTTTCAACCAAAAAAATGTACGGAGTTTTTAATCTAAATGTACCCAAAACTGCAATGAAAAAATTTGATTTTCTGTTGTTTGCCAAAGTCTGTTGTTCTGTTCCCCTTAAGGTGGCGACTTATACTGTATTACTACTACACATCATTACTAATAGTCCACCTGATTGCTGTCATTATGTTATATATTTTAATATGTTCCTACAGCCTATTTAATTGCTAACTGTTGCATATTGTCTACACTTAAAGTATTTAGTGTAGACAATATGCATTATGAATACGCAGGTACAGTTAAGGCATTTGATACAAAATTCAGCAAAATAGTCCATACTTCGAGTACCATTGTCCGTGCACTGGGAATTTGTTATAATCTTTAATATTGTAATTGTAAACTGTTTGTGCACAGAAGCTGATGGGAGTGAGCTGACAGGTCAGTGAAATTGTTTAAGATACTCTGTGCTTGGCGGCATCAATGTGAGATGTCAACAGTATTGACAGATTTCGTCCACTGCGCTAGCTTCTTAGTGGTTGCTCGTTGAGCCTCTCATCCGAGAAGCTGAAGAGCAAAACACCATTAGGAGAAAATTAGACGCCTATCTATCTATCCAACAAGAAGAGGATAGATGACTGAATGAAAACTGAATGCATTCGCGGGCTGCCCTGGCTACTGAGACTGCAAAAACAGTGATTCAATGCATAAAGATGCAGTTTTTTCTCAAAATACTGAATATATTGCGGACGATTAAAATACCACCAAAGAGCACAGACTGTTGATATTGTACGGTATGTGTCAATAGTTGAAAAACACAGCCATAGTAATAAAAACGTTGAAATTGAAATCATTGCCAGAGTTATCATTCTGTACTGAACTGGCGTGTTTTGTTAAATGTACTATATGCACACATACTAGAGGAATACCTTACCGTGCCGTCTTTATTTATAACTTGTAAAAGACGTTCTTTGATTTGATACACAGAACTCATTTCTTAATTCATTTCACAGAAATGCAATACAATGCATACATCGCCTTATGTTACAATCAACAAACTTTACTTCCTAGTCATCAGCTGTGAACAAAATTAAAGTTAGAGAAAAAAATCCCATATAAGGGTAAGTTATCTGCAGTAAGTATGGCTGTTAGCAAAGGTGAATCACTTCACTTAGCACAGGTGCTAAGGTATAGGTGCAGCAGGTCTGCATAGCAAACAGCAGTGGCGCCTACTTTGGGGGGCGCTGCATTTTTCAAATTTTTCTTTTGTTTATATCGTTATCGAGTTTACTTGTTAACTCAATAATGAAAGGATTATAGCTCTGATAAAAAAATTTCATACTATGACTTTCTATCATTTGCCCTGTACACCCCTCAGCCAAAAATGCGTAGAACATTCTTGCTTAACATATTTAATTTATAATGCTTATTTATTATTTATACAGTACCGTTTGATTGACAAGTGATAATATGTCCTTTTACAAGGTGTATCAAAAGTACGTAAACTGAACTAATAAATTGTTATAATATCTAGTCATTTCGCTGGTTATAATAAAACATTACAATACTTATACCATATACTGGGAGGCATATAAGCACCCTCCCAGTTTTTCAAGCCAAAAATATGTTTTTAACATATACCTGGTGTGTAAACCCCCCTCATGATTTTCTTCTGCGACAAACGTTACTCCTCATAAAGATGACTGTTTACCACTACTTAAATGTCATCCAAATTGTGCACATTGACATTCTCATTCGTTACCATTGCAAAAGGGTTCCATGCAACAATAAATTTTAGGATTTGACAATAATCGCAAATAAAAAAGTTGAGACATGTCTCATTTTACTCATTTTTTTCTTTGCTAGTAGGTAATGAAAACAAATAGACAACGGCTTTAAATGGAAAGTGCGGAATCGTACTACCAACAAATCGTTGAAGCAAGAGGGCATAACTAGGGGGCTAGATTAATTGGCATGCTCGGTCCCTTCAAGATCAGTGGCCATAAGTAGAAGCATGTGGCTAGTGTCGAACATAACTCTACATTTAATTACGTGCCACATGGCCGTCAGTTCCGTAAGTTTTCCGCATGTTTATTTTATGGTAATATTACCATGATATTATTGTTGTTTATTGGCAAAGAAGATTAATATCACAAGTGATTACTTACAGTTACTGAGTTTCAATATCGCGAACTTTGCATTTGTTTTCAACGACAATCAGCAGATCTTTCCCGGAAATTATTTTTAACAAAGTGTTTTTCCTTTTATTTGTGTTTTATGTTATAAAGACAAATTGAAATATAATTAAGGTTACTTACAATAATTTTTGATAATTCGATTTACTTTCTGACAAACTTTCACCCTAACTTAATCTGCTAATTAGTACGTAATAGCGTATTGTATGTTTATTGACATTGTGCTTTATAACAATGTCTCTGCCATACTTTCCATACTTGATGAAGTGACTAAATACAAAGCCATACTGCATTTGAAAAATCCTGTCTATTTTTAATCAAGCAATAGTTATCTAAGGACGGTTATTGCGTCACATTACAAATCTTGTTCTCTGCTATTGCTCAGTTTTTCAAAACATGTGCAGAACCGAGTGCAGATATCGCACGAATTTCAATTGCCTTTATCTAGTGAGTAAAAAATCTAATTAGCGTTGTTTGTGTGCATAAAATACACCCAAAAATTAGGTTAATAATTTATACCAAACATTCATTACTGCAGCTACGCTATGTATTTGTGCAAGTTTGCTACTTTAGTCCGTATGTGCAACACTAGCACTATTTTCATTTCAATATAATAGGAGCATTGGTTGGAACCAACCCGCTTTTTTATTTGCTTAAATGATTCTATTCAATTTTCTACGATGAATGGTGAAAATTTGATGAAAATCGGACTAGCAGTTTTTGACTTAAGGGCAAAAACCACTGGACTACTACGCAGCTTCAAATCAAGAAGCAACAAACAAACTGTAATATTTTCTGGTCATTGTGCTTGGATAGAGCTCTTTTTGATCTACCCCATGTTTTCAATGGTGGGCTTTATACTTATCCACATGAAAATACACTACAACCATTACTTTTTGAGATAAGAATCTTTGACCTCCAAACTTTGAACTACCATAAAATAATTATGCGAAACTTTTTCAAAGAAAAATTTTTTTGCTTAAGAAGGGGTAAGGTAGATAAAATTTTGCCAGAAACAGTATATTGTTTCGCTCACAACTTTTCACACGGTAGTCATTGCTAACTACCATAGCCAATTTTTCTAATTCTAAGTGCCATCTATTGTTGCAAAAAGCCTTGTTTTGATTTAGTCTTTATGAACCAACTTCTTTTTTGTATTTGTAGCTTTCATTGTTTTTTAGTTCATCTTTATATATGATGTAACAAACAAGGCATCTTTCTTACATTTACATCTCATATTATAGTGCACAACACACTCGGAAAGTTGATTAAAAACAATAATAAGCTATCCAAGAAAGGGATCATCAGGTACCTGGGTGTTAGACCACGGAAAAAACAGTTTTGAATTGTGTCTGCAGAAACATCGTTCCAAGCGGCACTCATCAAGTTTACAGCATCCAATACAGTAATAGACCGAGCCACTTCCGTTGCTGTGATGTTTTCATCTGCATCAATTGTTAGCACAAGCTTTTACAAGCCTGGGAGTTTCCTTTTTGCCCTAAAGCAGCATGGATTTGCAGATTTTCCTATGACAAACAGCCATAGCTTGTCTGAACCGTCCATATTTACAGTAAGTAAGATTGTAAGGCGTTCTTTTGACTGCTTGCCACCAGAGAGTATTTCATATTTAAAGCATAAGGTTTCCCTGTGGTAGTGGACGAAAGTAAAGCCCTGTCTCATCACAGAACGTTGTAAATTTCTGATGCTGAATAACGGTCTTGTATTTTTGGCCACACAGATGTTATCCAATTTTCAGCAGCATCAAAATCTGGTCTTGTTTCTCACCATGCTTACACTTAGAAGTGATTAAATTGCGATCTCGCCAGTGAGCAATCCAGTTAATTGATGAATCATAATCTACATCCATTATTTTCCCAAGGTTTTTGCTTTTCATTTAACATTGGGCCACTGATCAGAAGACCTCTACTTTTAGCTTGCTTAAACCATTGTAATAAAGCGTCTTCTACATCTTCATGAGTACTCTTTCTTGCTTTTTTACTAGATGGGTTTATGTTGCTACGATGTGCAGACAGTTTTTCTTTTGGTTTTAAAATCCGTGACACTTGTGATTGCAAAATTCTAAACTTTTTGACAACTGCACTTTGAGATGTTTTCTTGTCAAATTCGACAATGACATGAATTTTATCAGATAACGTTAAATCTTTCCGCTTGCTTGTTCCTGCTTCAGTCATTTTGAAATCACAGTGTCTTGCAAAGTGTGTACTGTACTGCAACACTTAAATGAAACTAAAACAGTGCGAATGTCAGTGTCTGCGAAATGACCGCCACGTGTTAATGCTTGTAATCGGCATTGTCTGTTTGATTGTTCCGTAACAGAGCACAGTGCAACACACGAAGTCTGGCCATGAAATTGGCCAAAAATTATTATTAAAATAGCGAGTTTTTGGTAAAATCCAGACATGGGTACTTCTGGACGAGTGCCTCCAAAATATAAAAGAGGTGACTATTTCATCATAGTCCATTCACCAAAGTTGCAGAATCACAATACGGTAAACAACAGATTTTCGCTAATGGGTTTATCACTCTCATTTTATACGGCGAGAAGGCATTGCAGTGACGTAGTGAGAAATTGGATCGGAGGGGATAAGGTTTAAATTTATTTAGACTTCTGAAAAAATTGCGATTTTTAATTGAAAAATATTAGTGTTATTTTGATTCACAGGCTAGATTAGTAATTTAATCAAGAGAAGTGAGAGTTTGGGTCAGAGGAGATTAGTTTTAGGTTACTTTACACTATGGAGAAATTAGTATGTGGTTCTCAGTTGCAATTAGCATATATTTCTATTCACTGACCAGCATAATTACTGTTTACCATATTCATAATTTCTTACTTCTGTAAATGGCGCCTATAAAATAAGCGTCTGCTCCAACGGCCGCTGTTTGACAAAATAAGAAAATACTAATTGTGTAACCGGCTGCCAAATATGAAGGTTTGCTTGGATCGTTTATCGATAGCTTGGACCACTGAGATCGTTTTGACAACTTCGATGACTTGTCTGCTTGTGGATAAGTTGAAACGGTAAAATTTAATTGCAGCCTACAGTGTTGTTATGGAGCCATTTCATGCATTATCAACCTATTTTTTAAATTTTGTAACCACTAGTCACAGATTTTGATGGTTTGGATATATGTTGTGGAGCTTCAAAAAATTTGAAATTAAAAAAAAATTTAATATCTTAAGCCGTTTTCAAGTTATTACGATTTGAAATTTGCACCACCCGAGAGATATTTGGTTGGTGAGCACTAATCATGCTTAGTGATTTTCTTCAATATCTTTATTTCTGAAGGTAGAATAATGAAGCAAATGTCATTTTTACCATTTTTGAGATCAAGGAATTAATTTAAACAGACAAAAATTCTCTAACACATCTCCCTCACTTAATAAATTAGGGTGTTTGAAAAAATATCAAAGGTCAAACTGATGACAGAATTACAAACATTGGTAATGCTAAAATGAATTCCCTGATCTCAAAAATGGTAAAAACGACATTTATTTTGTTATTCTACCTTCAGAAATAGAGATATTGAAGAAAACCACTAAGCTTGACCAGTGCTCACCAACCAAATATCTCTCAAGTGGTGGAAATTTCAAAACACAAAAACGGCTTGAGATATTTAAAAACATTTTCCTTTCAAAACTTTATTTTGAAGCTCTACAACATATGCCCAAACCATCAAAATGTGTGACTCTTGGTTACAGGGATGGGCTGATAATAAATGGAAAGAATCTATGATAATCCGGGTACATTATACATACTGATGCAAAACCACAGGGTACCTTTGAATACTAGACCCCAGCTACTCAAAGTGTGACGTCACACTTTGGTTGTGTATTTGCATACTAGACCCCAAAATTCATTTAAGTGGACATAACTCTGCTCATTCATGTACCTGAAGTGTGCTACTGGATACACATCTAGACCCGATAATCCAAGAAAACTTGTATATTTTGTAGGCATCCCTTCCAGACACTGGCTACTCGAACCTATATGCCGCACTTATGACTTCTTGTATATTTCATTCATTTTATTTTTCGTCTTTAATGTGGGGATGAAAATATTGTGCTGACGCAGGTGGTCGCAAACATATTGGTAGTTAATGACAATAATTTCCACAAATTGGACGGGCTAATGTGGCAAGACCTCGATGGTAAAAATGTGCGTTACGAA
This sequence comes from Clavelina lepadiformis, assembly GCF_947623445.1. NCBI lineage: Eukaryota > Metazoa > Chordata > Ascidiacea > Aplousobranchia > Clavelinidae > Clavelina > Clavelina lepadiformis. The sequence continues at coordinate 10,859,767 of NC_135244.1, forward strand.
TCAATAATAGAATGGAAAAAGGTAATTAGCGTCACCGCCAGCACGGACACATTTCACTTTATTGTTTAGGCTATTTTTCGTCATGAACTGTACGCAGCAAAATTTCCGATTGTAACTGTTGTAGCATAATAAAATACATGCTCACGAACGAACAGCAAACAGTGGCAAAGCCTAAACCAGTGGTTCTTAAACTGGGGGGCATGTAACATTCATAAGGGGGGCGCGAGAGATGACAAACTGTCTATTATATGAGCTATGTCTAAACATGGTTTCTTGACTTTCACTATAGGTTCATTTTTACTAAAATTTTAAAGTGTGTCACCATGGCAATTGTATTTTTTGAAATTTGGATTCTGAAATACGTCAATTGTTACGTCATAATATTTGCTGTTTCTCAGCATTGAAGCGTATTGTTTTTGTTTACTCATTCATGCACTCCTAGGTCGACTAACTGTTCTCTTGTGTTCTCTTTTTGCGGTGACCTGGTTTTTCTCACAACGGGGGGTGGCGTAACAAGAAAAACTTTTACAAATGTATCACTTGTAGAAATACTTAACTTACACTAATTGCATTTTCTTTAGTTTTACAATTATGATGTATACAGGAAGCCAGATGTTTTTGCTACTAACCTGTAAATATCCGATCGGTTTACGACGTATAATTTTCGAGTCATTAACGATTGAAAATTTGTGTGCAGTGTCGGCCACACATAATAAAAATAGTAATGTCGCTCACCTGGTTTAAATAGGGTAAAACCAACGTCAGCCAATATTAAAACCGTAAAATGAAGTAAAATTTAATTTCAGTATTGATTTAATAACCAGGTATTTTAGTAATTAAACTAATTGTATTGACACAAAATGAGTGGAAAAAAGAGAAAGTATGACCAAAATTATCTGAAGTATGGCTTTATAGATACCACAGCGAACGGAAAAGTCGTACCGCAATGTGTGATATGCTTAGAAAAGCTAAGCAACGACGTTTTGAGACCAAGTCGTTTGAAGCGTCATCTTCATGAATATAAAGACAAAGCCTAGGAACAAACTTGACTGTGTAGCCGACTTAAGATGTGCATTATCTTCTACAAAGCCTCGAATTAAACGTTTGGTTTCCCAAAAACAACTACATCCTTCACATCAATGAAAGTTAATTGAAAATAAATTGTTGTTTTGTTTAATGCTTTTTTATTTTGCAATGAGGTAGGGCGCGAAATTTTTAGGTGCCGTCAAGGGGGGCGTGTGCCAAAAAGTTTAAGAACCCCTGGCCTAAACGTTTTGAACATGCAAGATAGCTAGCATTTCGTTTCTACACATGAAAAAGAGACTAAAAAGTCTTAAAATTTAGCTCTTTTTCTATAACAGTGTTAGGCTGGCCTTTTGGCTTAATGAATATAATAAAAACGTCATGAGAGAAGGTTTACCGACGGATGCCTCGGAAGATTGTCTCCAAAATACATAGGCTTCCTGTAAATGATACCCGAATCAAGACATCAAACACCTACTGGCAAACACTGTCTGCTGGCTTGACTGATATAGGCAAAAATTGTCTGCTCGCTTGATTTTATCTAGCCAGCACAGAGTGTTTGCCATAAGGTGTCTGCTGGCTTGCCAAAATAAAGCGAGCAGACATTTTTTTGTTTTGAAGAGTACTATGAAGTTAAATTCAAACTTCCGGTGGGAAACAATGACTAAAATCGCGGTCAAGTAAAGATCGAAATTTGACGCAAAAATCTTATAGTCGTTTAGTACGATCGTTTAATTACAATGGACATCCTTTCCCACTGGAGGTTTAAATTAAACTTTATCACATTCAACTTGAATCCATTTTCGATAAGTTGAAAGTGATCTGCTGTCGTAGACGTCACTAATTAATTAGCGCCGGCAGACGCCATCGTAATTAACGACTATAGAATTTTTGGATATATTTTTGATCTTTTTTCGACGTTGCATCGCAATTTTGGACATCGTTCCCCACCGGAAGTTAAAATTCAACTGTATCACATTAAAATTGAATTCATATTTCATAAGTTGAAAGTGGTCTGCGTCTGCTGCAATAGAAGACACTAACAAGTGTCGGCAGACACGATCCAAACTAAAGGATTTGTGTCAAAATCGTGCGATTTTACCAGCAATCCGCACAATTTCGGAGCTTTTCTGCGAAAAACTGCGACAGGCAATTGAATTCGCGGTTCTTTTTGTAACAATTTGTAATTGTGGTGTTGTGAAGCGTAAGCTACCGAACAGTGTTAACATGAGACCAGGACCTCAGCTAATTTCAGTTTGTCACAATGCCATTGTTCTAAGTCAGGGGCGGGCAACTTCTTCGGTCGGCGGGCCTTATATGAGAAAATGAAGTACTTGGCGGGCCGGATTGCTGAATAGATTGGAACGCAGCTTTGTCTTATTAATGTTCATGGTCGAAAATGTTTGCTCATAAATGTATGTAGACCCGAACAGAACAAGTAGATTCATGGCCATCTTTCTCAGGTTGGCAAACTTGGACTTATTCAGTGACGCAATACAGGGATTGCGGCAGAATGTGGCCGCAGGCCACATTATCATGTAAGACCGGAAACTGTCTGCGGGCCGCTCAAAATCCCGTCGCGGGCCGGATCCGGCCCGCGGGCCGTATGTTGCCCACCCCTGTTCTAAGTGCTGAAGCTAGAATTGTACAAAGCCACAAAAATTAAGCTGGGATTATAAGATGTCGATATCCATAGCAAGCTTGAATGACTTAGATATCTCACAACAATTCTTATTTTCTTATTATTATGAATTTATGGTACAACTTCTGTCGCAAAATTTCTACAGATATTTTGTCATAAACGTTCTTGGTTTTGTCTTGTGTTTTTACGCAACAAACTTACGGTGTTAAACTGAGAATTTTAGAAATACTGTATAGCATGGTACACAAAGAAAAGCTTACAGCCCAACGTTTTGGTGCAGTAATTAACACTTTCGCAATGTGTTTTTACAGTAGGCTATGTTCATTACCAAAGCCACTATAGCCACTGTAATATATGCCTTTTTTTGGCCGGAATTTCTATGCATGCTTGATTGCAGAAATTTGGCGAACGTGATAATTCCAGTTCAGATTTAAACTAATAGAATTGAAATTATCTAATTTAGCAGTTTTCTGTTTAGAGTAGGCCTATTTGTAGGGATTAAATTTTGTTCAGGTACACTCGGCTCTGCAGTATAAAATTTTTTTGCCCTGATGCCCCTAAAGCTGTTAGATATGAGTTATTGCCGGTTAAGTAGTTTTAGGCTAGAAGGCTATTCTATGTAAAAAATTAAAATCTTGACATGTCGACAAGTAGTCAAGCATTAAGTTTTAATCAAAGACAACTTCTAGGGTTTTTAGTCTAACTCTAAACGTTGTACTATACCTCAAAAAAATGCAATACAAAGTTTGATTTTGTGTTGTTTGCCTAAGTAGCCACATTTTCTGTTTACCTTGCATGAGTGGAGACTTAGTCAAATTCTACTGTATATTGTATGTCTTGGTTTAGACTTTTTATTTTTGAGTTGACAAGTGTGGTGCAGTAGAATCATGCATAAAAAAGTTAACAAAACAGCCTTGATAAATTCTGTTCTCAAAGCTGAAATTCATAATCGGTTACAAGAAGAACAAGAAATGTGGAAACAACACGAAGCAAAAACATCTCAAAACTTGAAAAGAACCTCTAAAGTAGATTCACATTCAAGTTTTAAAAAAACTAAATATTCTCAGGAGAAAAACAGTTCACATAAATCAAGTGGCACTGGTACCCAATGCAAAAACTACATTTGTACCGTTGCTACTGAAGAACGTTGGGGTCACTCTGGGTTTGCAGAACTTTATCCTGAACGGACATCTAGCACAAGGGTTGAACCTGTTCTAAAAGATGACAAGGTCTTATCTGAAAAAGATAAATGCACACCTTTATCAAAAAAGAAGAAAAAGAAATCTAAGCATAAAAAGAAAAAGTGTTAAAGGTAAGGATATTACAGTCAATTTGATTGATGATGATGTGCATAAGATTGTACCTTTTTTGTTTTTGTATTATGATTTTGAATGTTATAAATGTACGAAAAGTGAATATTTATTAGGTCTTTAGGTAGTATGGAACTGTATTAGAATATTTATACCTTAACCGAGGAAAACCTTTGCATCACATACTGATGGGGACATATACTCAAAGATTTTTCATGGGCTGAATCCTGGTTACCAAGCTTGTCAAAGTAATCAGTGTGTATTAGGTTTTCTTGATTTAAGTCATACTGAGTAGTCAAATTATTGACTGATTTCATTCTGTTGCAATTAAAGTAACAAGTCCAGAAATCATATTTTATTTGGGTCATTCCATGAAAATGGGGCAAATAAGATAAAAACAAATTTTATTTTACCCTTCAAAGTTAATGTAGGGCAAGGGTATCAAACGTTTCCGTTTTCACATACAACCATTTTGTGCAGCCCCCGACGCACTTACAATTTTCAAATATTTAATTATTATCTTTTTCATTGCCTCATGTTTTTCAGTAGTCTTAAGCCAATAGGAAACCTTTCAAATTTTGGGTCATTTTTAATAACTGCGAGAAACAACGTAGCCGACGATACACGCCAGTTTTTGCTTGTTCTGATTCTGGCTGGTTTCTGCATTTTTTTAATGTAGTTCTAGAACTGCATTGAGCCGGTCTATGTTCCTGCACAAACACGCTGCTCTCCTGCTCTTTCTGTTTCTTTTTTAAGCCACGTGTGATTTCTTTTTTTCTGTTTTTAATTTGAAATGACAGTTTCCATCTTAAAACTTCTGATGAACGATTATAAGACAGTTTCCTTCTCATATCTTTAATTGTACTTTATAAAACATGTCTTCCGTTTCATAAAAAAAAGAAAAATTATAGATGAAAAGATAGTTTTTCAAGATATGTGGGAGGATTTGTATTTTATCACTGTTGTCGTTGATATAAGTCATTGTCTTATTTGTCAGAAAAGATAGCTGTTATGAAGGAGCATGACATGCGTCGTCACTATGAAACAATGCACCGACATAAATAAGATGAGTACAAGGACAAAGTTAGGATAGAAAAAGTGAAGCAACTGAAATCATCATTATGCAAACAAAGAAGTTTCTTTACAATAGTACTTAGTTCATCGCAGATGCTGTAAGGGCGAGTTTTGCTTTAAGTGAAATGATAGCCAAGTCATCACGAAGTTTCATTGAAGGTTTGTTTATAAAAGAATTTCTTTTGAAGGCAAGCGACGTTTTATGTCCTAATCAAAAAGAACTGTTTGAAGGCGTAAGCTTGTCACCTAATACAGTTGCAAGCAGGATTACAGAATTAGCTGACAATGTAGAGAAACAATTATCTGCAGCGTCAAAGGACTTTGAAGCATTTTCAATTGCAATTGACGAAAGTACAGATGTTTCACACGTGGCACAATGTGGTGTTTATCATGGGGGTAGACCGCAGTTTAAATGTAACGGAAAAATTTCTGGAATTAATTTACCAATATAGGGTACTACTAGTGGACGTGATTTATTTCAAGTCCTGGAAATCTGCAATGGGAAGCATGGTTTACCATGGGATAGACTTGTACGTTTGGCCACTGACAGTGCACCGGCAATTTTTTCCAGTAATGTAGGCGTAGTTGGATTGGTGGAAAACAAACTAAACAGCCTTGAATCCTATGGCTTCAACTTCGCTAGTGTGCATTGCATTTTACATCAAGAAGCTCTTCGTAGTAAAAGTCTACAAATGAAGGCAGTGATGGATGTAGTAGTTAAAACTGTCAACTTTAATCGATCTCAGGGGCTGAATCACAGGCAGTTGAAATCTTTTCTTGCAGATATGGACTCTTAATATGGTGACCTTAAATACTAAAGTAAGATGGCTGAGCCGTGGAAAGGTTATGAAGCCTTTCTCTGCGCTTAGAAATAAATATTTTTGTAATTGCGTCATCAACTTGACCTTTGATCTTCATTCGAAAACCCTAATTTATTACGGGAAGGAGATGTTTTAGGGTATTTTTGTCTGCTTAAATGAATTCCTTGATCTCAAAAATGGTAAAATGACATTTGTTTCCTTATTCTAACTTCAGAAATAGAGATATTAAAGAAAATCACTAAGCGTGACCATTGCTCACCAACCTAATATCCCTCAAGTGGTGGAAACTTCAAAATGTAACAACTCGAAAACGGCTTTAGATATTTAAAAAACTTTTTTTTTCAGTTTCAAAATTTTTGATGCACTACAACATATATCCAAACCATCAAAATCTATGACTAGTGGTTACAAAGTTTAAAACAATTTGTTGATTATACATGGAATGACTCGATTACCTTAATTTGCTGCACCGTATTAAACAAGCTAATTTAACCTTAAGTAATTGTTTGCACCAGTCAGTGAAACATGTACAACAACTGCTTTGTAATTTTTTAGCAATTCCTTGAAATGGGAGAAATTTGACACCTTCTTTTAAAAATTTCTGGAGCGGTACCTGGGCGTCTTTACGTTATGAGGATCACCTTGAAAAAGAAGCAAAACGACATAGGTTGTAGCGTTTAAAACGCAAGGTTGAAGAACTCTGGTTGCTAAAAAAACGATAGAAAATTTTCTTGTTTAACAGTCTTGCCGTTAAAACTTTTTATAACTTATTTTAGCATATTTCCAACTCGTTGATTTTATTTCATTACCTTCAAGTAATTTGTACGTTAATTTATATCATAAAAGTTAAGGTTTTTTGTTTCTTTTATCACATTAGCACGTATTGAAAACGTTTAAATTTACAATTCAACAATTTAGGTTAGTAAGTAGTATGCTAAATGTTTTTACATTGTGACCTGACTTTGCATGGATTTTTTATGCCATCACTTTTATTAAACTAACTTGCAATGAATATTATATGTCAACAGAATTTTATCTAATTAATGAAGGTAATTAAAGCATGTAATTATTGTAGCTTAATTTTGTTACTTTCAAGTGTTTGTTGACATGGTTGTTACTTTGTACAATCCAATATCGATATTGTGTATATAATACATTTCTTTTGTAAATAAACTGCGTTTAAGCCAAGACTGCTTACAATGGTTGCAGGTCTATGGTAGCCGCTATCTGTAGACTTTGACACTTTTCATAGAGCAGTCAAATGAAGCAACAAGATTAAGTTGCAGCCTTGTTATCAGCTGACAAAATCTTGCAGTACTTTTTTCATCTGATTGTAATTGTGTTTTTTTAGGTCAGTCTCTTCTAAAGAGATATCGAGTGCTCAGTATTGAGGGACACTACTGCTCGCAACTGTGCGAATCTTTGCGTATTATCTACGTTGTTACGTCAGATGTTCTTATTACGTTAACGTAGCTTTACGCGTTTTCTTATGCGAAACCTTCCATGTATTGAAAATTATTGTTTAATGCGGTACATGCTTCACATGCACTTTTACACGTGGGAACCAAATACATTTTGTAAGTAACTACAAAGTTTGCGCTTAAGACACGTCAGAACTAATTTTGTGAGCGAGTTAATCCACAAAGTTTGCACACGCTCATTTTTGGTAGATAAAACGTACATTAATTTATTGGAAAAATATTAATAATAGCAGGAATGCTTTAGTTATTAATTACCCTGCAAACAGAACACATTGTGACGTCATGTTAGACTGACGTGAAGTTCATTTGATGACGTAAATATTTCACTCGAAAACGACAACAAACGTTAAGTGACGCAATTACAGTTGCAAAGTACGTTAACTTAATCGAACATCAAATCAGCCATTATACTTCTCTGCGTAACTACTACGACATTATTTTACACCCGTTACCAACAAGAATCTACCAAAAAAGTAAATGTTTCAATCTTTAATTATTATCTTGCATTTTAGAATAAGAAATAGAATCAATTATTTCAATACCGGGAGGTAACTGTGTTGGGGAGCGCATGAGCAAGATAAAGATTGAAAACAAACAAAACCAAGCAGGTCTCAGGCTTTTCACACCCGATGCCTAGGGGCTTAAATCGTAAAAGTAAATTGCAGTGGAGAACACGCGTTGATTGCTCTGTAGGTTTGGACTATCCGGATATCGGTTAACCGAGGCAATTTTAGCTATCTGATATTCGGATAAAATTTGGTCAGTTAACCGGATAACAAATGCATAACGTTGTTAGTGCGTTATCTACGGTTTTATGGATTATTAAAAAATTTTGAACTCCACTGCTTTCAGAAACGAGCAGTTTAGCAGAACAGAAGTGGTGTTTGACTCCATGCTGAACTTATTTTAAAACCTGTAGCGGACTGGGTGGCATTTTTAATACCATTAGTCCATTACATCATTTCTTGGAAAAGTGTTCTATAGATATTGATTGAAGTTTATGAACTTGTTTTTTGATAGCACTTCAACTATCGTTTGATATTCGGAAACTTGCTCTGAATAACTTCGTGTGAACTTTAGTACGTTCCTAGGTTTTTTCAAGCACCTGTGCGGTGCTGATGAGAAATCTTTAATGGAAATGCCCGCTTCTTAATTTTATACTGATTATTATTTATCTACGTGTCAGCTTTAACCCCATGTATTTCCAATTGTCAACACACTGTTTTCCTCGCTGTACATGTTCTGAAATGCTGCGTTTTTCTTGTCGAACATTTTCACTCCCATCGCTTCACGTTTTATAAGCTCGCACTTCTACCAGCGAGCAGAGAGGCAAATAGAGAAAATCACCGAAACGAACAGATGAGCTTTCTACGCTAGTCATGGTGATTGCAACTCAATAGACATCTTATAAGCAGCGGTATTACTATGTTCTTGATTATGTGTAAGGTTCTAGGTCGATTCAACCCACGGACGATTCAACCCCGGAAGATTCAACCCAGGACCACTCAACCCAGGACGATTCAACCCGCAGAGGATTCAACCGACGGACGATTCAACCCAGGACCACTCAACCCAGAACCATTCAACCCGCGGACGATTCAACCCACGGACGATTGAATTGAGCACTAGACCCAAAAGAATGAAGCCAGTATTCGATATCCAGTAATGCTCTACTGCTGTAATGCCTTTGTGCTCCTGTTCCGAAGACCTGGTGCACCATACTGAGAAGTGTGGAACTTGCGTGATGTACAAGATCTATCATTGTGCACTTTTAAATTTTTATGGTACGATTGCAATGGCACCATAACCGTTAACCACGACGTACAGGCCTATTCAGAATGGCCTAACTCTAGATAGACTAGTGGTTCCCAAACTTTTTCAGCTTGTGGCACGCTAGAAAAATTATAAAACGCTCGCGGCACACTTACAAGAGAAGAAAAGTTGTTTTAAAAAAATTTATTTTCACATGTTAATGCGATGGATGTGCTTATTTATCAGCTATTGAAGCAGTTAGAGCGCTTTTAAGTCGCATATGCTTGTCTGCATGCCTTATTTTAAATATTTATACAGTTCTTTTCCAAAATTCCAAAAAGATTCGCGGCACACCTGAGAATCTGTGGCGGCACACAGTTTGGGAATCAATGGTCTAGAAAGTGATACGTTTTGATTCTACTCGTATGTGATGAACATTTTTTGTGTTTGTTTTTTTCCTTTACCACTTCTTGTTAGTATTGGTTGTACATCAAAACACTTATTGCTTTCTCCTTTCCTCTAGGCCTATAGCTTTGAATATTGTTGTTTTTCCCAATACAGTACTTTGCGTACATTTCTGTCTACGCCTGCTATTATTTTTTGTCTTAACCATGTAGATCCGTTATTATAAAAAATGTTCTCCTTTTAGCATTAAGTTAACATTTGTAAAGTTTTGAAAAGACAAAATGCATGATTTAGTTGGCTTACGACCTACGTACGTAAATATGCGTATTTATTTTTTTGCATGTTAACATATTAAAGATATTTTTATAGTCACCCTGTTTATAGATCGATTAATTAGAAAGAGAGTTGTTTTATTTACAAGCAAGCTTAAGAACATGGACCTGAGCGCAAACATAGCAGGTAGAAAACACAAAGCTGAAAAGTGTGCTATAAACGATAATTAGCACATATGAGCGATTGCACTCAGATACATCAATTTATCTGGCTCATTTGCACAATTGCCGACCTTTGCCGAAAGTCTGTGAGCCAAGCGAGTCTATTTGCTTCGTGGTTGGTCCAAATTAACGGTTCTATGTCAATTCAACCCACGGGCGATTCAACCCACGGACGATTCAAACAACGGACGATTCAAGGTGACTAACTTTACTTCAAAGAAATATGGTGTTTTTGCCTATCATCATGTAATTTGGAATGGATGCAACACTTCTGTGTGAAAAAGACCGCCATCATCAATGACTGCTTTGTGAAAATTGTTGCAGTCAACCGAAAGTGCACGAGGCATAGTAACCTATCCGAGGAGGGTCTCAAAGTGAGGACATGTCCCTAAAAAATTTTAAGATCAGTGGAATGCATAAGTATACATATTTTATGAATGATATATATTTGATACCTCCAAAGAAATGACAACCATATAAAATACATATATGACGGTTGGTCATCCCAAAGAGATTTAAACACATGAGTAGAAACTTCTCTTTTGCGCATGACGTCATGTTTGTTTCTTTTATTCTCTTGGAGCATATTCTACTTTCTCCACGGTCACGGTTCACTACATAACAATAAACATGCAGACGACGACAATGATTTTCAGATCTGTTTGCTGCTGGAACAGATTAGTCTTATTATTAGGGTGCAGTTATTGGGATCCATTGGGTGTTAATTTTAATTGAAATTAATTATTGAAATCAGGTGAGAGTTTTAGGTTCAGCAATTAACTTAGTTTCAGTTCCTTGAACTGATAATGCTGATAATTATTATGTTTGAAGTCATGTAAATATCTTCAACAGTCTGGGACAAATGTTTTAACACCATATGATATTAGCAATATTGAAACAGTGTAGTTAGTTTATTGAAGACATTGTGATATTTATGATAAAAAACTAATAGGCATATTTTGATATAAATAATATTTTGAGGCTAAATAATTCTCAATGTATTTTAAGATTCAATGGCATGGTTCATAAGAAGACTGTAGGTGTTGAACCTGAAAAAGATGGAAAAGGAATTATCTTTGTTACCAAAAAAGCTAAAAGTAAGCATTTTTTAAATAAATTAAAATTGGTTTGGTACTGATTATTTAAAACAGGTGGGTCCAAACGTTTTTTCATTGGGGGCCCCCAAAAAGTTAACTAGCGGCCCGTCACCATTCACTGTGTAAAGATTGCTGCTTTGTCTACAATGTAATGAAGATTGTGAAGACAGTAATAATGGCATTAGCAGTAAAATCTGTTTTGCATCTGAAAATGCTAAACAGTAGTAATAATTCCCTAAACACCTAAAACACAACAACGTTTTATTTGTGGTGACCTTTGATTTCGTTCCAAAAATGATGGCAATGCTGCAGTGTTCTTAGTGGCAGCAGCGGTGCTGCATCATATACTGAAGGATGGTTGTGCCAGGCGAGGAGTGAGTTGTGTGGACTAGATGCCAAGAACGTCACATAAATGTTTATTAGTCATTCTGGTTAATGTATTTTGGTTGAGACTAAGAATTTTTGCAATATTTGTAGGGATAAACCACGAGAACAATTATACGGGTTTGCGCAAAATTCAAGTATCACAAAGGTGGACGCGAACGAACTTCAAATCTATTCATATCTGCACCAAATGATAAAATTTCATCAAAAACTTTCCAAATATTGCTTGTAACGTGACTTAATTGCTAAAAATTAATGACCAAATAGCGATTTGAAAAGCAAAATGCAAAACTTAAATGACGTTCAATGAGAAATGTTGATTTTAGTTCAGCTTAAACAGGAAAATAAATGATCATTTGTTACCAATGTCGATAAATTCTTTTGTAACATTGTATTTGAGTTTGCAGATCACACAGATATTCAGCGAACCTGTTTGGGTTCAAATCGACCCATTATTTGTATGTGAATCCTAAAAATTTTTTTGGTTTTGCCATATTTAGCGTCACGGTAACACGTTACATCAGTTAGCTGAACAGGGTTTAATAGCAGATATTACTAAACAGTTGTGTATAATTGTTGTACAGTATTTGCTTAAAACATGCCGTAACTTAGGCAGCATTACAACTAGTAAATGCAAGTTTACAATCACCAATAGAATGCTTGAAAAATTAATTCGCAACTGAGTGAGGCACTTCTCAGTTGGCTGTATAAAAATAAAATTTGTTTCTTTGAACTTTCAACGTTAATTTCTTATTTCTGTATTAGTAGTAGTACTTGTCTGGAAACATAAAATTTTGTTTTGCTTAGGTCAGAACAAACCAAGCCAAACCTACCATACGGTTACTCTCAATCGTGGAGCACGCAGATCGTTGAACACAATTCGTAAAACGATGAGAAAAAATCGCTACCGCAAAGACCTGAGAATGGCTGCCCTGCGCCGTGCCAGTGCTCTTCTGCGAAGCCAAAAGGCTGAAAATCACAAATAAATTGCTCCAATACAAAGATTGGTGTTACTTGTTCTTGTTGCACTTCTTTTTTGTTATAATCACAGGTTTAGATAATTTATGTACGTAATCAGTGGAATAAGGCCCCCATTTTTAAGGTAGATTTATGTCATATGACAAAAAAACAGGTTGGCTTTATAATGCTTGGTGTTCAGAATTTCGAACATGTATGATGACATGATCATGGCTAATTGTGCTTAGCACTTCGTGAGTACAACTATCGATATCTGATATAGATGGAACGAGGATTAGTAACTGTAGTACGCTTGCAAACACAGCTCTACTTTCAAACAAATCTCTTTGGTCATCCTAATCGCCCGTAGGTTGAATCGTCCGCGGGTTGAATCATACGTGGGTTAAATCGTCCGCGGATTGAATCGTCCTAGGTTGAATCGTCCGGGGTTGAATCGTCCGTGGGTTGAATCGTCCGACCACCCAAATTAACAAGTGCTGCGTTTTGAGCACCGAGTCGTTGTATCGCGATATCGCGTTTTATTTATACCGTCCAGAAATGTCCAAATGTTCGGATGAAAACATAGAAATACTGATTTTAGGGCATTATGAAACCCTTCTGTGCAATTCATTGTTTTAGATTCGCAAAGTACCGCGTCGCCGTATTGATTCCTTAACGAAGAGGGTAATCTAACCTGTCGATGCTGGGCTGGCGCCCTGTTCTTAGACCACGGATATAATTGCTTTCAAAGTAAACTAAATGATCGTTGCAAGCAACCTCGTCGGAAAATGTGCTGGCAAGTTGTTCAAAAATACTCTCCAGGCGAGCGACTGCAACAAAAGACAATGCAGACAGCGACTTCACTAACATTTGGAAGTTGCCTTCGATTTCATACCTGGTTTTCACACCGAGCTCGTTTACTTTTTTTGAAACGGACTGAGCCAAATGAAAATAGCAACTGGAAACGGGTTGCTGTAGGATATTCAGTCCTAAATGCATTTATAGCAGCGATTTCAAAATCCAAAATTCCAAAATCCCAATTTTATCCGGCTGTGCCATTGGACGTATAATCCTGAGGGCTTGTAACATCTTTGTAGGCCTATACGTTTCTTGAGACTTGTTGGGCAAGAGAAAGTAAACTATAGGTGGTTAACTGTGTCCAACCTTGCAGTGAATTGCGTACAACTGGAAGAAGATGCCAGGAACGACGTAGAAATTTCTGTCTGCGAGAAAGAGGCCTTGGTTCCGGTAACGAAGAAGTTCCACGCAGCCCAAGGAAATGATCCGTTGCCTGTCTCCTTCCATCGAATCATATAGCACTATATCTAGGTACTCTGGTGGAATTTGAAAGTTAATCCCTCCTGGTACAGGGGGTGCTGCAGTACCATTTTGGCGTCTTCTTCTAATATTTCTTTCTAAAGTAGAACGTCTGGGCATCCTTGGAAGTACATTTTCGTCGACATTTAATACGAGAGGCATTCCAAAAATAATCCTTGTTGTTTCTCTACAACTATAAGCCCTATCGCGCATTTTGACTACAGTTGCGTTAGCAGTGACCAGAATACAATCTCCGACGTGGAAGTGGGTTCCAGGTCCTTTTACAATGTCATCGTAGGAGGTCATCAAAGTGGATGAACATTTATTGCTAAAGCATTGTCGGCATCTCCAATAACGTACACCGTCTGGTGTCATCCGTTTTTGTAAATAGTCATGCCCTTTATAGAGCAGAACAGTGCCTCCTCTTTTAGATGTGGAGTATTCCATGATCCCTTGCAGCTTCAAATTCGCTTTTACGCCAAAGAATCTTTCTTTCGTGGACGACAAGTCAAGTTCGCATCACGTCAAGGAATTCTAAACGCTTTAGGCAGGGGTATGTGAAGACAGGGGCGTAACAAAGTACTCATGGGCGGAGGTCTTTATGTCACTTTTATGTGAAGAACCCCCATAAGGAAAATTTACCTTTGAGAACAATCTTTTTGTTTACGATTATGTAGGGGACTTCCTGATCTTTACTGTTATGCTCGTATCAATTTAGTTTTAAATGTTTATTTTTGTAGTAAATGTTGTTTTGAATATCGATGTTTCCTAATAAAGCGATTGCAGATCATATTAACGATATATTGTTACGCTTAATTATTTCGTAAATATATGATGGTGGCTGAACCGTGTTAACCCAGTATATATTAAAATAAAATAGGCCTACAATTCATAAAAAAACGATTACCTTAGCAATCGTAATTGCAATAACAGTCGTATCCAGTGTTTTTGTGATCCTTCAGTTATAAACAGCCCTCGTTTTGCCTTTATTGCTACAAATATTACCTGCCAGTTTTTATAGTTGTTTTCAGGCAATTTTTTCCAAATTTAAACCACTTTCTTTAAAAGATTTTGCCGAAGTTACATAGTAAATCATAGTAAAGCATAACTTAGCTTGTACAAACTAACCAAAACGAAATAAGCAGAATTATAACCCACAGAATGCCTCTCTCTGCTATAGGAAAGTTTATTCGTTTATTTTCAAAATAATAATTGATTGAAGACAGGCAACTTATATTATTCTCAAAATGTTTGATCTCCTGCTTCAAACTTTTTTGCGGGCAGTCGTCATTCTTATCAACAAACAGTTGTTTCTAAGGTTTGACTTTTAATCGACGTGTAGGTTTTATTTATTTTTCGCTAAGCAGGCCTTACTCATTAGAACACGATACATAAACTTGTTTTCATTTTAACACAAGATGTGTATTGGTATAGTGGTTAAAGCGGGATCCGCACCTGATAACGAACTGCGTAAACTTTTTTTGTAAACGGGTTGAATCGTCCGTGGATTAAAAGGTCCGTGGGTTGAATCGCCTGCGGGTTGAATCGTCGGCAGGTTGAATAGTCCTAGGTTTAATTGTCCTGGGTTTAATCGTCCTTGGGTTGAATCGCTCGTAGGTTGAATCGTCCTAGGTTGAATGGTCCTGGGTTGAATCGTCCGTTGGTTGAATCGTCCGTAGGTGATCGAACAAACCTTGCCACTCATACACTCGAAAATGGTCTATTGATATAGAGGCATTTGGTTACATTATATCATATAAGTATAATAAAAGACTCATGATAAAATGGATTTGCCTTGGTGCCGTCCACATGTCTAACTTTCATCAAATGGTTACGGCAGTGTTCCCTCTTAGGTGCATGTTCCAGCTGACGTTAGCGCAGTGAAATTTAGTTGTCGCACATTTCAGTAATCCTTGCAAAAATTTCAAATACGAAAACAAGAACCCTTTTAAAATCTATTTCGGGATGTAAACTCGTTGTTATTTACCGCATATATTTCGTCTACCGCATTTACTTGTGTACCATTACTTATCAGCTATAATCAGGATTAAGCCTGGGCGGGGCCCATGGCTAAAATTGAGTCAGGGGGCTCCTTTATTGAAATCGTTCGGTATATCAATGTATTACAGTACTAATTGATCTGCTGTTATTCTGCTATATGCTCAAAGTTTAACGATCAATTGTCATGCAATTTATAACACCAGAAGTTCCTAAATGCTTTTCGTGTGCAAGTGTCACAAAAAGACTTGTTCTTCCCGAAAGATTGTTTTCATTTATGATATTATATATCTAATCCTAAATCGATCTTATCGATCGATTATACAGGCATAGTGGAATAGCTGAGAAAATTTTGAGTGATTTTGTATGAGCAAAAAAGAAATTTCTTTTATTCAGCAACAACGTGACAAGTTATGTATGGTTCGTTTGCTTGTCATCAGTTATTCTGCCAGTGAAAGTCAGCAGATTCGGATTTGCGCAAATATTAAAACCTGTTCTTGGTTTTCCAACGAACCCAAATATTTTTCAAATTGCCACATCTCTATAGGCTAATACAAGGCATGCTACTATTGATGCTAAATTGTGGAGATTGATAACCAATTCTAGAACAGCAAAAATGATTCTTCAATCGTCATGTTGTTGGAGATGTGAGTTTGAACGATACAATCTATTTGCTTAGAAGCCGGAACATATTGACGCATTTGTTAGGAAAATAAACCATTAGTCATCCAAATAACATAAGCTATAGCTCCAGAACCAGCCCAAATTAAACCACAAAACCTAAGACTTAAGCTGTCATTAAAAATTCTTCAAGACTTTAACCAAAACGTTGTTCTATTGATTCGAAAAAGTTTTAAAATAACTTGAATCGCATTGTTGTAGAAATTTAGGACCTAGGTTACACATGCGACATTATTTTCAAGCAAAATCGCTGTTTGCGGCCTTCCAAAAATTGTCGTAAATGTAGTTTCAAAAGTGTACGCTATACAGCTATTGTACGTTTATATATGAGAATATGTTTCTTTTCAAGGCGTTATAATACAGTTTTTGATGCAAAACAAATTTTCGATGGGGTGGATAGACGCGTAGATGTTAGACCTAGCTAGCTTTAAAACTTTTACCCCCTCCACACAATTCTAAATACGCTCCTGCAAGGTTGTTGTGCGAAGTTTGCGGGAAACGAAGACAAAAGAACATTTACCAGATAACCACGGGGTAAAACACGTTTATTTCATCCGTCGGTTTTACTTTATTTTGACGTGGAAATTTGGCGCAGTTGCAAATCTCTATGTAATTTATTTAATCTCATTGTAGCCTATACTGGCATTTCATTACAAAACCGCTTAACTGACTCGCATATAAAATCAGTACGTAAATTAACATTTCCATAGTGACAATTTTTTTGCTCAGCCTAAAAAATTTTCGATCTGTGAAATAAAAATTTACTCAGCTAGGTTTCTTAGAGATCTGGCCGAACAGGATGTCAGTACACAATATGAGGCTTCCACTGACTCCTGATAAGGTCACGTGTTCTTCTCGGGTTGCAAAACTATTTCTTCACAGAAACATATTGGGCTTATTGGCCAACAAATAAAAAAAACTTTTAAAACTATATTTGCAAAAATAAACTAAACTGATAATCATATTTGTAAAGTAAGGTAGCCTGCTGAAAACGCAAAGATATATAAAGATAATTAATTAATTAGTAATCAACCAAAGAATGTAAATCAAGGAGAAAAACGAAAATATAAAGGAAAATGTTCAAAGTGTTGCGCTTGGCGCTGTCGTGAAATATCCCGTCTCCCTATCTGTCAATTATGTTTCATTCTACCACTACAAAAGGGAAAAAAATTTGAACTTTTACTTAGAGCAATTAGAATCATGGCAGCAAGCTGTCAAGGAGATGAAACAAACTAGCTTAGATGGGTAACGTACCAGTATATCACTCCTGTAAAGTAGTATTGGCAAGCTTGCAATGTATGGCTGATTATAAGTTCATTATCTTATTTTAAACTCATCAGCAATAATTTTACGATTTAATTGCACACCCTTTGAATCCACACACAACCAATATTTTGTCTAAAATGGTCGTACTTTGCAATCTTATTCCAGCTATTAAATGTCGTTAACATTTTTTTGTCTATGTATGTCATATGTTTGTCGTTAACACATGTCGTCATTTACTGTGGTTATTTATTTTGTAGGATTAATGTTGCTTAATTATGTAAATTTGTCGTATACTTACTGTAAAAAACTGGTGTTAGCCTCTC
The DNA here is from genome assembly GCF_947623445.1 of Clavelina lepadiformis. Taxonomy (NCBI): domain Eukaryota; kingdom Metazoa; phylum Chordata; class Ascidiacea; order Aplousobranchia; family Clavelinidae; genus Clavelina; species Clavelina lepadiformis. The sequence goes on from NC_135244.1 coordinate 10,877,792, forward strand.
ATCTCATACCAGAGTACATAGGCCTACCCAGTAAACTGTAAACGTCATCTACTTTAGCTACTTCACTTATTTATAAATTATAGCTAACAATTGTCCCGCGCGCGTTCGGCTAAAACTTCTCTGGATCTAGTGTTCGGTCACCAGGTATTTCTGAACGAAGCATTCTGTGGAGTCATGTCACGCTTTTTACGTCATCATGACAGAATATTTCACAACACGGTCACAGAGGGAACGCTGGGTTACAAGGTAGGGCGGTAGGCTAAGGCGCTAAGCTATCAATATCCCACTTAGTAATCTGTCATACAATGACATGAATGTCCTTTATTCGTTTCTTCAACCCGATAAATGTATCCACAAACCGTTATTTCAAAAGTTTGATCAAAGGGTAAGGTATAAAAGTCTTAAAAACTCTCTGGTTTGATGCAGTCGGCTGTGACGGTGTTTCCATGGAAACTAACCTAGCCAAACATTTTTTGTTCATTACTTTATTTCAATCGAACAGTATATGATAGTAGGCCTAATAAGACAGATAATTTTGGGCAAGGCTACCTGTAGGTTACGTTTTTTGAGTTCAGAACCACAGTTGTTAAGTAATTAGGTTTTGTAACGTAATCTATGGCTTCTATCCTTTTGCCCTACGCTGTACGGTACTTGCATTGCAAACATATGGTAGCCGGTAGGCTATGCGCTAACATGGTCTTGATCCCGCCATTCTGGAAAGTTTGTATGTAAGTCTGTATATGATAGACTGCACAGTATGCAACGTGCCCACCAAAGTTTTTTGGTGCAAAACAGCTTGTCAGCTTACACACCGGCTCATCAATTTAGTTAAAATTGCCACGCAAAATATCACAGACTATAGACCTACTTAGTTAGCCTACAGTTTAAAGTATCTGCACGCATGAGAGTAAGCAACGTTGACCCAAAATTGTTTACTCTTCACGCCGAATTTTAATAAACCAACAAAGAAAAGCTGGTCAATTGAATATTAATTTATAAAATGAACAATTAAGGTTAAAATTTGCATGCACGATTTATCATCAAAAATTCATCCAGTCAGGGGTACTTAGTGACCAGGCCTATTGCCTAATTTTTGAATCCAATCTGACATTTGTGGTCCTAGACCCAAAATTATTTAGGCTGATCCACCTTACCAATAAGCTTTCCTAGTAGGCTAGAAAGTCCAGCTGAAAAGAGAACTTTACTATCTCAAAATAAATAGCCAAACAACATAGCAAATTAGCTAAATGCAAAATATATCAAAAATTGCATTGCCATTGGCCATGTATTCTCTTTTCTCAGACTAAATGTTTTGTAAATTTAAATAAATTTTGTTTTGCAAAGCAAAACAATGAAAACCCCATAATGTACTGTTACTTTCCCCATAGAACTTTAGGTAGCCGATATTACTGACACTAGAAACCAACCAATCGATGGCACTATGACCGGATGATTGTTAGTGATACTAATTTGAACAGGCAAGCATTGAAAACACAGTCTAATGAAAAGCAGTGAAATGTAAACAATGATAGCAATATGTATTGCAATGAAGTTTCACAATGTTGCAGTTTCACTCTTTAAAGTCCTACGAATAAGCATACTTTGAATTGGAGTAAGGTGCATGCTTATTTTTGAACACAGTGCAACATTTGCAAGATTGATTGATTTTTCGCTTTCCAATAATCCGGATACCCCGCTAAACCGACATTTTATTACGAAACAAAGTGGTCCGGATTAACAAGCTCTGACTGCATATCTTTGTTTTCACTGACGGCAAACGTTTCGCTTTAACGCCATGTGGTACCTTTATACATATACATGCTGTATTGTAAAACAATGGACCTATGCCAATGCTACTTTATCTCGACTAGACGTGTAGAAAATTTGGGACGTGCTATTGTTAAAAAACTCAACATTGAAAGAAAAACCATATGATTGTAGCTGGACCATATTAATATTTTTGGATGACATAAAGCCAAAGGCTTTAAATGTTACTTTTGAACTCCTTTTATCTATTTAATTTTTGACTCCTTTGCTTATGCTATCTCTTATTCTTTCTTTAAGTCAGCACAACATTCATAAAGTCCAAATTCTTATATTCCAAAATGTAATTGTCTTTAATTACACCATAATAAATTATGCATGTACCATTTCTAAAACATAATTTTTAGAGAGAGCTCTCATAAGCCAAACTTTTTAAAAGAGACATTTTACAATGAGAATTAAGCCAAAACTCTTTCCTTTTTCATAGCCCTATGCTTTAGCCAATCAGAGTAGACCACCCGTTAAACGTCACTTGTCGATGTGTCACAAAATATCTCCTTTGTAACCACTAACAATCTGACAACACTTTTACATGCCAGAGATATTGTCAACAAGAACACGTTTAAACTCGTAGCACTATAAGTATACTACAAACACTTGAAAAGCACTTCCCAAAACCACATCTGTCTATTGTTTGAAATTCAGCAAACTATTTACGTTTTAAGAATTAAATGTTTGAATGAGATGACTAACCAAAGGCAGTACAACTTTCTTAATAATATGCACAATTTGTAAATTGGTGTATCACTACAAATGTCGCATGATAAAGTGCCGATATAAAGATAAGTATGGTGTCGTATTTTTAAAAGTTTTTTCTTATATGTCAAATTGTTGAGGTACCCGACGTCTGGTCTAAATAACATAATCTTAGTATAAGTCCATTGTTTTTACAGTATTTAGGTCCAGAAATACTGCTTGGCATTAGAACAAAACGTCTGCCGCCAGTGAAAACAAAGAAATGCATGGTGTGTGATCAGAAAGAAAGAAACAAAAAATGTAAGCAAAGGAAGGGATTGCGGAGAGAAAAAATCTTGTACTGAAACAACTATTGAAAAAGCGTCTCAACATCAGTGGTAACCATGAATAAATATGTGCAAGTTAACAATTGCATGCACTACTGGTAGTTATGTAGAGAAACTCTGTCCAAGCCAGCGAGAGGGCAAGGCAAATTCAGGACTGGGTATTTCCACTACTGGAAATGGGCTATAGTACGACAAACAGTATTTGAAATATTAATTTTACTTTTGTGCCCCTGCAGGGTGCACATATATATTAATGTAAGAAGTTTCTATTTGTGTGGACATTCCTTGCCTCAAATTTCTTGAATCCTTCAAATTCTGTGGAATTCTTGAAACACTTCACATTTCATTCGCACAATAATGACGGATATTAGAACTCACGATTTAGCTCAAGCAAAAGCAGCACGGTTGTTAAAGAAACGAACTGGTAGTGTTTCATCTGCTCTGAGTAATGGAACTGAACACCAGTCCAGAAGGCACAAGGGATATGCTGCGTAAGTTTGGTTTTATGAGTATACTAAATATTATGTCTTAAAATATTTTATTTGGTTAAAGAGTAGGTTCTTTCTACTGGCGATGTACATTATTTTACGGTTAATGTATACATTTTCAAACATGCTGATCAAACAGTGCAGTACCATATCTTCCCAATTACTTACTTGTACTAGATTTCAAGCAACTTAATTCTTCTTCTGTGTTAAGCAAGGGCTTTAAGTGGATACCCTTAACTGTTTTACTGGGATGCCGCTGGGCATCCTGGCTTTGTAAAAATGGGTACCCCTAAAAAAGTACCCCCTAAAACCACCTGCTCCATAACTTTGTCAGTAGATCGGCAACCATACAGAGACTGTGATCATCTCACCCATTTGTATCAGCACCACAGACATTACACAGACTGGCTTGTGCCAGCAATGCAAAAACCGGGACCCAGAACACCTAGCGTAAAGACTACAGAATGATGCAATAACACCTTATACCTCCACAACTTTATAACCGACATCATCATTTATGGTAACACTCGGTGTTAGACGGTTTGGATCTCTGATGCACAATTACACACAACTGGGGTTTCTCAGCTTCTGCAGCATTCTAGTGTGATGCAGAGGAGCATTCAGCAGATCGCATACTTCATTCCTGCGTTCTGACATCTGAACACTTATCCCAGCCGGTGGTATGAAGTACAAACAAACTTGACAAATGGGAAATACTATTACCTGTATATGAGTACTTCTATTTCCAACTGGGTTGTTGGAGACCATATGTTTTTTTGCAAAACCTAGACATTTTTTATGGAAAAAATATCGTTTGACATTGTACAAGTTTCAAAATGAAATAAGTAACAATTATGATAAGAGAATACCAAATGTTTCAAGGAACTGGCCCCGAAGACTATAAAAATATCAGCAGACAAAAATAGTCTCGGGTTTCTGGGGACCCATATATATATGTGTGTAAGCGTTCATCATTGACTTGCTTCCGAAAACGAATTAAAACCAAACTTTGTAATATTTTGTTTAAGCATATTTTTAAGTTTGATAATTGTTTACTGTAACACTACAGCAGCAAGCACTTGGTATGGTATGTACCACATTGTACAAGTTTCAGAATGAAATAGATAATAATTATGATAAGAGAATACCAAATGTTTCAAGGAAATGGCCCTAAAGATTAAAAAGATCAGAGCAGACAAAAATATTGTCGGATAACTGGGGTCTGGGGACTCACATATATATTTAAGGGTTAACCATTGGTTTTCTTCTATGAAAAAGAATTAAAACCAAGCTTCATAATATTTTGTTTAAGCGTTTTTTTTTTAATTTTCACAATTCTATGCTATACAATGACCAATACAACTAGCACGTTCGTGATGTTGCACTATGCACTCATGTTGTTATAATCCTTAGTTTTTTGTTTTCTTTTTTATCTACTTTAATGATTCACATTGTTTTTTACTAATGAATGCTTGCTGACTTTTAGAAGTTACTTGTTTAATTCAATCTTAGTAAGTATATATGTGATATTTGTATATCGATATACAGTATTTCGATTATGCTTTAATGACTACAGTATCTAAATTCCATGTACACTTTCATTTGCTGTGTTCTCTCCCAACAAAATAGTAACTGTTTATTTCTCTCCATCTACTAGCAAAATTATAATTGCCAAATTCTAGTCAAAAAACAACAAGCATCCAGCATGAAACTTTAAAATAAATTCAGACTTAATTATACATGCATATACCTGTGTTTAAAAGAAATTTTTACACACAGTTTTAAAAACATAGCTATTGAGTAAATTTATTACAACTACTGCTGGCCGTTTTTATATATTTCCATTATCTGAGACTGGGTCCTGCTAACTGGATTGAGAATTTGCTGCACTATCATCTATTGCAGGGCTTCTAACACTATGGTTCGTGAAACCAATTAAAAACAAATTGGCTTGATAACTTACATATACAGAAATACACAAGTTTACAGAAATAAAAGTTTTTGTAACCTTCACACATAAATTAGAATGAGGTCTATATTGATTTTATAAATATAAAAGTCTATAAATATTTCTACTCTATACTGCATTTTTAGGGGCAACTCCGTATTTGACGCTACGGTCAATTGTTTGATAAGATGCCAGTCTGAACCTGTAGATTTAAAAAATATTTCTTATTCTCTTATTGTAATCTGTCCTGACAAATCTCATCCGCATGGGTTTGTGAAACGTTAGTTCATAAAAGAATTAATTCACTAGCTGAGCACCTTTTGTTATTTACTTTTTCTACTTATGTTTTTCTATTTTTAGATTTTGTGGTTGTGCTGGTTATAATTAGCAAAATATTACCATTACTAATTTTGTCCACGTTTTAGACCTTATCGGCCTCGTCACTTATTCTCATTCATTAGCACATGCTAATAGCAACCGGCTTAATTTTTCCTTCCCCACCAAGCTTTTGACAAAAAATTAAATGCTTGTTTTATTGAATATCCCCTTACCCATCCTTGAACACACACATTATACACCTAAATTTCCATGGAGTGCCTACAATCTTATGTGTAATAATAGTCTGATAGTATTTAATTTGGCTTATATATATTGTTTATTTAAGATGTTTACTTATTTTTTGCGAGCTTACGTTCGAGGCTTGCTAATGAATGAGAAAGTATAGTAGAGGTTTAAGATATAGAAGACAGAGCTATTAACACTAGAAAGACTGAAATTTTGATTTACCTAGAACGACGGAGGGTGTAATTTTGACACCCATGTACTTTGGAGTCCAGCAATCTGTTTTGTTTACATTTTTATTTAACATAACAACACAAACAAGTCAAACATCACTACACAAGTGACATATAATGCCAAAATGTGCGAGTATACTTCATTTGCAGCCAAGGCACACACGTTGTATACTGGCAGTGCATTTTCCACATAGGGATTTTTCACATTTGTGGAATCTGCCAACAGAGCGGTTCTTTTTGCAGTGGTCTCTGACTTGTCAGTTTTGTGTTGGTGGTTATTGATCTCCACTAGCAGCTGCTTCTTCTGTAGAGCGAAGCATTGAGGAACTTTTTACAGAGAACATCCCAAGCTCTTCTGCCAAGTTTTGCAGAAATGTCTGTCTAGGAAAAAGCTGCTCATCTACTGACAAAAATGCTCCCGGTTTATAGCAGGCAACACTTTTTTCAATAAATCGATTCCACACTGCTGAAAACAAAGCAAATTTGTCAGGTTGTAGTCTTGCTGATCGACTAGATTTTTTGTTAAATCGCCTTGATCTCCTTGAAACGATCTCTGGACAGCACTTGCTTACAAAATGCAACACCCCAATTCTTATTCCAAAGGTCGGACAACGGCATGTCACTCCACGTACATACATAATGCCAATAAAAGCTTCTAACTCTTCTATGGTAAGTGTAAAACCTTCACATCCAGTTTGTCGGTGAGCTTCGGTTATAGTACAATTTTGAATGTGTTCAAAAATAGAATCATCAATCATCAAACCATGCACTTGCTGGACTGTTTCTACTCACATTTCTTCGAGCATAAGAGGTTGCTACAGGACATTCTCTTAGGATGTTTTGCTGCGAACATCTGCCTCTTGAGTTTGTTCTGGGAACGACTGGAATCCATTCTGTACCATCACGTGCAACTAATGCGTTACTGCAGGTGCCTATTTGAGCTACATTTTGCTGGTTTTCTTCAGTTGAAACAGTGCTGTTCAGAACAGCTGTAGCTGATAGCTCTCCATGCTCATCAGAATGTTGTGCACTCCCTTCCTGAATACGCTGCAGTCTTCTATGCGCTCGTACGTTTCCCAAACGTTGTCGTTTGATTAAGAATTTCAACCAACAGTCATTACAAATTTACAAAGAAATAACAAAATGGTTTACCAACAAAAAGACTTCATGAAATTGTACCTGGCGGTTATTGTATGTCGTCATCTTCACTTTCTGTAGAATCGATAACCGGAATAAACTCCTCATCGTCGGACTCTATGTCTTGGAGTTCTTCATCCCAACATTCAGATGTATCTTTTGGTATGTGACGTAGAACAGATAAAACCTTTTCAACTGATATTATTTTTCGAGCCATTTGCTAGCCTACAGCCTGCACAAGTCAGCCAAACTACCTCGTCTACAGATGCAGTGAACAAAAACTGCACTATTCACTACAAATTCCATTTATACCTCGTTTGCAGCCGAATGCACACTACGTGAGAAATTCACTGCAATTGCGGATTTTGCGCCAGTAAGACGTGCAGTAGGCCTACGCTTCATGTAAGCCGCAAAAGAGACCGTGGGAAGCAAGAATGTAGAGACAATTCATCTTTGATGGTGAAACAATGCATGTATCATTGACGAGGAATTTTAGATTGTTATATCACAAAAGGATTTGAGATTCGTAGCTTTGGTGGGACCTGTTTGTGCATCGTACAATAGGGTGTCAATTTGACACCTTCCATCATTCTAGGTAAACAACACAGATTAGGGCACTTTTTGTACTCCAAACAAAGAATGGTTACAGTCCTGCATTAAGCTTATTAAAGGATTACGATTAAAGTCACAAAAGAAAGCGGTTCTACAGTAAACGACTTTGGGTTAGTACAACTTTATTTTTCAAAAGGTTTCAAAATGATACCCTCCGTCATTCTAGTGTTAATGTAATTAGACATGGCGCAATAAGCATGTATATATTTATTTATAAGATGCTACTGCGATGTAGTGCATGCCAGTAAAAGCTTGTTTCATTTTTTCTACTTCACAAAGTTATTAAACAAACAATAAAAATGGCACTGAGTTTGTGATGTAACTGATTTCCAGACTTTTTAAAACACTGCGGCCGTTTACTGAGGAAAATTTCCCCACTCCAGATCTTGGCTATAGCACAAATGGATTTGTCCCACCCGTACATCCAGCTAAATTTTACATTTAAATTAAAATATCTAAATTTTAAAAGGGTTTAGTGGCTGTGCCTAAGCTAAAATTTAATCATTGCCATCTTATGTTTTGTTATATTAGCTCCCTAGGCTAAAATGGCAAGAATAGTCATATTCTCTTAACAGTGTTACATTTTTTGACAATTTGCATACATGCATAATTTTTCTCCCACCACGCTTTATGGTTCAAAAATAAAATAAAAGAATAATATCTTAATAATTTGCATTTTAAACAGAAATTTTAATTTCTATTTCAGACAAACCGATAAGTGCTATGAAACTGTTTTTGATGTTTGAATTGTATTAGTATTTGCAAAACAAAAGTACGAAATGCTTTGTATAGCATTTTCAAGGACATGTACTTACATTCAATTAGTTTACCAGTTTATTCTTTGACTTTATGTTAGAATAATTAAGTAGGTGAAGTTTAAAAGTTTTTCTATATCTATTGTACACTTACTGGTACTATATTTTATGGTAACTATTCTGTAACAGGTCAGTTAGTACTGTGTCGTATATGGATCACCCCCATGATGATGATATACTTAAACAAACAAATCAATACGAAAATTCTTATCAACTTGAACCATTTACACATTTTCCTGTGGCAGAGATTGGCTTGATTTTGGAAAATATTTTATCGAGTTCCCTGGCCGATGTTTCATACAAACCAGACGAATGCAGAAAGTTAACAAAATTAATTTCTGATGTAAGCCTAAAATGTTTATATATATACTAATAAAGTTGTTAATTTATATTTTATTATTGACATAACACTGATGTTGTCTGAACCGTGTTAACCAAATTTTAAACTAAAATAAGAAACAGGATATAGTTTGGCACTAATAAGGTTAACTTTATATTTTTCGACACGAGCTTTCGCAAGCATAAGCTTGCTTCTTCAGGTGTACTGTGAAAAGCTTGTGTTGAAAAATATAAAGTTAATCTTAAGAGTGCCAAACTATATTCTGTTTCTTTTGATATAACACTGTGATATAGAATTATGGTTATATACATGGTAGTACTGGTAGTCTGTAAAAGATCACAAAATTAGCTACTGGTAATATATACAACATAAATGTTTATAGTTTCATCTAAATTTTGCTACAAGTTTATACTTTTAGATATGATGCTTGGAATAATGTAATGCTACTTAAATCGTAATTTGTGATTTTTTATGGTCAGGACATAAAAAGTAAAGTAAAGGAACTGGACATTCCAAGGTACAAAATCATATGTATGGTTCATATTGGTGAACTAAGTAATCAAGGCTTACGAATCAGTAGCAGATGTCTTTGGAATGCTAAATTTGACACATTTTCATCATTTGAATACAAAAACTCATCATTGTTTGCAGTTGCGTGTGTGTATGGTGTATATTTTGAGTAGATTAGAAAAAAGTCCGGAAAGATCGGTTTACACAAGCTTTAGTATGCAGCTTTTAAGGCTTTGTAATAAAATCCTTGCATCATTAGACTTTTAATCCAAAAAATGTATACAAGCGTCTATTTTCAATTTATATTTTTTACACTACAGTTTTGTTTTATTTTGCTCAGTGCATTTCATGAAATATTTCATCCAAATTTTTATTTTGTGGAACAGTGTAACTAATTTGTTTTAAAATACTAAAAACTATGTTAGAAAATTGCTGTAGAAAATTGTTTTTGTGTGAAATACTTTGTGGGTGATCATTACATATTTTCCACACTTTTCCATCAATTGATTAATCTTTATGCATGTTGTATGATATTTTTAATTCTTTGTCAGTGTCATTTGTAATATGTTTATGTGTGTATTAATTAATTATTTCATTGTCTCACATACTTGATTTTTCAATCCAGTTACAGTAGAAGCTTAATAAGTCAACAGATTGTAAATTCATCTGTCCTGCAACAAATTTTTCCCATTCTAAATTCATTATAAAACCATTGGTTAATAAATCCAAACTCCGCTGAATAAATTTATTTTTATTTTATGTGCATTGTTTATGTAAACAAACAGAGGCGCTTATTTTGACATATCTGACTGTTGTTAAACTAACTAAATCTGGAATCAGTAATAGCCAGTGTTGCAGCCAAGTCATTTTTTTCTGACTTGAATCAAGTCAAGTAAACTTAAATTGTGACTTGAGTCAAGCTGAGTCAATTTAAGTTGTGACTCATGTTAATTTAAACTATGACTCGAGTCAAGTTTTTGTATTTAAAGTCGACTGGAGTCATTACAACACTGGCTGTAACCAAGATAAACTTATTAAGCGACGTCTACTGTACTGTGTGGATAATTGCTTACCTGATAAGCAGTATATGTTTTTGTTTTATATTTTTGTTTTAATACTTGTCATTTTGTTTCAATAATTTTACTTCTCGCTGTTGTTTGCAATATTTTAGTTTAAAACAAACAAGATGCTTGTATTAGTTGTATATTTTTTCTAGAAATCATGTTTAGCGTTTAGAAATTTATAGCATTTTCGTATTGTATGTTTTTGTAAACTTATCGTTTTTAAACCACAAGCAAATAGACATCATCCTCATTTGCCGCATTGCATATTTTAAATGAATTTTTGCAAACACAATACATATCATGTATTTCCATTAGCATGCGAATTTTATTTGTTTACACAGGATTCATATGGGATTTAATGCAACCAAGTTGTGCAGAAAGATCATGTGTAAGTTTGCTTATAATGCTTTTTCACATTGGATTTCAGCGGTTTATGTGATATAATCATATAAAGACAGTAGTATATAAAAATGTTGAGTGTTTGCTTTGAATGCAAATTGCTGTCAGTAGATTAATTTACCTTTACCTTCAGTTTAAAGTTCTACTCGCAGATTTCAATTCAATAGCCTCATAGTTGCCAGGACAAGCCTACTATTTGGCGTTAACGACTCGTACTTCTGTCCAGTGGACAGCTCTAAATTTCGAAAAATGTGTCTGTGTCAATAAACTCTGTTTCACCTGACTTCCACGAAGGTTACCTGTCCTTCTTTTCCAGCACTTGTTGCAGACAAACAGTAAGATAAAACTCAAACTAAAACGTTTATTCGAAATAGTAAAGCATAAAACATTCAGTGACATTCTGTCATTTATATAACATGCCCAATGGTAATTATATGTGAGGAATTCATTCATTTTATTTTTTGTCTTCAATGTGGGGGACGAAAAAATTGTGCTGACGCAGGTGTTCGCAAACATATTAGCAGTTAATGACAATAATTTCCCCAAATTGGACGGGCAAATGTGACAAGGCCTCGAATGCAGAAACGTGGATGGAAGAAGAAAAACCCCACTAAAATGAACTCCATCCATACAATAGGACCAGAGTCCCGTTCAGGTGGCCTGTGTACGCGGTAAGAATCTTTTACACAGGTTGGCTGTAAGCGGAAGTAGAACATGGTCAGCTACGCCACTGATGTCCAGGCAGATGGTATGACCAGTTTGTTTGAATATGCATACATCGACCATGATGTATGTGCCAGGAAAAGATGAACATACCTGATGCCCGGTTGGATCTTGGAGCAAGCGATCTTGAAAATCCAGTTTTCAAGGTTGGGTCTTATTTGCCAGGGTGTGAATAAGTCTCTTTTTCAATCCAAAGTTTTTCTGTTTTGAGGTTCTGAAAAAAATATTTATTACGCAAGAGAGAGTACTAGACTTTGATTATACAACAACGGTTATTTAGACAAGAATCAACATAAAGAAAAAATAGATGTAGAGTGGTATATGATGCAAGAGAAAGAGAGAGGTAGAGAGCAATAATACTAATTTTGATAGAAACTACAAACGAGGTAGCGTGGGTGTGTAAAGTAGGCTAGCCCTTATACAAAATCAATTTATGTCGTAGATACACAAGGTGCAGTAGACAGCAAATACATTTGTGTATAAAAGCACACTCACAGAAACGTAAACGAAAGGGAAAAAGTACCAGTTAATAAACTTCTGAGAAAGTGAACGTAAATAAGTGTTTATAAGTAAGGTCTGACCACAGTGATTACAGAAAGCGGTAAAAATAAAAAGGTGTATAAGTGCTCATAAGTACAATTTGATTACAGTGATTTAAAATAAAGGTAACTTTAGAAGTGTAGAAACATGAAGATAAAGTTGAGTTAGTCGAGTGGCTGCCAGTCTGGGTACATGTTCTTAGACTGTCTCTCTAGTAATTGTGCTTTTAATTTGTTACTAAAAAGAGGTGTTGATGTAATTCCCTAATAGAGCCTGGTAAATTTTTCCATCGTTTTGGTCTACAATATTTTAAAGGCTGTTGAGTGAACTGCTTGCTGAAACAAGGTAAAGTGTAATATTTAGAACTACTTCTAGTATTTATGTATGGTTTTTCATTAAAAAGTCGTTATAACAAGAGGGTAAATTTTTTGTTTTTGTTTATTCGCATGTGCGTCTTTTTCAAACGAAAATACACACACACAAATAAAAAAGTTTAGAGAGAAAACAACAACAAAAAAAAGTGATCGTAAAAAATTCGGAATAGACGCACAGTTTAAGAAAGTAATGCATTTCGTAAATTTGGACTGGGAGTCGTTCTAAAACAGGAAGCACATAAAGGTTACAATCTTCAATTCACAGTGGAATTAAGATCTTCAGGGCTCGGTTCATAGGTACATTCACATGCTTCACATTGGAACGGCTTAAGTCTGTTATTAACACGTGAGACCGAGAATTTGGTACAGTTACATCGCATAAAAGCTGTCGTACAGCCTTCGCAGTAAATCGGTTGTTTAAAGTCTGGAGTTGTTTTTCGTGAGCTCTTGCTTCTTCTGATTTAAAGGAATTTTCCGCATGAGCAACCGAGCATGTTCGTTGCCCCGGGTGCCAAACTGGAAAAATCGTATTTGCGGTGTTCGTCCCTGTATCGTCGTACTTCGGTTTTTTCTTGGTTTTCGTCTGAGTCTCTGCTTATGTTCTTTCTCTTGTTTCCTCGGCCCTCACTCTCCTCCCGCTCCGAGGGTCGTTCATCAGAGTCGGGCTCCGGGCTCTCTTCCAGTGGGAGCCCCGCCTTTGCTCTGCTCCTCTCCGCATCCTTGGTGCTTTCTCCCTTTGCTCCGCGTAGTAGCTCAATTGTTTCTGCGAGGGCAGAAAACACTTTGCGACTTTCGCTGGGGATGGTGCTGATCCCTCCTCGTCCAATTCCACAGTCCGAGCAGTCGTCATCGGAATATCCCGTCCTTCCGCATTGTTGTTGCCTACTTGCATTCTCTTTTGGCATTCCCTGAATTTATATCCTTGTTCTGTGCAAAAAGAGCATGTGTGGATTTGTCCATTATAGCTTACCGCACATCGAATCTTGCCCAGGTATAAGTACGATGGGAGTTGGTGTCGTTCCATTGTTTCCTTGTTCACTTTATAGATCCTTCTTCCATCTTTAATTCCATATTTGTCGACCCCCAACTGGGTTGGGCCTTGAGGGTAAAAATGTATGGATTAAAGTAATGAATGTAAAGAATACACCTTAAATTTGAAAAGTTAAAGGGATAATGCCGTATGGCATGAATGTGTGGCACTAAACACCACATAATCATCGCCAGATTTAATTCGTGCAAAGACTTTCTCAGTCCGAGGATAAAGATCATACCATAATGAAGAAATCAGAAGAATTTCATGAACAAAAAAGGAAAATAAAACACAACGATGAAGTTGAGTGAACGAAAAGTGTCACGATCAAAAAGACGTGATAGCACCTTCAAAGCTTCAATACAACATCTTATAAACGCATTTGGTTTATGGATTGACTGATGGCAGTTGGCGCTGCTATCTATTCAATTGTATAATAATTTTTGTGTAGGCCTCCTCCTTAAATGGCCAGTACAACAAGCTTTTTTCCAAAATGTAAATGAGGGAAACTTTTAAGAAGTAATTAACGTGTACTATTGTTTTGCTTAAAATGTTGTAATATAATTGCATAGTTTTCATTTTGCTTTAGAGATATACAATCTTACATTCCAAGAACGTAAGCAGTGGTGTACCCTGCTCCTAAAAAGTAGCCCGGTTGGAGTGGGGCTCCTTATTCTGTAGCCGTGTGTATTTATGCTCGAACTCAAGAAAGTCCTTGTACGATCGACACGACACTTACTCATATTTCCAGATAAACACATATTAAACTTCGAGTTTTTTTGTTACCATCAAGGGCTACGAAAGCCTCACAGAATGGGGTAGCTAATGCAACACTTCGTCCTCCTGCATTCGACTTTTCAAAGTATGAAGAGAGTAAAAAGACATCATGATCATGACGTAGTCTTTATAAAAAAAACTGCGGTTTTTCCTGAAAGCATCAACATGACTTGCCCTTGTGCATTTTGTACTTTTTCGGTTCGTAGCCTATCATCATAAATTTGTATTAAACTTCTTACTCATACCGAGCTTTTGTTCGAAATAAATTCAACAATTATAACAAAGGTTGAAATTACAGTAAAACCGTAGAAAGAGGTATTACGCAAGGTTCCACGACATATGGCCGCGGGAAAGTGGCCGCGAACAAACTCACCGGGGTCAACTGAACGTGACGTAAATTGACCGCAGACAAACTGACTGTGACATAAACTGGCCGGCGATCAAATTAACCGTCGATAAATTGGCCGGCGATCAAATTAACCGGCGACAAATTGGCCGTCAAAAGGTCAAAATTTTAAACTCGGTAGTATATGATATGTAAAGTAAATATTTGTTTGTAACTATTTCCTTTGTTTTTAACAAAATTGTTTTTTATTTCAATACACATTGAAACGTTTATTGAAATAAACAGAAGTGACTAGATAGTGAATTAGAATTTTGACCTTTTGACGGCCAATTTGTCGTCGGTTAATTTGATCGCCGGCCAATTTATCGACGGTTAATTTGATCGCCGGCCAGTTTATGTCACAGTCAGTTTGTCTGCGGTCAATTTACGTCACGTTCAGTTGACCCCGGTGAGTTTGTTCGCGGCCACTTTCCCGCGGCCATATGTCGTGCTCCCATTACGCAATAGTTCCTCGAGTCGGGACATGTGTCGCCTCTTATAGTAATCATTGCGTTACCAATAACCATTTTTGATGACAAACTGATGTACAGTAACTGTCAATTTTTAAGTTGTCATTCATATAGTGACATAGAGTAGGCTACCCAAGGCTTTTCGTTGTTGGAATAACAAAAGAAAATTAGCTGTAGCCTTAAGCTCATAGGCTACTAAAAACTACAGTAGTTATAGACCAGCAAAATCCATGCACAATTTAAAATATCAGATCGTTTTTCTTTCGATTGAAATGGCTCAAGACACAACGGCTGTCTTTTGTTAACATGTCAATTGATTACAAGAAGGTGGCAATGTCATGGACTCATGGGCATAGCACAAAAGTCAATTTTGTTGGAAGTTATCGCGTTGTCCTATCATGCATGGGTGACTTCTCCTGTATCGCCTGCAATAAGGTGTCCAAACCAAAAGGTGAAGTTACAACTAAGATTGGTCAAAACCGTAGCTTGAAAGCACAATGAGGGTCATCAAACAACCGTATTTTTTTTATTAGAAACCGTTTTTAAGATACTTTATTTAATTAAAAAAATTATGATTGTTAAATTTTAAAACACTCATTCAGAGCTGCATTAGGGGATGGTGGTGACAATTTTTGGTGGTTATATTTTTGAATATTTATAATAGCTTGAATGCTACAAAGTTTGTATGAACTTAAAAAAAAAAATTTTTTGTCAAAATCTGAGAAATTTTCAGACAACAGAGATAAAAGTGAAAACATCTGATTCATGAATCAATTCGGCCGAATCGGGTAAAAATGACCAAATGTTTAAAAGACTTAAAAAGAAATTCTTGAAAATTTTTTCATTACAGGAAAACTTTTTGCAACAACGGCTATGATTTAAGGTTGCCCGCAGAATATTTTCGAATGATACGCACTAAATTGTTTGATAACAGTAATGAAGCAATCCTATTGCGCTCCATTAATCCAATTTGTGTCCACGGGCGTTGAGGGGGAATGTTTTGAAAGCTTGGTCTAAAATTCTCGCGCTTATTAAGCCCGCACAAAATACCCGCACTGTTAAAAAAATCTGACTCACAGCAGACTTAAAAAGACTGAAATACCGGTAACCAATTCCTAAGCCTATTCCTTAGTCTCAACCTTAAAAGCAATACCGGTGGGATATCCTACCGCTCATTGATTCTATAGGCCTCGTAAAGAAAGCTTGGAGTTAAATTATTTAATGTTAGCATAAGGGTTACTGGCTAGTTAATTATTTTGTGTTTTTTGAAATAGGCCAGACTCAACTGCAGAGTTTGGCATGAGTTCCGTTTTTTTATAAACTTCAGTGGTGCACTTAAGATGTGTGATTTCGCACTTACAGTATTGCATTGAATAGAACTTTTGTGCACTAAATTTTCAATTGATTTTGAGATTGGATTGGTCGCCCTGCATACATTATTGACACACTTCCATCGCGTCAGAGCATTTTTGCTCACCGCACTTTTCATTTTTGGTGTTTGGTACCTAATTGAGCAATTTTTTACATCGCGATTGTTGTATTCCATCGTTTGGCGCATGCAAAATCTTGCTGAAAATGGTCATACTCTGCAGTCTGGAAAATAGGATTGGGTGTGAAAACTTTCTACAATAATACGGTACGGTCCGTAGTGGAAAGTGGGGTACCGCATGCTTGAGGTTGATCAACGTGCAGTCGTGCACTCCAAACTTTTTTAACATCATCCCGATTTATAATAATAAAAATGAAGGAAAACTAATAATTTGAACCTTGGTTTACAAAACAAAAAAACAAAAAATTGAAGTTTCAGTGCACGCTATCACGCCAAAAGCTCACAAAAGCACACAAAACCATGAATGGTGATTTGAAATAAAAGAATGTAGCTGCTGTAAGAATACAAACACAACGCAATAACAAAAGAACATAGTCGTCTACAACCATCAACCGAGCATATAAGAAAAGTCCATTGATCAATGGAGATTATATATATAGTCCGAAGTCACACGCTTTAATATCCGACATGCTTCCATCCACACTGTTCCCTACGAGCTTAAAATTTCAGGAATTTAGCTCATCTCCAAAACTAAAGTAATAACAAAAATAGAAAATTGATTTACTTATCTATCTATCTATCGATATGACAAGTATGATATGATATGACAATCTAATGATACAATCAATTTCTTAGGAACACCCTACGACTACGCAGTAACGTTTTTCAGAAAAACTTCATTTCTTGTTCTAACTATTTAGTTAGCCTACTTTCAGCAGTGAGCTTCGCAAGGTAGTAGGCGACTGCTTTTGGTAAGATTTCATATTATTTTATCATTCACTAGAGAAACGGCGGGAAAGTCTTTCGGAGGTGTCAGCAATTCCCCTTCCCGAGTAAAGTGTACTTGACTCGAGTACCATTTTTTCGGACTCGAAACTACTCGAGTACTAATTTTCCAATACTCGGCGGTACTTGCAACGTAACTTCAACAAAAGGTTACGTACAAATACAAGTGATCTTACTTTACCATTTGATAATTGTCTTTTAATTGGTTAAGTCATGTAGAATCTATTTAGTTACTATTTTGCTTCTTTTACCTTATTAGTTTCTATACTTACTGTATGCTAATTACTGTATAATATTCCGTTTTGAAAAATAATACTAAGTCAAAACTTCTTACTGCTGAGTGCTGACTGCAGTTAATCTAATCAATTTGGTAACCTACCAAACTTTAATAAATGCCAAAAGTTGTTGTAGTATTGAGAAGGTTATAAATTAGGTTAAATTTTTGTAATCATAATTTTTCAGGCTTCCAAATAGTAAAATCTGCAAATATGAAGTTGTGAACACCCCTAAGCTATAGCTTTGTTCGTAATTGTAGCGGTTAAAAATATATAGTCGCATTTTAGCTTATTGTTTTCATTCTAAATTTTGTGACGCTAGGGTATTTTGGATTAGCCAAATGTAGTTCCTACGTTACGTAACTTTGCTCACCCTTTTTGTAAGCTAACATGAGTATTCCTTCTAACTCTATTCCGTATGCCGGTCTTCGTGAACAGTTCCAAATTTAAGCAATATGGTAAAAAAAATATAAAAAAATAAATGAAAAATGTGTGAAAATCAGACCTTGCACAAAGACTATGTTAGCTCGGTAACAGGTGGACGCACCTTGGTCAAAAATCTTTTGATTTGTAGGGGCAAAAAAGCTGAGATTTTATGACTTTTTCAGAAATTCTACAGGCCATCAGGCTTTGCAACTTTGATAAAATTCGGTTTTGCATTTTTTGATATTAACATATTTATATCAAAATACTGCTTACTAACCGTCTATGTTGACCTAGTTTTAATTTTTCGCTTGTTAATATTTGGGTCAGTTTGTCAAAATATATAATTGCCGCTGGCTTTCGCGAGGGAGGAGATGAACTTTTTTCTATTCATTGCAGTTCACACAAAAAGGTAAGAGCAAATAAGTCCCACACGTTCTTGTTTCCCTGATTCTTGTTGTTCACTGACTTTTATCTTTACTTAAGCTTTCATTATTGTTATTGTCTTCAGTCAATTTCTATGCTTTATTGTTTGTTGCATATCTTTAATCCCTGCCGGTATGTGTAGCCCTATTCAGCTAAAATTTTACCTTTTTGTTTATCATTTTTTTTTCTCTGATTTTTTGGTCATCTCTTTTGTACTTGAAAGCGAATAGACTGCCACAGCAGCATGCTCTTGTTGGACGGCCAACGGGTTTGCTGATCAGTTGCGTTTGGTGTAGCTGAGAAACTTGTGGTTAGCTTCGAAAAATGTCGCTCTTGAATTCCAGTAAGGTTGCCTGTTCTTCTCGGGTAACCCTGACGAAGAAGCACGCCAGACCAACGAATGGAAACTGATAAAAACTTTAACAGAATCAAACCGAATAAACCGAACGAATAATCACAATGTAGAAGAAACCAAAATACAACAATTTATAACGAAAAATAACGTAATTAACGAAAGAATTTAAATTAAGCAAGAAAACAAAAGTAATTACTTAATGAAAAAGCAGAGGTTGCGAGACGAAAATTAAAGTTGAATCCTTGCGGAGACTGCTTACATACAGGAGGCAGGTGAAACAAACTGCGTACATGTCAGACAGCAGCAAAGGCCAGCGGAACAGAAGACGCGTTCATGTCGGAAGGCACTAAAGCCGACAAAGTGGCCTACAAGTGTTCTATCCACTTTCCATGCCAAATAAAAATCCGACATTTTCCGGGTTATCAATGTCTGTCTGCGAGTGAAGAAGGTAAATAAATCTCTCAGCTGTTTTTGTTGTATAAACTGGCACAGCTGGCAGGATGAAGATGTCTGGGTGGACTGCCAACAGGTTCGCTGAGCAACTGCGTTTGGAATGGCTGAGAGATTTGGTTGGATCCTAGAAATTTCGCATCTGACTTCACATAAAATTTGCGTGTTCTTCTCGGGTAGCACTGCGGTAGAAGCAAACACGACCGACGTATAGAAACTGCTGATAAAACTTTATTGACAGAACCTAAGTATGAATAAAGGCACCGGTACGAACAATAATAAAACATAATCTGTAGGGTTTTAAACGCAAGAACTTATACTCTAATGGAAAATAATCAACGAAAGAATTAAGCGGGAAAACGGCAAATTTGGGTAAAAGTATCTAATGGCGCGGCGTTTGCCGCCACATAATCATACGGAGCTGAAAATGATAAATGAAAGGTCTACATTATTTTTTATAAATAGCAAATTTTAAAATATAAACGTTTTGGTTGCTTATACATCATAGAGTAAGTTTGTTTTCCTGGCGAAAACAAACTTTTTCATTTCATTTCTAGGCTTCTTTGATGTTTCCGCGAGCTACACCGATTTGAATCAACTGATGAGTAGACATGGAATCTGCCGATGTTTGACTGCATACCGATTCTCGTTTTTTCTGGACCTGTCTACAAATAGATATCTATAAAATAAAGCAAACAACAACAGAACTGCAATAATAGATACCAAAAGCATTAGTTTCACATCCTTCTGTAACGACAAGTTTTGTAGATTTTCACAAAATAACATAGCACTCATCTGGGCTAGGGAGTTTGCTTATCGTCAGTTTATGTGAAAGTCTATACTTGGAAATATGTTTAGTTTATAACTAACTGGTAAGCAAACTTCACGGCTTTTTTATTTTAGTTTGGAAAAGTTATTGTCTTTAATTTAAACATTAGACCATATCGCAAGGGTAATGCTAGGTAAAACAGCAACAATCTGACTATTTTGCGTGAAATAGCACAAAGTGAATGCAAACAGTAGGCTATATTAATTTCTTGGATTGGGTGTATATTTGGTTTATTTTATTTTAGATTGCTCTACCTAAGTCAAAGAGTTAACGTGATAATTTCCCGGTTTACTTCTAATAATCGTATAAGTTTTCACCTTGCTACAGGAACTTTGCCCGTAAATTGTGTAACGTCATCCACTTCAATTTGACATGACCACCACCCTGTAAAAAATAACGCTGCAAAAATGAAGTCAATTAGTCCAAGGTAAAGTAAAGTGTCGTTATAATGGTTTAGGCCAGCGACTCCAATTGCTCCTGCAAATATATAGATACCTTGTTAAAAATATTGGCCATTGCAGAAAAATATATAAATATCATAATGTCATAAAAGATAACTTAAAACTTGTTTGAAGATGAATACTTAGAAATATTTCTAGATGTTTTGGGGTATATTAAATTTATAGCAATTTATTGATGTAAAAGTAAAAATTTCAAAATTTGCTATAGCACCTGGTATCAAACAGGCAATAGTCATAACTGTAAAAATTGCCGAAACAACAGCCATCCATTTGCATCTATGATAACGTTTGATGTACGTCGAAGACATGTTTGTAAAGAAGCACTAGGAAAAAATTCACTTTACCTGTAAAATCGCGTAGTAAATATTGGAAATGAATGTATAAATTTGTTTTTGTATTTTGTTTTTCGTATTCCGGTTTTATCCCTTGAGTGTAATACAAATAGAAATACAGTTAAGCAATCAGTTTGAACAAATTCTAATATATAAACCTATTCGTAATGAGATGATGTTTTTCAACCGGTAGGCCACAAAAAGACTTGGAATTGAGCTTATTTTTCTTACTTTTCCCAAACACTGATTGAAATTAATAAAATTATGTCACCAATGCCATCAAGTAACGCCAAACATTACTACAGCAATGGTAAATTATTTGTCTTTAAATATCTTAGCATAACTTCTCTGATTCTTGGATTTTAACATTTTTAGCTGTGAACAGTGCTGCACGATGAATATATTACAATCAGCGTTTGAAGACTAATTCCTTTGTTGCTGTGCAATATTATTTTTTTATTTTGGTAATGGAAAAGCTTTGAACTTGAATTATTTATATGTTGATGAGTTATATGCACATAATACAAGGCAGCAAAAACTACTATGTATGTCGTTAGATAACTTTGAAAGATACTGTATGCGTGTAACCTGCAATTGGCCACGTTTTTGAAGAAGTTCTAGGCTACGTGTAAAAAGATGAGAATTATGTTAAAATTTGAAACTATATTCCAGCAAAATCCGCGAGGTCGGTGTGTTTTTACTAAAAAATGATCTCCAATGTAGTCGATTAGAGTAGCCCAATGAACAATTGTACAAAAAACTCTGATCATATTAAAACATTACTGAATCATCTAAATTACAGGAAAAGTGTTGGAAATTACATTGGCTTAAACAAAGAGATATCAACTTCTCATACCAATCTATGCTATTGATCTGCATGATCTATGCTTTTTAATAGAAACGTCAGTAGCAGGCTACTCTTGTCTAACAATAAAAAAGTAAACGGGTTTAATGTAAACTTAACATGCTAAGCAGTTCATAAACATGATTTACTTTATTTAGTAAAGACAATTAATTACGGCATTTTATACTTCTATTAAAACATTTCATCACAATTTTGTCATTTTATAAAAGTCTAAAAATATTTTGCCAACTACGATTAATTATAATCGGTAAATTACATTAACGGCGCACTATGGAAAAGTATTGGTCTGTTTCAAAAACACTTCTTGTGGTAGGCTATAAAATGAATAGCTCTTTACAAGAATTCTATATATTTCCACTCGCAAATCGTCAGCTTTTATCAAAGACTGTTTAACCTCTCCAACCGTGTTCATGATTAAAATCGAATTCGAATTGCCTAATAAGCTTTTGGCTGTTATCTTCAGCATGATTTCTACAGTAGAGATGCAGTCGGCAACGTAATAAGTTTCAATTGAAACTTTCATATTTACTGCAAGTTTTGCTGGATGCAAAACTCCTACGAAACCATTTAGTAATTTTCGCACAGCACAACAAAATGACGCCTCTGTTCTACATCTATATCTTTACTTACATGACCTAGTTGTACCGGTCTGATATACCTTTACTTTTCGAAGGCGTATGTACTTCGTTATACATAGCAAGCATGTTATATACAAGCATGTTCATTCTTAATACATAACCTAAAATTTTGGTTAATCATTAATGGAAATACTGTAACCAAGCAAATACAAACAATGATGAGATGAGAACTCAAGTGACGTCCACTGATTAATGATAGCTGGCATACAAGCCTACATCAAGAAGTCTTCTTGATGTAGTATGGATATATTCAGGTGCAAGCAAGATTTTTTTAAAATAAAGTATTTGATACAATCATGTAAACGATATAGATTAACGCATGTTTTATTACAAACTCTTGCAGTTATCTGAAATATATTATTAAAATTTGTTTTTTCACAACCCGACCAAACGTTCATGGAAATTATGCAGAAGTTTTTTGACTCTTGGACAAACCGTTAACAAAAAGTGATCCCCAAGGCGCCATTTTTGTAAGGGTAGAGATAGATGGTCTTAAAAAGTTGTCATAATTTGAAATCTGCTGGGTAAAGCTCAAATTCGAAACTAATTAAAAACTGCAGTTTGTAATACTGCAATTAAAAACTGCAATCGATAAAAATTCAAAAAACAGCAGTTTTGTAATACTTTTACTCCTGCTTATCTGCTGCAGTTGCAGAAGTATAAATTGCAAGAGACTGCTGGGGAAATTTAAGAAACCCTTTAGGTTTCCAAAACACTTTAAGACATTGCGCAAAGTGGCTGTTTGTAAACTAAGTGATGTACGTTATTTTTACAGGGACTGATTTCTTAAACGCACAACCACTTCAAAAATACCCAAGTGTGATGTTATTGTATTGCGAGATCATTAAGAAGCAACATCACAGAAAAAGATTACTATCTATTCAGTCACTTGGATCGCTTCCCCGAAAACCTCGGAAATATTATTGAAGAACAAGGTGAAAAGTTTCATCAAGATATCAAATTAACGGAAGAGAGATATCAAGGTAGATGGGATACTCACATAATGGCAGATTAATGCTAGTGCCTAATGCGAAGCTGTCCACAACAAGACTACAGACGAATGTCGTTCGTCATGACCTCGAAACTTAAATACGAAATCCAGAACAGAACAGACCTAAAACAAAATATAATCCGTTAGGCAAAACGTGAAAACCATATACTTATATATATAACTCGTAGTATTGAGTAGCCGACCCGCCGACACTACGCTTAAAACTGAACGACGTCCTACAGATGAAACCGCCACATATAGGGCGGCGGACCAATTAAGGCGGCGTGATTATGCGCCAGGCAAACAAGCAAGACAAAGGAATGTCACCACATTCTCCCCCGGTTAAATAATTATTAAGTAATAATAATAATCTAATAAGTAATTTCAATGTCGATAACTACAAAGTCCAGTCGCCATATCTTTGTGGTCGAGGTCTTCCCTCTATCGTGGAGCGCCTGATACTCGAAGTTTGTTGGTGTCCACCGTTTTGAATGTCAGTCTCTCTTTGCAGATTGTCACTAGTGCCTGTAGACAAACGTAAACCTGGTTGACATAATGGGGAAGTGACGTCCGACGTTGCGACTTGCTCAATTTCATCGTTAGCTGGGTTTACTTGTGGGTAAGGTGCAAGGTCGGAAGGTGATACCGTACTCTCTCTTCCATTTGGATATTTAACTCGAGCGAAAGTGGGGTTCACCATCATTAACTCAACAGGATCGCAGACTGGATCACCTTTGTTTCGCACAAATCGACGTAGCAGTACGATTCCTTGATTTAGTAACCATGTAGGCATCGAGCTTCCCAGAACTGCCCGTCTTGGAAAAGAAAACATTCTTTCATGTGGAGTTTCGTTAGTGGCCGTACACAACAACGACCTAATTCCGTGTAGAGCTTGAGGGAGAACACGAGAACACTCCAATGTTCTACTGAGGTTTTGTAGGAGGATAAAAGCAGTTTTATGGTTCTCCAAATTGTTTGATTGGCTCTTTCGCATTGCGAGTTCCCTTGAGAATAATACGGAGTAGAATAACTCGTGGCAATTCCTCGAGACATTAAGAAATCTTTAAGTTCCCGTCTCATGAAGCTGGATCCTCGATCACTATGTATGTACAGTATGCCGGAAAATCAAACAAGCAGAAAAGGTCGCAGAGACAATCGATAACTGTGTCTGAAGACATCTTCTTGCAAGGATAAACAAAAGGATAACGACTAAATTCATCAAGAATTACCAATAGATAAGGTTTGGTCCCTTTAACAGGTCCTTTGAAGTCCATAGTTTAACGTTCCCATGGGTGAGTAGCTTTCACGAGTGTTTCAGGCTGTCTTTTAAAAAAGCGGGGTTTAATCTCGGTGCAAACACGACAGGACTTACAAGCGGTTCTTGCTTCCTCGCTGGTGTATGGAAGGTTTCGAACACGAATGAAATGATAAGGTCGAGCGTAGCCCGGATGTATGCGGGAATCATGAAGCGATGACAAGTCTTTTAGGCAATCCACCATGGCACAAACTCTTGAAAGGGCGTCGGGGACAACTTTTTCCTTCCATAGCCTGTAGTGAATTTCATAGTGGAAAGGACTCAGTTCTAGACGCCACATCAGTATTCTGTTATCTTTAACTTTTCTTTTGTTGGTTTTACTGAACATAAAGGAAACCGATCGTTGGTCCGTTACTAGTGTGAAAGTTCTCCCTTTCAGGTAGTGGTCCCATTTACGGACCGCTTCTATTATAGCAGTAGCTTTTTTCTCAATAGAAGGATAATGTCGTTCACATTTACTGAGTGTCCGAGACATGGACGCCACTGGGCGCCCTCCTTGTGACAAAGTGGCTGCAACGGTGTAGTCGGATGCATCGCACTCAAACTCGAACAGCAGATCTTCACAGATACTACTGAGACTAGCTTCAACAATTTCTTCTTTTAACTCGGCAAAAGCATTTGACGCCTTAGCGTTCAAAGGGAAATCGGTTGCCTTAAAAAGGGGGCCAGCTTTTCCGGAAAAATTCTCGATCCATTTGGAATTGTATGCAAACATGCCACAAATTCTTTTAAGTTCCCGAGGGGATTTCGGTGGAGACATGTCAAGTAGAAGGTGGAGGCTTTTCCGGGTCCGGCTTCACTTGATTGTGGGATATCTGGTACCCAAACAGGTTTATGGTTTGCTGATGCAGCTTCGACTTCTTTTCGTTGAAAGTTAATCCGGTAAGCTTCGCGGCATTTAGTAAAGCTTCTAAGTTTTGGTCGTGCTCTTCAATCGTCGCGCCAGTAACTGTTACGTCGTCCAAATATGCAAATACCTTTCTTAGCTTATGGCGTCGCATGAAATCATCAATCACTCTTTGAAAAGCGGCCACACCGTTTGTAACACCAAAGGGAAGTCTTTTGTATTGATACAGGCGGCCCAAAGCTTCAAACGCAGCGAATGGGCGTTCCTCCACTCGAATCGGTACCTAGTGGTAGGCCGACCGTAGATCGAGTGAGCTATAGTATTTTTCCTTTCCAACCTTGTTGACAATGTCCTAAATGCGTGGAAGCGGGTAAGCATTGAGCAAAGTGAAGCGATTGACAGTTTATGAAGCGATTGAGTAGTCGACCATTAAACGACATTTTTCTCGGTTTCGCACCACTAGTAATTGAGCTCTCCATGGCGACTTGGACGGCTCAATGATGTCTTCGGAAAGTAATCTCTTAATTTAGGTTTTTATCAAAGCGGAGTCTTCCCTCCAGTAGGAACGAGTGCGAGAAGCGACTGGGTAGCTGTCCTTTTCCATAAACTCGAACAAGTTGGGTGGGTCAACTGCCGCTACCGCGAAAACCTTTTCCGAAGCAGCAGACACAACAAGAGGAGTTTCCTGCAGACGACTTCAAGCTAATTTGAGTAAATAAATAGAGTGCATCTAAGAACTTCACTAATGCACATCCTGAGATGGACATATTTCTTTATAAAGTATTTTGCTTTGAATACTCCGTGACAAATGAAAAAATTATTACTTGCTCTTTTTGTCTGTTTTTACAAATTGTCGTCTTCCTTGTGTAGGCTTAGGCGTACTTGGTTTGTTATTACCAAATTACTGCTATTTATTGTTCACTTCAAGCAAGTTTTAATGTGGTATTGGAAGCTTAGTCTCACAAATTACAATATGTTAGGAGAATCTGATGAAAATACGAATAAATGGGAGTTTTTTGTGTTGAATATATAGAAAAGAATATGCAGCACTTCTTCATTTAGCTAATCTCATTCTTTCTATCGCTTTTGCTCATTCTTGTGGTTTTATTGCAGATAGACTCACTACAACATTTAATATAGGCTGTTCCTTAAGATAAAATGCAACCTAGCTTCAAATTTAAAAGGTAAGTTACTAAAAATATCAAAATTCGCTAATACAGTAAAAACTAGAGCCAATTTGCAAAAACTAGCGGAATTTTCGAGTTCAGCGCCCCTGATATACTCTAAAATCGTTCTTACTTTTCATGCCAAAATTTTTTTGTTGGCCAGTGATAATTTAATCATCGCTAAAACTAACTACGTTAAGAATTAATTATTGAAGCTTGAGGTAAATATAGATTTTATTTTCAATAGTTTGATTGTTCGACATATATTGGGCAGTTTGAAACAAAAACCAACTATTAATTATTTACCAATGAATTATAATCACGAGGATTATATTTAGCATTTGCATTCGTTTGAAGGTTTCATCTAATTTCCAAATATGCTTTATGAGGTAAAAGAAAAACATCTTCATTTTTGGTTTCAATAATATTTTGTCCATCTTTATTACATATTTACGTATTTTTAGAATCTCTTGGTAGATACGTACTCAACATATTCAAACACTGTTATTGAATGATCAATCAAATTACTTTCTTTAATTTTCAAATACTGACTTATTGTTTCTTCCATTTCTTTTTACTAATAATAATTAAAATTTTACATTGGGTCACACAAATTCCTTAAAACCAGAACAAGATATTACATTACTTAAAATATCTCTTGATTTTTCATTGAGCGTGGACCACTTTGCTCCCTTTGGGGGGCGTCCTCCAGGTGGATTTTTTGTATCCTGTAAGGTTCCAAAGTTACTTCGCTTTCTTTGTGCATTCTGCTTCATTGCTTAAAGGGTTGTATTTTTGGGTAAGCACAACTTTTCCCAACTCAGATTTTATATTATTCAGCACTCTATTGAGAATTTTTGAACCAACACTAATAACATTTTTAACTTTATCATAAATAGTTTAAAGAAAATTTCTACCAAATATTTTCTTTTTTTCAAATCGAATATCTTGTTGAGATATCATTTTAGAATTTGCAAACTATTAATATTTGTAATATTTACAATATTTGCATTATCATCATGTATTCTATTTTTACTTAAATTAACAGGTTCGAATCCAAGAACAGTATTTATTGAATTCGGATATCTAAATTCAATTGAACAATTATTTTTAAGTTCATTTCTTGATTTTAATGTATTATAATGTGGAGTAATGGTTATTCCAATTTTAATTATCACTTTTCATTTTGATTAAATATTTTATTTCATCATTGATGTCCTCCGTATTATAACTACCCGGCGGTACTCTAAAATGTTTAGATTCATTTCCATTTATTATATAAATCAATTTATTATTAATAATTGCAACAGTATGCCAAGAATACCAAATTTGAGAACTTATTAAAAATATTTCATAATTCTTTTTAATATATTCTTTTAATAGTTGTAACGGCGCATTAAAATTAGTTACAAAATTTTCTAATTTTCGTTGACCTTTTCTAGAATCGAAGAGTAATGGAATTGATGTCTTTTTTATGTTGTGAGACAATTGTTGAAATTCACAATGTGAAATACAATCATAAGATTTAAGTTTTTTTTTAATAAACTTTTAATTTCTCTATGTAACGTTTTGTTATTATTACCAGGTTTTTTAGCTGCTACTAATAAATCAAGTCTTTAACAAAGTTTTTTGAGGTCCGGCGAACCGCGACGCAGGCCTTTTACACTTTCAGTGACTATCTTTGAACCTGCTAACATACTATCTTTTTTTATATATTTTTTAAAACCTCTATTTGTCTACTGTACTCATTTCTTCCAATAACTATTTTAATACTTCTCTTTCTTCCCATTAAACTCGTATTAAGTTTTGAAGATTTAGTTTATAATTTATTTATGTAATATTCTCCACCACTTAAAATTTAATTACTATTTATTTCCAATCTTTTTTGATAGCAATTCTTTTTCGTCATCTCCAAAACTATTCTAAAAATTTACATCATAAATCCGCAGGGCGCTTCGCGTCAATACCTTCACACAGAGAACGTTTCGCATCACACGCAGGAGGCTTCCTGAAAGACGCTTCGCGGTTTGCCTCTGGAGTTGGTAAAATAGCGGGCTGTAAGTTTTCAAGGATTTTATCTTGTCACTCGATCATCCCACCGGGAGCGAAGCGAATCAGTTTTCTTTTGAGCTTCTTCTATTGTTTTAGTATTACGACTAAAAATTTCTGAAGCAGATTCTTGTAATTGTTGTTTGGTTTGAATATGCTTTTGTATTATTAAGATATTCTTTAATAAAGTTATTTTTCTTTTTTAATATTCTTCTTCATTAACAAAAGGCATATTTTATAGTATAGTATATAAGTTTATAACCAAAACTGGTCAAAACGTTTTCTGTAACGAAGAGATTTGTGTGTAGCTGTTTTATCCAACACCATAAAATCATATGGTTCTTTAGTTGATTCGTGATAAATTGATTCTAATTCTTTTCTAGTTATACCTTTAGCATGATCATCAGTTATATGTCTAATATCTGTATTATATAAATTTCCAAAAATATAAAACAATTAGTATTCCTTCTGATATATTTCAGAGTATCAAAATATGATTGTGTGAGATAAATACAATTACAATTTTTATTCCTAGAAAGTGAGAAATATTCTTTTAATTAATCCATGTTTTTTATTATCAAATTTTATATAATCAAAAACTATTATCATTTGTGTGTTATTAAAGTTCTTGTACTGGTATAAGTTGTTCAGGGTTTAAGAAATTGTACCCCTTCTGCATGCATTTTTTGCATAGCCATCTTGCTAATTTCCCGGAAAACCTTGGTGTGGTCAGCGATGAGCAAGGAGAAAGATTCCACCAAGATCTGAAGGTGATGGCCGGCGCGCGCGGAGGAAAGGTATCAGGGAAGATGGGACTTACATATGCTGGCTGACTATTGCTGGAGTATTAAGCGAGACTGACCACAGCTTAAACATGCCAGGAAAAGCTACAAGCGTAAATTTTTGCCCAAAAACTCGCACTTTATTTGACCTGCAGAAGCAATATCCGTTTTAAGGAACAGAATAGAGCTGTACAAATGTTTATTTGAAAACCATTTGAGTTACTTTCAGTTGCTTGTAGTTCTTAAAACGTTTTATACAATAAACGCAGATGTCTTAAATGTTGTACTTTTTTGTGGGTTATGAGACAAAGTGGTGGGTGCCTAGCTCCAAAACTTGACGTGATAAAACAAACCGATGTCATTTTTGGATTCAGTGCCCAAAAGTTAGTCAAAAACAATTGTTAGATCGAAGTCAACAAAAATTGTGTTCCCTTGTTTATTGTGTTCTTCATGTAATTCTTTAGGATATTCTAAATCAACTTTTAATATTATCTCTGTTTTATTTAATCTCGTGAGATTTGTTTTATCATTATATTTCTCTTTTAACCATTTAAAACCACCTGTTGGAAGACTATTGACTCATTACCCAACCATATATATTGTTTTCATCTAAATATGTCATGTAATTTGATGGTTCATCTAGATTTACACAGATCAACAAAACTTCTTTTTTTTAAACGAGAACGCAAGTATATTATTTGAGATGTATTTTTGTGCTCTGATTCCGAATCTGCCTTTAGTTTGTCTTTAGCTCATCACATTTTCAAGATATCGTCGAATCCGTGTTTTCATAAAAAAGCATTAGAAACAGTAAACAGCTATGATACTGGCACTTAAAAATGTTTAGCATATGACTTTCTTTTGTACACAAGACTGGGGTCATCACGATATAACATCCAGAAGTAGTCCCCCATCATTCCCTCATTCCAAAAACCTTGGTAACGAGCTTTCATAGCTTGAATGCTCTGGTGAAATCGTTCACCTTGTTCGTCACTAACTGCACCAAGGTTTTATGGAAAGAAGTTGAAGTGGGAGTGCAGAAAATGCATTTTGAGAGACATGCGGCAAACCATTTTTTGTAAGCTTCAAGCAAATCATCAACTCTTGCCTGAAAAGAAGGCGATTTCGCATTTCCTAAAACGTTAGCACACAACTACTTGAATGCCTGCCAAGCACTAAATTCCAACGTCGACAATGATTTTTCAAAATGTGGATCCTTTAGCACTGCTCTAATTTGAGGGCCCACGAATATTCCTTCTTTCAGTTTTGCTTGGCTTATGCTAGGAAACTTTTTGCAGAGAAATGTGAACCCATTAGAATTGCACTTTCCCATTGCTTTAATAAAATTCTTCATCAAACCCAGCTTGATACGAAGAGGTGGCAAGAGAATTTTCTGAGGAGCTACTAGAGGAAAGTTTTCGATATTAGCCACTCCAGTTAAGTACGATTCTCTTACAGGCCAGTCTCTTCTGATATAATGTTCCACAAACACAGGAGGCAGCAGTGTTTCGCGAATCCTCTCTGGATTCCCATCAAGATGCCAACAACTTTAAGGTCTCCGCAAATACTCCATTTGTAATCATTGTACTGAATAGCTTCCAGAAAGGCTTCGATGCTTTCATAACATTCTTTCAGATGAACAGAATGTGCTATAGGAATAGACGGTTTTATATTTCTATTGTTCAACAACACAGCTTTCAAACTTCACTTTGAAGAGTCAATGAAAAGCCGCCACTAATTAACATTGTGTGCTTTACCCAAATTTTAAAACAAGTTATTAATGTTGTGGCAGTAGCAAAGAGATCCGTCTACTGTGAATGCTGCGGCCAGGTCCAAGTTTCGCTTTCTGTAATGACTTATTACTACATCTTTCTCAAGCAAATGGTTTTTTTAAGCTTGATGCAAGCAGTTCTGACTTTTCTTTGAAAAGAGACCAATCTCTTATAAGGTCGTTTAAACGTTTCTGGGAAAACAGAATTGGTTTTGAACTTTCTTCTGGTTCGTATTCAGGCTCAGCTGAATTACTTGGATCTTCCCATCAGAAGCACTATCTTCAACTTCATCAGGAACAGATTCAAGATCTCCATGAGTAGGAAGCGGAACAGGAAGTGAAGCATCATGTGGTACAGGTCTATTCGCTGAATCTAAGTTGGGATATGCAATTTTACTTTTGGTTTTTGAAGAAAACCCTTTTACTTTGACAAGGCAAAAATAACAGTTTTGAATGTGGTCTTTTGGTTCTCGGTATATCATGGGAATAGCAAAAGGCTTCTATGACGTTCGTTTCTGCAGCCAATTGTGTAAACCAGTTGAACAAGCTGTACATATTTGATGTGGTGCCCACTCTTTTTCTTGGTCTCCTAATGGGCAGCCAAAGTACAACTTGTACATCTTCTTGATATCTGAAGTGATACTTCGTTGCTTACCTTTGATTGTATTGATCTACAATATTGATTAAAATCTGCCATTAACAAACATTGTGAAAACCAAACAGTTTCTTTCATATTTTCTGCTGCAGTGCTACAAGCACTATCTACATGTGGAATTAACTGCTCAATATACCACTTATTTTGCAAAAGGTTGGCAAAAGATTCTCCCTATAATAGGCTATTATAGCTTAACAACTAAAAATTTAAAATGCAAATATCTCCAAAACCTGATGTGCTAGAAACAAAATAAGGGTATTTTCGGAATCAGCGTCAAAAACCCTTTACGAATTACCTAATGGCATCTCTTGAAATTGGCTGTTGACTAGTGTTAATTTTTCATATATTTATTATTTGCTTTAGCATATCTATTTGCTACATAAGAAACACCACCTCTCATACCTTTTTCTATAAAATATACTGATCAATATCTGATATTACTTCTAATTTTATTTCTGTTATTTTAATATTTCTGTTATTTTAATATTAGTATTGTACCTCGTGGAACAACAATGCACTGAACAAAATGAGGCGCCATTTGCAGTTTACTAGTAGACTACCTAAAATGATTATATGCTACCCTTTCTCTCTTTCTTTTCGAAGCCCACTTCTTTTTCTCAGGAGGGTCGTGGAAACAGCAGCTTTAGGAGTTCCCTAAACAGTTAGCAATCTTTCACCAAGTCTGCCAGTTTGGCTAGAGGGATACCTAGTCGTGACCAGGCCAGATCAGTTATGTTATTGTACCCAGGGCTTCCCAAACTGGGGGTCGCGACCCAGCAAGGGGTCGCGTAACGAACTTCAGGGGTCGCAGAGCGTATACCAATTTTACACGAAGTACAAAATACAATCAAAACAAAATATCGTTCCAGCCTAATCAACATTGAAACCGCCTTGAGACCAGCATTAACATATATTGAGCCACGGCTGGACTTGCTTTGTAGCAGAAAGCAGTCGCACCAATCACACTAAATAAATGTGTGTGCTTTTTTGTTTCCAGTAGCCTACATATGTGTAAAGTAGTAAGTAGGCTTTGAGTACTGGTTGCTTGAATTCAGTCTTTGCATCTCAATAAATGTCACTAATGACTAATGTATATTTCGCACTGCTAATCAATTTAAACGTGAAGGGTCGCGGAAAACTTCCGAAGTTTGAAAGGGGTCGCGAGCAAAAAAGTTTGGGAAGCCCTGATTGTACCAACTGGTTCTTGGTTGACTCGATGGTCCTTTACCGATTGGAGCGGCAAGCATAACTTTTCTAATTTGAGTGTCCATGACAATGTCCTGTCTTCCTTCACTTGTGATGGATGAGATACAAATACAATTGCGCAACTACCCTATACTTAAAAAAACAGCGTCGGCTTGAAAATATTAATACAGTATACCGATAGCCATCACTGTAATGTTGCATTAGCAAATAAAACTGTGTATAGTTAGCATGTAGCGGTATATTTAGGGTTGCGTTGAGGGGAGCCAAAAAGCTTTAATATCCGAGCTTGGCTACCCCGCCCAAAATGGGCGAAGCGCAAAACTCTTGTGTTTGTGCGCCTCAAATGCCGCTTTACCTTAAAACGCCTTAAAACGCCTTAAAACGCCAACTTAGAACGCCAACTTACAACGTACTCACTTCACAATGAGTTTAGTAATACCGTTTTCTTTCAACATTTACTTTGGACAACTTTGATAACTTTATTTTGATCGACAACTCGATCAAACAGTGAACAATTAATTCTGTATCATCAACTGGAATGTTCAATTTGCATTGTTGGAAGATAGGCTCTTTAGAAACTTTCTCTCCATGCTTGATAATTAATCAGAACGACAAGCAATCTGTTGCGTTTCATGATCAGCCAATTATGTTCTTAACTTTGGTCATTGTTATTTAACAACGCTGTCTGAAACTATCATGTCATTGTGTCGTACTTAATATACAATATTGCAGTGGTTATTATAGCAATATAATATAGCCGATGAGGAGTCGCAAAGGAAAAAAGCAATGAACGGGAAGACGTGAAATCACGTATTGGTGGCTATGTCCCAATTATGGTCCCCTCCGTAAATACGTTAGTCTTAGCAAATTAATTTTGAGTCATCGACGTGTGCAGCCGGTTTTCAATTAGTTTGAGTTTAAAAAAGTAATATTTTCCAGTAAAGCTGGAAAGTATTAAAACGAAGTAAACACGCAATGCGATCTAAATGTTAGGAAAATTAAAGGTTAAATTTAGGCAAAACTTTAAAATTTGGTTAATATTTTTGCATTATACATCAATTTATTTTTGGTAATTTTTGACACAATGTAGCTGGCCAAAAAACTGGTGGGGGGCCCTTGAGTCCCCTCCCTCCACCTAAATACGGTCCTGCGTCAGGGTTAAATTACCAAAGGCCAAATGCGAACCGGATTCGATTTCCAGTTGCGTAATTAATACCATTGTAATTTCCTTGAGCAAGGTTTAAACGACGCTTACTTTTTTTCAGTGGTCTTGATGAACAGTTTCAAATTCGGGTAATACAAAAAATTAAAAATATAATAAACAATGTGTGTGTCTATCGGAACATGCACGTAGACAAGATCGGTAGCCGAGACTCGAGCGATGAGGAATCATCGCCGAGTGTCCTCAGTGCGAAAATAAAATTTGTGGTACCATACCATACTAATTTGTCGGGAAACTTTTTTATGCCATTCATATTACAATAGTTAGGCCTTGTTAAAGGCTTCCTTCCTGATTTTATGGGTTATTGCAATGCTCCCAATACAAGCGAATGGAGTGTTACACATATAGCTAATACAGTTATAAATATTAACAAAAAAATTGTTTTTGTTTTCAATCTCATGACGCAACAATGGGTGTACGCGAATGTAGGCTACATAGCCTAGTTCAAACGATGCCTTGCACAAGTAACATCGGTGCCTAAGATTTCGTTAGCGATGTGTGCATAAAAAAGAAACATCGTGAGCTGAAAGTTGGCGGTAAAGTTATTATGAATATATTCATTTAGAAATATACCAAAATCATCTGCGGATCTTTTTCAAGACGATACAAAATTAATTTTCGGATCGGGCAAAACCAAGAAAAAATATTTCAAAAAATGTTGTTTCATTATTAACACTATACGTTCACTCATAATTTCCACTTCTATGTCGATACAAGAAAAAGGCTCATTCTTGTGTCCGTAACAGCACCAGACAACTTTTTAACTAAATGTAAACGAACGAGATAAGCCATCGCCTTGTTATCATATGATATCAACATGTTCCGTTACTTTGCTGTTTCATTTTCTTTGCCATTTCAACACTCTGTCACGCTTTTTTTAATGGAAGTCTTACAATATTCATGGAGCTTTATTGACAAAACTGGGTTTGCTTTTTTAATTGTCATAACTGCGCAACGTATATTACGGATGAGCTTGCTACGACCATTGCCCGACGGGAGAGTAAGCGTGAAAAAACTATACTTACACAACCAATCAGCGTTGCTTAAGAACAAGCGAAAATCAGGGAGATGAGTTTCATCCGCAATATTTTTTTTTGCTATACGCACTAGTGTGTTCGGTCTTACAGGTTGAAAAGCACTGGGTAGCATAGAAGGGTTTGGTGACACTTAATCACGCGACACTGAATCACGCGACACATAATCATTAGGACATTTAATCACGCGACACATAATCACTAGGACATTTAATCACGCGACATTTAATCACACATTTACAATGTTTATTTACAATTTACAGCAATGTTATGCATGGGAAATGTAAGCAACTGCACGAAGATAGACTAAAATCTCGCTTGACAGATAACGGTCAACTGTGTTTTGCACGCGCAGTTTCAGTGCCTCGTACCGCATTGGAATAGAAGGTTGAGTACTAGCAATTCCTTGCAGAAACGTTGCACGTTGTGACAATAGAATAATGTTAGATATTAATATTACATAGGTTATACGTAGCAATGCAAAATGACATGTTATTTCCTGATTGGCTAATGTGTTTGTATAAAAACTAAGGTTTGGTTAGAATCTCCCCTTCTTGTCTCTACACATAATATCAGTTTTACCTTCTGGACTGTTCATTACTGAATTGGAGTTAAAGTTTTGTTTAAATGTGAAAAGATGATGAAAATGTTTCTATTGTGATACAACTTACTTCGGACAATATAACAATTAAGTTAGACTTTATGAAGCTGGTGTTGATTTAAAGCAGTGTTTCCCAAACTTTTTTTCCGATAACGCCCCCCTGGACAACTTACTGACTATCAAACGCCCATTTAACAAAAAAGTAACAACAAATTTACTATCCATTCGAGAAGCAAGGAAAAAGCACATGCACGCTTGCAAAACCAGCACTAAAATTAGCCTGAAATTTTTACAATTACTCGACGTACGATGGGTCAATTTTGACAGCTAAAACATTTCTGACACGGCAGGACATTCCTCTTTCAAACTGTGTAATCGCTTATCTTTAACTACATCGAAAAGCAAATAAATTGAACGTTTACAAGCCTAGCTCCAGCCATCAAAACTAGATAGCAGGGATTATTACATCATCCACCATTCAAGTCAAACAAAGCTTTTGTTACATCATAAACATGTTGTTACATAACACTCGTAAATCTCCTCGTCTCACTATGTCCAGGCGGTACATTCTGTTGTCCAGAAGCATTGTGACGGCACTGAACGTACGTTCTAATAAGTATGAGCTGGGAAATGCAATGAAAAAAATTTTTACCCGGTCCCACACGTGAGGATATTTCACTTTAATTTCGCGTTGCAGCCAAAATGATTGATATGAGATACGGAATTTTGGTTTGAGTTCAAAATCATTTTGCAAGAATCCCTTGCTCGGAAATATCAATGAATATGTCGATTATCCAGTCAGGAATCTCCAATTGTATTACATCCTGAAACCGAACTTCCATGTCTTCATGCAATTCCTGAATATACATGCTGTATGTCTCAACATCAACATTAGAAATACCTTTGTCGCTGATAGCAAGTTGTTGCAAGCTGGAAAACTGGAAGAATTGCGTCTAGCTAAATTTCGCCCATACAACGCAAGCTTATTTTTGAATCCACACAGTGCTGATTTTACCTTGATTAGATTTACTTCGTTACCCTGAAGGAATATAGGTTCAATTCGTTAAATTTGGAAAATATATCTGACAAGTATGCGATATCATTTCATAGCAATAATTTCTTTGGCTAGGCCAGGGTGACAGCTTTCCAAGAATTCCACAACAGTATCTATCAGTGTGCAAAATCGTGCAAGGCAGCTTCCCTTGGAGAGCCATCTTACTCCCGTGTGTAGAAGCAAGCGCTCAAAGGCCTCGTTGTTCTCTTTACACAATTGCTTAAACAAGCGTGTGTTAAGCGCATGAGCTTTAATCTCATTTACTGCCTTGATGACAGTCTTCAATGAGAGGTTAAGACGACCACTGATATTCTTGGCCACCAAATGCTGCCAATGAATCACACAATGAATTGTAAGCACGTTTGGATTCGCTGCTTTTAGGAATGCCATGAAGCCACGGTAACGGCCCATCATAGATGGGGCGCCGTCAGTTGCACACACTATGATATTGGTAAGTGGAATTTGGTTTTTTTCGAGATATGTTTTAACTTCTTGAAATACTGTCTCACCCAGAGTACCTGAATCCAGTACTAAAGCTATTGCCAACTCTTCATGTAAAACTCCATCATTCACAAAACGAACATACCCAAGTAATAGACTCATTTCCTGGCAAAGTTGACTCATCCAGTTGTAAACTGAATTCTGTATTCCTGATGATGCTGCATAAGCTATCTTCTATATAGGTGGCCATCTCATCCACCCGTCTCTGTACAGTATTGTTACTCAGAGGAATAGATTTGATAACTGTAGAAGAGGCCTTGTGATGCAAAACGGTGTCTAAAACTTCCTTCACTGATGGCAAGATCAATTCTTCGCCGATCGTGTGCGGCTTGCCTTTTCTTGCAAGCATCAAAGACAAATTGTAAGACGCACATTATCCATCATTACTTGTATGGGAAAGGTTTGAAAACATCGTGCCAACAGTTTTCCGTTTTTTCAAATTGTCCCGGACCATTTGAAAAAATGTTGCACTCTTGCCTACTTTATCTGGGTGAATTTTCGTTAAATGCTCGGAAAGTCTGGACGGCTTCATCGCTTCATTAGAAAACACTTTAGAGCACAGCAAACACATTGGCTGTGATTCGGAATTTGGGGCTGGAATTAATCCATACTGGAGATAACTTGAACTGTATTGCCTGCATTTTCGTTTGACTGAACTCATTATTTAGCACTCTAATGACTGAATAACATAAATATAACTAGGTACCAACTCACTAACTAAAATCTAAGAATATTGCTATTCACAATCACACTAGCTTCCTCGTGGCTTAAATACCCTTTGGCATATGCAACATGAGAAAAAACGCAAGATTATTATGACGCAATACTGTTGGAATTCGTCTATTAACATAATAATAAGAATAGTGAGACCAATAAATGTATTTTATTTTAGGATTAACCGAAAATTCTCAGACTATGAAACCGAACACAGGAAAGTAAAATAGGTAAATCGAAGCATAAAACTATTATACAAACAGCGCAAATGTTTACTTTGGGACTGTTCTTGTTACTGCCCACTTTATTATTAGCGCCCCCCAATCGCCCATTTAGTAGCCAGCGCCCCCTTGAGAGGCGCCAACGCCCCCAAGGGGGCGCTGGCGCCCACTTTGGGAACCACTGATTTAAAGAAACATTATAGAGAAAGCCGGCGCAACGGAGTCAAAGACAATTGTCGGGGAGTTCTAAAAGAAAGACTAATAGCCTTTGGCTTTAGGCCAACGTTAAAAGCAATCCACATGGCCATTCCCACAGAGAGATGCACACGAGCTTGAATTACTGAATTTTCCTCACGCTTTTCCGACATCCAAGTGATTATGTGTCGCGTGATTAAATGTCGCGTGATTAAGTATCCAAGTCGCGTGATTAAATGTCCTAGTGATTATGTGTCGCGTTATTAAATGTCCTAGTGATTATGTGTCGGTGATTAAGCGTCGCGTGATTAAGTGTCGCGTGATTAAGTGTCGGTACACCGCATAGAAGGATCAAAAACGAATGTTTACGTTGAATCGCTCCCTTCTGTAAAATATGGGTTTTGAAAAAATACATGCATAAATTTCTTCTAATACGTAATTAAAGTGTGGCTACATTTTGAATACAGTGTAACAATTTGGACATTTATTAAGGTGGTGATGCTTGTCAGAAACAAATTGAAAAGAAACAATAGAATATAGAAGGAACAACGGAGTTAGAAATAGAACAAACAACTGGAGTTTTCAAGTACAATTAAAGCCTTTGGCTTTAGGTGATTCCAATACATTAATATATGGCCCCATCATTTGCTATGCAGTTGTAGCGCAGAGAGCTTGCTACTCGCCATGGTATGGTGTTAACAAAACTACTAACATTTCTGCTTCTTTATATAGACAACCACGAGGTTGTAATTTATGTTGTTAAATTAATGCGATGTTATTGCTTTTATCAAAGAATTAGTATTTTGTCCTTGATATAAAAACGCGTCCCCATTGCCATTGTCCAAATGAGGCTAATTGGCTGTTTAAGCCATTTTGCTACAACCCCTTTGGTATATTGCATAATATATTTTGCAGTCTAATATTCAATAGCAAATTAAAGTGTGAAGTGCAAAATAATACTCTAAAATGAAAAACGTTACTTCAAAAGTCGTTTATTACGTAATTTATTGGCATATACGTTTGAAGGAATTATTCAATTGAAATGTACAAATACACTTCTTTTTGTTCAGATCAAAGTTCAAATATAGTTATGTTTTATACCCTGTATATGGATTCAAGCTTTACATTAATTGTAGTTTGACCCTTAAGTCAAAAAAGATATAACCTATATCTGATGAATAAAGTTTATACATAATTTTACTGCTGTGTACTTTAAGCATAAAGTAGAGTAGGCTACTGTAAAAGATGAAATATAATGCTGATTTGTTGTTAACAGGCATTTTAGTTTTTGTTGTGCTTTTGTTTGTAGCCTATTAGAAATAAAAGGAGCCTGCGTTTTAAATATAATGTATATATTTATCTAAGATACGTTCTATACTCAATAGATATCCTTTAGTTGTTTTCGGTACAAAGTTAAACCACTCTATTCATCAATATTAAGCCGATATCATTATTTAGCGCGCCAGACGAAGCTGCTTCGAACGACTAATTGGGTGTTATTATTTAAAACAAAATATTTAATGACTCAGAACAGCTAATAAGGTTTATTTTCCAGGAACTATTAGAACAGATTTTAAAAAGTGTGTTTACTTTTGCACATTTTAATTAGCGGGTAGATGTGCTGGCTCGTGACGGTTTCTATGGAGCTTTACCAGTGGCATTGTCGATAATGAGATCTCCTTTTGTTTATCTCGTTGGTCATTTTTGTGAAAAATGAACCGGGCAGTTAGTTGCACGGCTGAAACGAGAAAAGGTAGGCCCTTTTTGATCGCGCAACTTTTTTCATTTTTTTCAATTGTGGGAGAGAAGTAAGTAGCACTGTCAATCGTAAGCAAAAATGCCTTGCCACGAGTCGATACGCGGTTGAAGTCGAACTGACTAACTTTAGTTTCAGTCAAGCATGATATAAACTTGCTTCAGAGAACGTTGGTTTTTGTATTCAGCTACTGCCGCAGTGTTTTAAAAGATGCAAGATAGTCAAGTACTGCGTTTAGATAATTCTTTTTTAGCCAACTATAATGTGTTGTTTTGTGACAGTAAGCATCACAAGACAATAAACTACGTTAAAATAAAGCAGATTGAAAATAGATTTTAGAATAGAAAATAGACAGATTTCCTTTTTTTCTGCAGATATTTATAAGCTGGGTGTCTTATCAGTAGCAATAGAAATAAAAGTGAAGTGTTTACTTGTGAAGTTCTGTTGGTTAACACTGTCAGTTAGAGACCTGATCGATCCGTTCGGCAACAAACATGAATTCCGTAAAAACTGAATTTTGGCTGATGATGATGATCTTCTTGTCATTAGGTATGGTTTTTAGACTAGCCTATATTAACTACGTCTTTCTATTTTGACAACTGATGTTACTGTATGTCTGTATGAGGTCACTTGTTGCATGTTTCATGAATCTTGCTGTAATCATTTCCACTGAACTAAATTAACAGAACCCCAGTGAGTCTGTCGCAGTTTAAACCAGAAACATTTTGGTTTCCTTATAGTTTTGATAGAATATTGTCAGCTAAAACTACTGTTGTATAGTTATACTGTTAGGTTAGACTCTAATTTATTTTAACTGCCTCTTAGTGTGATCTGTTTTCGCCCATGCAACAGGATGGCAAATTGACCTTAATCCTATATTTACCTACTTGCGCCCGCACAATCTAGTGTTCGCATTTGTTGTTTCGATTCGTCACACTCTGCTGTGTATCATAGCAATCACATCAAGCCACGCGCAATCAATGTTTTGAAGTAACAGGTGCAGCAGTTACGTTCTAAACCCACTATGTAGCCGAAGATAATCCTGCAGTATACTTGATTGTGTTTTCGCCAAATATCGTTTGATCGACAACACGTTTTCCTCGTGTTGAGGACCTATTTGACATCATGTTTCGTATAGTTTACGTTACGCATCCTAGTTAATAAAATTTGCATTGACAAAAGTAAGTAAATAGGGAGCATGCAATAGTAGGAAAAGTGGAATTTCAAGACATTTTCTCACACACTCAGACGCTAACAGTAGATGCTCAAATAACTTGTCTGAAAATAATATTTTGTTTGTTTATTGGTTGGATCATACACAGTTTGTGTACTTTACAATACGATAGCATGTGAAAGTTCTCTTAGCCTTTGTAAATGAAAATCCCACTTAGATTCACTACATTTTAATTTTCTGCGTAGACCAGCAAACAATCTTACAGAAAATCCATATAGTATTGCTCTACTGGACTTAGCTCTGTCACAAGATTTATGCAAACATTATTTTCTTTTGACGCTTTGTTCTAATTTATTATCCAAGTGGATAAGCTCTATTTTTCCACCCGTTTCCTTTCAGAAATTAACATTTGTGGTATCTATACTTACCATTATTTGCGTTAGCGGTTTGGTAGTGTAAATTGGTATAACGTGCTGTTAGTTCTCGTTTGTTCTCCATTTGGCCGATGACGTTGTTGTGACGTGCTGTGGTCTTGTTGAATATGATTATTCAGCTAGCAGTCTAATGCTTTTTAACCGTTTCTTTATTTATTTTTTAAAGACAAACAAGTCTTCATCAAATATGCAGAATTCGTTTTTCTTTTATCCCAATACCTTCGTGGTCTGATCATATTATGGATTTAAGTACGAAATCACAAGTCCCCTTTCCTGTTCATAGCTTCGGGCTAACTAGGAATGTTTTCATTGCTACCTTTACATACCTTTTTGTCTATGGTGAAAACATTTGTTAGCCAAATCACGTAATATTAAGGTATAACGACAAAACTTATCTGTTACAAAAAGTAGAAAATAATGAACTTAACAAACCTAAGTAAATATATTGCAAAGACCGCTTATTCCACATTGATTATATTATGTTATGTTTGCAAACATATAACATGATTTACGAAAACTTTTTTGTCTTTTTGTATGTATGAAGAGATAAATATAGTTAAATAGAATAAAATTGACTTTATAGAGAAAGGTAAAACCGAAAATGCGTCGCATTTAATGCTTTGCTATAGTGCATGCTAAACTTACAATGATATGACTGATTTGCGGCTGCTTGACGGGATTATCGTGAATTGCGTTCGTCTGTCACTAATCGGAGATTAACCTATCTTGACCGCCCACGAACCTGCTGTTAAAAAAATTGTGCTAACATATGCCACAAAAAATTTTCCATTTGGTTCGTTATGTTAGCTAACACTCATCATAGCTTTCGTTTAACAAGATGTCATTACAAAAAATAAATGTGTTAAAGACGTTTTACTTGTCAGAGAAACATATAATTGATTAATTTTAAATTTGCTGTTTGATATATAGATTAAACTTGTCTGTTTACCAGAAGTAACCCTTAAAACCTTGAACGTCTGATTAGCACCCAGGTGTGTTATAATATTTAATACAACTAGTCATCCTATTTATGGTAATAATAATTGACTGATCTGTAAAAACGTTGACGGTAAACCGGCTTTACTGCCAAGCTAGCGTTTTCTTTCAGAGCCCCTTGGTTATTGTTAGCTGTTTTGAACATG
Organism: Clavelina lepadiformis; assembly: GCF_947623445.1. Lineage (NCBI taxonomy): Eukaryota > Metazoa > Chordata > Ascidiacea > Aplousobranchia > Clavelinidae > Clavelina > Clavelina lepadiformis. Next base: position 10,921,263 of record NC_135244.1, read on the forward strand.
TGTTGATAAGGGAATTGTGATTAATTTTGATTATACTTTTGTATTTTTGTCAAAAATTTTTGTCTTTTGAAAGTTGCTTGAAACTGCGCCATGTCCTGAATCAAGATGTACTGTGATAATAGCAGTAGCAGGTTTAAAAACAAACTGCTGATTAGCTGACATGTAAAGTTAACGTTTTTGTAGTGTCATTTCTTCGACCGAACCGATTACAACCTAAGTATGACTCAACGCAACCAAGTTACTTTAGGAATTGTGGATGAGGATATGAAATACGTTTTTATCAGTCTTCCAAATTCAATTATTTTAATGCTTTGATTATTACTTTCTAGCTTAAGTTCTAGTTAAGACAGAATAGCAAGCTACATTTAAGTAATATAACAAAAATGTAAGTTTAACCAAAATTCAGATAGCTTTCGTAAGTTTAGAGAAGAGTGATTAGTTTGTATAAATTTAAAAGGAATTTACTCCTATTTGTTCTAACAAAACTTCAACTGGCAAAACCTTACTTAAATCTTTACATTCTCGTTATCTTTCAATCTTATATTTCTGTTGTTAGAAAGGAATATCAAGCAATATTTGTGATAACTAAGCAAACAAATTTATTCTGCTTTCTCGACAGCGTTTCTGTGCTGCAATGTTTATTCGGTAGCACCTATGGTTTTGTAATTAAACACGCAATACGATTAATGTTGTATACATAAGCTTTTATTGAAAATTGCTTACTTTGAAGGTTTGACCCACTTGGTGTGCCGCCTGTTATCAGCAAACCTTTTTCCAAAACCAACATTTGTTTTGGGCAAATGACGTTAACAAGCTATCTCATAGTGACTTAGAGGATATGTTTTAAACGTAGATGTTTTGCGTAGGTTGTTGCAATTACCGACATTTGTTCTAAGGTTTTACTGTTTGTAAAACTTTTAAAACATATAATTAAACATAATCATACACGTTTTTGCAATTTCTTCTAAAACATTTGTGTGAATAACAGATGTGACAAAAACTCATTCAAAAGAGAACGGAAATCCTAAATCACACACCGATCAAAGGTATGTATAGACATTTTTTTGTATTTTTTCGTTACCTGAACAACAATCTTATTTTAAGTTGTTTATATAATATCTTGAAAATCTATTACCCATATAGTGTTTAAATATGTAATACACAAAAAATGAAACATTTTTTAGATTTTACCTTTTAGCAAAACGAGGGATGATATTTCAACTATGTACCACTTTACGTTGAATGATTTTTCAGAGTTTTTCCAATTTTTTATTTGCATTGTTTACCTTTGTACTACAGCTCAGCTTCGCAGACGGGAAACCAAAGTGAAAAGGATATGGGTAAGTGAACGTAAATGCATGGGTCGACCAAAACTGGCCAAAATTGCTGATTGAAATGAAGTTAATTCACTTCTTTTATAGAATAATTTGCATTGTTTTCTTGGTTTTGCTCTGTAAATGCGAACGCATATTGGCCAAAATCGTATCGTTGCTCGGTTAATTGTTATTCAAACTCTTCAATAGCCGATACCCGTTTTGGTTCCATAACATCTCTTTAGGCTTCGATGACAAATGGCTTTTCTTTTCGAATAACGCATTGAATACGTTTTCCTTTAAGTTTTTTTTAACCTTTTCAAATAGAGATGTTATGAGTAAACCCAAGCTGAATACTGGAATAAAGCACATTATTCATCATAATCTGAAAGAGCTACTTCGAAAACAAACCCAGTGTTACTGGTGCGTGGAGTTCGATATTCGATGTAACTATAAAAACATTATTTTCAAGATGTTTTTTGGTTGGTATGAGACCTTAGTTAACAACCAAGATTGTTCCTTTAGTGTCTGGACTCTGGAGTAGGTGACTAATTTTCACTGAAGTGTACTCGAAAAACATTTAACTCCAAGCTTTAAAGCCGTTAAACATACATGTACTAATGATTAAAGATGGTACCCAAAGCCTAATGGGCAGTAATTACCCATTCACGACGACAATAATAACTAGATCTGCGGGTACAGTCTCCAGTCTACCAATTTGTTCTGTGTTTTCGGTTCCGTTTTTACGAAGATAAGTTAAAATGTTTCCGTAATTAGTAACTCTGCTTCAGTGCGTAAGTAATCACTTTAAATAATTTCCATTGTTACGCAAATACTTGATGTAGCCTATTGCACAAAATATTGTGAGAATGGAAGATATAATTTTTAAGTTGAAGTTTGGTGTTCTTTTGAAACACCTTGCCGAACACTGAAATAATAGCCTGTAACTTGATAAGTCTACCACTATGTCTGAGTTCAGTCGCAATATGCCCAGGCTTTATGAATATTTTACTTTTTTCGCAAAGTTTACACAGCCACTTCTAAGATAATGCCATTTTATTGAATCTGTTGGTAGATCGCTATTCCAACGTTTTTATACTGTTATAAAGGATACCATAGTGCCATTAGATAAAGGTACCATTAGATTAGGGTATCATTAAAAATGGTACCATGTGTGGGATGGATACTGAAATATATATATCTTCAGTGAAATAAGTAATGAATGTCTGTTCAAAATCACGTTATAAAACAGTGTTTTTTGTTTTTAACAGAGTCCCGTTCTACCTTCTTGCGCATCACTGGTGAATTAAAGAGTCAAAATTTGACTTCGGAAGATCGTGTAACGTTCAAACTTCGAGTTGATGGATGGCCGAATAATAGAATGGAGTACACTTGGTAATAAACTCATGGTATTCAACGTGCTATTCAATGAGATATGATAAGGTTCATTAAAATGGGCGGAAACTACCTTCTATACTCTATCCAACATGAATGCGGTCAAAGTTACTGAATCAATTTAATTGTGGCCGGAAAAGTATAGCACGCTATTAAACGACATACCGTTTAATTATGTATTTAAAATATGTTAATTTAGTCACGGCAATGTGAAATATTATGCTTTATTTTCTTAGCTTTCATGTCATGCTTGTGTCATCCTTGTTGTTTCGTCTCCAAAATTTAATTCGTTTATATACAGTACCACTACCACGTCCGTTTTCGCGGTTCTAGCACGTCGACCATGCTGAACGAAAAAGACGATTTTGACAAAAGTAAACGCTTTTTGGCCGTCTTTTAATGTTTCACTCAGAATTTGTTCTTAGGTATAAAGACAACAGAGTTATTTCACGGGACGATGACAATCGAATTTCTATTCAAAATAAACCAAATGGATCTAGACTAAGAATAAAATATCTTCTCACGTCAGATACTGGATGGTATCGATGTGAGGCGTCCAATGGCTTCCGGAGAGTTGTTTCAAGTGCTTACCTGAAAGTATCTTTCAGTAAGTAAGCTATGTGGTGTAAGATCAAGCTAAAAGAAAACTCTTTACGCATGATTAACCCCCTTCCTCAAATATTACAATTGTATTGACTACAAGCAAATACGAGGACAACAGGATTGAACAACCAACGGACCTGCAAACTACAGTTCGTCACTTATCAAAAAGTGACATGACGTTTTTCACCTTATTGCTTCCTAGAGCAAGAGCTTTATTTTGACATTTTCCAGACATCTCGTCACTTACGATGGTGTTTGCTATTGCTTATGGCTTCTAACGTTTACTCAGTGTGTATAATTAATTGCATGTTTGTATTGAAAGTATACTGTATAATGTAAGCGTTTTGTTGTAGGTATGCCACCTGTCCCTAGCAATCAACCGTGAGTATTGGTTGTAAAGTGATTTGTATTATTCCATTCTTTTATTATACTACCTTAAATTAGCGTTATTAATATTAAACTTACGTTTTAGCTCATATGCGTTTGAGTAAAACCATCAACTTTTAATGTAAATTCTGATGTTATATTGCTTGCTAGAAAATTACCTCAAGGCAAATGTGAAAAATATACCGGCTTGGCTTGCCAGTCAGTGCTGAAGGAAGAACTTATATATGGCTACCCATTTGTTCCACAAACTATGACAGAAGAAGGAGTCAAAGATGTTCTGCAATATATAAGTAAGCAAAAGATATTTTTCAGTGGTGAAAAGCACTCTTTTGTCGTAGTAAATGTAATCTGTGATGTATTTTTTTGTAATACGTTCAAGTGTAATATTATATTTTGCAGCCGAAACAAATAAAGTATCCACAAAATGCAAATCTTTTGCTTTTCCCGCTTTGTGCCGATACATATTTCCATCATGCCGATACACGAATGTAGACGGTGATAAAAAGGCTGTACCCAGAAGGCTTTGCCGAACTGATTGTCAAGTTATGAAGTACGACGTATGTGGAGCCGAATTCAACAACCGCGAAAATGACTTTTTGCTGAAGGTATTTTTTGTTTTGTGTTATTTGTTGCCACCATACGTCCAATCGTCCATATTCATAGTTTCGTTTTTATAAACATGCTTTGTGGTCTAACATTTAATGAACACAACTTGATAATTTATAAAAGGCTCTATGTCTTTTTTGTAGAGTTATATAATCCTCGCAATACAGTTGTCCTTAGCATACAAAAATATTGTGTTTATCACAGGAAATTTTCAAGGTAAATTGTACAGAGCTTCCAATGCTTCAGTCTGTTGATGGAGGATGCACATCTCTAGATTTACCACTTATTGGTAGCGCTGGTCATTCTTGTTATAACGATTCAGGAACTTCGTACAAAGGCAAAGCTTCTGTTTCTGAATCAGGCGTTAAGTGTAATATTTGGCCGGAAAGCATGATGCCTGCAGTACGTTTATATAGTTTTAACTACCAGTCTCTCGTGTTTAAACAATTTGCTGTCAGTGAAGTTGCAAGTATAAGTTGAAAGTTATGGTAACCTTACAGTTTAAATGTTAAATATTTAGTTTCCAGAACTTGCTGGCGCACATAACTACTGTCGTAACCCTGGAGGAAAAATGGATGGACCTTGGTGTTATATTGGTCTTCACAGAAGGGAATTGTGCGCGGTGAAAAAATGCGGTAAACATATATATTTCTTTTTTTAATTAATTAGTTTTATTACATGATATACAAGAAATTGACAAGTAAATCAAACTTCTGTGTTATTAAGTGGTCCTAATATTTGCGATTATGTGTCCAATTTTATCGCAAATTCAGTGATGATTTCGATAATTTAGCGCTTATATATCATGTCTTTTATATTGGCACTTATACCTCCTAATACAATTGAAAAACTTGCCACATTGTTTTTGATATTTCAGCAAAACCATCAGAAAGAACGGATATGGTGGTAATACTTGTGCCTAGTATAGCAATTCCTTTTATCCTTGGTTGCATTGCCTTGGCCTTTTGCTTTTGCCGAAAGAGAAATCGTACTTTGACGAAAAATGGCCGAAGTAAGCCGACGTCGGGAATGTTTGTGGACATGACGACGATAGCAATGCGCAAGGTAGAAAAAAGCAGAAAGAAAAAATAATTCAACTACTTATTTTATTTGAAAATATTTTGTGTTTCAATATTTGATGTTTAATGTCAGACAAAGCTTCCTGAATTAAACGCAAGCTGTGTTCATCTTCTTGTGGATATTGGAGAAGGACAATTTGGGAAAATTTACAAAGCTAAAATTTTGCCTAACCCTCAATTCAGTACAAGTTTTCCGGTGAGTACTCAGTGAATTGTTATTTTGTTACAGAAGTCAATAAAACTGGTATTTGTTTAGGTTGCAGTTAAAACACTTCGAGAAAGTTCTCTTCAATCTCAGCTTGAAGAGTTTCAACGAGAAATCGAAATCTTTTCAGAAATACAACATGAAAATGTTTCCTGTTTGAAGGTGAAGACGCTTATGTTTCGTAGTCTAAAAGTTTATGTTTGTATTTAAAGCCATTTACAGTTAATTTCCTAACATATAATGCATATTACTTCTCTGTCTTATATTTACTACACGCGTTAACTTATAATAATTAATCCACATGCGCAGGCAGTTGTAGCGCAACCTTCTATGCATTGTATGATCTTTGAATACACAAATAGCATTGATTTGCACGAGTACCTTGTCCGACATTCACCCCAAGCCGATTTTGCCAAACCTCCAAGTAGCGCAAGCAGTCATATTTCATCCACTATAGATCACACTGATTTCATTAGAATGGGAATACAGGTACCCTTTAATTTATTAGTTACAAAAACTGTAATAGTTTCAAAAGTACGTTTTGAAACCAAGCATACAGTACTTTTTCGTTTATTTTAGATTGCATGTGGTATGGAATATCTGACAAGCAACAACTTCATACATCGCGATTTAGCAGCTCGAAATATTTTAGTCTCTGGAAATTTAGAGCTAAAAATATCCAATCTTGGAGTTGTGCGTGATTCCTATCTTTCCTGTTATTACAGGTCACCGCAAGGTGGACAAATGCTTCCAATAAGGTAATACAGTTTAGCCTCCTTAACTATTATAACGATGGTATTTTAAGCCTGTTGTTACTAAGAGTACTTTATTTCATTACTTGTTTTGTGACGGTTTTAGATGGATGGCACCAGAATCATTACAATGTTGGCAGTTTTCCGATAAAAGTGCTGTATGGTCATTTGGAGTTGTTTTGTGGGAAATGTTTAGTTTCGGCATGCAACCTTATTGTGGATATAGCAACCAAGAAGTTCTAGAGCTTATTGCTAGCCCACAACACTTAACCTGTCCCGACCAATGCCCGGCAAGAATATACTCGCTTATGCTAGAGTGTTGGGTAGTTAGTCCAGTGCAAAGGCCTCAGTTTAAGGTAAGTAAATGTCACCCCTAATTGTGACGGTTGGTCTGGTTGGCTGTGTCTCCAGCACACAGTACAAATATGCAGTCAAAGCACATACACTGCTTTTACTTTGGCAGGACTTGCGAGGAAAGCTTCAAGGATGGGATAACACAAATACGGCTCAGATCACATCTCACTTAGCCCATGGGATCCATCGACAACTGACTAACGTCATGAAAGAAGGCGGCGTACTTTATAATCAATATACTTCCGAGCCTAGCAGCATGTGAGTATAGAAAATTTTTTATCAACTCATGTAGGCAATTATTTCCTTTTAGTCGTTATTTATTTTCACCCATTGTCGCACTGAACACTGCACTCGCAGGTTTCAATGTGTAACGCACACTGATCGAAAATATTTTGTCCAGTTGTGGCCAAAAAGATAAGACCATCATGGAAAAACAACAAATATTAAATTTTCATATTTTTACGTCATCAATTAGGAAGCATTATCGCAAAAACTGACTTAACTGATACCTTGACTAACGATAGTCATTTAAAATCAAACTTTTTTGTTTTGGATTCAAACTAAACGCACAAGTCAATATTTCCTGAATCGTCTTTTAATGTTTGATACACGACTGACTAAATGACGTCATCAAATGTTAAAAACGATTCACAAAATATTGAATTTTGCCTTTATTATGAATGTAAATTAAATAAGATTGGTTTTAAAAACTATTTTATTCAAAACATGAGTTTTGTCAGTTTTTTCGATAGTGCTCCTCCTTCATTAGTGACTTAAAAATACTAAATTTTAGTATTTGCTCCTTTTTCATGATTGTCCTATCTTTTTGGGCACGAGTTTTGTACTTCTCATTTTGACACTATTTCATATTCTTTTGCAGTGGTGGGAGCAGTGGAATAACTTTTAGTTCTAACGTTTCTGGCCCGACTGGATCAACACCCTCTCCGCCTCCCCAATATGGTGGTTCTGTGCCTATTCAATGTTTGTCTTCGTCTACGTTTACAGCACAACCACCTATTCCACCAAGCGTCAGCACATCTACCCAACAGTATTTTTCATCTCATGGAACAGGTGGGTCTTTTTCACTTGCTCCACCGGGTTATCAATCTGCTTGTCAGCCTAGTTCCTTGCACATGGGTAATATGTATTCTGCAAGTAGTCATCAAAACTATCAAAACAACTTAGCGAACCAACAACGACATGGGCAGTCAATCTCTGGTCCAGGTTCCCATAATAGCCGTAGCAGCAGCAGTTGCGCATCCTCAGTGAGAGACCAGTTTTTGCCAGTACAGCATCCGCGGTCAACCAACAATGACAGGTATCATCTCGATAATGCAAGCTACGGAGGCTTATCACCAAGTCATCTTTCATATTCTGGCCCATCAAATCGACCGCTTAGTGAGGTAGCTGAAAACGAAGATGATGGTTTGAATGAAGATTATTATCCACGTGATAGATCACTGCCACCTCCACTAGAATCTTTTAACAATCTCGTAGTGACCACAAATCCAGTTCACAAGCAAGCGAACTCAGTTGACATAAAATTACCATCTCCACCGTGCCAAGAAATTGATTCATCCGACATGTCCACTACCAGTATTAAAGCAACATCATGTGACTCCGGTCTCCCTACGGAAGACGTTGACAACCATGCTGTTGATTTGAAAACCCCTTTAATGGGTCGTCCGCCAAGAATTCCTAATCAAACACCGGTACGAGGTGCTACGCCGCGAAAGTTTGTATAAACAGTTTATCTGTGTCTTCTAGTGACATCAGCATTAATGTTGGCCACTTACGATATGGGGTAAGGTTTGGTAAAAGTGATGTGGTATGGCAGTGATGGCGACGAAGAACACAATTGCCGAGAAACATTACGTAAGCACATAATTTGTGACCAAATGTAAAACAAAACTATGCTTCATTTCTCACAATACTGCACTTTCAAATATGTTGCAGTTATATCTGTTTACCATGCCAGTTTTAATGATTCGTCACTTGTGCGTAAAGTTTGTTTTTTTTTCTTAAATTAACAATGCTTTGAAGATACAGTACTGCTATGTGTAAAGATTTTCTACTAACAGTAGCAATAACATTACGATAACAATTTACTTTATTTGAACTGTTTCAAAATATTCCTTATTGGATTTTGCTTTGGTCATTATAGTCAGCTTAATGGTAGGCTAATGGTTTTAAATTTATTCTAAACATGTTTACCGGCATTTTTTCTTGAATTAAAATGCATAAAAAATTCTTCTAACTTTTTATCATAACAGTTTAATAAAACCTTTGTTAAAACAACATCTGCTTTTCTTAACAAATGCGCAAAAGATTCGTTAGTTAAAAAGAAAGCTGCCAGGAAATTGCACCGTATCCAAGGTTTTGTTGAGAGCACATTTCAAATAAAAACAGGTTTTACTTAATTTGGTGTTGAAATGTTGTCGTCAGCAATCGTAAAAAGTGTGGAAAGTTTCACACACTTCAACATTATGCAAACTCTACTAATACAGATAAATAGCTTTACCCATGAAAAAACGGTAAAGAGTATGCATGAATAAAACAAACTAGGCAGTTACTGTTACGCGAGAATAGCACAACAACATGTCTACAAAATTAAAAAAGAAATCACTCTATACTAATGAGAAAATCTGTTAAAATAGTGGATTAAGCAATGTCAATGAGTGTTCAACTTTAATCTAAAAACGTAAAATACGTAATGTATTATAAAATGCATTGCTGTACGCTGTATAACCTTGGACATTGTTCACGAAAAAGCTGTTTAGCACTCCAGTGTTCCCAACGTTTTCGTATAGACGCTTCGCATTGCAGCGGTTCTCAACCAGTGGGGCATGGGGCATTTTGAGGCGGGCCACAGAGCTTTTTAAAAAATTGCAAGTCATGCCTTCCAGATGAAGAAGCATTAAGACACATTCGTTTTCCGAATGAACTGTTTTGTTTCTCGTTTGAAATGCAAAAATAAAAACAAAGCGGCACATCGTTATAGCTCATTGATTAATATATTTATTACCGGAGTATACTTATCCATCTTATAAAAATCTCAAGTCTGTTTCTTCATTTCAGATGTCACATTTAAAAATTTTAGTCTTGTTTTCGAAATTAACCTGAGACGGACCTTTTTAGACAGCAAAGTAAGCCGTTCCATTATAATTATAATTATCAATTTCTTAACCAATTCACGCAGGACTTAACAGAACATACGTGGGCCACGACTATAAAAGGGTTGAAAACTTCTACTTCACAGCTTTTCACAAAGTGTTATGAAGACAAAAATTACTTATTATGTCTTTAGTTAAGCTTCTTTATTTGCTATAGTTTAGCTGTGGTGTGAGAAGATGCCGATGGCTCCCCGAGATGTTTGCTAGTCGGTCGATTCGGAGAAAGTGCCGACTTTAAAGTGAGTAAAGGGCGATGGCTATCCGCTCCTTCGCTTTCAAAATCAGGATCCAGATCATCATTTGGGAGACCCGAGTCACAAGAGCGGGCTTTAACACCAATCGAGTCCCCTGGTATAGGTCGTGCCGGATAATTCTTGTTTTCTCGTAAGGGAGACCTTGCTCGTTCTTGAGAATTGGAAAAAGTCACCTCTTTTCCTTGCGGTGCACTATAGTTTGGGGGCTTGGGGGCAAGAACTGGTTTTTCATTTACCATTAAGTCTGGAATCGCGTCAGTGTTTTCGTTACCAATTTGCTTGCAAGATTCTTGATAAACAGACAAAGGCACTTGACCATCAGGCCTCACTCCACTGTTGGATCGTGATATACGAAGTTGTGTAACCGGATTTTGTTCCACAGATTCTCCAGTGTTTTGGTAAATATTACTTTCAACATTTGCGTTCCCATCATGAAAATTCAACGATGGAATAAAAGGATCGCTACTACGTATCAAATCTTGCCGTTGATCTGCCACTGCTGCGGACATTTGTCCATGCCGGCGGTCTTGAATAAATGCTGGGCCAGTAGAAGGTAAGTAAGCTGGCTCCTGAACTTCTGGGTGGGAAGCGAGACGGTTCACGCGGAGGGGAAAGTGTTGGTTATGTTCGGATGAAGCCACACTTCCGCTGCTCTTACTTTGGGGACCACTGCTATACGAGGGCAAAGCATTTTGCGGGTGATATGGAGGAAGCGCATTTCCAACAAGTGGCATTGGAATTAAAGGTTGGTTGGCTTGTCCTGTGATATATTGTGGTGGAAATACATTCCCACTATTTCCAGATGATGCAGAAGTCAGACCTCCTGGAGAATGGTACAAACGTGATGTTGGACTCGTGTGCGGAGCTCCTGGCGGGGACATTGCAATATAACCAGTAGCGGGAGTAGCAGAATATTGCACATGTGCGTTATTCACCCTAGAAGGTATACACAAGTAGAAAAGAGTAACTAAAAACGTTAGTAAACTTTACAGTTTTTCTTTAGAATACTAATACATTGACAAGCTTAATTAAAAAGCCTACCAAACCAGTCTAATAGTTCTAACAAGCAAGGTAGTTTTTACTAGTTTACGCTGTAGTTCTGTTTATATTCCATTTTCACTTTAAAAACAGTAAGCCGTGACGTAGAAAATCTAATTGTTGTTTTACACCCTCCTTCATTATATTGTAAACGAATGTTGACAATTTATTTCTAAGCAAACAAATTATTTTTATGTCTATAATGATACTTTTTTTAACATCTACAAAAAGTATATCTTATCACATTGTTGCTGGCTGGCCATGCTGAATGTACTGATTACTTTCTCCTTCTCTCATTACATTGGTCAATTGACAGTGAATTCCTTGAGCTAGTTGTGAGGTCATTCTCGCAGTGTTAGTCCCATCCCATCCAACTAATTTGGCGTGAACATCCTAAAACAATAATTTTCGGTATGAATAAAAAATCATTTGCGTAATTAACTTTGGCAAGTTGCTCTGTACTTCTAGCAACGCAACAAACCTTAAACTGTGGTCTATTAGCGGGTTGGGAGGACCAGCATTCATGCATGAGTGAATAAACCTTTGCCGAGCACTGGTCGGGACAAGTGAGCAATTGGTGACGAGTAATAATATCTAAAACTTCATGATTACTGTATCCACAATAAGGCTGTAATCCATAACTGAACATTTCCCAAAGTAAAACGCCAAATGACCAGACGGCTGTTTTGTCAGTAAACTGCCAACAGCGCAAGGATTCAGGAGCCATCCATCTGTAAAAAGCATTGCTTAAATACAGGAAATTTGTTATCAGAAGTGCCCATCATAAAATTATTAAAATTTGTATAAATTCACCTTATTGGCAGCATCTGCCCACCCTGCGGTGATCTATAATAGCTAGAAAGATGGGAATCTCGTACGACGCCAAGATTACAAATCTTCAATTCCATGTTACCGCATACTAATATATTTCGAGCAGCCAAATCACGATGAATGAAATTATGGCATGATAGATACTCCATTCCTGATGCAACCTAAGTTGAGAAAGCATCGACGGTTATAATACAAGGATTTCATCACTCTAACACCGACGAGTAAAATATACTGGCTGGTTTTATATTACCTTATGTTACATTATGCTGTTATTTCAAGACACATATTTTACTATATTCATAGATGTTGGGAAATATTAGAGAACAAAGGTCAGATTAAAGGCCCCTACCTATTTTTCAAATGATAAATCAGATAATTGGTTAACTAAGGATGTGCCTTCAGTTCGATGTCTTAACATTATACCCGTGCTATATAAGCAGAGGATATATATGCGAAAGTTACTATATTTCTTTTTTACACAGTTTTACAACTTTAAGGTATCCAATTTTTAAAAATACTGGTTTTCTGTGGTTTATCTGCTGATAATTCGTGGGTGCTATTGGCCAATTGAGTCATACAAAGGCTGTAAGTGCCGCTTTCCACCTGTCCTAAACAATGGAGAAGCAGACCGACAATTCAACATCCAAGTCAACAGCAGAACACTTCCTTTCCAAACCTAAACGGCATACTTGGGGGTGCGATTTGATCGGTCAATGATGTAGCCTACCGCTAGCACCTAGCCTTAGAGCATCTATGTAGGAAAGTTTGAACCCGAACTGCACTCTTGAAATTTCAAGCTGGCATAAGCTCTTCAGTATAGAAAACGAAACGACTGCCTTGCCTGGGGTGTGCTCCTTCAAAGTACTTTTATCCAATTATTGATTATGATTATATAATTATTACCGGGAGTTATTTATGCCATTATGCCAGTTGCACTGCGGCGTCAGCGAGTAAAACCTCTACCTGAGCAGTAGTGCTTAAAACTGCTCAAGTAGTTCCCTGACCAGTTCTTGCAGATATCACCTGAGTGTGTTACCAGCGATTAGCAGCAAGAAATTCATTCTTGCGAGCCGCATAATGTCTTCTGGCAGCTTCCGTTGGACAGTAAAGCAAACAATGGCGCCATGAGAGATGGTAGAAAGTATAGTATGGTCAGGTAGCACACCCGCACTGCTAAAAATATTAATCAACATCTAACCATCAGTTAAGGCAAGGTATCTCCAAGCTGTCGTAACCCTAGTAGGGAACCTGGGATATCTCATACCCTACTATTTTTTGCTTCAATTTATTTAAAGTCAAGCGATCTCTTTTAGTTACCTTCCTGACTTGTGAAGGGCCTCTTGGGCACGGGAATGTTACCCCCGTAACTACCTTTCAGGTTGATCTATATAGAGTCATTACTAGAAGTGGGCAGTCGGTACTCTGTAAGTACCGTCAGTAACGGTACCGGTACCGGTACTTGGCAAAAAATGTACCGACGGTTCCCATACTATTTCAAAAAAGTAGTTCGGTACTTTTTGTACAGCGGATCCTGTTGCAAGTGCAATTTTTGCCGATATTATAACCCCGCTCACACTTGCGACTTTATTAGACATTTGTAGATAAAGAAAAGAACAAAAAGTGCTAAAATTAGCATTAAGTTTTAATTAAAATGAAGTTTTAAAAAACGTACTCCTCGAAAACTTGAAGTAATCATTTTAAAAGCACCGAGTACCAGGACCGACTATTTCTTGAAAAAACGAATTCGGTGCTATACTACCGAGCTACTACCCACCTCTGGACATTGCATAGGGTATCTCGTACCCCTGTTTTCTGCGGCGTTAGGTTCACGGGTATGACCATGAATACAAGAACATATTTCTTTTATTTCTGCTTCTCGTTTCGCTTACAAAATTTCGAAGCCTTGGTCATTGAGGTTGACCATGGAAATTGGTATTTTAGTTTTAGTTCAAATATGTATTAAATGTATATTTTTTCAGTCAAAGATCTCTATTGTATGCCAGAATGAGTGGGAATATTTAGTATTTATTGTATCTTGAAGCATTTGCTGATGTATACAGAAAAGGCACAATTTTTGTCACCTATACTGTTTGAGGTATGTCATACATCAGGTTACCTATTACAGTAAACGAAAACTTGCTTTACCGATTTAGGGTTAATCTAGGCTCAATTGCTTGTTGACAAGATTTGGTCTTTTTAGTTCAGAAACGCTACGACGAGGCCTAAAAGCGAGTGCAACCAACAAGTATGGAGAGATACAAACAGCAAGTTATATAGTAACGGCTTGCACCTGACACAAACCATCTCATGGCTCTCAGCCTATTGCGTCTGGAAAAATAACCTTCCGAGCAAATAGCTAGATTTCTATATTCCCTTTATTGTAAATTGCGTTTGGTCTTTGGGAATGAATTGTTGGCGCAAGTTACTAAACCACATCGTAGTTAGTAAAATTAATTATCTAAAAGATTGTATATTGGTTTTTTTCTGAATCACACCATTACAAATAAATTAATTAATGTTGTTTGTAATTTATATTAATGGGATGAAGTGTGGCAGTGCACCTATTTTGTTAACCATGGGGTAAAAACCCTTTTTAGAAGATTTCCTAAACAATTTTAATTACCATGATATGTGTGATAGCGTGATATGATTATGTGTCTACATTTATGCAAACTATCCATGTACATGATATGGATGATATAACAGCAAAATTGAAGTAGATAAGGCATTTTTCCCTTTAAGGATTGCTTATTTCATTTATTTTTCCCTACACTTACATTACTTTACTATTATACTTAAAATGCATACTTGCATGGCCATTCGAATGAAATCAGCATGATCTATCGTAGAAGATGTATGACTGCTTGCGCTGCTTGGCGGTTTAGCAAAATCGGCTTGAGGAGAATGGAGAACCAGATACTCGTGCAAGTCAACGCTATTCGTGTATTCAAATATCATACAACGCAATGTTGGTTGAATAACTACAGCCTGTAATTAACAAAATGGGTATTTAGATTTTTATAATACCTCAGCTAACAAACCTTGCATGAAACGTGCCCATTACTTTTAATGCTGCTATGTTTGCGTGCTGAAGCTCAGAAAACATTTCCATTTCTTTCTGGAACTCTTGCACGTGGGCAGATGTGGCTCGATCTGTGAGCGTTTTTACGGCGACCTAAAATTATTTTTGTATAAAAATCTTCGTATATCTATATCTCTTATCTATCTAGTATATCTCTTCGGAATTTCCTTGATTGACAGATGAGTATTTTGTATGGAATAGGTAGTTTCGATTTCTCTTACAGTCGAAAATAGTAAATGAAGACAAAATTACCGGTTCATTAGGACAATAATGAAGGTTACTGAGTACGTGGGCTTTGTAAACCTTGCCAAATTTTCCGTCACCAAGCTCCCCAATCACGTGTACCACGTTGGCACTTAGTTCTGGGACCTTTGCCTGCATGCATAAAACGAAAGTTAAGTGACCATACAGACCCATCTTGCTAAAGTTGACCGAGTTAGTTTAGGACCTGTATTCACAGATCCTACACAGAATACAAAACTGTTTAAATTATATTCCGTCCTTTACTTTTTTCGACGAAAGCGGTTTTGAATCCATTCGTATTCCTTTTGTGTGTGATGGATTTTTAGTTTTACGGTTTCTACACGCAAAACAGAATACTAGAACAAAACAACCGAGAAGCAGTGGAACGCTTACAGTTGGTATCAAAATCATAATCAAATCAGGCTTTCCATCCT
The DNA here is from genome assembly GCF_947623445.1 of Clavelina lepadiformis. Classification (NCBI taxonomy): domain Eukaryota; kingdom Metazoa; phylum Chordata; class Ascidiacea; order Aplousobranchia; family Clavelinidae; genus Clavelina; species Clavelina lepadiformis. The sequence goes on from NC_135244.1 coordinate 10,937,012, forward strand.
GCGAAAAATCTATCAAAGCAAAGTAAGTTTGTTTAACCAGATAATGATGCAATATGTTGTTGTCAGAGCAGCACGTCTGGCCTTGCTGTAGTAATTGCGATGTATGTTATAAATCAGCCATAAGGTGAAAGAAATATGATTTCCATTAAACATGCAGATAGCATTATCCTGTGTTAGTACTTTCTGATTAATGTAAGTTAGGTTAATTAATAACGCTTATAAGTATATACGTTTTATTATAATTAATAAATAAAATTCATTAATAAGGCGAAGAGTTAAATATATTGTTTACAACCAGATGCGTGAGCATAAGTAAATTACTTACGCTTAAGCTCTACATAACACTTAACCAAAACAGAGAAAATGTTTTCTTACCGCAAAATGGAACTTGGCAAACTTCTTTCTTTTTTAAGTCGTTATCAACATAACACCATGGAATACTTTTCTGTTCCCCAGGATTACGACAAAAATTATGACCACCAGATAACTCAGGATACTGCAAAACATTTCAGTATTGTAACAACTAAATATCTTTTGTGGTAGCAAAGTGGATATCCGACACTTTTTTCCATAGTTTGACAAACACAGGTGGATTACTTGAATTGTTCATTTACGAAGTGAATTGTACCTTAAAAAGCATTGCTGAAGGCCATGGTTGACAGGTTTCCCCACTAGACGCCACGCTTAGTGTACCTCTATAGCTCTCACCGCTATCATTGTAACATTTATGATGACGGTTGACAACGCTTGGCAATCCAATGCTAGTGCACTGTGGGACTGCTGAAGTAGTTGGCGGTAGCAGTTCACAATCGGCTGAGTTAACTATATCCTACAAATCAAAAACACTGTATCGACCGTAAGCAATTTGGTGTACAAACTTAGTATGATCATTCAGTATATAGGTGAACATTTTAAGTACGAAACAACCAAAGCCAAAGCGACCTACATTATGTTGTGAAATGCCGTAGCTTATCCGTACAATACAAATGTAACGAACAGCTTAGCATAGACTTACCGATATCAAACTGCTTGAATCCGACGACTTTGATTCAAAGAATATACTCTGACAAACGTTATGCTTGAGTAAGTGGCAATCCGACCTGCACAAGCTTAATGGATAAGGATCACCCACTGATGTTCCGTTTTCTTTGGCCGCGCAAGGTGGGAAAACAAAATAGCAGAATGCTTTTCTAGCATAACGCTGGCACTCTGAAGACACTCCTTCTATATTGGCTGCAAAAATGAATTAAATTACAAATGAGAAGACAATCAGATAACAAAAAGTATGAACTCACAAATTATAGACAGTGCGCTTTTAATTTGAGTTTCCATTTCGCTTTGGATCTGAAAGGCTTCGACATAGACGGCTTTTTCACCAAGATATTTTTTACAAGCAAAACCCGAATATTTTTCACAGTTTCCTTTGATAGCATCTCTGAACAAAATAGCTTTATTAGAATAGTTTCAATGTAATTTACAACGAATTGAAAAAGCAACGATTTTTTCCTTTACCAATAATATCGTAGCAGAAATTTGATAAAACATTAGCATGCAAAATGATTTAAAAATCGTAATCCTCTTACAAGACTTTGTCATCTTCCTCCACCGGTGGTGGACGATCTGTAAAATAGCAGCGATAAAACATTTAATAGACAACTATCAATATCCAATAGAACCAACAGTCCAACGTAAATATAGCCTATACAAACATTGATATAGCATGAACAGAGATAATGTAAGAGCTCCGGAGATTATGTTAATTGCATTTGGTTGAGTAATAACCCTGATCATTATGACTAATTATAATTAATACGAGATGAGACGTGAACTACGCAAACGTGAGCAGGATAATGCAAAAAACGTCATCAATCAAAATCTTTATTGCGTTGGCTAATTACACCTTGGATTGACATTGTCTTCTTTGTAAATATGTTTTGTTTTATATATATATATATATATATATGCTGAAGTATTCTACTTAATACCTTCTCGTAACAAGTCGCTTGTATTAAAATTAAACAAACGCAAACATGGATACTTTTAAATGGCGATGGCGTTCTACAGTATAGTTTCAATGGAAGGTCTTTGAAGAAATATTTAATCCTAGCTTACCAAGAAAATTTTGAACTTTTAAACCAAAACTTTTAAATCTTTCAATAATATACAAAACAAGCGGTCTTATAATGAAGGAATCATCATTCTGGCCCTGGGGGGGATACCAGTTTATAAAATCTCTCATGCCCAAGCGTGTTTCTCATAACTTGAATAACAAAAGTGCTAAATTCGATCTTACACTAATAACGATTAAATTTCAATTATTGGTATTCTCAATACATAGTAAACTGTGCAATAATGTGCAACTCTGTTTATCAAACTTAGGTGCCTATAATTTCCATTATAGTATACACTTCTAATAATACTAAACGTAACCAATAAACAATGTATACGCACTAAAAGATACGTGGAGATAAGCGCTGGTATACACTCTTCGATAACCATTTGATGCCTCGCAACGGTATCTTCCTGAGTCGGAGGTAAACAAACCTTCAACCACCAGCCGTGATCCCCATGAGCGACGTTTGATTTTTACGCGATTCTGAAATCCATCTTCGACAAGCACATTGTCTTTGAACCTATTCGTATGTAAGTAATAACGGACACATCGATTAGATACCTGATGATTTAGATACAATTATTGGTACCTCCTCAAAATGCAAACCTTATTAAAATCGTACCATGTGAAAGTAATGTTTGTACTCGATGAACCCGATACTTTGCATCTCAAAGTAGCGGTCTCTCCAGAGAAATATGTCTCATTTTGCATTCTTTCAATCAATTCAAGATTAGGCATATCATCTAAAAACAGCGAAAATGATAGCATATAATTTTAATATTGACAATATTTATGGTGTCCAAAATTTACAATGATTATATATTACTTAATATATAAAAAAATTATTTTAAAACGTTTGATAAGTTTAAGACAAATACATTAGTAATACGTAGTGCATACGCGACGATATATCGTCGCGAGGACATGTTTATGACAACTTGTTTTGTTTTTTTGTAAAAATAACATCAAACGCATACAATAAACATAAGACTTTGCCAAGCTGAAAAATTTGAGATGAAATGCTGATGTCAGCACAATGTGTCTAATATTACAATATATTTCTTGATCGCTTTGAACGAAATGCGACACAGTTTGAGTGCATTAGCCAGGATAACTATTTACTTTTAAACAATGGAAAATAATCAATGTAGACCTGGAAGTTTCTTTTTTGTCACATCAAAGTTTGATTCTCATAGCCAGCTTTTGATTCAGATCATTGATAGCAATGTTGGCGTTTAACGTTTAAGTTAAACTTTACCATGGTCGAAAGTCTGACTACAAAGATGACTGTAGCAAAAAGCGCAATACTATACTTTTCAACTACCTAGTGATCTGAGAGACGGTTTCCGAATCGCTGGAAATACTTCATTGTAGATAGTTAGTTAGCTACTACTCAGTCATATACAATGTATTAGTGCTACTGCCAGCGAGACATAATCAGGAGTGTTATAGTTCCCACTTCCCACACGAGGCCTTCCTGTACGACTCAGCGATTCGCAAACTTTTTTCATGCAACGCCTTTGGAAAAGTTTGCTGGACTTGCGATGCACCAGCGGTAAGAATCTCATAAAGACGCTTATTATCAAAGTTGTATTTATTGATGCAACAAAAAAAAGAAATATGAATGTCCAAAAAAGAAAAAAGAAAAAAAAGAAATATGATATAACAAAAAATGAAATATGAATAAAAAATGTCATTTGATGTGATGTTTGGGCTGGCTTGCTTTCGCTAAGTTTATCGAATCTTGGGAGAATTCGAATTCATGTGCCAGGAGATAGTAAATTATTGTGCGACGAAATTATATATTGTTATGAGCTGATGTAAGGTTAACTACGAAACAGAATTATTGTGTGACGCCCTTGGAAAACTAAAACGACGCACAGTTTGAGAATCACTGATGTACGTAAACATCTGCCGTGCACCAAAAAGTATCAATACAAATTTGACTCAAAACATGAACCCATTGGAAAACACATACCGTACTGTAAAGGTTAAAAAATAACACAGGAGATAATGAAGACTAAATATGACTCAAATGGTTTACCACCAGCACGAACGATAGACCAGCTAATTGACTTTATCTCTACTACCAACGATGTGACTAAGTCGACTGAAACCAAGCAGACGGCCGCAACATATGGTCACAGCAGCAAAAAGAAACAGCAACTTGGTTCTTCAAAGTACCAAATACCGCTTGGATATAAACGATCAAACCAAACAAATGGAAGTTTGAAATCAACTGAATTGACAATCGACAGGGAGTTAACTGCAAATTTTCTCCACCAAAATAGGATTTGCGGCTCACGTTTTACGTCCATCACTATATTTGAGTTTATTCATACCAATTATCAAATTTTAAAATTGTATTAGATTAATTTCATACTATAAAAGACTAATGCACGTATTTTCAGCACATTTGCTATGACTCATAATAGTATTCATTAACCTGACCACAATAAAATTAAAAAAGGATTTTAATTAAAAACGTTTCCAAACCAAGTAGACTACGTACAGTAATACAGTACATGTATCGCATTTGAACCAAAATCGAAAAATACATCATGCAAGCAGCAGCACATCCGATGTGTGCACTAGATCACTAGAATGTCGAAATGAAATTTTTGAAACCTACCCATTGCATTTCCATCCACAGCACGTGATGACCTAAAATGAAAAAACAATATAAATGACAAAAATTTCAACTGTTGAATAACTGGAACAACTACAGTAATCACTAAAAGTACGGATACGAGGCCTGCTACAAAAAGAACGACAAAATGATAAAGTACTATAAAGGTGGTTAAATTATTGTATGACAAAAGATAAGCAAAACGTTGATTAAGATTCTTTCGGTTGAATTTGTGTAAGCTGTAAAGCAAAAAGCAGTCTGGGGTTGAGTTAAGTTTGATGAGATAACTTCTAACTGACACTCACTAAGCCCTAAGCGGAAAAATGCTATAAGAACACAAGTTATTCGAATATCGCACAGATTCGCTAAGGCTCAGAACACATAGTGAACTAAAATTGCAGCCTTAAAATACTGAAATTGAAATTAAGAAATCCATCGCTCTGAATTTACCATACAATATGTATTAGTTCAAGAGGATATTCTGCTCACATTAGTTCAAGTCATTCATGTAAGCTACACGTCTTAATCTCAACACCGGGATAATTCAAACTCCTTAACAAGAAACCTAACGAAGATTTTTAGCAATGTTTTTCAAATTCCTTTAGTATTAATTTCATATTTTCCAATATTTTGACAATAGCTTAAGTTACAAATTGAAGTAGTTTTCATTATCATACTTACCTTTCACTTTCAACGGTACGTATTACTCTAGGGTGGCGATCGTTACCCACGAGACTGTGTAGTCTTGCATAGTTTGACAATGAGTTATCCCCTAACGAACCTATATAGACAAAACAAATCCTAATGTAAAATCAGGTATCTTGCAAAAAATCTAAATTGAGCCAGATAATTAAATCTATTATAGACATAGCTACCACCAGAAAAGCCTATATCTGCGCATTTAACAAGATAAATTAACATAAATATTGGCTTTTATGGAACTTAGGATTTTTACCTAATCATTTAAAAAAATATAAGTAAACCCTAACTTATATTAAAAGTTGGACAAATATGAGTTAAGGATTGATTTATTCATTCAATGTAAATATCAAAAATTTGTATAAAACTTTTAGGATAAACAAAAACGCTTACTATGAATCAAAATGATTTCAAGAAATTTATATAATTATACTGAAAAAATTGAGATGGATAACACAGAACGCAATCTATACACGAAATATATACTTTAAGTTCTTTCAGTTTGTTTTGTAGTACTGTAGATTGATTTAGCTACGCGACCGTGTCCACACAGGCTATAGTGACAAAAGTTTTAAACGTTCCTTTACGTGACATGTACTTCGTAGTGTAGGATTAAACGCAAAGCTTCAAATATCGATTTTCGAAATCTATCGAAACGGGTATGGGGCGTTTTTAAATATCAGTAAATTCAGACCACGAATTGTGAAAAAAAATGCCATAGAAATAACCTTTGTCTGAAATTCGATTTAAATTGACAAATCACATTCAGTATATACTGCAAACGGGAGAAATTTACACTTCACTGAGCCATGAAAACGGTGCTGAGAGAAAATACAGTAAATCTTACGGTTTCAATCTTGACCGCGTAAGAGATGACCTGGCAAAGTTCATTCCGACATTTCACGCACCAACTAAAGCGAATAGGTTTTTTCAACTTTTAAAATTTGCGTTGTTTTCATCAAACACAAGAAAACAACACAATAAGGACCATTCACAAGGTTATACGAAAACAAAGATCATATAAAGATATCTGCTGGTATAAAGCTTCATTTCAAACATACGAAAGACAAATAATCGCTCTCCATTGTTCTTTGGTAAAAGTTAACGCGAAGTCTATTTGACCAGCTAGTGGGCAATTTAAGGCCTATTGTTCAAATCTTTTGATAAAGATCAACCAGGATCGGACCAGATATTTTTGATAACAGTTTTAGAACGAACACTGTCTTATAGAACATCAATATAGTAGTTTTCCATGGTGTGTGATGCGTAGCTGCAAAAGGAAATAACACTTTACAAAATACAAGGGTTTGTTTCAAAGTGAGAAAACGTACGTTGAACTACTACTATTCTGAACGCAGTTATTAACTTTACAATTTGGCTAAAAAGGCATCTTAGCAGTGGATTGCACACTGTACCGTCGGTAAAAATGCCTTAACAATACATCTCTCAATGATGTGATGAAAGCACTTCATACACCTCAAGGAATGATGTTGCAATGAGAACTATTATCTCAGGTTTCAAATGCCTCGGGCTCGTATAGCATAGGTGCAGTCATCCATGCCACATCAAGCAAATTTGGTAAACGTTTGCTGACAAGCTCAGGTGTAGTTCTGGGATCTCGTGATTGCCATTATAATATAATGAGCTAAAGTAAGATTCTCCATAAACCCACTTAAAAATAAATAATAACTACATTTACAAGCTTACCGCATGAAACACGAACATAATCTAGTATAGGTCTATCCTCGAAATTATAGCAACACATAAGTAACATACTTCGTCATGGGATTTGCACGTAGCGTGGTGTAGCGGGGAATCATAAAGGAAAAATATAGTTAGTGATAACATGATTGCAATAAACGACATTACTTATAGAGTGCACAACACGTATATTGATACTACATACAAGAAACAGGTATAATATTACTTCATCAGCAAGTTTGGTTTATAAGATTACTTGCGCAAGATGTACACTTTGTACAGGGTAGTCCTGCCTTTCAGTTCTTTTGCGCTCACTATTAACACTATTTGGCACAAAACAGTGAAATAATGCAAAAACGAATCAAAATAAGAGGAATGGTTTGGCTATTTAACATGCCAAAGCAAAACAACCAACTCATTCCATATCACGTAGCTAGTCTTAAACCATTTCAAAATATGCTAGCTCGTGGCATTGGAAGATGTTATCATAGTTATAAAATATAATATAGACATACATATAAAATTGGCTGTAATAAATAGGAAGCTGTTGGCAAACTTTCCAAATACCTTATAAAGGCTTTGTAATATCAATAACTTGCTTTACTTCTATTTCCTAGAAGTCGTTTGACTTATTTCTAACCTTTTTGCAATAATCATTAAATGAGCAAATTACTCACCTTGTTCCCAAAATCCGGTCAGTACTAGAAACGATATCAACATAATTGACTGAAATAGCTTCATTCTTTTCCACCAAGTTGCATTGGCTGGAAAGTCTACAACAGAGAACGAACGAACTGAGACACACGTAAGTAATCTAGTGCAATTATCTGATCCAATGCGTTAAATTCCGAGGCGTCAGGCTTCAGGAATTTAGGTCAGCCACCAGCGTACAAAAGCCAACTGCTGTTATCTTAAATTTTAAAGTCAAGCTTACATTCCTGCAGGCGAGTTAAAATAGGGTAAACTTTATTCACAAAATTGCAAGTCTTTCTAATGTACAGATAAACCCACGAACAAACCTTTGAAGGCAATATCCACCATGTGAGAATTTTTAACTGAATAATTAACAAGTGATTTGTCCATAGTCTTATCGACTAATTCAGTCTATCCATCAGACGTTACTTACAAACGTAGAAAAGTTTGTTTCTGGGACATATAGCCTATATATCATATCTTTCTTATTTTTATTATCAAGCTTTGAAGGAAATAAATTGCCTTTTCACTGTACCCTTCATTTCACCTCAGCAACAAACCTCAGTCTAACAACACTATTTCGCCAATGTAATGGATATCAGTTCCTTCTATATTATTGGCAAACCTTTAAAGTCAGACTAACATTCATCTCCCAAGCGAAAAAACCTTCTTCTCCAATATTTGCGCATGTCTCTCAAATCACTCTAATTATTATTCCTTTCGGTATACTCAAATAAAATACCAATTTCAGCTACTGTTTGCTTGACTTAATGAACGAATCAAGCCCCAGTTTACCGCTTCGTGCGACTTTATTTTCGCACCCTGATAGTTTAAAACTTGAGTATGTTCAGGTCACTCATTGGTATTGGACTGACGATACAAAAGTTTCACAACTAAAAGTAACAGTCCACTTTCTTTTGATTTGCGACATCAAGTGAGTGAAATGTAGGCAGCATCTATTAATATCACCCTGATACCACCAACCTTAACTTTGAAAACTACTAACAAATTTAAATGTTTTCATTTTCTTTAAACTTGACCAAGAAGATTTGCCAACGTGGCGGGGATAAATTTTGCACATCAAATCCGACATATATCATCAAACATTGTTTGTTTATTGTCACTATGCAAGTAACAATATAACCTTGATTTGTCACAAGTTTTAAGCGTAGTAATGTATAGTATACCTATACGTAGTAGTCTACCTATATGGTCCAAAAGCTGTTCTTAAAAAGTCATTCCATATCGGGTTTCGGCAATAATTTTGTTCCATTACTTCCAAATATTTTCCTAACTATATTCTATGCAGATTTACAGCTTAGCAGCCTAGTCATCTTTGGTAGTTTATTAAGTGTACTTCTCCTACCACTAGACTTTAAGATTGCAGTGACAATGGAAAAAAACAAGTCAACTCAAAAAATTGCAAGAGAATCATAATCTTTTGTGTTTTCCCAAAATGTGGTTGTTGCATATTGCCACTTATATTTTAGAAATATGCAACTTGTGCAAGCAAGGATGTATTTTATACTGCGGTTGATTTATATAAATGGTTTATGCAATTGCTTCTTTTCTTGGTGATGGTTGCATATGCAGTGTTAAAGACCAAGGTATAGGAAAATAGCTAAAGTAGGAGTAAAATATGCATTAGATTTTGCTCAAACACCCGTCTAAATAAGTATATACAAATCTTTCGTTGGCAGCATGTGTATAATTTCTTACCGATTTAATTTAATTCTTAACCAAATTGATCATATTTCAATTTTTACCGGAAAGGAGTTCTACTTCTCGTAGCTTTATTGCAACCTTGGTCTTTCGGTGTTTGTTTAGTTGGATTATTTACCTATATCCAACAACAGTGTATGCCATTGTTAACGCTAGAATTTTTTTGACCTGCTTGAAACGTTTTGGACAGAGACAGATTTATGAAAAAACACCTATTGTAATCGAGAAATGGCATTATTGTCCATTTCAGGATAATAGTGCCATTTGTGTCAGGAGAAAGTGAGATTAGACGACATTTCCAGCACATCAAATTGCGAAGGTACGCTTATCACTATACTGTGCTCATGTCAGTTTCTTTTGTTTGTGTAATTGCAATTGTTGGTGAGAAGCAATTTGCTTCCGTACAATTTGCACCTATCGCACAGCATGCGTTTTTGACGAAATTGATTTAAAAATTCCTAACTAATTAATTTAAATCAAATTTAATCGCGCTTTTTATAATGTATTTTCTCCAAAGTAACCTCGAGACGTAACTGTAGGCTCATCAATAACTAAAACGTCTGTATCTAATCACGCTCTAGTGTGATCTGTTTCGTAAATTATTTTATTTTCTCGCTTGGTTTCACATGTTGCGCTTAATTTCTAAATCAACCCCAACCCCGTCAAGCTTCGCTTTCACACTTAAAAACACAGACGAAAGGAGAAAATAGCGTGTCAAATACACCACCAAAACCAGCCAACACTTAGCAACGCTCAAAAGTTTTTTAGACGCCTTCAAAAACAGCACACAGGCTACTACTATGCGTCACAGTCTCAAAAGATTCGGCTGTTTCTTGACAAGTCTTGAGTCATGATCAAGCGTACTGTAACGAAACCAATCAAAAGGTAAGTTCTACGCAAAAGAACTGGTTTTGATCTGGATTCTGAAGGTGAACTAAAAGTAGTCAGGAATTAACCAATCTACAACAGAAAACATTTAGATGTTGAATACAAATTATTTAACGAAGGCCTTAAATTTGGAACCATTCCTATATCAGCATCAGTTTTGTAGATGTTCAAGCCAAAGTAAAGTCGTAGATATTCAAGTATCAATAAATGAGACCCTTTCTCGACCAAATAGGCAAACAGGTATTTGTAGAAGTAACTCAATTAATCATTTTTTTAAAGTGGGCGGGGAAGTCAAAAAAAGAGTTTGATCTTATATGAAGAACACTATTAACTGAACATTCTGGTAAAATATTTTTGAAAAATAGTTATTAGCTAGGCAGTTATCAGAAAAAGAAGATTGAAAAAAACTCAGTTCTTGCCTTCATTGTGCCTTAGAACTAGGCTCTTTTTGTGTCATACATTAGTCAAGCCGCTTGACAACATGCTGCTGAGGCCAAGGTTGCTTTCTTTGTGCGGTAGTCAACTGAAGTCAGAAGTGTAGGTCATAGGAGTTCGGCCTATGTCCAATTACGCGTCATGTGAAGAAATTAGCAACGTGGAGAATTGTATTTGAATAAATTACGATTGTTTTAAACATAAAATATCCAGCAGCCCAATCATATGCGTCGCGTGAAATTACAGTATCCTTTGGCCCGAATTAGCTACCCGTCAAAACGTTACCGTACTGGTTGGGTGATACTTGCTGATACCGTGCTGGTTGGGTGATAGGCTGCCACCTACCAAGACATTGGCATTTGAAGCAATCTGTACAGCTGTAACAGATACATGCAAGTTATACGTGATATACAGTAGATATAGCTAAATTTATGAATTCGCAAATGTTGTGTGTGATTACCTATAACAGAGGTCGGGAACCTATGGCTCGCGAGCCAGATATGGCTCTTTTGATGACGGCATCTGGCTCGCAGATAAATCTAAGCTGGCATTTCTTAGCACAATTGTTACGAATAAAAGTTTTCTGTTATTTGTAGTTTTGTAATTTCTGTACCATGCAGCACCAGAAATCGCATTAACAATAATTAGCATGTTATTAAAGAGTAAATTCAGACATTTACCGTTGTCTAAAATAGTTGGTTTTGCTTAAAAATGCACACGTTAGTTCCATTAAGTGTTGAAAAATATTATATGGCTCTAACGGAAATAAAAATTAACAATATGTGGCTTTCATGGCTCTTTCGCCAAAAAGGTTCCCGACCCCCGACCTATAATATCACAAGAGCTTGATCTAGTTTACGTCACAATTAAGGCTAATTTTTCGATTTTCCTTTGCTTATGATTACCTTACCAAGAATTATTTTCCAAAAATTGTTTTCCAAAATATTCATTGAGTAGCGTTCTTTCATATAAGATCAACTTGTTTTTGGACTTGCCCATCACTTTAAACGTAAAAATCCAGATGTAGAGTAACGACAATCTCGAGATTGCCTTATTTTATGAAAATTAAGAGTAAAGATTTGTTTTTGATTTAGTAAATTCCTCGTTTCCATCAATCTCAAACAATGGAATGCAAAACTCGTAATTAATTCTGTTTAGATAAGACTGATGATGCTTATTGCCTTACTATTGGGAAAATATATTTCTGTTTCAAGATTGTATACTAGCCGAATCTGGTGTTATATTATTTTAACACTAGTTGTTGCTTCCTATTTTGTGTCATGCATGGCTAAGTATCTGATTGCGATTGCATTCTTTTGCTGAGCGGGCTCGGAACGACTTCATCTGGCCAGTAAGACTACACCGCATTGGGGAGTATTAACAAATGCTTACCAAAATAGCACACACTGACCTTAATTACATTCTTGCATACGTAGAACTATTTTCGTTTTATTAACTGATAAATTGACGCGAAAATATCTGCGCATTTAGAGTAACCGATCGCTTAAGGTGCCTACACACTGTATAAGATTGCGTCGCCTCAAGGCAATGCAGTCACAAAACGAAATCGCAAGGAAACGGTGGTCACACGCATTGGCAGTTTGCGTCAACAACGAAATCCACAGGTGACGTGCCAACTAGACTGAATGTGATGCAAGCACGTGGCCCACGAAACTGTTTTGCACAATCGAAATGTCGAGGCCAACTTTTTGAATGTTTAGCTGAGCTATACGCTAACCCTAGGCTAGTGCGCTTTTTACCTCATCAAATTCGTAGGCTACGTGACCCAAACTAAAATTCTTTTGTTTTTCTATTTAGGTTTTCTCATTTTGCTTTTCAATTCAAATCTGTTTTTCTCAATAAAAGGTTGTGAAGCCATTTTTCATCTTAACTTGCTTCATCCTGTACACTTGAACAGTTCACTTCGTTGTTGTCTTCAGAATTGCCATTCAAACTTGACCAAAGTACAGTACCTTATGTCAGGTGAATAACCAGAGCCGTATTAAGACCGTGATGGGCCTAGAGCTTAAAGGTATCAAGGGACCTATACGGAATTTTGTCGCTACCATTTAATAAAAAACAAAACGCAGACAAAATATTCACCAACAGTATTTTTGTAAACGTGTGATAAAAATTCTTTAGTTTTTAAATATTTAACTAACGCATTCGACCAAATCATATTAAAAAACTTCGAATGTTTCACATGACAAATATATATAGGCCTAGGCTATACACTATACAGTAATGGGTTTAGGAAATTGAACTGCGGTTTTATATTAGGGGAAGTACCTGTCAATGCAATTTTTATTGCATCTTCATTAATTGGAATAAATTAATTACATTGTTCGACGATATAAGTTATTTTTATAAACCAAGGTGTTTGTTTGCTGATTTTTCTGTATACTGGCCAACATTCTAGTTTAGACTGAGCGTTTGTATGCGCAAATTCTTGTTTCAGTTTAATTCTCTATATAAGCTGTTCTTTTTAATCTAATATGGTGCAAAGTAAGCCAGCTTCACCGCGCTCTACAGATGAAAGCCACGCCTACGAGCCAAGTTTAGTTTAACAGAAAACAAGTAATGTTAAAGATTTACGATCCAAATAAAGTTAGTTTTGAAAAATGCCATTTAATAAATGCAAGTCAAACTAAGCTTAATATAGGCTATACACTTGTCATGATATATTTTTCATGAGTTTAGTAAGTCGCTATTCATGAATTGAAATGTGATGTAAGAATGGGTCTGCCATACATAGGTTGTGTCTATCTTCTGCATTCCGCAAGCACAACAGCAGGTAGCAATGGGTTGAGCAATAATGATTCATAGGTATCCTCTTTATACCATTTTCGATGACAAACCAAGGAAATCCACAAAATGGAAACGGAAATACATGCTCTGAAGCAAGAGTTCGAAAACATTCAAGACGGTTCGCTCCGTAGCAATCAGCGAAATATCGCTAAGTAAGTTGTACAAAAACTCTTTTCAGGCCAAAGATGACAATGGTAGGCAGGCAAGAATGCATAAATTACAGGCCTTCCAACATCAGTAGAAAAGTTACCACTGTAAAGTTCGTAAAGTTTTCTTTTTACGTACTAGGATCTCCATTTTGGTTACGAAATTAATGTCTATTGCGTTAAAAATTGTTACAAACAAACGTTTGAAAATTAGGCTAACGTTGCAGACACAAGTAAGCTAAATCAAAGGAAGCTATAGTATATGAGAAATAAAACACTTTAGCAAACAAATTTAAATTTTTTTCGTGGAGAAAAACTTTTTGAAAAATCACTTTATATAAACTTATATGAAGACACCGCTTTGAATTTCATTTGCAATATTCATTTCGAAAAGTTTTTGTACAACTAGTTATATTCCCAGGATGACAGAACAATTTCCTGTAAATGTGCGAATAAAAAAATTAATTCTAAAACCATTTAATGCCCCATAATGTCGATAATTGTGAAAAAAAATTACCTCGTTTAACAAAAAAATACCACTAAGGGATGCGAAAGTTTCACACAGCTAAATAGTTCGTATAATAACACATAAAGAAGTAAGAACAAGCTTGCAAAAGTTGATAGAAACAAGTTAATGTTAACCTTTTATGTGCTTCTTTATATGCTTTATATTCTACTATTGCTGTTATACTGTAATACTGCATAAGCCTACTGCAAATTTATCAAGTAAAGATTTGAAAAAAAACCCACCAACCTACATGCTTATGTGGTAAACATGCTTATTTTTTTATAAAGGCGTTTGTATTTAAGCAGGCCTGGGGCTGCTGCCCCATCAACACCCGCCTTAATCACATGCTGCAATTGCTTGCGAATGCGTTGACGTGTGGCAAATCGCATTCAGTGTGTGCATGTTAAATGGCCAAACCCACATATCCTTGATCGCTTCATTTGGTTATTTACGTGAAATCTTAACTGACCCATGAAACCAGTGCTTTTATACCCATACCCAGAAATGAGCTCAAACATTAAAAAATAAAAGTGACCATTAAAAACTATTACAAGTTCCCTCCCCCTACTCACCTGCGACTTTTCCACGAAACCCTGGTCGGGAACTACGGCGGTCAATGCTACCATATTCTTCCCACAGATTTTGTTTTTATAGTGGCCGCGGTGTTTCACCCATACGGGATTGTGCCCACAAGGAATTGCACCCACACGGGATTACACCACAAGAAAAATTGCACCACACAGAATCGTAGGCGTATCTAGGATTTTCCGTGCCCCGGAGACAGAGGTAATATTTGCTCCCATATCTGTCAAGATAAATGAAAAAAACGAATACCAAAGGTGTGAACTATAATGGGATATGTTAAATTCCCTCGTTTGATCACCCCGTCCAAAATGCGCGAAGCTCAAATTGGTTTTTCACGTTTTAATTAAAATGTGTTGTTATTTAAGGGTATCTTTTACTACTTTACATACTAACCAAGGAAACCTCTTTACTAGACCGCACTAACCCTTAGCTGGTCCGCGTATGGCTCTCAGGGCGCAATTGGATCTATATCGTCAAATACTTCATTGCGCCAGCGAGTGCAAACATCTGATCCCACGGGCCACGTGCAAGCCGTTTTTTAGCGTTATTATATTGCTTTGAAAAAACGAAATTTAATAAAAATTGCATTGTATTCTTATTTGTGTTTGAACGAGATAGTGATGTAATATAATTGAAATTGGTAAACGGAGTAAAACTATTTCAATACGGATAGTAAACCGTGGCTGTTAGTTCACCAGAAAAAAATAATTTTTTCACATCAAATTTCTTATTTTTGTACTTTGGTTGTTGTCTCCCCAATAATGCACACAGTTTTCCGCCACTGTAACCCAACTATTCTATTAGGCTAAACATATTTTTCTAGATCGTATATAGCTGATAAATAATTAATCACACACAACAAAATGCGATGAACGAAAAGGAATAATGACGTGAAAACGCCAATGGCCCCCCAAATTGTGTTTATGAAAGCAGCAATTAGCAATTAGGCCCAATTATTCCCCTCTTATTATGTTAGTGCGAGCCCCATTACGCAGCCTAATGGTACTATTATAAAAAAACATTCTGGCCTAATTTGGTGCACCATGTTGCTACACCCGGGAACAGATGACCCCACTTGAACTATGCTCTCTTCGATACTCAGACTTTAAGGAGGCGTCAAACACCTAAAACTAAGATCTTTATGAATTTGTTGGACGTCCTACGTAGGGCTTTAAAAAACATGTTTAGACCAATCAGAATGCAGCACGGTTAGAGTTGTTTTCTAGCCTGGGAATTACCCGAGCAGTTGGCGTGCTTCAATGTCCCATGTCGCGTGCAGAATTATGATAAAAATTAGCACGAAAGTAGCTAAAATTCTAGTGTTTATTTTGCGCCTCTGTAAAAAAAAAGTTTGAATTATGTTTTTTTGATGGCATTTTATGGAATGGTAGTCCAAAGTATACTAAATTAACATGCAAAATTTCAGAGAGCCCTATGGAGGATTTTTCGAGTTATCAGTCTGTAGTAAATTCAATGTATAATAAAACGAACAAAGATTTTATGGCATTTTTTGGTGCTTGACGCCACCTGAACTGGGGGAGTCATTCAGCACCTAACTCCAGGTTTGAGTGACTGAATAATCGGACAAACGTACTTGCACACAACATACGTTCGTATTTATTTCTTTTTTTGTGACAAAAAAACAGCGTAAGCGCGAGGCCAGTAACAAACGCTATGTTTTTTTACCATGTAAATCCAGCACTTTATTTATCAATTACTGTTGTAAAAGCAAAAAATATTTCAAGGATTTTCACACTTTGAACCGAAAGTCAGTAGGCTTGAAGTATCTATATAATCACAATGCCTGTGCAACAACGGTAACGGCATATGCTTAGTTTCTTTATTATTTAAGTGTGGCACTAGAACCAGTTTATTTCCCGTCATAGCTTAGATTTTTTGCAGTCACAAGGTTAGACCTATGTAGTGTTTAAGGTTTGACTTTGGCGACCGTTAGAAAATTTGAAGAACACCCGAAATAAATTTTGAGCTCGCCCTTTTCACACTAATTTTCTGATTCTTACATCACCATGTAAAGAGCTAAGAATGGAGGTTTTACAATAGCTCTTCCAGGGAATTAGGTCAAATTGCTAACATAGCAGGCCTGTCTCACGCGATGAACTACTGAAGATAAGGTATATTTGTAAGGATATATTTTCAGCATTTAACTTTTGATGTATTTCCTTTCAAGGTGGTAAGAGACGTAACACATTTTAGTGTAAAAAGTTATACTTGCAAAACTGGACAAAAAATCACGAATGTTTCCAAAATGATTCATGCATGACTTCGGGTCTTAGGTTTACCTGACATATAAAACTAATTTTCTTCACAAACACAACAACGCACATCCGTTTGTACGTACACATAGAACTCGTAGTGCGAGTTAAACGTAAAGCAATGCAAAACAACGTCCACGTTTACTGTGATGACAGTCGTATCTAACTGAAAATGAAAACAATGCAGTGACTCTCCACGAATATAAACGAATGAATATGAACAGCATAACGTAAAACAAAACGCCTTTAACACCAAACATCAACAAAATCTAAAACGATCTACACAATGCACTAAGTAAACTGCCAAGTCTTTAGATAGAAAAGCACTAAGTTAGTATATTTTGGAATATCTGGAAATGCGCTTGGTAAATACAAAACTTTACTATGCTTTATGCTTTCTTCCTAATTTCACAAGTTTAGTCAAATTAAAATTAATGCAAATGAACATTTTGAACATAGAATAAAATATGATTTGCACTAAAACTACATGAGTAATACTTAACAGTCTCACTTTTAACATAGCCACGAAGTACCAACGCATTTTCAACATGGAAAGCAGAACAATTAATAGTTCTTGCACCTTGCTAAGTCTACCGTAATTTTAACCGCGTTAATTAAACCTGTTCAATTCGATTAAGTCGTGATGAACCAGTTAACTGAAATGTTAACTATAAAAAATTACTTTGACTCAGCAGAATGGCTGCAGTTGACTTCGCAAAACAAGCGATTGTACCCCGGTATTCTGTTACAAAACAAAGCTAATTACAGGAATTAAGTTTGTATAGACTGTGCAAGGCAATACTATTATTTCATACAGATAACCAAATGGCAATTAAGCAGCTGAAGCATTTGATTGGGCGACGTCAAGATTTGCCGAGTTATGGGTACCAAGGGTACCGAATGTTCGTTGAAGAATTTAGCACAAAAACTGAGTTAGATTCCAGTAAAACTCTGGAACGATAATGCAAATGTAGCTAGCAAAACGCAAGGGTGGTTCAACGCCGTAATGTACAAATGGCAAATTGATCACTACATTCCCCGAACAATGTCATTTGTTAAGGGAACTATCAAAAAAACTTAAACCACAACAGCCATACAAGCTGTCATTTAAAACCTGACAATTCACGCTGATGATAAGCTTAAAAATCAGCAAATTCCTTTGCACATTTCTCCGTAGAATGAATACGTAGCTGTTCTTCTTCGTAATCGTCAAAATTTTCAGTGGATCCTGGATGCTTAAATTTTGGAATAAACGGAGCGTCCAACTGTAAAAATATCGCACCTGTGCTTTGAAATTGTATGATATAGAGATTTATGACTGTCACGAACTATGACAGAGCCTCAAGCATATTGAAGTATGCATTGATTGCATACTCCAAACTATAAGTGGTAAACAGATCAAGTTATGTACATCAATTAATATCGCAAAATATATTAGTATTAGACCACTGCATAATGGTATACCTTTCGCTGATAAACAGCGATCCAGTCAATGGGTTGGAACCACCTATGATTTTTGATATCAGCAACACCGTTTTTTAAATTACCATAGCGCTTTGTTAAATCAACCTGAAGAAGATTTCGAAGCAAATCTTTTAATTCCGATGTAAAATGGGATGGAAATCGAACCTAAACAAAACAAAGCGTGATCAGTTAACGTTTGTATTTACTGCATGCTCTCACTGCTAAGGTGACAGTCAGTCTTCACACTGGCAACATACCTTTCCAGACACTATTTTCTCATAGATCTGAATTGGTTGATCAGCAAAAAATGGAGGGTAGCCTGCAGCCATTTCGTATATCAAGACACCTAAAGCCCACCAATCAACAGCTTTGTTGTAACCCTACAAAACAAAGGTTGCACGAAATATCCACTAGTGGTTGCTGTTGCTGACAATAATCAAAGCTATTTTTATTATGAAATAATTAAGGATCAAGGAAACAAGTAATTCATCATACAAAAACAACACAATGCACCTTGCTCAGGATAATTTCTGGAGCTAAGTATTCCGGAGTGCCACATAATGTCCATGTTCTTCCTTTAACACGTTTTGCAAACCCAAAGTCAGTCACCTTTTAGAACAAAAATATAGGAAATTATTTACTTTTTACACCACTGCACATGTTCACATTTATAAAAATGTACTGTGTGTATTATTTACCTGTATATATCCTTGCTGATCAATGAGAAGATTTTCTGGTTTCAAATCGCGATAAATGATGTCAAGATAATGCAAGTATTCAAATCCAAGTACAATCTGGGCAGCGTAGAATCGAGAATGTGGTTCACTGGACAAAAATGAAGTTTATATAGCTACAAATAAATGTTTCTTCAGCAAATACATCTCTGTCTTTCAATTGTAACATTGGTCAACAGATATTTGTTCCTGTTAAAGCACCGATCTATTTTTGTCGCAAATGCAGAATGTTTCTGCTGAGTGTTGAAAAGTGAAACCGACACATATGCAAAGTAATTTTTTTAATTTTTAGGGAAAGGTTGATTTAAACATACGCAAAAATGTATATTGCATCATAATCAGAGTATCAGACCATCTTTGTTATTCTCCCAAAACAAATCTTGCAAACAGATTCAATTCGAACCATGATTTTTATCTATAGTAATGACACAAGCAGAACAGCTTTTATTAGTAGACTTGATTGGTACTTGCATGTCATGTAAGTAGGCACAACAACTTCCAAAGTGGATGTTGTTTGCTGATGAGATAATTAAAACATAACTATTTAACAAACATAATTTTTAAATCGTACATATGGCTGTAATTAACAAAATACATTATAGTAACAACAAAGACAGTAATAACTGCTTAACTCTAACAAGATAACCTTACACCACATCAATTTGCTTTTGAATCTTATGCATGTGAACCCAAAACTATGTGAACTTTTCTTCCCTTAACTTGTCAACTGTCACATCAGGTTAAGAGTTTCATTACAGTAACAACCTTTCAGGCTGCTCTATAGAACCAGTGGGGTGTGTCGTACCTAGGAATGTATAATACAAAATACCTGACTATTCTAAAATACACATTTACCCAGAATAGTTTATTTCAAATTTCCTATTCTAGAATAGTTTGAAACCCCAGCATTGCTTTTCTTTCGCCTTTACTAAGTTATTATGGTTTAAGTAAAATGACAGTTGTCAAATTAACATGATGCAATATAATTTATGACGATTAACAAATCCAGCACGTAGTTTCAAAAAAGTGACAATAAAATCCATTTCTCATCATGCTTATCTGATGTCCCGGCACTGGTCGCCTTTGACTGACCAAAAAATCGTCATCCAAGTTGCTTGTTGTCTAAGTGGGTCAGACACAATTTGTACAATCACGATTAGTAAAGTTTTTGTTGCAACATTTCTGAATTATATTTTGTTCAATCAAAGGTCACTGTTTCTCTTCTGAGAAGCTCATTTTTTTTGACTTTAAACCGATTATCAACATAGCAAACACGAATGCAAGTTTTGTCAATAATTTTGTTTGCAGTGATGTCATGCTCCAAGCAGCCTAATATGGTAAACAAAAAATCCGTTCCTCAATATGGGGTTATGCCTAATATTTTGTAATAATTTGCTCATTTTTCAAAGAGTGATCCTGAAACCTGCTAAAGAGGCAAGATTGGTGTTGTTTACTACGAAAACAAAAACTAATTTTTCATTGACTAATGTTACAGTATGAGAAAGTTCTTGCGTGCATGCACATGATACATGAATTAATAAAAAATATTCATTAACGTAAGATATTTTGAGCCTAAATTTACAAAGCAGAAGGAAGGTAGAATCATACAATAGCAGAAGGAAGCGCCCTACCTAAAGCGGCCAATTCTTCTCAAATGTGAAAACATTTCCCCTCCAATAACATATTCAAGTACCATGTATAAGTTGCTGTTGTCCTAAAATATAGAAGAATATATTAGAATGAAAAGTAATGTATACAGTACTACAAAATAATTAGCAAATATAAGGATTATAAAGATTATGAAAAAAGATGAAAAAACTCGCTATATTCATGGGTAGGCTGCTACAGCTATATCTGTCTTGCAGGTTCCAGGCATAGCCATAAAGTCGCACAGCCATTTCAGCAAAATTGTTTTATAGCTACTAAACAACCTATTTAATCAAAATACAAAAAATCATCTTACAAAATAAAAAGTACCTTGAAGGAAAAGTCCATTTTGACAAGAAAAGGAAAATTAATTGCTTGAAGAATTTTCTTTTCATTAAGCGTGTGTTCCACTTGTTTGAGCTTAACAACCTACATGAAAATAAAAAAATTGTACCAGTATGTAACATCATATACAAAAATGAATATATACGAAAATATTGGGTACTACATTATGCATATGCTTAACGATTAACTTCTAACATTAATATCAATTATGAAGTTCTATTGCAATAGTAGTAGATTAAACCATAGTAAGCGTTTAATTTTTTTATCACCAACATTTTTAATCACATAGCTAATTTCTCTTGTACAAAATTGTA
Organism: Clavelina lepadiformis; assembly: GCF_947623445.1. NCBI lineage: Eukaryota > Metazoa > Chordata > Ascidiacea > Aplousobranchia > Clavelinidae > Clavelina > Clavelina lepadiformis. The sequence continues at coordinate 10,958,716 of NC_135244.1, forward strand.
TGCTGTACGCCAATCACGAGAAATAAAGCCAAGACAAACTTATGCCTTTAAGCGTACTCTATATAGCCTACCTACTTTATATTATGTCAGCATCAATAGGTATTAATGATATATCTAAAGAAAGCTGATCAATATAGATATGCAAAGCTTACTTTCTGTTTATCAAGAATTTTCATAGCATAAAAGGTAGAGTTTTCTTTCCGTTTAACAAGAATTACTCGACCAAATGAACCAGTACCAAGAGTCTTCAAACGTTCAAAATCATCCAACTTAGCATTGTTCTAAAGTCAAGTTGAAAACACTTATTTTCATTTAACAATAGCCAAAACTTAGCATTCATTAATGATGAGCAGATACTGAAACAGATAAAACTTGAAGCCTACTTGAGTTGGTGCTTCCCATTTCCGTAGAAATTCTTCTTTTGCTTCTGCCAAAAAGGCTTTTACTGAAACAACAAAGAAGAGATTGATAACATCGAAAGCACATATGGTAAATATAATATATTGCTTTTAAATGAGTGTAGATATATGTACCGTAATTAGGGGCAAATAGTGACAAAACAGAAAATATAGTTTTAATACAGTTTTATTACAAGTTTCTTTATACTAAATTTAATTCAATTCTCGAAATTTTGCAAAATGTTGCTGGCAAACAAGCAATTATACTATTTGCCTTACATGTTGCAATGAGTAGAGCAAAAGGGGGCGTGTTATCACAATTTTAGTATTTTTGAATAGTGATTTTAATGAACACAACAGCGGTTATTAAGTAATCATATAACATTGTAAGGTTGCCCTTGTACCTTCTGTGTATATAGCTAAATAATGTCTTAACTCTAAATAGAAAACAATTGCTATATTTTCAAAAGCAAAACATGAAAAATACATATAAAAATCCAAAATTAGGGCACTCGCACATTCTTTGTATCTACAAGTCGATATGCCAGTCGTCATAATATGAAATTCCAGAATTTGGTAATTCTGTTTAACACATTTTGCTCTATCTTGTTTAAAATTAATAGGAAATATTTTTCCTTAAAGCGGCATTTACTGTTGTGATACTATTGGATGCTCTATTTATTTTGAGATTATATATTTTTACGAATAAATTATATTTGCGTTGACAAAACAGGCTGCAGTTTTTCACAGCTGTGATATCTCATCGCCAAACAGTAAATGGCAGTTGGTAAAAGCATGTTATCTGTTGCTAAGCTTTCAGTTAATCTCCCAACATATTAAGGAATGTAACTGATAGTATTAAACTTAATGTCAAACATCTTTTACTTAGGCGCAATTCAACCTTTAACAGTAATGAAAATGTTGACTAAGTACACAATTTATGATGATATTTTAATATAACATGGAAGCTGATACTTTTCTCTGTCTGCCTAGACTCAGAAGATAGCAACAAAAGATGACAGCAAAGCAAATATAATGTCAAAGCAGTCAGTGAAAGTAGGAAAAAGTAGCTTTTCCCTAATAGTACAAGTCATAACATTTTAAGAAAAAAAGTATTTTCGTTTTCACTGTTTAAGACTTTGTTTTTATGTTAGGTAAAATATACCTTCTGGAATGATTAGGACAAATATAATTTACCTGGTTTACAAGGTACAAAGAAGCCAATCCCATATAGCGGTAATAAGAGCAGAATATGCTAAGTTAAGCTACAAAAACCATCAAAGAAAATGCCATAACAAAGTCAGCATTGCACAGACATTTGTACAAAAGAAAATACAAAACAATAAGGTAGAAACATTGCTTTGTACAAGAAAGTGGAAAGACAGTTTTCGTGTCATGTCGAATCACCTGCTCAAATTTAGTCTATCTGCTGTACATTACAGATTTAAGCAAGTTGTAAAGCATTACCTTTACTAGTAGGGTACTTCGCAAAGACAATTTAAAGAGGGAAATATATACATAATACAATAATAAATTAGTCTGAAGGATGTGTCAAAACATCAGGCGACCATGTGCTGGTACCAAAAACAGAATATCAAGCTTATACTAACAACTGAAAACCTTGGATGGGATACCTTTATTAAGCATTTGTAAACTGCTGTGGAAGTCTGTCAAACATTTAGTAATTGATAAAACTGGTGCTGTCACATTTAAAAATATTTTTACCTATTCCTATTCTATTCACTACAAAAATCGGGGTGAAATAAAACATCTATTCTGAAAAAAGTACATATGAAACCACAAAAACTTCCAACTATACTTTTATATTTTGCTGTATAGCAAAATCATGGCCAAAATTTACACCAACAAAGGTTTTAAATAATGTTTTCCTTGTTACAAGTATCGTAAAAAAGAATAAAAAATTACCCCTATTCAGCACAAAGTACAGTACATTTTGTTTCAAAATGCTACATGAACACATACACTGTATGCATTGATAAAAATGTTATTAGTCATTCTTGCTAAACTTTACTTTTAAAGTGGTACCAAAAAATATGTACAATATGCATGTATGGTAATCTGTACAGCAAATGATTACGTACACAATCCTTTAAGTCAACCCTATGTTTCTCGCTTGTCAAAATGTCAACGACTCTAGAGAGAGTAAACGTTCTACTTTACATTTTTGTATCTGTTACGCCGTAATTAACACATAAATGGCTATGTTTAACAAAAAATAGGTAAAACAGGTATAAAACCAAAGAAATACAAAATATCTTACTGATTGGACAAACCTGATGCATAGTATTTTTCATGATACTCCTGTGAATGTTTATAATGTTTATGACTATCTCTATCTTTTCCAAAAAGCGAATACAAACCATGCATATTTTCACAAAGCAATCAAGTTTTTGTAAACTCACAAAGCTGCCTGTTTGATGCAGTCAACTGTTTAAAGTGAGATAAACATGTCTGGGAAAGCTATTTTTAGAGACTAAAGGCAAGAGAGCATGAAATTTCACAAGGAGAAACACAGCCTGTCATTCTTTGTATTGCTTCCTGCCAAACTAAGCGTATCAACAAAGCAAACAATCATTTTTCCAGTAAGTAGTAAGTTAAATCCATGCAGTAGTGCATAGGCAACATGAAATATTCATGAATTACAATAATAGCAAAACGCCCATGTCGGAATTTAAATAAAGAATTCCGCAAATTTTATTTGAATTATTTTAAATAACAACAAAAGGTATATCGATCAATTAGACCAAATTGTTATTGGCTGTTATCGCTGCAACTACAGCATATGCTAAGTAGTACATCTTTTAAAGGTTATATACCAAAGAATTAGAATGTGATTTCATCAAACGCACAAATCAAGTTTAAACAAATTCTTTTAATATTTTATGCAAAAAAACTGAATTTTCAGCCACTCACTTGGATTCCCCTTTTTTGCCATCTTATAAGAAACTATGAATTTTCTCAAAAAAAATGCAATCTGAAGCCAAACTGTTGGCCAACAGAAAGCTGTTTTTTCAAATGTGACTGAAGTAGCATTTCGGAATAATAAAAGCTTTCACAGTCACATTCAATACGATATTGTATGTTCTACTCAGAAGGCCTATAAGCAAAAATTATTCCAACAATCACTGTATCAACAATGCCTGGCCAGCTCTATTTGCTAACAGTACTCAGCTTTTGTATAAGAAAAAATTGTACAATAGATCAAAAGTTTTTAAGTTTTACCAAGGGCAGAGAAGCCTGGCCTTAAATTTGGTTGAATCACTTCGAATAAAAGGTGAGGTTAACAGACTAATGTCTTACTTAATAATTAAAGTATAACTGTCGTAATAGCAGAAACCAAAGACACAGTTTAATTTCCAAACCATCAACTTTGTTCAAGATTAACATGGCTATTAACATACTACACAGACAAGTACCAAAAAAATTGGGATATAGAAAAGATAATTGTGGTTAGCAACCACATGTCATTAAATTAGGTATTTTCAAAAAATGTATTTATTGTTGTGAACAGTATTGATGAATGGTATATTGAATATATACCATACTACATACAATATTCAATACATTTACTCGAAAAAAATTAATCATTTAACCCTGAGACACTGTTAAAACCCTTTTCAGTCAGATTTAATCCAACTTGGTTGACTTCATATTATAGTAAGCATATTCTATTGGATTGTTCCAGTGTAGATAGATTTATACACCAGCCTTTACCATTCATAAGCTCGCTAATTTTTATGATACACGATAGAGCATTGTAACTTTACAGTACTTCTTGTTTGTATAATGTCAGGCAAAGGCAACTTTACAATCTATTACCATTTGATGCTTTTAACTGATAAATTTCTGATGACTTCAATCCAAGTTTATGCATAGTAATCGAGGAGTAAAATTTAATCTGGAGCATACTTTGGAGGGAGGTTACTTTCAAATCGCCCAAGGTAGCTTTGTTGGGAGAAGAAAACACTTATTTATATGCATGTGAAACGATTGTTTTTGTGTGCATCAGGTGTAGTTGTGTTATAGTTTTGCAGTTGTATTTATTTCGTTACACTGTTTGATCCTTAAGGCTTTATTTGTTTTACAATGTAGCGATTAATTGTCTTTGTTTCCTGTATCTGTTAGCACCTGTGTTTCATATTTCTTTATCTTGCAGCAACATCCATGGACCGAGTTTGTTCAGTTAAATGTATATATACTATAGTTAAATAGTTGTAGTTAATTAGGTGCTAAGTTAACCTACAAAAACCATCAAAGAAATTGCCATAACAAAGTCAGCATTGCACAGACATTTGTACAAAAGAAAATACAAAACCATAAGGTAGAGACATTGCTTTGAATAAGAAAGCGGAAAGACAGTTTTCGTGTCATGTCGAATTACCGGCTCAAACTTAAAGAGCCATAATGTTCGTCATAAATAAAATGACGAACATCACGATTTTTATAAAACGAATTTGTGTAATTTTACCACTTATTTTTGGCAACAGCTGCTTAAAACCATTTGTATTTGTGGTGCATCTGTATTCTGCATTTGTGAATTTGCTCCTCATTTTAACCAGTTTTGACAAGTTTTGTCCTAAACCTAAATTTTGACCAGATTTGGACTGTTTTTGACAAGTCAAAAAATAATTGCCCTATTTATAATATATATTAGTTGGGTAGCTATTGCCAAAAATGCATTGCAAATCTGGCGTCTTATGACAGAGATCGTGGCCATTATGATGTCACAATGTAAAAACCATATGCCTGATGAGTGAGATTCGAATTAGGTACGATAGTAGATTAGCTAATGCGTTTTGAAAGGAACATGTCTCCATGGACAGGTGATTAGTAGCAAGCAATGGTTATTTTTAGCAAAGAAACGTCACAGAAGACAGTCAATGTATTTCTCGAAGACACAAGTATTGATTTCTTTTTGCCAGTTACCGATACTGGACTAGGCTGGTGCCAACATCCAAAACTTAGTTTTCTGAGCTGCAGCTTAGCATCTACATGCACCAGTGAAAATACAACTAGTAGTTGAGCAGCCAACCTCAATATGGATCGAAATATTAATGCGGATGTTCTAGAGTTGATATCTTCTGATTGACGATCTTTCCAGCCAGGTCTCACTTCAATATGCATTAGAAGAAGGGAATAGAAATGAGCCATGTCGTAAGTTACGTCATGTAGGTGATGCTTGGCCGACGCAGATGCCAAAAGTAATCGTATACACTTGTGCGTATAAATGGAACGTCGCAGCGTTTAGGTGCATGTTCATTGAAACACAACAACTTAAGCTATTTACAACTAATGAGGTAGTAGGATAATAGGCTAGACTTGTAGTAACTTTGGCCAGGTCTTACCCGAAAAAGGTTAAATGTTTGAGTCCGAATTTGGCTGATTTTCTAACTGGCAGTTTGGCGTGTTGTTTGTAAAAAGATGTCTGTGGTGGATATATGATCTTCTATGGCCCTTGCTTATTACGCCATAAAGGTGTCATAGAGAAATTTAGACGTGGTAGAATATATTGAACTTAGCCTCAAATCATGTAATAGCGGAATTAAAAATACAACCTTAATTAAAAGCAGTAATAGCCTGCATTCATTACCTTACCATCTTTTGCAGGGCATAAATCAGAACAACAACAATGCTGATTATAACATCGCGATTGTTATTGTCTGATGAGGCGAGGGAAAAAGCGATTTAAATTTAAATTATGGGTCCTACACTCGATCCAAAACTATACAGTTTGTTTAATGAAGATGGATACAAATGCATTAACTTTGACCAAATCTTTGAGACGAGCGCAGCTAAAAATTTGACTGAAATAAAGTTGATTGGTATGGCTAAATACTGAAGAGGACTATACCCATCTGTCAATTAAATGTGAAGACAATATCTCAATGCATAAAAAAGACAGGAAACACCAAAAATGCTGATTTTTCAAGATTTTCGGCAACTTACGGTCAAAGTCATCACGTGATTAACATGAAAATAGGCAGTTATATTATTTTTGTTCAGTATAATGTTCTTATGGTTTAAAATGTGCAAATCTCGCCTAGAGTTTAAATTATTCGTCGAAATTTACCGAGTAGTGGTATTTTACACACTTTGGGCCAAAATGTCAAAGAACGTCAAAGTAACCTTCACATTTAGAGTTATAACTTCTTAGTGCGTTTTTCAATGAATATGATTTTTTACATGGTTACTGGCCTTGATTGTTGCCACTGACTGTTCAAAGTTTTTAACATAAGCAAAAGCGTAAAGGAGCCGAAAAGTGGTTATTTCTATAGGTTTTTGGAAATTTCTAGCTGAACTAGTCATGTGAATGAACAGAAAATAGCCGAATATGTTTTTTACGCTCAAAGTAATGAAATTATGCAACAAAATTGTTGAATATGGCGTTATCATTATTGCGGTAATTTTTTGTGAAAAACATCGACCTCCGTTTTAAAATTTAAAATATTTTCCTGCATCTAAACATGCCACAAACTCATAAAATTTCAAGAAAATTGATGCAAAAAATTCTACAATATTAAGGTTTAAAAAAATTTAAAAGCCCTTTGAAAATTTAAATTCCCTTTAAACTTGATCTAAATGCAAAGTAAATCTAAAAAAGTGGTTTTATCTATCTACATTTATTTTGTGGTTTCAATATTTTTATTTGGGTGCTATCATCAAACCAATTGCAAATTGTTTGGTTTTTGTACTGTAAACTCATGTAGTAAAATCAGCTTGCAGAATAACAAACTGCTTGCAAGATGACAAAACAAAAAAATCACATTAGACCAAAATGTTTGTATAAAAATATTTCACAGTAAATCCAGTAACTCTAAAATTAAAAGATTTTATAGTTGGTAACCGCTGATCTTGGATTGCCAAAGCAAAACTGGTTGTAAATTTTTTTGTTAGATTTTTATACTAAAATAACTGAATTAAAGTAGCAGATAAAATTTAGTATCATATAATTATGTATGCATATATACAGAAACCTGAGGGAAACTTCTTTTCGAAACTCCTACCCTGAAATAACAACCAAATATGAAACTTTGTCATATTACATGGCTGCAAACATCACTTTTCAGTCAGGCTAATCATTTTCGTGCAGATCAGCTACACTCTATTGCATAAAAGTTTGACTAAAAGCATAAATTATTACCTACAATTGGCGTTACGTAGGTAAGTATTTAGTTAACTCACCAGAATCTTCTTTTGGAAGTTTAGGTGATTTATGAGCAGGATCCTTTTTACCAAACCAGGGCATTATATCAAAAGTTGAAAACCTTCACTTACTATTGAACTTGACCTAGAGGCCTTACATACATAACTAATAATTAAACAGGGCTTAATGTGGCAACCTAATATATAGCGTAAAAGTGTGGGACCAATGCCGATACAAGCAAACTTTTACCATGAAAGACAGCCTGCTAGTAGGTAAAGCAAAAAAATTAAGAAAATTAGTAGTAAAGCGATTATACGCGCAAAATGTGTGGCAAATGTCCAATGGATTATGATGTGAGTGGCAGTTATGAAATCACAACATGAAATCAATATGTTTCACAGCTGATGTTGGATTCAAATGAAAAGCATCCATCCATATGCATATTCATATTGAATAGGACATCTCATAAAACAGTTGGCAGCAAGTTTAGTTTAAACGCTGGGGCAAAGGAGAATAATAGGAGTATCTTAGGTTAGGAATAAATTTTATTTACCATGCTACTAGGCTCCAGTTCAGAGTAGGCTATTATCAACATTATTCTAATACCAGCATCTATCATAAAGTTATGATAACTTAAGAATTAGATGAACTGTAACTTAAAATTATCTTATGCCCATTGAAAATAATGGTCACCTGCTACTAATCACCTATTTATCAGGTCATATTCACTACAAAATCTACATCAGTGGTTCTTATTTCACCCATCTGTTACCAAATTTAATCCAATTAAGAATAACTAGTTCACGTAACAGGCGTAAAGAAAAATCAATAGTGCCACAACAAACAAAATTTTGTTGATCAGAAAATGTTATTTGCCATTTAATTATTTGAAACAAGGTATGATAACATGTAAGTGACAAAAATCTCAGGTTTTTGCTTTTAAAAATTAGATCACTCCAAAAATATTTTAAAGCTCTTTCCATACTGGAATAGAACACAGGTCATCATGCACAGTGATTTCACAGACACTGTAGGCTTAGGCAACAACACATTACTTTGCACAGCCCTACTAAAACTTAATAATCCTCTTTTTCTGTGAAAGCTGAACAACAAAGAAATAAAAAACACAAATAGGAAGAAGTATTTGAGTTGCTGTACAATACCGTTAGGTTCAGTTAAACTCTCCACATGCACTATTGTCTAAAACTAAGGTTAATTTTTTGGTTGTTCACATAGCACTCATAAAGGTCGAGTAAAGTGACCAAATACTGTGTCTGTAAATGTAAATTGTGATGCACAATGGGGTTATAAAACATCACCAAAGATTGAAGGTAACAAAACAAATGTTGTCTAATCATAGCAGATCAAATGTAACAAAGTCACTATTGTTGTTACTTGCCGTGCTTGTTGTTACCAGCTATTATTAGATTCATTAATTTTGATAACGTTTTAAGCCTTTTCGGGCTTTGTCATTTTTTGCGGATTATCAGCGCATGTTAATAACAACTGGCTTGATTTTTTCGTACCCACCGCGCTTTTGACGAAACATAAACTGATCGATTAAAATAACCTTTCCTACGACATGCGCACGACGCGTGAAACAAGTTGAAAGGATCTCAAAAGGAGAAACTAGCGAAGGGAGAAAACTTGCGCCGCTCGCTCAATGATTCGTTGCAGGTTTCTAAATTAGGGCGTTCTCTCTTATGGATAAGTAAAACCTTTTCAAAAGTGCTAAAACTGATGGAATTCAAATAACTTTTTTATTGATTTTGTTCAAAAGCTGTTAACAAATTTTCAAATATCGCCAAAACTTATTTCGTAATACTTTTTTAATTCCATCCTTTATTGTGACGCTTCAGTTGTCAAACGGTGAACAAACTGAATGATTAGCCCGTAATTATTCGTTACAGGTTTAAACTGGCTTGGCTGGACATTTTAGAGTTGTTTTTACATGGTAAAAAGTTGCTTGCAACCCGCGAGTCAAATCCATTCTTTAGACTTACTTTACGAAATTTGCAAAATGGCAAATGAATGGCATGACATATGTAAAACGTATTATAAATGTCATACTTGAAGCATCAAAAAGGCGGCCCAGAGTTGCTCCCTTTCTTCTCTTACCTATTCTCTTTTATTATCTCGTTATCTCCATTCACACCTTCCGCTTTCCATCTAGCTCCTGTTTCTGTATATGTCGCGTGTTGCGCTTTCTGCTCTCTTAGTAATGTCTTTATTTCTTTTCATCTTTTTCCTTGCTTAAATTTTTAACTTGTCATCTCTTCATTTTCTTGCACGATGCCCTATTTTCTTGGATATTGTGAAGATAAGGAGTGCTTCCACTGTGTTTTATTGACTCCCTCCTTTCGTTTTCGCTTTTTTTATGAGCAATATCTCTTATCATCGCGATACTCGACTTAATGCCTAGAGCCCTAAATCGTTCCATGACAACGAGGATGATTTCTGGAAACATTATCGTGCAGTCTAGTCAATATATGGACTAACATAACAACAAATAAGAAACTGTGCCAAACTTTTCAAGATGGCCAGAACCCGTAGTTTGTTAAAAATATTTCAGTAGGACAATCGTATCTCAAGTATGATTTGTCAATTATTATTTTAGTAGTCTCATTTCTGTAAAACCTAGGGGGACGCGTTGTTCTAAATTGTAAATTTCGAGAACCACAAAAGTAGCAAAAAATATGGTTGACAATTCTGACTCATGTTTCATTTGGCACATCACTACTTATAGCTATTTTAAGAAACAGTGAACTTCTGCAGGCACTCAGTTAAAACTGCCTGCTGCAGAGAAACGACCAGCCAGGCTGACTAACCTGCTTTACTGCTTTAATTACGCTTGGCGTCTTTGAGGGAACGAACACTTCAGAAATATCGGTTATTCCATTTACATTGAGATGAACTTCCTCACATTGTGAATGATATAATTTTGTAGGTAAAGACATTTAAAAAAATCTCCAACCTTGAATGGTCACTCACTCACTCTTTTTATAATTTGACTTTGACATAAAATTCAACACCAGTCACAAACATGTCATGCAACTAATCTCACTATTACACTAAAATTGCTATACAAAAAAAAACACTTAAATAACAGTTTACATGCAGATGAAATTTTATCACAGTGCTAGTTGTGCAGTTTATTCTCCCTTTTTAAATCGGAATAAACTGCACAGCTAGCACTATGTGTGTCCACTAAATGTGTTGCTACTGTTGTACTTTTCAGTAGAATAAGTTGGCTGCTGTTGTTTGCTGAAAACATCTGTGCCCCTTCCCCATTACCATGCAAAATACACAAGAATCGTAAACATGTACACTAGTTGTTATCAGGCATCATAGCGCATCACAAAACTAACACTACTACAATGCAGGTTACATTGTGTGTACAAAAAAAAGTCAAATACTCCACACAGTAAGCGATCTGTCCACAGTACCAAATGTTGACTAACTCACTAATGTACTCAATTGCCTCTGAGAGGTAAAAGCTTGATGATCTTGTTAATTCTACTGATGAAGTACCACATAATCACAAACATTTCTGTGAAAAATCTCAATCAACTACCTAAGTTACACAAAAAATAGCATCACCATCCAGTCTATCCTGGGAGTTGCAGGTATCTTTCTGGTCAAGCCCATCAACCATATTCCTTTCTGGGCAAACATGTCAAAAGCACAGCATGGAAGACAATAATATAGTTAGTAATAATTCGAAGTCTAACGCATTTATATATAAAAGTAAATATTTTAGTTTATATCTATATATAATAGAAGCAACGTTCTTTTGCCCAGCGCTAAGACAATAAAGTATGTAGCGACTAGCAACCATGTTTTTACTAACACCTCAATACTAAATCATAGCTAAGCAGTCATCACATGTCAAACACACGCCGCCCAAGATAACGTTAGTAACACACCGCAACAAGTCGCTCGTTTTAATCGATTTAAACAATCTGTCTTTAAGCGGCGGAAATAATACAGCAGTGGGAAATGATGTACCAGGATGTAGCAAATTCTAAAAATTATTCACACAGCCTATTGATGATCGTTATTTATGGCCAGCAGTTACACACTAACTGCCCACATGGCAACGATACCATTATTCTGTCCCGAGAAAACGTTATTCGTGTAATCAAAAAACATAATGAGCTTCTTAATAATAACAATCAAAAAATGTCTCCGAAAATACGCACCACGTAAAATTGTAAACTCATGTCTTTTGTGGTTCAATAAAGCAACATAATTTGCCAACTGCTACGCTACGACGAAAATTCAGAGTACGGTATAAAACGACAAAACTCTGGCGGTGGGTCAACAATGTACACTTTCCAACCAAGCCCGCACTTCGAAGAGTTGCATAAGGCACACGCACCCACGCAAGTATTTGTAACATGGTAACATTTGTAACACGCTACGACGAAAATTCAGAGTACGGTATAAAACGACAAAACTCTGGCGGTGGGTCAACGATGTACACTTTCCAACCAAGCCCGCACTTCGAAGAGTTGCATAAGGCACACGCACCCACGCAAGTATTTGTAACATGGAAGTCGCGTCAAGTACCAGAATCGTACCACAAGACTACATCCTGATATCCTGATAAAACTGCAGTTCCTTCGAATAACATACAGAGTATCACCAACAACGATACTTACTTAGCTGCCACATATACGACTTTTGAAGTATAGTGAACGATTCTGAAGTATATTATCAATTGATATCAGTCCGATTAGGATAGGCATAAGCTCCATGAAGTTTTCATAAATATCTCGTTTCAAAGACTATGACAGGTTATTGCATAAAACTCTTGTTGTTATTTGTCCGTTTTATCGACCGAAAGCATTTAATTTCAAGGCATTTTTCAAGAAATATACACAATCATCAAAACAAATTAATCCAAATAGAAGATTTTAAGGGTGGATTCACACAGGGAATTTTTACGAACGGATTTTACTTATTTAGCCAGTTCACTCCCTCGCCTGCTTAATTAAGGCAAACAAACGTAAAAAGCATCCGAGCCAAATGTATGTGTAGATTTCATAGTACAAAGTCGCATTTATATGGTAATTTCCCTTACAATCGTTAACAGTGATTATAATTATGCACAAAAGCAAGAAATCAGCAACTTCCGGAAAGATCAAAGTCTCACACCATAACTGCGTTCCAATATCGCCCAATGTGATATGTAGAAGGCATTGTAGCAGAGGTGCACTGAATATTCGGCAGGCCGAACCGTGTAAATATGCCCAAATACGGTTATCGAGATTAATAATTCCTGAAACTGTTTCTTGATTTGAACATAATCCGAATACTGTATTACAATACTTTTAAAAACCTGCCTGAAAATCCCTTAACTACAACAAATCTACAACAACAGCCGATATGATTGTTTCTGCACTTAACAGGAAACCTAAGCATGTCATTTACACATCTTTCCGTTGCAAATTACACCAACATGCACTTAAATTCAACTACTGTGTTTTTTGAATTAGAACTATATGAGCAGCAACTATATGTATTGACAATGTTTTGTTCACTTTGCGATACGAAATTAGGTTTCGAACCGAATCTAAAAAACACGATTCGGTACAGCACTATTCTTTGTGATTTTGGCAAGTAGTTTTTTGTCTGATGAGGCGGAACTTCCCACAAGTTAGTGATATTAATTCGAACTGAAAGCTGAGCTACACGGTAAAAAAATAATTTTTATCGAAAGCGAATTTCGTTTCGAATTAAAAAAAGCAGTTAGTGATTCGTGCATTACCGCCAAAACGCGAATAAACCGGATGCAGCAACAAATTCATAAAAGCAAGGTGCAATGAAATGCGACCTCCACGTTTTGTCTATGCAAGTTGTTTTTAAAAAATCAATGTATGAATACTTCTTTTCTTTGATTGCCTTTTTTCAACTGTGACCGCTGAGCAAACCGTCAAACGCACGAGTCACTGCACAAACATTCGCCGTCACGGTCATATTCCTTCAATTCCACAATAATTTTACAATTGTGCATAGTGGTGAAAATCGCGTTCACTGTATAATAATTGCCCAGGAAAAGATTACACAAAGTAGATGAAAATTTCCATACGAAATATTTATAGTCAGAATAATTTCGGCTACAAAAATAAGATCGGAATAGTTTTGGATTCGGTATCCTTAAATGCTTATGCTGATCAAAATATGTTAACCACAGTCAATAGAAACAGCCATGATGTAACTACGCTAGCGTTTTTGGCATAAACCAAAGCGGATTCTACAGCATTGTAAACCTCAACCGTACCGTGCTTAGCTCCTCAAAAACACTTACGGTAAAATCGATAAAGGCTCCTTGCAAAAACATCTATGTTGCGACCTCAAGCAATGTGCCGATGTCAAATCCATAATACCCTATTGAACACTTGATTACGTCAAAACGCACAACTTGAACATTGACATTACATTATGAACAGAACAGCATGTAACAGCTTGCCCGAAGGCAACTTTTAATTACGGTAAGTATCTAAATATTAGCATTTATAAAATGGCACAGCAGAGACTGTATCAACGGAAGGCTACTGACGAGCTGGTTTTTATTATGAAAGCTTTCTAATGAGCAACACCACTGTTGCTATCACTATTCACCTACATTGATTACATCCCGATTCGAGTTAAAAAAAGTAAACCTAATTCATTGCCAAGCAGCACTTGTTGTTCCAACATTTTCTTCTCTGTTTTTTGTATAAGGAATCCTTTCAAACGAAAAGTTCATATCACTGACAGCGCATTTTCAAAAAAGCATAGATCCTTTAACTGTTTAATAGTTTCCATGAGTTTGTAATCACAAGTGTAAAAGTCATAGCAGATTGTATAACGGTAAATCGCATCATGTAAACAACAATACCGAGAAATTGAAAAAACGCCAATTTAATGTTAGTGAATGCAGTAATCGTTACTGTTGTCTTAAACACCATGTTCATCACGCATAATCAAACCATCTTTGTGGTACTGGCATATCCTGACACTATTTGTGTAACTTTTCCCTTTATGGCGTTTCCAAAGCTGTCCCTGACGCTGAACGAATGTTGCGTTGTGTGTTCGTTGCGTTGGATTAAAGTCTAAGTTTAAACACACAGCGCAGCGTTGTTTTAAGAAAGCTTCTCTGGAAAGCGTTTCCATGACGTTTTCGCACGCATAAGCAAAAAACTTTTGTAACAATCTAGCCAGCACATATAACTCTGTCTAACACAAGCAATGAACACTCATGAAAATTTTCTTTACAATTTTGATGGCATACGCGTACCATGCAGGTATGATCTGTAGTACTGTATTGATTAAGTTTTGTAAGATAATGACACAAAATTAAGTTCCATACGCTAACAGTCACAATATTAAAGCCAGCATGGGGCATTACGCAATATTATGCAAGTGTCAGATGTTGCAGGTCTTGTACATCCAAACAGATAAACAAATGAAATCGGCTTCAGCGGGAAATCGGCCTGCTGACATCCACTAGGCGTAAATTAAGATGAAGTAGCATAATAATTTTCCAAACCACAACAATGGTTGCAAACAAACTACAATAGAGATCTTTTCTTTAGAAAAAACAGAATGAAATCAAACATAGCAAGAGCTAATGTATCTGAAACTTCAAGGTAGGCTGGCATCAAACAAAGAATATTGCCAGAATATTAAGCCTGTCAAATCAACTTTTGTATTAATCAAAAATTAAGGATCAAAAAATATTTTGCATCAGTCAAATGAGATAAGACCATTGGCCTGATTATTACAATACAAATTCCGCCTTCCGATTTGGTTTTAGAATTATAGGCTAACTGTTAGGACAAGCCTGTTATGTGTTGCCATTTTATGTTAAAAAACTTTTTTATGGTTAATTTAGATGCAGTTTACGTACACATCCCACACGACATTGGATTTAAACGTACCAATGCTGACTACACATGCAGCTGATTAAGGTTTATACTTGTGATTGTGTTCGTTTGTGTTTTGGATGGGTACTGAAGATGCCTCAACAGACGAAACATTGAAGATGTTACATTACACAAGATTGCAATTTGATGCCCCTTCAGGCTACCAGATAGAAGGCCACGATGGGTTCTTAGTGGCGGAGAGGCATTTTTGAAAATGTGTTTCTAAAATAGAGACGTGCTAATCATGTCATGCACAAAATTTAAATAAGTAAATACTCAAAAAATATCTTTTAAATAGGTTTCTCTATTGACTTGGTTTCTGTTAACTTGGATCCGGGCAGAGATTTCAAATGATTAAACTTTACATTTCCTTTGCTTAACCTAGTGGCTAAGTTAGTACTAACACTAAGCAGGGAGAAAATTAAAAAGTGACAGCTTATCTGTTGACTTGACCAAATACTGCATTGTGGAATGTCAAATTGTAGTCTTCAACGATATTCAAAGTAAGTTACTACAGCAACAAATACATTGCGTTGGCAAACTGGTCTATTTTGAATACACAGCAAATTTTAATTGCCTTCTCGAAAGAAATATTATGAAGTTTTACTATCTTTTCATAGAAATTAGTTACTGAGATCAGTATGTTTTAGGAATTTACCCGAACAAATATATAGCCTACTTGGTATGAATTTTGAAAATCTCTGTAAGAATAAACTAACTATCTAAAGATTAAAGCCTATTGAGAATTTACCTAGTTTATACTCCATCAAGAATTTTTTATAAGAAGTAAAAGCCTCTAGTTTAGCGGTTTTCAATCTTTACACCTCCAACTTCCACTCATTCACTATGGTAGGCCTATAGACCGGTATCATCTTTTAATCTTACCAACTCTTGCTTCCCAAGATATCGCCTACCTATTTGTTCTTGTTCGTATTCCAGCGTCTACGAAGCATATATCCTGGCTGCAAATAACATGCAATAAAAAATCAGTGGTGAACCAGCACCAAGCACCACAGTTGAAGAGCACTGTCCTGGAGTCCCGTAACCTATTGCGATTTTAGCACCTTTTTGGACAGGTTTGAATAGACTGGCACCCCTTTAAGCCAGACAGTAGAATTTAGCGTGCACAGAATGGGAAAGTAAAAAGTGCAATTTGCTAACCATTTGCTTGCTAATAAAATAATTTCTTACTTTTTTTTTTATCAAAACAGCCATATATTCCCAAACTGTGGCTAAAAAGGCCATTAGCTGCCATCTTTTTTCGACCAATAATTATCTTTAACATATAGAAAGCTAAAAAGGCAATATTTCTACACTTAACTGCCTTCTATTTAAAAAACTTCATTCTAATTTCTATTTAAAAAACTTCATTCTAATTTCTATTTACTTTTATTTACAACTTTTCAGCACCTCCAAGGGTGCTTTTAGCCCAGGCTAAGAAACACTGCTCCGATGTAACACTAACTCCTCGACTTTTTGATAGGGTTTGTTAGAATAAACCTTACAACACAAAAGTAGAACATAATTGTTTCAAAATAAGTCTATGCATGTACCCTAAATGCACATCGTTCAGTTACAAATTTGTTTACTATCATCACTTACCACTCTCTGCTTGATCCCCTTTTTTTGCAGGTGTGTTTCCCATGCCGTATGGAGCCACCTCACCTTTCCAGAAGTGCAGGAGTTTAAAAATAATATAATCCTTGCTTCTGTTGCAATACTACAGAAAATAATTCTACAAAGCAATCATAAAAGAATTTATTACATTACTAAGCATACATTATATAGTACTGTACTAGATTTTTTATATTAGTACGAAAGTTTGGTCCCGTAAGCTGTCAAGACTTCGTTCCATGCACCCACTGAAGACCACCCAGCAACCCTCCCATCTGAGAACAATTCAATTGCCGATGACCTGATTGAATTTATTCCAGAGTAGTCGAGACTACTTCCTGTATTTGATCTCGCCCGACACTAGTGGGTCCAACTGAACAGACTCTAAACTGTGCTGGAAGATTCATCACTAACATGCACTGCTGGGACTAGCAAAGAGCAGTGCCTGCATCTGTGGAGCGACACCTGAAACCTCCTTCCACATGCTAGAAGTGTGCCTGAACTTAAGTTCACCTTGGACTCTCGCTGAGTTGGACAGCCCTTCTCTGCAAAACCTTAGCGCATGCAATTTTTAACTCCTGGATATTTCTCTATATGCATATATATATTTACCGGTAAGTATATTTATTGTAAAAGTATATTTAGTATTTAGCTTTAAGAACATTTAACTGTTTTGTCCTCCGTCACTAGAGAGCTAAATGATATAATTCCTTATCCAGGGTCCACTTAATGTGTTGGAGCAAGTTAATGTGCTCCCACCTAACACATTTTGAGTATAAAACTGCACACAATACAAGGATATGGCTCATCACAAAAATTTTAGTTTTCTGCCACTAGAGGGCAAAAGGCATTGCACATTGATCTGGGATTCCTTGCAACAGGTGATAAATCGTGCTCATCCGCTTCTATGTGCATAGTTTCGATCTCACACATGCTAAAACATTAAGTCTACAAAAATTGTTAACCATTTAATTACAAGGACACACCCCAGCTTCGAACTTGACAAATATTTCAAATTTATGTACCTTCGTACCAAGTACAATGATCATAGAACAAACATAGAGCGCGTAATCGTCTGTCAAAACTAATAACAAATAGTTGGCCAGCCAACTTCAATACGGATTGAAATATTAACGCAAATGTTCTAGAGTTGATCAATCTTCCCAGCCAGGTACCGCGTTTATTTGCAGATGGAGGTAGCAGTCACAAATAGTTGCCAGCCAAGCCATATGATATATGCACAAAGTTTCATGTTAGACACAACACTTCTTGTTCACTGACAGAAGCAGAACTACGATACTCAGTGAAAGTATTATCGTACAAAGAAGCTGGAAGAAGTGCACCACAAAATTGTGGAAAAAATCAAAGCTCTGATTCAACCAGAGAATGCTGACTACTTTCATTCCTTCACAACAGAATGTTGGTCTGGAGTGACATAGTCTCTCATGAGCTTAACGTGCTTAAAATATTTTTATGGGAATGGGCTTGCTGATCTCCCAAATGCCAGCTGTATGGCGCACACCTTGCAACTTGTGATGAATAATGACCTGTCAAGTCAAAGGGCCGTTATTGATATTATTAGTATACTTGAAAGATATCCCACACATTTCCACCAATCCATTCTGGCCAAACAGCGTCTGCGTCTTGTGTGAATTTTAATGGAAACTCTTTTCCAAAAATAAGATATGACACTTCAGGTGAGTCACAGCAACTCATCAGCATCCTGCATCATTTCATTCCTGGCTGTACTGAAGGTGATAAGCGACTATCTTTAAAAGGTATTGGAACTCTCAGGCAAGTCTTGAGAGAGAGCCGCCTCGTTAAGCACTTTTCAAAAGTAGAAGACACGAAAACAGTAGTGCTCGCCTGGCTCAAACCTCATCGTTATAAGAGTCATGGATTCTCTCTGCCACAACATCGAGCAAAGCCAAAATATGCTTTAAAGAGGAATAGGATGCAGCCCACACAACATATCATTCGAAAGGAGCATGTTGCCACAAACAAAGTCAGAACGGAGACGCATGTTGTCAAAGAAGGAACTACTTTGAAGCAAAAGACAGCTGCACATGGAAACACCCACAAAAGGCAATGTGTGGAACATACACCCTGCTGCAGCCTTGTTGATGAGATGTTCAATTCTCTGTTGACATCTCATACTGGTAACCTACTAGCTTGTAGCTGTGTTGGGGTTGAGTTACATTTGTACCTCCAGGAAGCAGTATTGATGGACTATACTGGTGGAGACAGAATGAAAGGCGCTTTAAGCTACTTGCAAAACAAGAAAGTTTCTTTGTTCACCACCCTCATCAGCCCAAATGTGCATGTCTCCCACAATATTTGAGAGCAAGCGAAGTCGCCTAAAAATTAGAGAGCATAGTGAATAACTCTTCTTTGTGTACCACTACCACAATATGGTGTTATTTAATTGGGATCATAAATTAATTTTAAACTAACATTTTTATGCAAACGTTGTTTAATTTTTAGTTAACTTCATAAGAGATGCTGCTGATGTTTTGAAAAACCTTTTGATTTTGTTATTATTTGATATCAAAATGTCAGAGACAAAGTGAAAGATTAACAGTTCAGTTACAAAGAAATTTTGTAAAAGTTTAGTAAGCTATTTGTTTATTTAAGTGTCAGATTAACGTTTTAATACATGCTGCAGAGCATGAGAGCTGAGTGCACTCAATGTTTAAAATTTTAAAACATGGCTTTCTATTGTTAAAATAAAACAAAATCATGTTACTAAGGTGCTAAGCTGTTTGATATGCATACAAAAGTATTTCAAAAAAGTCAGAGTTTGTGTTTTTCAAAATTTTGACGTCAATATTTTTACAACAATTTAAAATCGGCTTCAAATTTCGACTGTCAGCTTCTTTGACTGTAAAATAATCGGTATCGGCCCTGAAAAAAAAACGATCAGTCGATCTTTACAACCACAAAAATTAAACAATAATTTTTATCTGGTCAAAATAAAGACAGCCTAGAAGAAATGCAGGACAAAGTGTCCAATATTCCAACTCAGTCAACTGTGTTAACCGCAACCCGCCAATCAGGCTCCTGCTCTTTTTTTGCTGAGTTAAAACCATAATTACATTTGAATTTATGACGTCACAATATGTAAACAGGTCTTGGCACTACAGCAGCAATCTGCTTGGTAGGCTATTTTGTTTCTGTATAAAATAAACGAACTTATGGGAAAGAACTGTTTTCACACATAACGCGCATTTTTATCTGTGCGTATAATGGTCATTTTTTCAGCTTGTTGCACGAGGATTTCTCACTCAAAAACAGCAAATTTTCCAATCTTGGTGACCTCAGAAGTGAAATGCATTGACTAATATGACTCGATTTGAATCATATTAATAATTTTGAAACCTTGACTCAAGATAATGTGTAAGTAGTACAATTGACTTGAGTCAGAAAAGAAAGACTTAGTTGCAACAGTAAGTAATTCGGGTTCGATTCCTGGCAATATTACATTTCTGTTAGGAATGTCTATTTCACCAGCTGCCGAATCTGGAAAAACCTACTTCCGTAAATGGCAACTGGTTACGCAATTGGTCTTTTCTTACTTCAGTAAATAGCAACATACATAAAGTATGTATAGCAAAGTAGGCCTAGACATTTATTTCACTGGCCGATTTTTGAAAATTTCCAACTTAAAACAACATACTAATTTTCCCAAGGTGTAAATTCACCTAAAACTAATTCCCTCTAACCCAAATTCTCATTTCTCATGAATAAATTACTACGCTAGGCTGCAAATTGAAATAAACGCTGTTTTTCAAATATAAATTAAATTTTTTTTTCAAAGTCTAAATTAATTTTATAGTAATCCCCTCCAACCCAAACTGTCACCTTTATAGAATATAGAAACGAACTGTGTATTTGGATGGAAGAAGAAAACCCCACTAAAATGAACTACATCCAATACCGATATTGAAGTTAAAGTTTGATTAGAAGGTAGATTTAGGTTATTTTTGGTTACTAAGTTATAACATTTAAGTTGGGTTGACAAGAAACTGTGAAAAATAGCTTTTAACGACCGACCGACCAATTGCGTAACCGTTTACTGAAGTTGCTTTTTCCAATTAAAATAGACCAACCAGCAGCCATTAAAATAGAGTCTATTCTATTAAGATTGAATAGGTGTACACTTGGCTAACGGTCCACAGAGAATGACAGTTTTCGCCCAGATCTCGGGGGTGCAGTTTTAAGCAAAATTCGGGTGTGAAAGGAAGCAGCCGGTGAGCATTCCGACTCGTGACCTAAGTCTCTCCGGCGTTTGTGGGAGGCAAGTTACCAGTACGGCAATTTATAAAACAAAACGGAGAAAAAAGAATGCAGTATACAACTACTTAACCACAGAATGCCTTTGTTTTCTAGACCCGAGCTACTCAAATTGTGATGTCCTCTGGTTGTGCATTTGTATACAACACACGACAAAATTAATGTATCATTTTTTTATTTTTTAGATATATCGCATTTTTCAATACCGTTTCGGAAAAAAAATCTCGCGTGTGCTCCTACCATACTCTGCGTCTCGAAATAGACACTGCCTAAATCACAGAATAATAATAACAACAGAATAGAATACTTGTTATTTATGTTCTATGCTTAAACCATATACGCCACCACGGAATTTAGCCGGGTCAGCCATTCACTTGCCAATGAAACACTTGGGGCGCCAAGTGTAAATCGATAGGAAATGGTGTTTATTTCCACATGCATTGTAATGATTTGTGGATGTGTACTGCGCTACTTGACGTATAACAGTAACATCCATCAATGTTACATGCCGGCATGCGGTTGTTATTCCTTAATCGAACGAGTTGGATGGTGAAGTTGATGCTGCTTCGCGGTTTTTCCTCGATACTAACGACTTTCATCTAAAGGCGTGAATAATTAATTGTTGGTAGTTAGTTATCCTAGGAAAGACTTACATACGGTCAGATAAACACATACTAATTTGCAGTTGTTTTATTAGTTCGACCGTCAGAGCTAAAATTCTCGACAAAGC
Source organism: Clavelina lepadiformis (assembly GCF_947623445.1). NCBI lineage: Eukaryota > Metazoa > Chordata > Ascidiacea > Aplousobranchia > Clavelinidae > Clavelina > Clavelina lepadiformis. Next base: position 10,980,829 of record NC_135244.1, read on the forward strand.
GTGGTCGATACGATTTATTACATCTCTGACTGTTGAAAATGTAGGTTTGTCAAGACAGAGAAACAATTCTTTTGAAAATAGAACTTGCCCGAAGATAAATAGTTCCGTAAGCAAAAACTGTGCGTGTTACGTCACAAAAGCTCCCTTTGCTTGAAATAACCTTGAGTGAAAATGAAATTGATACGAAAAAGTAGCGCAAAAAATCTGAAATGTTTTGTGATAATAAGGGGATACTATAGTATACAGATCGAATACAGTGTAGAATTCTCGTTTTCGAACATCTGCTTTGCGAAGCATGGCATTACGTTCCGATAACTTCCTGTTTACCGTTTAAAATCGTAGCATAAATGTCGTGCTTGCCTATCCTGCGTGTATTATTCACAGTTGTTCAATGCATACAGAGTACTAAGATAATCGCTGTAACACGGACGTCTTTATGCTGTTGCTGTGCCAAAGATTTGTCTAAATGTATTTGTTCAAAGAAACTTCAATATAATCAATGTAAATAGTTGTCATTCTTGTGTAATCTTTGTTGAATTCAATTTGAAGAAGTTCAGTGTCAAGATAGACAACTTTATTGTCATCTACACAAGACAATAAGCCGTCAAAGTGAACAATTAAATCTGTGGGTGAGAAAAGCAGACAACGACCTCATGAGACTCATATATCATCACCCGCAATAAACATTTCAACAAGTACTTATTGTAGTGAAGTGGGTCAACCTCTCAAGTTCAGTTGCCATATAGGCCTACCCACTTTTTCGTTACACTTTCTATGTTCAAAAAGACAAATAAAAATTAAATAACGACGAAGTTTGCGATAACAATTTGGTACAGTAATATGACTAAACTTGGCAGTAATAACACACATTGATGCACTTGTCCTTTGATATACAAAGCACATGAGACATGAGTATTCAGACTTGTCGCAATCCTACGTTTATGTTTCAGCCATATACAAAGGTAAAAAACAACGACCAGGTCCATCTGCCCTCCCGCGGCGATAGCACGTCCTTGGTGCGGGGGAAAAGTCACATGCGTTTTAAAGTCTGTCCGCCATAATTGCTGCAAGATTGAATGTCATGTTTACTCATGCTCGTGCAAATACATAATAACAGCGATCAAAGTTCGATTAGTTCACCCAGCTGTCAATGTTGGTACAGTCCTGTCGTCGTTCACCACATTCGTACTACCGGTCCTCCTGTGCGTGCACGTCCACGTCGGTATAGCCCAGAAACTATGAAGATCTTGAAGACAGAGAATGACAGCTTACTTGAGCGGAAATTATCCGCTTCAGTGATTCTCCCTACGGAAGTCCAGCTTTACTTGTTCCTAAAGGTTCTTCTGGCAACAAATATCGTCTTGTCATTGATTATAAATTGGTCAATAAACAAACAATCGACAGCTGTTATCCTCTTCCGTTCTTACATAGTTTTTCCGATGTTTTGTATAGTAAGACTGCAGAGGTTGGGGTCGTTAGGATGTAGACTGTAGAGGTTGATGTGGCAGAATGCTATGGGATTGGGTGGTGTGGTAATGGTTTTGGGATGGCCTAAGCCAAACCCAGTCTTTCAGTTTTATTGTCTGACTCCTATGATTGTCTTTGACTCCGTTGCGTTTACTGTCTTTATATTGCTTCTTAAATCAACACCAACTTCATAAGTTCAAATTTGCTATATTGTCCGAATAACTTGTCCGAATTAGGATATTTACACCATGATTCCAATTCCCAATTTGTTAGCAATTACTTATTCAAAATAGAATAACTCAGAAAAGAATTCAATTCGTACGAGTCAGAGAAGAGAGCGATTTAAACAAAACATTTCTTTTTATACTAAAGTATTGACCAATCAGCTTTTAGCCAATCAGCCCATAATCACGTGTCAGTTCCAATTTAAGCCTTTTTCTCACAAAGCATTCAAACCGCTTTACACCAGTACAAAAAAACCACTTGACACACTTACTATATCACATATTGGTTTGAAACTACGCTTGTGATTAAAGATACTAGAACAATACCTGCTACCATAAACCACGTGTCGCATATTACACCACGAAAACAAGGTACTTGAAACACTTCAATCTATGTCAGCACGCTACAAGCTTTGCACATTATTACATTATCTAGACTGGAGAAAAATCAAACTTTATGCAATGCCAATATATATAATTATTGCAATTATGAAATTGTCCGAACGCCACAATTAACTCCCCCAACCCAAAAAGCTTCGAGGTAGGGATACTGGCGTTGGCAGCTTGCAAGATTCTTGTTGTCAGCTTGCAATGTGAATGCAGAATTTGTTTTCCCTCCAGTCATATTTGTGCAGTCATCACAGGTCACACGAATTGATACATGCAATAGAAAAAATAGCAGTAAATTCTTCACTAATACTATGTTATATAGAAGGGTTTTTTAATATTTTGATATATTTTTTTTTTATGTTTTTATTTTTTTTTATATATATAGCTTTTACCACGAACCAAAGTAACATAAAAGAATCGTAATTGTAATTTCACACAAAACCTAATACCACACTACATATAAGTAGACACCTACATATAAAAAATAACACACAAACACAAGGTATGAATCAGCTATGTGAACCAGAGGAAACGCAAATGTAAAGGTAATTCGTTCGAAATAAACGTTCGCGCTGTACCTACGTCATAACCGTAATAGGACAACGCCGCGACAAGGCCTAATGCTGACGTAAATTGGGGTATAGCGGTTCATTGGGGTTTTCATCGGTATGCCGGACCTCTTGCGTTACAACTAAGTCCTCTCTGTTTTCTGGAGCATCGTCGGGAGGGACGTTTTCTTCCATGGCTGGCTGACGGATGCGACGGACACGAGAGATGAGAGATCGTGCCAAATCGACTACATGTCCTCTGTAAAACTTAATTGCCCAAATAGTTAAGACAAAGCCCCAGAACATTGCCATGAATAGTAAAATAACCAATATCCCGCCTAAAACAGGATTTGTAATAGAAGATAAAACACTCAAAAATACATTGGAGAAGGTATTCTCGATTGTGTGTCTGACGCTAGAGAAATCGTAATCCCTAGTTTGATCAGTATTGGCATCTAGAAAATGGTAAAATTTATCATGTGCGAGCTTGAAATGGCTCATCGACACTAACATATTTTGGATGTCTTCAAATCCTTGGTCTTCTTCTGAAGGATAATCATCGATAAAGGTTTCAAAATCAATGTCTGGTTCTGTAAAGTTCACTGGTGCGAAAGACGGCCGTAAAGCTTGCACATCCGAGTCTATTTGACTCAGAGAGTAATTCTCAAATTGATAGAATTGGTTACCAATGTTAAATGAGAATATGCGACCAGGAACATAGGATTCTACATATCGAACTCCTCTATAAAGATTTCCGTCTCGGTAGATTTGACCGAGCGATTTGGTACCATTATTATAGAAGAATTCAACTAAGGGCCTAGCAGAAAACTGACCCTTATATACCAGACTTCGTAATACGGTTCCCGATACTGGGTAACATTGAATTTCTGTTATAAGATCACCTATGGTGACGGCTGCTTTTTTCTGTCCGCTAATTGCGGTTAAAGTTTCCCTGGGGTATTGACGTGCGACCAGCGCATAAAGAGATGAGACGAGTGTTTCAACTTGACACTCTAGGTAATGTATATCGTCCACTAGATTAGACACATGGTCAGCCATATTGTCATTGCTTTCCGTCATGAATCTTGCAAGGGCACCGGCTTCCGAACTGGACGAGCGGCTATGTACGTCGTTGGATTGCTGTTTGATTGTCGCGGGTTTGTAAAAGTCTAAAGCTGCAAGCTCCGAACAATTTTGCGGAACCAGAATCAATCCTGTAGGCGTGCAAATGGCGTTTTGGCTGTAGCATTGAAATGTCTTTTCAGCACACTTTGCACGATGATGCACACTAATCCCAAGAGCTTTAATTTGCACTCGGTATAAATGTTCTTTGTGGTAATGTAGTAACAGTTTATGGACTCCCTGAGGAACAGTCTGAGGACATTGAAACGATTGTTTAAATTTCCATATAAATGTTCTGGCTCCCACAATATAGGAACCCGAAGACACTTGGCACTTCGATAAAGTGGCAATACTCGACATCAGTTTCTGCGTTACCGGATCATACTTTAAAATCGATTTGTTCAGGATGCCATTGATTGTTCGTGTAGTGGTAGTAGAGGGCCAGCTGTAACTGCGTTTGACTTTGTTTCTGGTCGCCCATGTGAATTCGTTTTGCTGCTTCAACTCTCCAACATTTGGTGCTTGAAAAGTTCTTCTCCAAAGATCGCAAGCATCCGGGTTAGGTGCAGGTCCTGCGACTGTACTATCATCGTGACTTTTGGATCCAAAGAAATAATGGGTTGCTATTGAGGTAGTTATAAACGTACGGCATACAAAAACCTCGATGTCGATTAGGCGGTGACTAGGATCATAAATTTTGGCTGTGCATTGGTGAATTGCAGTATGTTTCTTATGCAAACATGGTTCCGGCGGAGGTATAAAATATTCTCCCTTTTTGTAATGTGGTTGACACAGGTTAAAGGTTTGTAGGCCAATTGTCGGTTGGGAGACCACAACTATGCAAATCAAGTACAAGGCAAGTGGCACGTACATGCTTAGTCTTGAAAACGCTTCGGCAAATGAATTTGACGTCCTCGGCTTGTGGTGCGTAAAGGTGGAATGTCGGTTAAGGCGTCCCGATATATGTCGTCGACTGCAATGTCTTCCGCAGTGTCTACCGGAGAGGTCGGAAGTCCACTCAACTCAACGTTGGAATCTGCAGCGATAGAGATATCATTAGTATCACGAACCACTTCATCAACTATATCCGTCTCTTTCATTGGCGGAATGCTTATATCTACAGAATCAAAAACAGGCAAATGATTAGTATCACGAACCACTTCATCAACTATATCCGTCTCTTTCATTGGCGGAATGCTTATATCTACAGAATCAAAAACAGGCAAATGAGCTACTTTAAGACGGTCTACTGACACATTAGGATGCTGTCCTACAATAGCTAAGGTGAAATACTTGTCATATTTGGCCAAAACTTTATAAGGTCCTGCATACGGAGGAGATAAGCTAGGCCTAGAAGCGTCAACGCGAACGAACACATGCGTACAGTCCGCAAGACTTTTGTCTATGTACACTGGCGGAGTATCGTGATGTACTGGCGGTGTGCACCGCAAGGTAGCCATAAAGTCCGTTAAATGTTGCACATATTGAGAAGGTGAAGGCGTGTCATCGTCCAGGGCTTCGAAAAACTGCCCGGGAACTCGTAAGGTAGAGCCATACACAAGCTCAGCTGGGGAACAATTTACATGCTCCTTCAGCGATGTCCGTAAACCTAGAAGAACTAGTCCCAAGTTGGCCGTCCAATTCTGCGGAAATTCACACGCTCTCAAGGCACCTTTCAACGTTCGGTGGGTGCGTTCCAAAAATCCAAGACAGGAAGGCCGGAATGACAGGGAATGAACAAGCTTGACTCCAAGGGTCCTGCATACGCCTGTGAAAAGTTTGCTCATAAACACCTGACCACGATCGGTGTGAAGTTGCTCAGGTACTCCGTAGCGTCCAACAATGTGCAGCAGGAAATTTCTGGCAATGGTTGCTGCAGTGGCGTCTGGTATAGGAATCGCTTCAACCCATTTCGTGAACCTGTCAGCAAATGTTAAAATGTAACGACAATTGTCACTTTCCACCAATGGTCCAACAATATCTGCCAAAATAAACCGAAATCGTTCTGTGGGTTCACTGTGCGGCTGTAAAGGTGTTTTGTTATGTCTGCTAACTTTACTTTGTTGACATGGCAAACATGTGCGACAAAAATTTTTGACATCCGTTTTCATACCACTCCATACAAAGCGTTCGCCAATCTGTTTGAGTGTGCTCTTGTATCCACTGTGTGAGAGCGAGTGAATGTTGTGAAAAATGACGTCACGATACGTGGTCGGCACGATCGGTCGAAATCTCTTCTGTGAAATGTCACCCAGAATCGAGAGGTCCGAATCCGGGAGTTTACGGCGTTCCAATTTCAGGCCAGTTTGGTCGGTCAGCAGTGCTGTTACAGATGCGTCAGCCATTTGATCTTGAGCGAATTGTTCATAGTCGATAGTATAGTCCTGTAACTGAAAAGTATTGATTTCTATACGGGACAAACTGTCCGCTATAACATTACTAAGTCCACTTTGGTAAATGAGCTTGTCGGTAAACTGAGATAAGTAACTGAACTGACGGGTTTGTCTCGGGGACATTGATGTGCCGGCTTTTTGGAAAGCCTGTGTTATGGGGCGATGATCGGTCACCAGGGTAAGTGACCTGCCAATCAGAATATCTGCAAAGTGCCGGGTGGCCAAAAACAAAGCAGTTAGTTCTCTATCAAAGGTGCTATAGTTTCTTTGTGCTGAGTTGAGCGCTTTTGAAAAGAATGCCAAAGGCTGCCATTTATTGTCAATGCATTGAGCTAACACAGCACCAACTGCTTTTCCCGAAGCATCGCATGACAAAACATAATTTGCATTGATTTTTGGAAAACAGAGCTCCGTCGCTGAAGCTAAACGTTCTTTACAGTCCTGAAAAGCTTGCTGAGCTTCTTCAGACCATGCCAATTTCTGACTGGGCCGTTTGACTTTACACAACATCGAATTAAGGGGAATGAGTAAGGCAGCACAATGCTTAATGAAGCGTCTATAAAATCCAAACATACCCAAAAATCGGCGAAGCTCCTTTACCGTGTCGGGCAATGGGTATTTCCGAATAACAGCTACGCGGTCTCGTAAGGGAAGAATCCCGTTTTTGCTCACCATATGACCCAGAAACTTAATTTCCTCCTGGAAGAAAATGGATTTCTCTCTGTTAATCACCAGTCCGAATCTGGAAAGTCGTTCAAATACAGTGCGTAAATGCTCCCTATGCTCTTCCGGCGATTTGGAGAAGATCAAAATATCATCAATGAAGGTTGCCACGTTGGAAACACCTTGAAAAACATGATTCATTAAGCGCTGACAAGTCTGTGACGCGTTTTTGATCCCGAATGGAAGCGAATTATAGGAATAATTCCCAAAAATCGTAGTAAAGGTAGTTTTAATGACATCTGCAGGGTTTACGGGGATTTGATGAAATGCCGCCTTTAAATCGCAAACCGAAAATATGGTACTACCATCGAGTTCATTGAGAAAATCTTGCAGATGAGGTAAGGGGTATGTGTCTCTCGGAATTTGAAGGTTCGCCTGACGAAAGTCTGTACAAAGACGATATGAACCGGTTTTCTTTTTGACGAGAACAATGGGTGATGCCCATTGGGATTCCTGTGAAACGGGTGTGATGATTCCAGCTTCCAGCAGCTTGTCCAGCTCCTTTCGTAGTACGCGAGCCAGTTCCGGTGACATACGTCGGCAGCGGCTGAAAACAGGCGGTCCTGTTGTATTGATATAATGTTTAATGTTATGTTTAGGGTTTAATTTTAGCCGTAAGGGTGCAGTAATCTCTGGAAACTCCTCCAGGAGCGCCAAAGGTGGCTTAGAATCGCTGTTGTTCGCGTCCAGAACGGGTTGTGTCGCCGAAGGGTCCTTATCTTCTGAAGTGCTTCGGTCGCAACGTGACGTATTCGCCGCTGAAGCTTGAAGTGGTCCACATATGCCCACGTCATCGTCACTGATAATATGATCCAGAGCAGTGCTAGATATGCCAATTTTCTTCCTGATTCCTCCGCAATACTGGGCGGAAACCTGTTCATGAGAATATGGATGGAGTAAACGTCTGTGCTTAACATCTACCAAAAGACCGTAATGGCGTAAGAAGTCAGCTCCCAAAATTGGCTGGCGTAACTTATCACAAATATAAAACGACCATGGACAGCAGAAAGAAAAACCTAAATCCAACTTGAGCTTGGTTGTCGCAGAACAACGGATGCTGGAGTGTACAGTGGGGCCTTGCATCGTGATTGGATGTCGGGCTCCCGTGCCTTTAAAACTACTGGGTAAGACACTGACATCGCTACCGGAATCTACTAAAAATGAAAGGGCAGAATTACAATCATATACATAAAAGGTAGCTCTTTGACTTCTGTTCTCCTCCACCGAATTTAATAAGGGCCGGGAGGAGAACCTTGGCCGTTTTTTGCAAATCTGGCATGGTAGACACATGGTTCCTTGCATTTGTAAGCATTTCGGCCGAACATAGCATGATAATAGCATACAGGTGGTTGGTTATGCTGTTGCGCAACTGGTCTGTTGAAGTGACTACTTCCAGCCCTACGTCCGTCCTGGGCAGGACGAAAAGCTGGACGAAATGTTGCTTGGTGCGCAAACGGAACTCTCTGACGAAAATTTGTATGACCTGCATGGTCCTGCGTATGTCGATATCTTTGTGGTGCACGATAAGACGGATTTGAACGGTACACGTTATCTGCTGCTGAACCTCTTGTATCGTTTTGTCTTTGATTTAGAGCAGTAGTAAGTTGAGTAATACGTTGTTCAAAATTGTCATTAATAAGCATTTGCGTAGCATCCGCCCGTGGAGGTTGATGAACCCTTGTTTTAGCGTCTAATTTGCCTTCTGTCGTTTCCGCAAACATGTGTGGGTTAGATACTTGCAAAATGTTATCTGCTCTATCCGCCAATTCACTCAAAGTCAATTCTGGTGAAGCCGCTAAAATTTTGCGAACATCCGCTGGAAGTCTATCGAGTAAAAGCTTTTTGAGAAGCGTTTCCACCATCGGATCAATTTGACCATGTTGATTAAGTGTATTTCGCATATCGCGCAGCAAATCACTAGGACGCCTAGTCGTGCTGTTTATGTCCGTATCAGACAATAACTTGTTCAAGCGCAAAGCTTTACTGGCCATAAACTGCTTGATTAACTCATGTTTCAGATGTTGATACGGTGCTTCGGCGTTTGGTTGCAAAATTACATGGTTGACACGATCTATATGCCCAGAATCCAAAGCCGAAATAACATGTAAGAATTTTGAACGTTCGGATATAATGTTATGTTCGACAAAGATGTTTTCAACCACAGACACCCAGGCAAAAATATTCTTAGGCCAAAGCTTAGGTATATTCAGCGACGATCCTGAGGCGCGTACACCTCTATCGACTGGTAACCCATCGGAAGCGAAGCTACCACGTGGCGGGACTACGAACGTCGACATGACGGGGTTTTGTCTGCTCGATGTCGATAGAGAAACTGTCAGTTCACTCAAAACCGAAGTAACGACATTTGAATCCGGCAACCGACTTATACTACTATCGGGTACAGTTACGTGGGAGGTTACAATAGCGAAGGTTTCCTCGGTAGGATTAGACATTATACTGGTTCTAGATGTAGGACTTGTTTCTATAAGCGACATTACAAAATTTGGGGTAGGCGTCGGTCGCGTTGTCCTATTAAAGATAGGCGATAACGTAGGTTTGGTTTTAGTCGAGCGCAAATTATACTTAGAGCTGAAAATTGGTAGAAACGATGCCATAAACTAACAATAAATGAATAGAAAATTACTACGGTAATGAAAGAATAATAAGAAAGACATTACCGTGAAGTTAAGCAATTCGATATATATCCCAAGTACAGCCAACGTCGCAGAGTAGTAATAATCCGAGTTCGTTGTGGCCTTGAACTTCTCGTCTTGCTGCTTGCTCGTCAGAGGTGCGTATTCTTCTCCTTGTTGTAGAAGAAAGTCGGGGTCACCATTTATGGGATTGGGTGGTGTGGTAATGGTTTTGGGATGGCCTAAGCCAAACCCAGTCTTTCAGTTTTATTGTCTGACTCCTATGATTGTCTTTGACTCCGTTGCGTTTACTGTCTCTATATTGCTTCTTAAATTAACACCAACTTCATAAGTTCAAATTTGCTATATTGTCCGAATAACTTGTCCGAATTAGGATATTTACACCATGATTCCAATTCCCAATTTGTTAGCAATTACTTATTCAAAATAGAATAACTCAGAAAAGAATTCAATTCGTACGAGTCAGAGAAGAGAGCGATTTAAACAAAACATTTCTTTTTATACTAAAGTATTGACCAATCAGCTTTTAGCCAATCAGCCCATAATCACGTGTCAGTTCCAATTTAAGCCTTTTTCTCACAAAGCATTCAAACCGCTTTACACCAGTACAAAAAAACCACTTGACACACTTACTATATCACATATTGGTTTGAAACTACGCTTGTGATTAAAGATACTAGAACAATACCTGCTACCATAAACCACGTGTCGCATATTACACCACGAAAACAAGGTACTTGAAACACTTCAATCTATGTCAGCACGCTACAAGCTTTGCACATTATTACATTATCTAGACTGGAGAAAAATCAAACTTTATGCAATGCCAATATATATAATTATTGCAATTATGAAATTGTCCGAACGCCACAATGCAGATGCCGAGTTTATCGGTCTTAACTTACGTTATTGACTTAATTAACCTACTGCATTAATTAGTATCTGACTCTATTGTTGCGTGCGGTTAGAATTCTCTAACCTTATTGACAGCCGAACGTTCTTATTATATTATAACAAACACAGTTTACCAGAAAAGGCTTTTATTGTAGGTGCTGTACACTTTCTCAATATTACGCATAACTAAAAGCATAGTAAGCCATTGCTAATAAGATGTCTATTAATTTGCAATCACCGTGACTACAGTAGTACGGTCGTGCATCTGTCTATAACTTTACGTCTGCGCACAGAAGTTCGAGCTTATAAAACATTGTGCGATGTGCCGGAAATATACGACAAAAAAGGCATGAACATTTCAAAGCGTGTGAACGAGAAAAACAGTGCGTTTGCAATGCAATTTACATTCGGTTAAAGTTGGAAACAGTTTCTTGGAAGCGACCTGGTAACGTACTAAAAGGAGTTTTCACACGAAGTTATTCAGAGCAAGTTTTCAAATATACCAACGATAATTGCAGTGTTCTGAAAAAGCAAGTTTATAAACTCCAATTACTAGCTGGAAAACTCTTTCCAAAGAATGATGTGGCGGAACTGAAAGTTTAAAAACTCCAATTGTTAACTGGAAAACACATTTCCAAGAATGACGTAATGGTATTACAAAAGCCACCCAGGCCGCCACAAGACTGTCTTTTCTAAATGTGATTTGTCAGCCGCTTATCATCAAATAAGTGTAGCTTCAGAAGATGTTAACAAAACGGCATTTGTTTTTCCTCTTGGACAATTTGAATATACAAGACTTCCGTTTGATTTGTCCGGCGCTCCACGGACGTTTTCCAGACTCATAGGAGAAGTGGTACGTCGATCCTCTTCAGCACCTTGGAATCTTTGCCTACCTCGATGATATCATCATTGGAAGTAGTAGCCTGTCAGAACACCTTGAACACCTTAAGCTGCTTTTTCGACGTCTTGATGAATTTGGCTTAACGTTGAATTTAGACAAATGTAAATTCAACCGCACGTCTCTTGACTACCTTGGCCATCACATAAATCCCCCAGGTATACGACCTACTAAGGAAAAAGTGCAGGCCATTCTTGATTACGCTCAGCCCCAAACCTGCTAACAGTTGAAACGTTACTTGGGCATTTATTGCTATTATTTTCGTTTTCTGAAACATTGTTCTACCATCTTGCAACCACTTTACAAGCTCTTTCCGAGCAATCGAAGCAAACGCGCTCCCTTAAAATGGAATGTAGAAGCTGAACGCGCTTTTGCCAACAGCAAACAAGCTATTGCTAATACTAGCACCTTGGCGTTTCCTAAACTCCATGCTCCAACTTATTTAACAGTCGACGCTTCTTTGACCGGTATTGGAGCAACATTAGAACAACAACAAGGGAATCAACTTGCTCCTTTGGTCTTCTTTTCAAAACAGCTGAATGCTAGGCAACAGAGGTACAGTTGTTTTGACCGAGAGCTGTTGGCCGCTTACAACTCAATTCGACATTTCCGCTACTTCTTGGCAGGCCGCCAATTTACTTTGTGTACTGACCATCTTCCTCTGGTTTCAAGTCTCAGTAAGCTCTCCGAACATTACTCACCAAGACAGTTTCGACAATTGTTGTTCATTTCAGAATACACTACAACCGTTGAGCACATCATACATACATTCATACACAAGGCTCTGCCAATGTTGTGGCGGACCTCTTGTCAAGGTCTCAACCTTCAGCACCCAACATTAATACTCTCTCCAATCTTCCGCCTCCTTTAGAGTATGAGAAAATAGCACAAGCTCAGGCTAATGATCCTGCTATTCAAAAACTACGACTTACTTCTACTACAGTACTAACTTTGCAACCTTTTCCTAGCAATGTTTGCAGTTTGAATGCTGTACTTCTGTTTGGAATATTTGTATAAGTAGAAAAGCAGGATTTTAAAACTTGGAGCAATGATAAACAATACGCAGTATCGTAATGTGCGAGAAAAATTTGTAACTAAAGCAGGTCTGAAGCCAAATGCATACCTAGTTGAACATTATTTCGGAAAAAAAATTCTAGGAGATCTGTGGTCATTAGTGCTCTTTAAAAAATGTCTGCCAGAAGGTGTCTGCTGGTATGACTTAGGTTGGGCAGCCTCGAGTCACGAGTCGCAGTACAGACCAGCCGCTTCCTTGCACACCCGAGATCTGGGGAAAAACTGCAAATACTCTACAGTACGGCACACCAGGATCTTGCTTTCGTAGCCAATACCCTCGACATTTCGACGTAACTTGCAGTCCAGTAACCAGGTGTGCACCTGTTCAATCTTTCTCCAACTATGGTGCATGTCTTGGGTTAACACTGGTAACTAGGCCTATAAGTTTATCTAACACCTTATTCATAGGCTTTACTGCCCAAAAAATCCAAGCAGTGCGATTCTGGAAATTTTCTAAAATTGAGGCTAGACGTTTTTAAAGCCGATTTCACGCCAGAGTTATTTCATGCATTTTGACGTAAAAACGTCACATGATTCATCATAAGTTTTCCACCCAAAACCTTGAAGATTGCTGTCAGGTTAAGGGAACTTGCAACACAGGAAAAATGACTGTTCCGAAATTTAGCTCAGCTAGCTCAATAACAGACATAATTGCTTTTTGGCTAACGGGTGTTCGAACGTTGTCTGAAAACGTAAATACTTCTGATCAAACTGCAGAATTTGCATAGGTGGATTCAATACTGCTTTTCATGAGCTTCAGTGCTGCACTTAAGGTGCGCTATTTTGCATTCAATTACTTGGACAGAACTTCTGTGCACGCAATTTTCAATTGATTTAAAGATCAAGTCAACCTGTATAGGCTAATTGTGTACTTCCATTTCTTCTTACCATTATGGCGCATGGCATTTGCTCATTTTTGGTTATTTGGCCCACCCTAGTTCTAGCTGAAAACAGCCATACTTGCAGTCTGGTTTCAGGAAACGGTACATTTTAGTGAGGTGTAAGATACATGCGTTCTGCTCAAAGAGTATCTTGGTGCACCACACATATATCCGCAAAAAGTTTTGAATTAAGAAAGCTCGAACCAAAGACAAACAACTAAATTTTACAGTTTAGTAAGTTTCAAATAATTAGAGGTATACTAATTTAATTTTTAATCAAAATAAATAGAGCTTTTTGCAGAAACGTTCTTTTCCTTCGAAGCACTTTGAAAGAATGACTGCTGGTTCAATTCTTTTGCAAAGTAACTAGGCAAATATATGAAAGAAGGTAGCCCAGGCTATGTGTTAGGGATGTGCTGAATTCGAAGTCAAAATTGTTTGGTTTTGTTTGAATCCGAATATCTTACGAGTACTAAGTGAATCTGAATTTATTCAATTTCATACACAGTGTAATTGTCTGACATCAGATGGCAGATGAACACACCATTAAAGCCATTATGCTCCGCTCGCACTGTGCACGCACGTTGTCTGTGTAACTAACTTTAACGTTCCACAATCCTTACGAGCAGTATCTCAACCGCTTTTCATTTTATTTTCCTTTTCATCTGACTGGGCATGTCGTCAGCTTTGTTTGTATGATCAACGTAGCAACATTATTTCTGATAAAAGCCTGTTTGTTTGCCACTAGCTCGGGTAACGATTCTGAAGTAATTTTCCATAACATTTGATAATGCGAACTGGGTCCAGTAAAAATTTTAAAATAATTACAAGTATTGCACCAGACCCGTTATAGGCACCGGACCAAACGCTTTTCTGGTATCAGCCTAGAGCGAATGTGATTCAGTTTAGTGAATGGAATAAAATTTGTTGGAATTTTTTTGTTGTTAAAACACGGTACGAGTACGACTAAACACTACTGATTGTCATTTCAAACAATAAGTTAATGCATTTTTTGGTCTTATATTTACACCTAAAAAGCAAACTGAAGTTCACGTTAATAAGTTATAATATACTTTTAAGATGCTATCCTTTTATGATATACCATTGAGCTTAACACATTTCTGCTTGTCAAAACGAAATCTTTGATATTAACAGTATTGTAACTAAACGAAACTTATTTAAATTAGGAAGCTCAGGCAGTGGAAAAAAACTGTAAACTCCTGAAGCATTTTCACTATACTGCAATTGTACATACCGTATTTTACGGACCATAAGGCGCAACTTAAATCCTATTTTTCCTCATAAATTGATCGTGCGCCATATAAGCCGGTGCGCCTAATGTATGGATCATAATGCGCATGCGTGCAACGTATTTTAATGAGCTTTATATGGTAACCCATACTCCTTATAATCGGGTGCGCCTTATATATGAACAAAAAACTAATCAAAGCAATTTATTGACAGTGCGCCTTATGGTCCGTAAAATACGGTAACTACAACAATAAAAGCGTGTAATGAAAAAAGAATATTTTTCTCTGATTTTATAAAAGCAGAGAAACTATGGATCGATTAACACAATTAAAGCCTATTTCGACGTGAAAAATCTTCCCCTGATGAAAGAGTAACGTTATAATCATTGATAAATTATATTCGTATACGAATGGTGCACATTATTCGTGTGAACATGATTACCACTAATTTGCCGAATATATCCAGGTTCGTGTAGTAGGGGTACATCCCTACTATGTGTGTTTTTGCTTATGTTATTTTGAATTTAGACTTTTTGTTAACTTTTACAGATTCAGATGCCTAAGATCACATTTATCGATTAAATGTATTTTACAGATTTCAACTCAACTCGTATACATAGCTTTGTTGTATCCATATGATTATCCATGTTGTAATTTTGTAAAAACTGAACTGACTGTACTTACTATTTGTAGAACATTTCTTTGGCATATACATATAATGCATTGTGGTATATTTATGGTGGATTGAGAGTAATTCATCAATGTCGATTTTTCCTAATCTTTAAGTAAGAATATTGTACATGTATAGTGAAGTCGGGTATGTTATGCGCAATTTTTGCAAACTTTCCAATTACACGCTTGCCTTTGTACCTACTGGTGTTGAGTCATACTTCTATGATATCTTATACCTAACTATATATATCCGTAGTAAGGTTATACAAAAGTAACCACAGACTACAAGGTAATTGAAAACAATCAACAAAGGTGCAACCAAGTGAAGAGTTGACACAGAGTGAATCAGGCTTAGTTATGTCGACTTAGCCAACGCGCTTCGCTAAGCACATAGTATTTGAGTTAAAGATGAAAAGTACCACACACAAACACTGATGAATGACAGAACTTTCCTGTTTGTTATTAGAAATAGGTTTGTATTCAATTTATTGAGCAAAAACTACGAAAAATCAAATGTATCTAATTACAGTCGAGAAAAAACTATCACTAATGCTGATCAACTTCAAAACATGCTACTTATACTAGAATACTTACACAAAGATTAAAAAGTTTCTTTATCATGACATATTTCTGAACACTTCGCTTTATTGCTTTCAACAATTCTACTACCAAAGACACGCTGATAATGTTATGTGCTTGATTAGTCGGAAAGACAATGGCTTTTGGCATATGGTCAGGGAAAGTTAAAAAAAAATACTTCAGACAGTCAATCTTGGGAACCATTTAAGTTGTTCCTTCAAAAGATGAATTAGATTTCTACAATAGAGTCCATTCAATATAACAGAAAGTTTATCACACATGGTAACACACCAGATGGAAAATTATAATGAATTCTCAAGATATGCGTCTTATTATACTATCACCCAAAATGGTTTGACCTCGTTTAGATGTACTGCTACAGAAAAAATAATACCTTATTTTACAGACTTAAAAAATTATTTACTGTATTTTAATCTATTCTTTGATGAGTTCAATGCTAGTAGAGGTGGGCAGTCGGTACTTTGAAAGTACCATCAGTAATGGTACTGGTACTTGGCAAAATGTACCGATGGTTCTGATATTCGGTATCATACTATTTGTCGGTACTCGGTACCGATTCTTTTTGTGCAAAAGATGCTGCTGCAAATCCAATGTTTGCCACAATTATGTCCCCGGTAAAGGTTACTCCAGGTCAAAACATATGTGACGTTAATCGCTTGCTATTTTACTTGACATTTCTAGATTAAAAAAGATCAACAAATGCTAAGTTAATATTAAGGATCTATTAACATTTATTTTTGAAAACGTATTTTTTAAAATTCTGAAATTATCACATGAAAAGTACCGAGTAATTCAGTACAGAGATTCAGTACTTTTTCTCAAAAGTATAGATGGTACCAGTATCAGTACTGCGTACAGTACTTCAGTATTAAAGTACTGTGGTACTGCCCACCTATGAATGCTAGTTTAATTACGAGATTACTGCCTTTAAATATTAATAACTAAATGCCTTTAAATATTTAAAGTATTTAAATATTAAGCAAAGATTTCATACATTGTTAACTGCCAATAACCATGTACAACGTGCACATCACAACACTCGCCAGACTATTCTATATGACCTGTGTAGCATAACCCCTTTCCCTCCAGTCACGTGGGCATTGAAGGTGCGGGCTGCTACCTTGCACTAGGCGGGAATTTTGGGAATTTTTTTTATGTAACCGAAGGTTAATGCTTCTGTTGAGGAAATGACATCATAACTCACTTGATCCTGCTAGCCTATCGAGAACGATACCAAAGTTCAACCAGCTGTCTCAAAACATGTTATCTCAAAAAGTGAGAGCACACGTAGTTAGCCTATCTTTATAAAATATCTAGAAGAATGATAGGGCGATAAATTGGCATTACAAAACTTTAATTTTTTTGTTTCTGTTTTATAATTAGCATGTGCCTTTTCCCCCAAAGTCAACTGCGCCTACTATGACCGACTTGACTACTGCTCTATATATATATATACATCAAGTTTTTAACAAGTTAATATTTTACTTAAAATAGTACTGTAATTGCAAATTTTGTTGTGTATAATGTATGGAAGTTTTGAATTGTTTTGTAAACATCGATCAATTGGCAATTACAGATGGTTAGGTACATTTTTTAATTTGTATTGGGCAAATCGTGCAAAATGTTGATGTCTGTGGAGACAACATTCGATAGCAGTTTATTGTTTAACTTTAAAACATCAACATCTGATTTTACTAACTCTTCATAATCCATCTTTTGCGTATTTGAAATTGTTGGGCAACCATGCAGTATAAACCAGTTGCATCATCCATACTGCTCCAGATCATCAGCTCTTCATTATTGATTTTCAGCCATTTTCATATCACTTTTACCTGTTTGTTAAAGGAGTCAATTTGCTGCCAAAGAGTGATCAATTCACCTGCTTTTCATGTATAAATATGATTTGCGACAGGATAACTGGATTCATTTGTGTTTTTATTGAATAGATACAGTACTTATTCTCCAATAATTTTTGTTGTTGTATTATTTTTTACATTTATTTCTTTATCTCTTTAAGGGTGGCAATAAACGTGGCGTGGCAATAATCCATTGGAATATGGCCTATGTATGTTTAGAAACCTACACTGTCATCGCCCTTATTCAAATAGGATTGATTGAACCAGAAAATTGTGCTAAAGCTAAACATTTGTCGAAACAAAAGCAAGGCTATACTGCTGTTCTGTCAGCTTGTAGGCCTAGTTTTCAACCATACCTGTAAGACTTTGTAGGCTTACACAAGTAGAACCAACATTTGTTTTTGGGTATAGCATGCAAACTAAGGTCAGTTTACTTAAGTCTTGATCGTTCAGAAAATGTGAATCCGTTAAACTGTACCTTCTGGATCATTCCACTGAAGTTGGTACATCTGCTACACTAAAAGTTTTAATAATTTTGGCAAGATTTTTGTTGATATTTGTAAAACTTAAACTTTTAGAAATAGCAAAGAAGGTTTGAAAGTAGCTTACCATGAATTAACTGTTATTATATGCATTGACTGCAGTAACGAATTACTCATTGCAAATTCTTACCAGAAACTCGAAATGGATAGCGTAGATTTGGTTATCTGGTTACTTCCTGGTCAGTACAGTGATGATTGCTGATTTTGGATTTTGCATGCTGACAGAACTGGAACTTTTAGTGCTGGTTATTAATGAAAAGATTTATATGTTTATGAATACTTGTAACAGATACCGTGTGGAACTGCACAGATGTACATACTTGCTGAAATAAAAAAGTAGCCTTTCAATCAAAAAAATTACTTTGGAAAGAATTGAATTTGAAAATTGAAATTAGCCAGTGGCAGACATCTTTTAGAATTTTAGGCATTGCGACATAAGATATTATTTTTTGGTATTTGCAGCTTTCACTTTAGAAACTTTTTCTCTATTCTGTTCAAAAATGGATCATGGTGATATTGGCGCCCGAATTTTTGTTGGAGGATTAGATCACAGCTGTGATGAAATGGCTCTAGAAAAATCATTTCAGATATTTGGAGATATAACGCAAGTACTGATAATGAAAGATCGTGAAACAAAGCGTTCCCGCGGATTTGGGTTTATATCTTTTCTTGAGCCAGCATCAGCTGAAGATGCAATACGTAGAATGCATGGTGTTGAAATTATGGGAAGATGTGTAACCGTGAGAAAAGCAGAAAAGCAGGGAAGTCTCCCAGATCGCCCTCGAAGAGAGGGGTTTAGAAGTGTTGGAAACAGAGGCTACAACCATGATAACGAAGGCAAGTATGGGACGGTACGTGGAAGAGGATATGAAACGCAACGAAGACAATCCACAGAAGCCTATCAAGAACGTCAGTATGGCGATGCCAGAAATCGTAGTAGTAGTAGTTATGTTATTCCCAGAAGGGAAGGTTTTGATACTGCAAGACTTGGTTATAAAAGTACATATGATGACAGAAGAGGAAATGATTTCGATAATAGTAACAATGCTTTTTATGACAGTTCATCAAGGTCAGCAGGTTATCGTGAAGTGCTTGAAACTACACGAAGTTATGATGATCCACATAGAAGATCCTCCAGTGATGCCTACATGGAAACACGAAGGGATAGTAATGATGCAATCTCTCGAAGCTACACCAGTCATGGTATCAAAGAAGGTTTTGATAATGTTCAGTATAGTACTCGTTGGAGATCAAGGAGTCCTATGGAAAGATATTCTTCCAAGCATGAAGAGAGTCCTGTTTCCAATAAAAGGCGGCGAATGCCATCAGGTCAGTCTGGTTATGGTGGAAATTTTCAGCGAAGTCCAAATGAGCATCATCTTGGAAGACAATATTCTCCATCTCCTGTGGGTGGAAGAGGTTACAGTTCACAAGAGATGACTGGGCAGGATCGCCAACGTGGTTACCATGCATCTACATATAGGGGGTCACCGCATTCTAGCCATGGGGATCGCTCATATACTACATCTTCAAATCGATATGGAACATCACGAAAAAATAGAGGAGTTTCCCCATTAAAGCCAAAATGTCATGGCAATCCAGGATCTTTCCGTTCAAATTCTCCAATTGAAAGCAATGAATATTCTTCAAGCCGATCTCAATTTTCTGGTAGCCGTACATCACGTTATGCAGCCGGGGGGGAACTTGGTGTTAGAGAAAAAACTGGTCAAAGAGGAAATATACTTGACCGTCCTACAGGTATTTATGAAAAAATTTACTTACTACAATATGTTGTTTATTTCATTTTGTGGTTTTACTTTTGGATGACAGGATTATTTGTTTGAAACCAGTTTAGACTGGTGATGAATATGTGCAACTACAAAAGGAAATTAAATTTTTTGGTGCTATTGGATTGTGGAAGTCATTTTGCGAATGGAAGCTTCATTAATGTGAATTCCACTACTGAATAAAATGAATTTATTTGCTTTACTTTTATACTAGAAAAAGAGATGTTGGTCATAGTAACCAATGTACTAATAAATACTCTCATTCAAAGTAAAAGGATATACGAATTACACAACATGTGGGAAAACAATTCCAATGTCATGATGGATTTAACGTGTTTCTGGTTACTGGTATCTAACGCTGAATTAAGAATTAAAATTATGCAATGCTGCCGTGCATATGTTGAACAGTCAACACTTCCACCCCTGTAAATGTTTGTTTTGTTATTGGAAAACACAACAGCATAAGCCACCATTGTTACTTTGCTGACATCGTTTGAAACCAGGAAGCTATTTTATGCTCAATCCAGCTATGAAGGGTACTATCTAGTTTTCTGATGCTGTGGTTTTAATACAAAAACATGACAGTTTTCTAAGGTATATAACCAGTTAAGTGCAATAGATGTTGGGTCAGAAATAAAAGCTTATAGTGATCATGTTTCCAGTAATGCAGTACAAAAGCTCTGTATTTGGCATGGTGACATTTGGAATTACTTATTGAATTGTGCTACGTATTCGAAATTTGTCTGAAACTCCTCAAAACAACTGTTTCGGTTATAACAATCCAAGGATTTCTTTAATATGGTCAAACGTTCCAAATGGAGCACACACAGATTTGTTCCCACAAAATGCGCACCCGTCATTATAAAAAAAACAAACAAAAAATCATGCTTTCCCTGTCCTTTTCTTGACTAACCATACACTAAAGATAACCTCATTGCACTGCTGACTGCAAGATAACCTCTGACCTTATCTGAACGTATTTTGTTAGGCTATTGATTTTAGGCCAATAATATGGGACTACTGGATGAGTACAGCAGTAGACTAAGACAATGTTTTTGTCAGCAAAAACACATTAGCCACAACACCTTTTAAGAAAAAAATAAAATCGTCAATATTAAATAGTATTGAGAATAGTTGGTTGCTGCAAAACTTTGCAAAGAAAATAAATAAACAACAACACACGAGTAATAGGAGTAATTCACATTAAAACCTTCGTTGCCAACTCCAATCTATTCACATACTCATCATCATTGTTTACACGTTTCACTGAGGCGAATTCTGGAATGCGCCACTTGCTCCCCACTCTCAAGGTCGGGACAGATTCTAAAACATTTTCTTGTCCGACGTGTGTCATTCTATTTCCTGTGTAGTTAGATGAAAGATAGGTCAACACAAGGATATGAAAAGCTATAATTCATTTTTTATCATGACGGGTACACATTTTTGGGGGATTAATCTGGGTATGCCCGATTTAGGATGTTTGACTATATAAAAAAACAGCTAATAATTAATGGACCCATGTGTTTTGTAATTTTGTTTCTGTTACCTTTCACATCAGTATATCACCTGGCCACACATTGTACCTGTTTGTACAAAAGTGAAAGTCTGAAGTTCTGAACCAGTACAAAGAATGCTTATTGTACTTCAGGTGTTGTTAATGGACCGCTGGTAACTGTAACATTTGTCAAGTCCACTTTTGTTATTCAAAATTGTTTGGTGTTGCTTCTATAAAAGTACAAGATCTACAAATGGTGACTTCACATGAATCCATGAGTGAAAGAATCATTTCCATGAAATGAAAAACTTTTGAATGTGTTGCTTATTTTTTGGAAGCTTAGCGAAAACATTTGTGTTCACTTTCTGGAAACAGGAATTACTGTTTCTTTATTACTTCAATGAAAGCTATGTTTTTACTTCTGAAAAGGTTTTTTGTCCAGTTTTTATATACAGTATATCTATTTAGTTAATTCTTTCTTAGTGAACGATTTAAATCAAAGAAGGATGAATGATTCACCTGAAGCAAATGGCAAATGGGTCACCTAAAGTAACGATTAATTAGATTTTGGAAGTAATCCAGATTACTGTTAAAAAGAAAACAAAAATTCAGCCATCTTGTTGGTGTTTTTGATTCTCTGATTACTTTCTAGTTTTGAAATAATTCGTTCGAAATAATCAGTTCTTATTGTGGGTAGCAGATGTAGCATTACATCTTAGTATACTTTCCAGACTTTACCTAAGGGTCGGAGAGAATGTTGAAAAGGTACTTAGCTCATAAAAGCTTGATTCTGTTTGCTACATAGTGTTCTGCTGAATACAACATTGAAGTTGCATTTTTTTTTCGTTCTCAGATCTGTATTAAAATGTCGAGTTTTCAAACAATATCAGACACAGGTTTAACTTTAGCAATCAACAAAAATGGAATACTACCATTTGTTGATCCTTTTGTAAAGAATGCAGTCCAAGGTACAGTGCCTTAACTGTGTACACTAAATTTAGGTATAGTATTTTGGAAAACTCCAGCTGAAAAATAAAAGCTGCCTTTCAAAAGATTGCTTTATATTGCAACGTAAACAATTGAATGTGAAATTAGCTTATATCGGCCACCTTTTGATTTTTTTAAGATTTAGCTAAAAACATGTATGAACCTCGAAATATAGGATTGATGTTATTGTGCAGTTATGTTGTAGAGAAACGACAAAATAAGTGAACATGTTTTGATATATTACTTGTCTATACTTCATTAAAGATTGCAAAAGACATCTGGAAAGGATGAAAACTTAATAAAAAGTTAATCAAAGACTCTCCCAAAAAAGTCGGTCAAAGGCAATTTGCACTTACGATTTAAAATAACATTTAAGCTATTGTATGAAAGCCTCTTGCAACTTTGTAAGGCTAGGTTGCTCCTGTGGCTCCATGGATTTAGTGGCAGTGCTAGTTGTTACCAGCATTTATTACCTTAATTTATTTTTGAGCGCATGTTAAGCATTCATATTAAGCATTGCATGCATTTTTTCACCCTCGTCGCACTTTTGACAAAGAATAACATGATTGATTGTGTGATGCCTAATAGAATAACAAGGGCACCAACAACTTAAAGTGAGGGGCAAGTCCAAAATCAAGTTGGACTTAAATCAAATGTTCTACTGTATTATGTTGTTGTGTTATTCCGTGCGGGTGCAGTTGCATGTAGGTGCAATCTCATTGGTTTCAGTGGGCTGCAATATCATGGCCACTATCAGATTGAACTGTGTCCGGAAATACATCAGCGACTGGCTTTCAGTACTCTCATCAAGGTCCAGAATGTCTTTTCATTTGGCATTTCTTCAGCACTCGGCAATTTTCAGAACATTATGGACAGCTTGACTAGTGACCTACCAGGATTAGCAGTTTATGTGGATGATATTCTGGCGAGTGGTTATTCTGCAGGTGATCATCAACGCTTGCTAAGATGCCTGCATGAAATGTGGTTACGTTGCCAACTTCTTGAACTGTATTATTTGGGCAACACTCTCTCCTAAAACGGCATTCAAAAGAGCCCTAAAGTGGATGATGTTTTGAAGATGCCTACCCCACACGATGTGTCCTTTCTACGATCATTTCTTGGTTCCATACAGTTTTATAGAAAGTTCTTGCCCTCAAATTTCTCAACGGTGGCAGAAGCACTGCATCACCTAACCAGAAAGGAAGTCCCATGGAATAGAAGAAGCAGCCATGAGTCAATTGACAACTCTCCTGCCACCTGAGGATGTCCTTGCCGAATCTCATGCAATGCCTTCAGTGTTTTATCGGGGTAATTTTATTTCACCGCTATCCAGGTGACAGGGAAAGACTAATAGTGAATGCGTCCAAGACTTTAACACAAAGTCAACTTAAGTACAGTCAAATTCGGAGAGAAGATTTGGCAATTGTCAACACTCTCAAGAAATTTTATCAATATCTTTTCGGAAGGAAGTTCATCCTGGTGTCGGATCACAAGCCATTGCTTTCGTTTTTTGAACGAAGCAATGCTACGGCAGCGCTTGCAGCAAAGTGATTGGTACCTATTTCTGAACCAGTTTTCCTACGAAATAGTTTACCGCAGGACATCACAGCATCAGAATGCAGATGCTTTGAGTCATTTACCTGCTGGTGGCCAGATGCTAATGCCAATGCCATTTTGCATGACGTTGAGTGCCCAAGTTCAACCGTCCAATCCTGGCTCCATAGCGAAAGCAACTGAGAAGCATTCAACCTTATCAAAGGTAATTCATTTTATCTGTGATGGATGGCCAGCAAAGGATCGCAAAAGTAACGTTGATCGATCGAGTCTCTTACCACTGTCACGGATGTTCTTTGTACGGTTTAGGAGCTGTGGTCCTCACTAATATACCTGAAAAGCCATGGAGTCGTCTACATGTGCACCATGCCATAATTTTATGGGCTAAAACTGGCTGGTGAAGTTAGACACCTACTCGAAGTAACTGTGCATAAACCCAGTCGGGGTTGGCAAATTCAACAATAAGTTTCCTGGACAGAACTTATCCGAAGAGTTTCAGGAATATTGTCACGCACGAGGAATTAATTGTCTTGCTGGTGCTCTGTACCATCTTACTACAAATGAGGCTGTAGAAAGGATGGTGAAGACATTTAAGCTAGCTCTTTGAAAGCCTAAATAGGCGCCGAGAGACGCTCTTTCTGAATATGAAATGCAGTACCAGCGAACACCTTCAGCAACTTGATTTTCGCAGATTGAATTCCTGAACAGTCAGCGAATTTGCAGGAAGATGGATGTCTTCCTTCTATCTCATACACGTCAGGTCCAGGGGCGGCAGGCAAGAATAAAAACCAAGGAGCAGTCAAAAGACATAGTGCACTCACTAACTTTGTCCCATGACACGACCAGTAACCACGATGGGTTCCAGGTATAATCACAAAATGACACGGTAGCAGCACCGTCAACGTACGATCTACGTGCTACGTGGATCTTGGTCACCTGCTTGTCTGTTACCAGTTCTTCTAATCTGACCCGCTGTGCAGCAAATTTGTTTTCTATGAAGAAATGACAAGGATGTTATCATGTCATTATTAGCACAGTATGTGATACAACTGCAGACACTGTCCCCATACATAATTAAAACTATGTTGAGGCCTTATTAATTCAATGAAAGTGAAATGAAAGGATAAATTAAGCTTTTTGCAGTAAGTTGGAGATTGCCATGTTCTCAGCTACATCGATAAGAAATTTGTTTTACATTTACAGTTTAAATAAAAATAGTCATAATATTTTTCGTTTAGTGCTAATTTACAACTTGTATACAAGTGAGTTTGATATTAAAAAACTTCAGTAAATATTTGGCAAAACTTTTTCAGAACGCTTTATAAAATTACCACCAAAATTGCATCGTAAATTTACACCCTTCCTTGATCTATTTCACAATACAGTAATTGTAATCATAGGCACTGGCTTCCTACTGTCATCAATGCAGAAAGTCAAGCCGAATTTGAGTGTGACTGTTCACTTGGTTTCTACTAATCATGTTCTGTATAAGTAAAAATCAGAATTGTCATGTTTTCCAGGCCAGGCTGTTTAAAGTGAGCAAGATCGTCAGTTTTTACCCCTTGCAGATGGTGGTAACCAAATATTTAGAAAGCTCCATGATGAACGCATTTAACATTTTCATTCAGTTTTAAATTTGTTTCCTATTTTCTGGATTATGAGATCTTAACGGACTTGGTGTTCATGGAAACAGTCGTGTTAGCCTGCTGGTGATACGTTGTTGTATGACACAACTCTTTTCCACTACTTATATGTCATCCAAATTTTTTACATTGTACTTCATGTTTGTTAATCCGAAAGAATTATGGGAAATCAAATGCTCAAGATATGTTGAATTTTACTGATCGTTTTTTTCTTAGTACCTTGTAAAACTGAAGAGTTGACAACTTTACATTGCAGTTGGTCGACAATAGCACTGACTTTTGAGTAGTACTCCTGCTATAAGCAACCAGTGTTGTCACCTGTGAAAGTGTGGAGTTAAAAACCTGTTTAAAATCAATGAAGTGCACCAAGAGTTAAGTCAAATAATTTAAATCTAGGTAGCTTAATTTGAAGCAAATAATTACAGGAGAGCTCTTCCTGTAGAATCTATTTCAACTGGTTTCAAGTAGTATAAACAGATATCATATTCATGGTAAGGTTTCAGCAGAAACAAACAAAATTATTCAAATGCATGTGGTTTTGCATAAGTTTAGTGCGCTACTGCATTATTTTCAATCCACACAAGTGTTTATCATGTTTTAGAATTTTCAGTGCAAGGGAGTGTTGAAAGGTTCGAATTTTCAACATTATTTTGTCGCTTTTGCTCAAATGAGTGTTTTAGTATACTGTAAGTTTTCAAAATGCAGGGAATTTTTAAACATTTTCGAACTATCATATGAATCCTGTCAACCAGTTTTGTGTAATTTTCAAGAGTTTTTCAATTTCTGGATTGTCATGAAGTGTATGTTAGCCCTGAACAAATGTTAAAGGATATTAATATGTGTATGAAGCAAGCATTTCGTGACAAGTAAGGATGAGCAATTCAGAGTATAATACCATATCCACTTAGCAGACTGCTTCTGCATTTGCAGCTGATCATTGAATTATCAGGAAATCTGTAATTTCTCAAAACCCCTAGACCTTGTTGCGTCTTCGGTTTCCAATTGAGTTCATGCTAAAACTTGGCGCGCACCTTTTTTACAATTTTGTTTGACTGATACTTGTAACTAAATGTTTACATCATGCCTTTATGAATTTCCTTTGGAGATTTATGTATGAACATGCACTTTTTGATAACTCATGAGAACACTTGTAAAGCGCACAGTTCTTGTTGAAACGGTTCAGATAATGAGTTCAAAAAAATAAAGGTAGGTTTTGTGGTTTTAGAGTTATTTTTCCCATTATAATTTTTGAAGTATACATTTTTTCGTTATTTGTAGCTTTCAAGCTCTGTACACTTAATTATTTAAAATGCAAACCAGCATACTTACTTGTGCTTTACTTTATTTCGTATACTGAACTCATGTGTGATGACGTAACGTCACAAAAATATATTTTTTCCATTGTTTTTAACTCATATGTAATTACCGTATGTCGGTGTATAAGCCCATGCCACATTTTGGCCTTTGACTACAATAGAATAATTACACCTCACACAATGACGTCTTTGTCTGTGTGGTTTGCTCGCCATCTTGACGATTTTATAACAGATCTTTGTGCTTTCAAACAAAAGACATCTTAAAAGGTAATCGTTATCAATCCCAACACAACTTTCTGTTTGGCCTACTACTTACAAAGTCTATTTATTTTTTTTATTATGCTGTTAAACGAATTTGAACTGTACCGGTTACGCATTTGTTCAACATTAATATATGCTTTAATCACGACCACTACGGCCAAGTGCAGCAAAAATTTTTTAGGTAACATTTTATACTTACTGTATAAGCCCACTGTTAATTTTTTGGATGATATGGACACACTCAAAAGTGGGCCTATATGCTGGCAACAATTTTTTTGTGAATAGCTCAAAAACTTGGCGCAAACAAGATCGAACTGAAATACAGCTATGTGGTGAATGTTCGTTTCATCATAGTAATATGAAATAAAGGCCAGTGACCATGCTATTAACCCCACTTGCTAAAATACAGGATATGCTGTGTTACATTTTTTTCAGCGTTCTACAACTGGTACTGTTTTGTCAACAAAGGAAATCGAGAAAATCACAGAATTTGTAGTTGCAATGAAATAAAGATTTTATTGCTAATGACTTGGTTTGCATATAGTTTGTTTGGCAGATGGTGGTGGAGATAAATTCATCAGAAAAATACGAAAATCTCCACAATTTGACGCGTTAGCGGTTAATGATCCTTTTTTTCCACTCTGGTCATGTTGCTGCCAGAGTAGAGGCAGATGTTAAATGGTTGTTGTAAACTGCGTAATACGCTCCTACATAAGTCAAAGTATGCAAAATCAGTTGATAAGACCCATGTATATGAAATGAAGAAGAATGTGTCAGTTTCTTGTTCCACAACCACATCTGGTAGTACTGAAACACCTTGTGTCTGAGCTGGAAATGTACGTTTGAAAGTAGTATGATACCTATTGAAGTATGGTCCGATGATAGGTCTCTTTCTGTAAAGACATATGCGTAAGCCTATATATCTACTATTTCTACTGTAAATGGACGGTAGAGAAAAAAGTATGAGTGAATCTGTGATTGTATCCATGAAAAATGTGTTTGCTGTCCGAACTTTGACTAAGGTCAGTGATGATTAATTATCATTCCAAGATAATGTTATTCAATTCCCTGATCTTAATGGAATAGAATTTCCTGCACTGGATGTAACGGAAATGGAGTTAAGGACAGGAGCCTGGAGCAGATCATACAGCTATAGGATGGGCACTTATGGGCTTGGACACTGGTAAAGAATCAACTGTTTTAGTTCATTCTACTCATGTTGGTGATGCAATGATTTATGATCAAGTCACAACAATGTTCTTGTGTGATTTCTGTGAAATTTAACAAGACAACCTGTCCAAATTGTATTGCTATTAATAATAAATAAGCTATAAAATTACCTCAATTAATGACAATAAAGCCCTTGCCATAATGGAAAAGTTAACAAAGAAAGTAGATGGATAATATGAGATGGCTTTTCTTTAAAAGCTATCCAAGCCGAACAATCTATTCCTGGCAGAGAAACGAATTGGTTATCTTCCTAAAAATTTTCAGCTTGAGCCAGAACTCTTTGTTAAGTATGGAGACAGAATACATATTTAGAATGGTTATGCAAGAAGGCTCCCTAACAACCATGAGCCATCAGCTTCTGGAAGGCTACCTATCACGGTACCTACCTCGGTGATAAGGCATTATCAAGACGTTACGTGTGCTTGCGGTCATTCGCTAGCAATTCTGGTTTATTTATGGTCAACCGTTCACTCTGTACTTATGAAGTGTCGCGGAGGCAAAGTCTGGAGACAGATTATGGCTCCAACATGTCGGGTCACTCCAAATTATCCTCCGTTCACTTGGACTGGCGTAGAGTGGCCATTGCTAGTCGAAAGTTGTCGCAGCACTCCCAAGCGTTATATTTGTGTATTAACACATATGTCCATTCGTGCAGTACACCTTGAGGTGTTTTTTTCCCCATTTTGCTAGTTCGTTTCTTCAGTCTTTCAAAAGATTTGTCAGTCGTTATGGCAGACCAACTGCTGTTTGCAGTGACTATTTTTTGGCGCTGAACATGAGCTGCGCGATGCACTACAGAAGTAGAATCAAGAGAATGTGCATCATACGATGTCTTAACAAGGAATAGATTGGCAATTTTCTTCTTCATTTTGCTAGTCATCTGGGTGGTATTTGGAAATGTGTTATTCAATCTGTTTGCAAAATGCTATATACACTTATCCATGGCCGAAGGATTGCAAACATTCATTACTAAAGTTAAAGGAATTTTTAACAACCGACCAATCACTCATATGAGTGACGATCCTAACGATTTCCCTCTTACACCAAGAATGTTGTTAACTGGTCGAATTGCTACAGGTGTATCTCCAGCGAGTTTGTATTTGCCGATGGTTGTAAAATGTCATGGAAGTTGATCCAATGGTTAAGCAATAAGTTTTAGACCCAATGGTTGAAGCAGTATACACTTTTGCTTTAATTGCATCGGAAGTTTGCTGTTATACGTGTCGGTGATGAATAAAAACAGTAAACTGATTGTTTGGTTTGGTGCAAGGTTTTTCTGAGGTTTAAAATGCTCGCTAGAACACCATGGTTGTCTACGAATTAGTCTGGTTAATAGTTTTTACAGAGAAGTCCATTTTTAGAGAAAGAACCGTTTTTGTTAAAGCTCTGTTGTTTGCCGTCACAACTATCTTAACATGACTTGAGTCGAGTCATTACAACACTAAAAGTAGTATAGCGAATTCCGTAGAGCGTGAACAATAATAAATTTTTATTTCATTGAAGGTTCACGCTCACACCATGGACAAGCAAATACTTTCAGTGAAGGTTCGCATTATTCATCCAGTCGCCATGAAGGTTCAACAAACCCTCGTTCAGGATATAATCGCGGGTTGAAACGTGCATCTAGTCGCAGAAGTTTATCAGTTGAGCGACGACCACGGCGTTACTGATTTGTTGCCGTTAATGTTGATATCACAAATAGAAAATGCGTCACTGGCTGGTGCATCTGTAAGAACATGTATATAAGCTGATGTTATGTACATCATAGCATGATACAAATTGTTGGTAAAATAGAATAAAAACTGTGTGATGTGATTTTTAAATAAATTGTACAGCCATGTGAATGAATATATGCGTGTACCGTGTAACTTAGATAAATTATAACAGACATTTTCCCATTTATGCGAACGGAACTCAAGTCACAAGGAATGTTGCAAAACCGGTTTTCAATTTTTCAAAAATAACCGACAATTGTAACAACCACATTCAGGTCATGTTTAAAAAGCTGAAGTCTTGACTCTTCTCTTTTCACTTAAAAAGCAATCATTATTTAAAGGAAATGACATTCACGTATGCCCAACATGTTGCCACCACGAGACACAAAAAGAATTTAAGATTGACCGAGAAATCTTGCCGAAAAGATAAAAACAGAAATTGTGGACTCCTAAATCTTGCGGGGATAAACATAGACACAATGGAAGGCAGTGGAAAGGATGAGGCTATACACAGAGAACAGAAAAACTTCAAAAACAAGGGACCCATGCTGTAGCGTGTATCTGTATTTGCTGAAGAAATGCTCCAACTGACAGTCAGATGGGTGCCCATCAGCTTCCCAGAAATGTAAATGACACCCGGGCCAGAAAGTAAATTAAGGAAGGTCGTAAATAATAAATGCATGTTTCATAAACGGCCAGTTGCCACCAATGTAACGTTACTCACTGTTGGCTGCAGATTTTAATCACAATGCATTTATTCCGACGCAAGTTAAAATCAAAAAAAGTCGTACATTCCTTCATTGAAGACTAAACATCTTTGGCTATATGGTTCATAAATTTCAATTTACTGCAAATGTTTCAAAAATTTTATTTTAAGAACGTTTTTATAACATTTGACATTATAACGTGGTGAAAATAAAAATTTGATTAAATAAAAATGTTAGTTTTTAGTTTAATTTGTAGGCTATTGACTTTACATAAATGTAAAATCTTACACGTCATATAGCCAAACTTACCCCATGCACTTAAATATTAAAGCTTGCGTTTTTTATACACTGCGATGAGAATTTGTATGTGGGCCGCGCCCACGCGGCTTTAAAGATTATTGTAAAGCAGAAATTGAATATTTACAAATAAAAAAAGTTTCAGTATTTTGGAGAAATAGTAAAACATACAAAGATGATATCAATTATACAGTAAAGTATAAAAATGATGTTAAGATAAAAACATGGATCAATCAAATATTTTAGATTCTCCAGTTCCTGAGATCAAAACTCCTGTGTTGAAATTAACATCTTATAATAAGTCTCCAACAACCAGCTAAAAACATTAGCTTATAATGCAATTTCTAAAGTTTGAAGAAATATTAATAAATTTGCTGACTGGTTGTTAAATATACACCACAAAAAGTTAAAACAACAGTTTCTGGAAGTATTCAAAATTTTTTAAATCTATTTCCTAAAGTAACTTCACTCAAAAAAGCCTTGAAAATTTGTGCAAAATTGTATGAAGTGGATATCATTGATAAAAAGTATCCATTACAACAGCTAAATATAACGAAGAAAGCTGTAGGAGATAAAATACGATTAAACCTAAGATAAATGAAAGGTTTCAATCCATCAATCTCTCTCAAAATCACTTTTAAAAAATCATAACCAGGAGAAGAAGAACATACAAAAGATGCATTTTTTAACAATAAAGTAGTTGTAATATATAGTGAGAATAAAATTGATGACATGTTAGAAAACGCAGCAAATCAAATAACAGAAAAAAAATGGCAGGCAAACAACCTCAGAGAAGGTTCGAGGTGGACGATTCATTCTACTAATGTTCATTATCTTAACATTGCCAAAAATAAACCTCTAACGGGGTAATCTTATATTGATTTACTAAAAGAACTTCAAAATTCCAGGAAAGGTTTGATAAATATTAAGAATAAAGGTAATGAGTGTTTCAAATGGTGTTATCTAGCAAAAATATTTGCTGATGAGGTGAAAAGTCATCCTGAAAGGGTAAATCATTACAAAAAATATGTTAACACATTGAATTATGATGGTATAACATTTTCAGTTGCAATCAAACAAATAGGCTACCGAAAATTGAAAAACAAAATAACGTCAATATCAATGT
Organism: Clavelina lepadiformis; assembly: GCF_947623445.1. Classification (NCBI taxonomy): domain Eukaryota; kingdom Metazoa; phylum Chordata; class Ascidiacea; order Aplousobranchia; family Clavelinidae; genus Clavelina; species Clavelina lepadiformis. The sequence continues at coordinate 11,013,135 of NC_135244.1, forward strand.
ATCTGGTTATGAAAAATAGAACCATTATATCCATTATATGTTTCAAAAAAGGTAGTCAATACAATCCTTAAGTTGTTATTAATAAAACAACATTATGTTTGGATAAAAAAGTTTAATAGATACACGTTTAATCGAAGTTAATAAGAACACAAAAACATTTCTGTAGATACTGTTTGCAATGTTTTAACTTTGAGGATATTCTTCAAGAATGTACACCAAATTGTATTGCTATTAATGATAAATAAGCTATAAAATTACTTAAAAAAGATAGTTTTGTTAGATTTCAAAACTTACACAAACAGTTACAAGTTCCATTTGTTATACATGCTGACTTTGAAGCAATAACTCAAAAAAATGACAGCTGTCACCCAGATGATACAAATTATTACACAAAAAATATTGAAAATATATTGATTGTGGATATGCTTACAAACTATTTGTTATTATGATGATGAATTCAGTAAACCAATTCAATTATATAGATATGGGATTTGGGGTGGTGGATTGGTTTTTTAGACTGGCCTGAGCCAAGTCTACTGTTTGACTCCGCTAATGATTGTCTTTGACTCCGTTGCTTTTACTGTCTTATTTGCTTCTTAAATCAACACCAACTTCATAAGTTCAAATTGTTATATTGTTCGAATAACTTGTCCGAATTAGAATATTTACACCATGATTCCAATTCCCAATATCTTAGCAATTACTTCAATTTACAGGAATAACTCCGAAAGAAGAGAATTTCTCAGTGTAAGAGAAGAGAGCTATTTAAATCCAACATTTACTTTTATACTAAAATATTGACCAATCAGCTATTGCCAATTAGCCCATAAGTCACGTGTACAATTCCAATTTAAGCCTTTTTCTCACAAAGAATTCAATATCGATTTACTATCGTGTACAGAAAACCACTTGACACACTTAACTACGTCACAGGTCGGTTTGAAACTACGATTGATTAAAGATACTAGAAAACAATACCTGCTACCATAGAACCACGTGTCGCATATTGTGTTATCTGAACGTTTTCAAGTACACTCAAACTTTACGCCGTGAAAACAATGCTACTTCAATATTTCAATCTGCGTCAAATATGTCGGTTAGAATTTCTTGTTTGAATAATTGCTTGCACGAAATACGAAGCTTTTGCAAACATTACTATCTGCCTGGAGAAAAACAAAACCTTATGCAATGCCAATGTATAAATTATTATTGCAATGTTTGGGCTATCCGAATGCCACAATAACTCCCCTAACCCAAAAAGCTTCGAGGTAGGAATTGTCGGCGTTGGCAACATGCAAGACGTCTTGTTGTCAGCTTGCAATGGGAATGCAGAATTTGTTTTCTCTCCAGCCAGAATTTTGATGCGGTCAACGAACGTACACAGATGGAATATGCAAAAGAAAAAAATAGCAGTAAACATTCTTCACTAATACTATGTTATATATAAGGGTTTTTAAATATTTCGATATGTTTTTTGGTTTATATACTTTTACCACAACCGAAGTAACATAAAAGTATCGTAAATGTAGTTGCACACAAAACCTAACACAAACAGTTTGAATGAAATGATTGCCATTATAACTAAATGCATTTCAATATTTTGACACAATGATATCGGACAACGCGTTTGGTTTGCCGAATTTATATAGCAAGATAATGTAAGTATAAGGGTGGGTAAGGGTTAAGAGGATTTGCATAATGCAGGAGAAGAAAATAAAAGTTCGATCAGTCTGAGTAATAAGCTTAATATCGCGATTCGCCCCAACTCGTTTTCTGCTTGCATTTGTTGATGCAAGTTATGCGGTACCATTTGTGAATCGAGGTTATATCGGGACAGTGACAATTAACAGATTCTGACTTATACAGGCTGGCAGTTTGCAACCTGGTATATTCTGACAAACAAGGCGAAATAATCGTACGGCGTTTTTGTTAACGCTTGTACTTATGTAAGTCATTTATGAAACCAATAAGGGTGGGTTAATATAAAACGTAGCTAAAAGTGCTTAGCGTAAGAAAAGATTAAAAGAATGCTTTGTAGGTAGACAATGGGCGAGAGTGACCGTTGATAAGTATTTGGCTTAGTTAGCCTGTGTCCATGCAATAAAATAAAATAAAAAATCATCTACCACAAAATATGATATTGAAAAATAAGTATAGATAGAAGTCGACAGGGGGATAAGGAATACATTAACTTTTAATTCAAATTGAATTTCTCGATTATAATGATGATACATGGTTTACGCATAACAAATATAAGATATAACTACAGTATGAATTTACGTGCGCGTTGTCCTTGGGGACATAAATTGATGAGGTAAAATCAGAATAAGAAACGTATTTAATATTGTTGTAATTAATAATCATGACATATGTGCGCTAGCTAATATCTAATAACACCAATAACAAGCTACGATTTATTCAGAAATGAGTAATGTACTCTACCGGCTAAGAATTAATCGGGAGCAGAATCAAATGTAGAAGTGTCCACAACAGATTGATAACTTCGTACTTCTTGATGATTTTTCTTCCATTTTTCTTTTGAGCGATGCTTGTCGCTGGTCTGTGTTGGTTGCTGGATTTGGCTAGTGTTGGCTAGCGTCGTCATCATCGTAATCCATAATGCCAGTAGCATGACAGTCATTGTTCGTTAGCGAGAAGTCTTTCAACTGGCTACTTCGAGAATTTCTGAAATGTCTGCCGCAATTCGCTCGCTAATAGACCGTTGAAAGCAGTTTGTCTCTCGATCCTAATCTGACATACTTCTGCAGAACTTCAAGAGAAGGAAATACTCAGAAAAGAATTGCATTTGTCAGAGTAAGAGAAGAGAGCTATTTAAATCCAACATTTACTTTTATACTAAAATATTGACCAATCAGCTATTGCCAATTAGCCCATAAGTCACGTGTACAATTCCAATTTAAGCCTTTTTCTCACAAAGAATTCAATATCGATTTACTATCGTGTACAGAAAACCACTTGACACACTTAACTACGTCACAGGTCGGTTTGAAACTACGATTGATTAAAGATACTAGAAAACAATACCTGCTACCATAGAACCACGTGTCGCATATTGTGTTATCTGAACGTTTTCAAGTACACTCAAACTTTACGCCGTGAAAACAATGCTACTTCAATATTTCAATCTGCGTCAAATATGACGGTTAGAATTGCTTGCACGAAATACGAAGCTTTTGCAAACATTACTATCTGCCTGGAGAAAAACAAAACCTTATGCAATGCCAATGTATAAATTATTATTGCAATGTTTGGGCTATCCGAATGCCACATAGAGGTGACACATCTGTTTATAAATTTTTGAAGTTATGTTGAAAGGGGTTAAATGTTGTCAAAAAATAAAACGAGCATTTCAATCAACCTATGAATTTAACAGATAATGAAGAAAGAGCAGCAATAAATCGTCATACTTGCAGTAAAAAATTCAAAAAAACTTATAAAAAAGTTAGAGACCACTGTCACATTACAGGAAAATACAGAGGTGCAGCACATGACAAATGCAATTTGAAGTTTAGATTGACTGACAAAATACCTGTAATTTAAGAGGTTATGATTCACATTTTATCATGCAAAAAATAGGAAAATTTGGGGAGGAAATCCATTTAATTCCAAACAACATGGAACAGTACATAGGGAAACATTTGAAGGTTATTGAAAGCTTTCAGTTTATGAGTAGTTCATTAGAGGAGTTATTTAAAAATATAACAAAAGATGATATGAAGTATACATCACAGGAAATTGGTGAGATTGAGCTTATTACAAGAAAAAGTGTTTATCCCTATGATTACATGGATAGTTTTGAGAAATTTAATCATATAAATTTACCACCCAAAGAAGAATTTTGCGGTTGCTGTTTTGTTTTTACAATAACTGCCAAATTATGGAAATTAATATATATTGCTATCTGACTTTTAAGAATGATTAGAAGGTTGCGAATTCTGTCTAGAAACTCCTAAACTTCAGTTGAATAGTTTATATAATTTTAAACGCTGAGAATCTGATTAATATAGATTTTAATATTCTTCATTATTACTTTGTAATGAAAAGTGGTATATGGTACCTTAACCTGTAAGGTTTGCCCACTTCCTTACAAATTCTGTTTACTTGTGTATATCTTAACAGTGAACTTTTATAGACTTCAGTAATAATGACACAGGAATGACAACTGTATAATCTGATTATATTGAAGCTTCATTGAACAAATAAATCAAAATAGAACATTGTTACAGCAACAGCACAAAGACATGTTGCGGCGTTGAACGTACGACTGAAAAGTGACCAGTGATAATTCGTAATGCACGCACAGTAACAGAGAAGCAATCGATTACGTCATGCAGTGTTATGCTTCGCTGATTCGATAGCCGAGAATTCTATGTCGTACACAATTTTATGTTACATTAATTGATATATTTATCACAACTTCAACAACACTCAAAATTACAACGATATTATTATTATACAGAAAAGGGTTTTAAGAATTATTTAACAATAAAAGCACATCACACTACATTTCATTTGGACTTAAAGGATTAATTCACCAAAGTTATTACAATCTATATCTTCTCATTAATTGTACTTTAAAACTCTAAAGTGAACATTGAAGAACTAATGTTTGGACAACAACATCAATCTCTCTAATACCAATTCTAAATAACCCACTTAATACATAGCATGCAAGGGTACATTTATACCATGAAAGAGATAATAAAGAAAGAGGAATTGAAGAGCAATGAAGAGCAATGAGCAACTTGAAGAGCAATGCGTTTTTCAATACAGGAAATGATTCGGACTTTTTAAACGTGACGTATTACAAGTCAGGTGATCGATAAAGGAAACAATATGTCAATCAACATTGTCTATTTTATCTTAACACTGCTGTTAATACGAGGTCAATCGTGCAGATAAACATGTTTGTTAATAAACTGTCAATCACACAGAAGTCATCAAAATGCAATAAGTTCAAAAGTGCAAGACCGAAGGTATGCCCACGGAACCGGCTTTCAATCAACTACATTTCGGCAAGTCTGTAATTATACCGTGAACTGTGATTGACGTATGGCAAATATGACGTTATGTAATAGCGCAATAAACATCAGAAATATAATTGTAACAACACAACTTGGAAGACATTGAAACAGTGTCTTCCAAATTCTACAGTAAATTAAAAGAAGAAGTTATATCAGACAAAGGTTAGGAACACGCTCAAGATATGTGGAAAACGTTTCGTTTAAAATCAATGGGGATTATCATGACTTGTATCTTAAATCAGTTGTTTTGTTATTAGCAGATACATTTGAAAAATATAGAAAAATTTGTCTTCAATATTATAAATTAGACCAGGGATGTCCAACCTGCGGCCCGTCAGATTTTTGTGCGGACCGCTAGTCATTTTTACTCCAAAAGTAGTATTTTGAACTTTGAATCTTAGCCTCATTAAAATGTACCAGTCAGCTTTTAGGGGCGCAGTAATAGTATAGTATGGGAGCAACAGGATTATATATAACTATAAGACTCAAAGAATTAAAGCACGCGTTTCTTTATGTACCCATTTTCCTTGAAATTTAATAGGTTCTGCGGCCCATTGAATTATTTCAAGTGACAATGCGGCCCACTATAAAAAAAAGGTTGGACATCCCTGAATTAGACCTTTGTCAATATTTTACAGTACCTGGTTTATCATGAGATGCAATGCTTAAAATGACTGAAATCAATTTAGAATTAATATCTGATATTAACCAATATTATTTCATCGAAAAAAGTATGTGAGGTGGTTTTTCCGATATCGCTAATAGATATGCTAAGGAAAATAACAAATACTTAAAACATAATGATTCAAATAAACCATCAAATTACATTACATCCTTAGATGCAAGCAATTTATATGGTTGGGCAATAAGTCAATATTTACCTACAGGTGGTTTAAAATGGTTGACAGAAAAAGAAATTAATAAAATAGATTTAGCGAGATTAAGCAAAAAAGGGTTAATATCAGAAGTTGATTTAGAGCATCCTGAGGAATTACATGAAGAACATAATTATTATCCATTAGCTCCAGATAAAATGGAAGTTGAAGACGACGTGCTTTCAGATTATTGCAAAGAAATAAAATCAAGATTTGAACTAAAAGTTGGTGAAGTTAAGAAATTAGTACCTTACTTGAACCATAAGAAAAATTTTGTTCTTCATTACAAAAAAACCTTGGAATTATATCTTTCATTAGGTATGAAAATTACAAAAATACATGGCGTATTAGAATTTAATCAATCACCATGGTTAAAAAAGTATATTGATTTCAATACACAAAAGAGAAAAGATGCAAAATCAAATTTTGAGAAAGATTTCTTTAAACTTATGAATAATTCAGTTTTTGGTAAAACAATGGAAAATCTTCGTAAAAAGTTAATTTAATTAATGACGCAGAAAAATTATTAAAAATTGTTTCAAAACCAACTTTTGTTAGTTGTAAAATATTTATTGAAAACCTTGCAGCTGTTCATAAGTTGAAAGAAAAAATTAATTCTCAATCGACCAGCTTATATAAGAATGGGTATTCTAGAACTTTCAAAAACATTGATGTATGATTTTCATTATAACTACATCAAAGAGAAATATGGTAACAGAGCAAAACTCTTATTCACAGATACAGATTCATTAACATATCATATCGAAACAGAAGATGTATAAAAATATTTTTGAGTTGACAAAGAAAAGTTTGATTTTAGTAATTACAATTCAAACTCAGAATTTTATGATTCTAAAAATAAGAAAGTCATTGGTAAAATGAAAGATGAAACTGGTGGTATCCCAATTGTGAAATTCATAGGACTTATGTCAGAAATGTATAGCTTTTTAACAAATAATGACAGGGCACTGTGTGTCAAAAAAGCAAAAGGTATTAAAAAATTGTGATAAAGAAAAATATTGAACATCAAGATTATGTAAATACTCTGAAAAATGGAAAACAAATGCTTCATAAAATGATAACAATTAGAAGTGACCATCATCAACTTTATTCAATAGAAATCAACAAAAAATCCTTTTCGTGTTTTGATGATAAAAGATATATTCTTGAAGATGGAATAACCACTTTAGCTTACGGTCAAAAAAATATTTCAAAAGCAAATATTTTATAATATAGAATGGATGTGTTGTCAATATTCAAACATTAAGAATTTTAATGGAGTTTGGATTTGTATTAATTGTAATACATATCAAAGACCTCAACTTAGTTATGAGCAGAGTGATTCATTTGGAAATTGTTGTGAAAATCAAGAAATTGTGGTACAGTTCATAGACCTGAAATTGCTCATAATTGGGTTGAATATAATCGAAACAATATTTATAACAGATTTAAACAGTTTATGATAGAACTAATTCTTTACACTTACTCCAGATGAAATGGAAATATTTATGGAGGCTTAGAGACATGTTAAAGATTATTTATGGATGATAAAAACAATAAGTAGTAACGATGGCGTTTCATGTACCAAAGGCCCTTCGGGTAAAAGATTTCCTAAATTAAACTTTTTTATTAAAAAAACATTAAAAATTACTGGTATTGATAAACAATTTCTACATCATAAAATTAATCCAAAATAGAATTCTATTTGAGATGAAATTAAACAAATACTTTTAAGTTTTTACTCCAGTTGAACTTTCTTCAAATGTTTTTTCTCATAATAATCAGATATCGGTGGACAAACATCAGCAACTTGGTCATCAGTCATAGCAAGTTCTCTTTCTAAAAAGCTAGCAATATGTCCACACCTTAAAATGTACTTCAATTTATTTAATATTTTCTGATACAATTGAAATGCATGTCCACAAGCTTCAAATGTTTATTTTACAACAACAGCACCACTAATACTACCTAAAATAATTGGATTTAATGTTATAGAGCTACTCCAGTTACTCCAGTTGTAGTAAGAAAAACTAATGTTGTTTTTAAAGATAATTCTAATTTTTTATAATTTTTAAACATTTTTTTGTAACACCAGAACTGTTTATGATATGAATTATATAATTTTTTTTGATTCAGAAACTTGATCATTTGTTAAATTCTTACTGACGTGGTTAAATCCACAATGAACATTTTTGACACAGTATCATTATTTTCAATAAGATATCTTAATCCAATAATTCGATTATCATTCATATTTAAATCACTATTACCAACGTATTGTTTATTATCAGATAGGTCACTGGGATTAGACGCTTCATTTGAGAATGTTCACTTTTGAGAATAGAACATATTTAACTCCAATATATCCAAGTAATTAATATAATGATTTTGAAATTGAAGGTTTTGATGCTACAATACAATATAGTCAAACAATTGATTTAGAAGAAAAGTTAAAATATTTTTTCCAGGTACTTGTGAAATATATGTAAAAGATAATGATGATTGTCCAACAATATTATATTATGATCCAGATTTACCTACACATAAATTAGATATTGTAGAAATTAATTATGATATTATTAATCATGCAATTGAAACTCCATATCATGATATACCATTTAGTAATAATATTGGCTTTTTAATTTTTGACGATGATGATAACAATAATTCTGGTTATGAAAGTGTAGAAGAAGGTTATTAGTACATATATAAAACATGAAGAACAAAATAGCTACCAATAATAGAGAATATTATTTTCATCCAATATGTAAAAATATGCCGGAAGTGTTGATGAATATATTGTTCATGCTATTACACAAGTGCCAATAGTGGGTGTTTTAAATGGAGAGGGATATTTCAAAATGACTGTTGCTGATGACTGGAAAACTATGCTTGTTCATAATTTCATTTGAGAATGTTTTTATGGATTACTCAACAATAATGAAAAAGTTAAACAGCTCAATGAAAAATATGATGATAATAGATTACCAAAAGCAGGTGATGTTTTAATGAATTCAGAAAAGGCATCAAATCAAATTAAAAAAAAAATTTCTGGAAATGCAAGTGTAAATTATGTTTGATTTCTTAAATTACTTAAAAGACCTTAAGTCACGTTTCTAAGGTAGAAATACTATCTTCTTAATAGTCGCGTGGCCAAAATGTCTCAGGTGCGGTTTCCCAAAATACTGGATAGTTTATTCATTTCTAAATATTCAATTTCTGCTTTCCATTCAATCGAGTGAGCTTGCGAGCATGAGTGGTTAAAATGTCTCGGTTGCGGCATATACTATACTACTGAAAATGCATGGCCTTGATTTATGCCGACCGAGTCAAAAGAAAGGAGCAGTGGAAGTTTAAGTCTCCTCAAGTTTACAAAAAGTCTCAGAAAAACTTGTGAGCCACCAAAAGAAAAAAGACATACAGAAGATTTTTTTTTCAAACGCAAAAGCTGACTTTAGCGACATAGAGTGCATAGTTCAGACACCCGGAAAAGTAGTAGAGTTCACCTGCTCTTCGAAACACCAAACACCCAAAGTGGCCAAAAAGTTGTGCAAAGTAGTATAATCTGAGTCTTACCAATAAATAATTAGAAGATTGCGAACCCTGTGTAGAAATTCGTTAAACTTCAAAATCGTCTTGGGCGCATGATGAGCGAGACCATGTTTACTTTCTTGCTGTCATGCTAGCTGTTGTTTAAGGAATGGATGCAGTAGTTACTGAAATCCTGGATAAGTGCATTTTCAAGAGCATAATCCGCTTCTTCGTAGTGGAAGCAGGCTGATCTTGTACAGATGTAGTTGACATAGCTGACGTTGTCTTGTCCGGGCTCTCCGGTTCAGTCGGTGAAAGATCGGCAGAAGAGGATAGTGCTAGTGGATTGGTGGTGGTAGGTGAGAATAATTTTCTTTGTAATTTCGTACGAGAAACAAGGAGCGTCGGGTAGTCTCATCTGGGGAGCTTTGGGCAGGTGGTTTGTTTGGTTGGGCAGAATTCTGCAAAGCTTGGGAAGACAATTGGTAAACACAAAGGACATTGAGAGAACATCAGGCAATAAACGGGTAAAAATCAGAGAATTAATGCCGTTGGAGAGGAAGCGGTTGGCAAGCAAAATTGTTACTGACAAGAAAGCATATAGAACAGGCATTTTGGGGGTTACCATACGTGACATGCAAAGGTTACAAAAACATACAATTACGGCACGATAAAATGATAAATGCATCTGTGGGAAGACGGTAGGATCAGTGAAATTAATGGAGGAGCGGAGTGGAGTCATTTGAACATACAGTGTCTCTGAGGATCTGAGTTGGGCTGAATGCGTCTTATTCCGGACATAGGAGTAGGCAGACGTGGAGGCACGCCATTAGTTGGTTTGCTTTTTCGCAATTCATTGAGTTTGGAAAAAGCTTGCTTAGGTTGGCTTGGCTCCAGCGATTTTTGGCTGAACGGATAAAGTGAATAGTGTGAAAGAGAGCCCATGTCATTGTGAGGATTTTCAGGATAAATATAAACGTGCTAAGGATAGGATCTGAATCTTTGATATGGCCAAATGGAGGACGCGTTTAGAAAGGTGTAGGGAATGCGATTTAAGATCTATTGTAGTGTACATCCGTTAAGAAAGAAAAACTACTGACAACTTCTCATTTTGTGTTTGAGGATGGCAGTTTGAGAAATAGTGCTCAGCACTGATTCTATATCATAAAACGTGTCTGGAGGAGATGGAAATTCGTCGAGGATACGTTCATGATCTCTGGTAAAACATTAACTGAAAAGTGATGTATCATAAGCTTTACGGTTGTTGGCCGAATTAAGATTCGTGGTTTCCAGCTGAAACAATTCCCCCATTCAATAAAGAAAATAAAACCGAATTAACTAATTCTATCTTCAGGCGAAGGCCACAGCTTGTTGGATAGACGACAAGTAGAATGTAGCATGTAAAGCAAATCGTAAATTGCTTTTTATAATTTGCTTCCCGACATGCTAATAGGAAAATAACATTAACAATCGGATAAGAGAAGCTCAAGAACATCACAGAGTCATTCAAAGCTTTTTAAATTTGGTCATAAATGGATGACTTTACAACAAAGAAAAAAAGAATTGCTGCACTTGTTAAAAGTAATCATATTGCTAAAAATGAATTGAAGTGCCCAAGTATCACTTTAAAAATAAAAAGATTACATTTTGTTCGCAGATTATTTCCTGGAGATGGACCAGAATCTTTAAACCGATTGTTCGGATGTTTTTAGAAAAGGTCTTGGAACCCAAGTAATCTTCATGTTTTTTAAACCCAAAACGAACCTGAACCAATGAAGACTTCGAAGCACAAACCCCAACCAATGTCTAACCGAGTAGATACATCTTTTTGATTAATACTAATTATACATGTAAACATTTTCAATTGCAGAAAGTCATAAGCTAATTCATCCAGTTGTAATAAATGGGCTAATAAAGTGTAACTTGGGCACATGAGTAGAAGAAAAAAAAAGCAATTAGTGTATGTTGGATATTTGAACCAGGTGCAAACCGCATCTTAGTAAGTTTGGTAAACCGGAAGCGGAGTAAATACGTAGGCCTACATCATTAAATCTGACGCTCAATATTTTTGAACAAGCTGCAATAACAGATGCAATAATAGATTACTGACTAATCAACTTAAAAGGACATTAAATATAAACAGAACAATTCACTTTCAAAAGTCCTACACATTATAGAAATGTGATGCGTTCTTTAAGGGTTACTCAGAAGCTATTATAGAGAACAATATTAGTGTGAATCCAAATTAAATCTGCTGAATGCTCATGTTGATTACTATACTTGGTAGGACGTGGTTGAAGCAAGCAAGAAAATAATTTGAAGCTTAAAATTTGTCACGTAAATCGACATGGTCTTTCGCTAAAATTTAATCGTAATCATTTCAACGTGTTTAACGCAAAACCTATTTTAAACAGGTTTTAGTAAAAGCTATTTAGGCCACTACAAACGTGATGAGCACCTATAAGATTCAGATATAACTTTTACCTAATATGTTTTTCTTACATGTATGTTGTAACATATTTTCGATTTAAATTTAAATATGGACAATATAATTACAGTTCTGCAATAAGAAGACTGGAAGATATAAATGATCTCTTGATCATTGTGTTACAAACATTGAAACAAAGTGGCTTGGTGTTCTTCTGGCTATAATCTAGCTGCAAGATATATGGGTCTCAATACTCTGGTTGAAATAATAGTCTTTTAACAGCCAGAAGCGTCAACTGTTAAACAATACTGTTCTTTGACACGAGTAGCATACAATATGAGTGTCCTGGGACAGGATAAAAATATTATTATTAATATTTAAAATATTTTTTCAATTGAGGAAATATTATTATTTTTATTTATTTTTAAATTTTTTTAAATAATAATAATAATATTTATTCATATTTAAATATATTTTTTTCAATTCCGGGGATCAAATACAATATAGTGGTTCTAGCACATTTTTCATTTTTTCATAAAAATTTGAAATTTCATAATAAAATGTTATTTATTTTTTGAAATTTCTTTAGCTTTAAAAACTATTTAAAGAATAATTATATAGCAAAAATTTAATATGAGAGTTCTGGCACAACATATCTTCTTCACAGTTATAAGCGTATATATCAGCAAAGCGGTTGAGCGACCTTTCCAAATACCATTAGAGGACTAAAAAAACTAAGAGGACTAAGACAACTAAGAGGGTTAAGAGAATTAAGAGGACCAAAGAAATTAGATGACTAAAAGAAGTAAGTGGACAACGGGGGACCTAAGATGTCTATCATATATTTCTGGCAGTAAAGCGATAAATACAGTATAAACACACGTTCATATTATGCTCATAATAGGCTTATATACTATGGCCTTTTGACTAAGACCATCCGCTTAAAACCACTAAGGTCTGACAAAAAGTGTACAAGCCAGACAAAGCAGTAGACATCTTAAGTTCTCTTAGTTGTATAAATGCTACTAGCTCGTTTAATTCTCTTAATTCTCCCGGTCTTGTAAGTTTACTTCACTCCCTTAGTTCTCTTAGCCCTCTGGCGGTATTTAGAAAAGTCCGTGGCCGAGTGTTTAAAGGCGCAGGTTGGTAAACGAAGGACTGTGGGTTTGAATCCTGGCTTGAATCCTGGTTTGAATTAAGAATTTGAATAAATTTCTCAAATTTCAACATTCCATTAAATGATAAAGTATCTTAAAGATAAAACAACTTAACTATATTGCAATGTTTTATTGCGAGTGTGGTGCCACAGAACAAACAGCAGACCACATCATCAATAACTGCCTAATCCATCGGCCCCCACATGGTGTGCTTGGTCTGAAAATATTGGACGAAGATACAATCACATGGCTGATGACCTCATGCCCGGAAATCTAGTCTGGAAGTGGAAAGAAGAAACGCTCAAACGACGAAGAAGAACGTTTTATTAAATCTTTATATTTTAATAAGATTAATTTTAACTTTTTTAATAAAAATTTAAAAACCTTAATTAGATTCATAACCTGACTGATACTTAGAAGTATATTCATCTTCCAATTCATCATCATCATCAGGTTTTCTAAATTGAATATGTTCATCAATATCGTTATTATTTGTTAAAAAATTAAGTAAATGTTCCTGTTGTTGTCTATTAAATTTACCAGGACTAAATAATGTTGTATTGTCTTCGTAAATATTAAGTTCTACTCTACACTTTCCAGGAAAGTATCTTTGAAATTTTTAAATCGACCAACTTTTATGTTCCTTGTTCTATTTTTATAACGTATTGATATAAGGTAAGTTTCTTGATCTTCATATTCAGTACATGTATATATAGGTTTCATGCTAATAATCTTACCTTGATTTTCATCACAATAAATGTACTATTTAAAAAATGTTCTTGACATAATCATATATAAAATATTCAACTTCTTCCGGTATATCCACCATAATTACAATCATAATTCGAATTGTTGGTTTTTGTTACATTTAAATATTTTATCTTTTATTTTATCCCAAACTATTTTTCTCCTTCTAAAATATAATCGTTGTAAATTTACCAAATTTTAGATAATCTAGGAAATTGATTGTTTGCCATTTTGTTTTTATGCATATTGTGTATTTTCTTTAAGTAGTTTTATTACTTTAACAATTTTTCGCAACTTAGGTTTATACTTTCAAGATTTCTAGGTTGCACATTAAAGCCATTGAACATATTCATTTTATATATGTTAGTTTGCTTGAAAACCTTTTGAAATCTTTAATCGGATTCCAACTGTTAATGTTACTGCCTTAACCAGACCATTTTACTAGAACTTCATTTCCTCTTTTATGAATAACCTTTTCTATTCTAAAAGTTGTTTGATTTGTCGTCAATAATTCTTGTTCGTAGAATGATCCTGTCATTAGTTCGTCGTTTACATCTTTTAGTTTATATGTGTAAGGATTTGTGTTCATTGCCTCTGCTATAACAAAGATCCCTTCTGTTCAGTTTGCTGTCTAACCCTTATCAAATACTTTTTGTTTGTATTCTGGTATTCTACCATTATTACCAACTTTAAATTTTGGTTTAAATTAAAATATGAGTAAATTACCATACAAGTTAGTTTATTCATTTTTTCTTAAACTTGTTTCTCTTGATGTCATTTTTGTAGATCTGTGTTTGGTATTCTTACATCAAGCGACTAATTTTGATAATTTGTTCAAATGCTGCCTTGAATTTTGTTCTATGAAGGGCTTCCACACTTTGTTTTTTCATGATGAGATAAAATCTTTAAAAACTGATACTTTGTTCTCGTTTTCGATGATTTTGTTAGTCGTCAGCAATGCTTTCATATGGTGGTTAGAAAAACCTTTTCCCTTGTCAGTCTATAAAAACTTTAATTTTCTATCCTTAAAAATCTTTTCAAAATCTAGGGCAACTGAATCATCGTTTTTATTTTGTACAACAGCAATTCAAGCATACTTAGAAAACACGTCAATCACTTTTATAAGATACCTCTCACCTCTGCTCCATTTGGAAAATTGTTGCATTTCAACCGAATCGTCAGCTCAAATCTCGTCAATTCCCTTAGTAATAACACGGCGTCGAGTGAATTTTTTTATAATTATTTTATGTAGCTCATCCACTAAATTCAATTGCCAACTAGACACCTCCTCCCGTTGTTTGCACCTAAATCTAATTTATATTTCGTTCAAATCGCAGCTTGAACCTGTTTTTTTTTGTGAAACGACTCACGAATATTTTTCGTTTTTGTATTTGACAGATTATCCAACATATCCTTGTCACATTTCAGTTTTCTTTCTTGTTATCGTTGCTCTGTAACATATATCATGTTTTATTGCAATAGCATCTAAGTAGTATGGCATATGTTGTATTCGTTGCTCACAGACTCGCATGAGTAACCAAAATGTAACTCAAATGCGCCATATGCCATACTACATATAATACAAGAATTGTTTAGTCGCGATCTTAAAGGTAATAATCGTAAAGCAGAAATTGAATATTTAAAAATGAAAAACGTTTCCCAGTATTTTGGGAGCCGCATTTAGGACATTTTAACCACACGAGTTTAAAAATCATTGTAAAGCAGAAATTTAAAATATTAAAAAATATCAAAAAACATGAACATTTAAAAATGAAATTATGAAGAAAATTAGTTTTCCAATCTTCAGCAACAGTCATTTTAAAATATCCCTCTCCATTTAAAACATCCAATGTTGGCACTTGTGTAATAGCATGAACAATACATCCATTCGTTATATATTGGATGAAAATAATATTCTCTATTATTGGTAGTTATTTTATTCTTCATGTTTTATATATGTACTAATAATCTTATAAACTTCCATAACCAGACTCATTAGCATCATCATCAAAAATTAAAAAGTCAATATTATTATTAAATAGAATATCATAATATTGAGTTTCAATTGCATGATTAATAATATCATAATTATTTTCTAAAAAATCTTCTACAATATCTAATTTATGTTTAGTTAAATCAGGATCATAATATAATATTTTTGGACAATCAGCATTACCTTTTTCATATATTTCACAAGTACCTGGAAAACACATTTTAACTTTTCTTCTAAATCAATTGTTTGACTATATTGTATTGTAGCACCAAAACTTTCAATTTCAAAATCATTATAATGATTACTTGGATATATTGGAGTTAAATACGTTCTATGCGCTAAAGTGTTTTTATCAAAAGTATTATTATACAATTTAAGCATAAATTATAAATAAAATTCTCATCTCAATTCTGAACATAAATTATAAAGAAAATTCTCATCTTCTTTATTTGACTTTTTAATAGTAACT
This sequence comes from Clavelina lepadiformis, assembly GCF_947623445.1. NCBI lineage: Eukaryota > Metazoa > Chordata > Ascidiacea > Aplousobranchia > Clavelinidae > Clavelina > Clavelina lepadiformis. The sequence continues at coordinate 11,029,380 of NC_135244.1, forward strand.
ATAATATTAATTTTTTGTAAAAAAATGAAGTTATTTTATCAAAAGCATTATCATAAAAATTTTCCAAAAATAAATCATATATAAAAAGTTCCAGTTCCGAAGTTCATTTAAATTCTGAAAAGTAATTATAATATTATTTTTCATAACATTTTGTATCATTAAAAAGTATAAAATCATATGAAAATCTTTCTTGAATTTTAACTAAAACTTCTTTTTCTCCATCTAAAATATATCTATTGTAACTAATAATAATTTGTTGTTGATTTGCCATTTTCTCTTTTTATATTATAAGATATTTCATCTTAAATTAATTTTTATACTATAAGAAATTTTCTGAACAATGGCGTTAAAACATGTGATTGATCTGTAATTTTCCATGACGCCATTCAAAGTAGTTGCAAATCTGAAATAGGAATCCAACTATTAAAAGAACTATTATTAAGTTTCCATTTTACTAAAGCTAATTTATTTTTATTGTGCTAATGAATTACTTTTTCAATTATGAACTTATTTTGATTTGTTTTTAATAAATCTTCTTCATAAAAAAAACCTTTTATCTGTTCATTATTAAAATCTTTAACTAAATATGTATATAGATTAGTATTTTGAATATTAATTATAACAAATATTTCTTCTGTTCAATTTGGCGTGTATCCCTTATCAAATATTTTTCATTTGTACTTTGAAATTCAAACTGTATCACCAGCTTTGAACTTTGGTTTTCACGTCACCTTTTTGATGTCATCATACAAATCGAATAAAAAAACAATAGATTCATTTATCTTGTTTGTTACTGGTACTGGAGTGATTTTAATAGACCTGTGATAACTATTATTATACTCAACTACGGTTTCAGGTAACATTTTTAAGTATTGAGTAAAATTTTCTGTGAATTTCCTCCACATTTTAGATTTAATTGTTCGATTCCAACGCTCAACCACTGAACCTTTTTCTTCATTTTCAGTCGAATGTAATTTAATATTATGATATTTCATAAGTTCATTCATACGCTTATTATAAATTTCTTTTCCCTTATCGGTCCATAAAAGTTTAGGGATTCTCTCCTTGAATAATTTCTTAAAAGCAATAGCAACTGTTTCATCTTTTTTATCTTTTAAATGGATTAATTATCCAACCAAACTTAAAAGATACATCAATCACCATCAGTAAATATCGATATCCCTTATTCCATTTGCTAAACTGCTGCATTTCTACCAAATCAGCTGCCATCTTTTATATTAAAAATATGATTTGTGAAAAATCTCATAAACATTTCAATAAAGATTGTAGGTTCTTCATGGAAGTCTAAAAAAACTTCATCTGCTTTTCTTCTTTTATTTCTTTCCATAATGTAATAAATGCAATAATATCCACAAAGCATTGAATTAATGTTATTAATTTGTGAATAATTATAAATAATATCTTTAGTACTTGTGGTTCTCATATACTTTATAATTTCATTTGGAGGAATAAGTCCAAAACTATCAAAATATCCTACGTTGTCTGAATTTTTATCATTATAACAAAAAAACCAACGTTATTCATTCTTTCGGGTAACATGTCTTTATTAAACGTTCCTCGGTACTGTACAGCCCCCTGTGGGGACCATGAAGCACCTTCCATAATTTCATCAATATCTAAGTTTTATAGAAGTTTCATTTATTGCACAGCTTAATCAACTTTTCCTTGATTAGCACCAGAAACTGCTGCTAATCCAAGAGTTGGTATGACGTTTTTTAGCTAGAAACGGTAAAACAATTTTTCTAAATTAAGTAAAACACTAAAGAAACCTCCTTTTTTTTAGTTGTGTTTTATTCAACTTTATTTCAACTCCATGTCCAGCTGCTTTGCTTTTTTAATTTTATTAATTTGTTGATTTGTTACAATAAGTGTTAAGTTTCCTTTTATTTTTAAATTATTATTTGATAACCTTATCCTTACTTCAGTTTTACGTTTAAACGTTAACAATTTTTTTCTTTTAATTTTCTGTTAAACTGAGAGAGTATTCGTAATACATTTTACCTTAAGCATTATAAAATTGAACCTAAAATTGGAATGTTTTTAAATGGTGACTTTTTGCAAAGTAATAAACCTTTTTCAATCATTTGTGGCTCAGTAAAGTATTGAACTCTCCTTTTACTCGAACCTGGCCTAACTAACCTTTTTCCCTTTGCACCTGGCAGAATGAAACCTTTCACTGTCAATCCACTTATTAAATTGGGTAAAATACTACCTGCAAAGACCAGCTATAAGGGTTCCTAAAAGTCGACCTTGTTTTGAAATTTTAATAATTTTAAAGTAACACCCGAAGAGCCTTTCAACTTAGCAGCTCTTACTTGTTTAACTTTGAGCGTTAAACCAAGAAAATCTGGTCCATTTTATTGATTAATTTTAAATTTAAATGTTAATCCGTTTTTCTTTTGAAAAGCATTTTTATTTTTGATTTTTGATTTTCTGATAACGTCACATTTTTTTGATATACATTTTATATTAGGCTAGATAATATTCATTTTTCCTGAAAGTCCTTTTAACTGAATGTATCGGTCAGAAAGCGCTACAGCATAAACATAATCTATCACTGTGTCTGCTAATATCAAAATAATGAATTGGATAAGTTTTTGCCCAATCTTCAACTGAAAACTGACAACCAGTATCTGTATCTTGATATTTATTCACACCTTCTAGAAAACTCATATAAGAACGTGAATAATTTCTATTCTCTTGTGGTAAATTGTATTCAAATTCTCTTTCAGGATATTGAGTGCTGTTAATCCTACAACTAATTCTTCTCAAGATTGCATTATCAAAAATCATATTATTCAATTCTTGATAAGAATCTCTTTCACTTGATTAAAAAGTTATGAAGATATGTCTAGAAAGTTCACTTCCCCGTTGATTTGTAATTCTCCAAGTCATACTAGTTTCTTCTGGTTGATACATTGTTCTGAATACCCTCATTTGTTCGAAATACAACAAGTAGCCTATCTGCAGTAAATACAAGTAGCCTATGTTTTACACTTTTAAAAACTTTATCAACATCATAAAAAAATCAAAAAATTTTAGAAAGAGGAAATAGCAATGAAATCTGTTTGTTTCCAGTAGTTATGTTTTGTCTTACTGAAAATCCTAAATTTGCCTGCTGATTGTTTTTGTTGTATGTTTGAACAAGAGCTCTGAGACTAGCTCTAACAGCATCTGCATTTACATCATTTTCTACATCAAATTTTGTTTGATATAACTTCCTCCAACTTCAGTATCTTTAAACCATACATAACATATTAGACGCTGTTGAACGTGAATAATCATCACTAAAGCAAACTAAGCTAAGAATTGCCGATTCTTGAGGTAAATAGAGATTTATGTGTTCAATAGTTTGATTAGTCAATTGATATTGAGCAGTTTGAAACAAAGACCAACCACTATTTACCAAAGAAATCATATCAGCAGGATTGTAATTAGCATTTGAATTCGTTTTAAGTTTTCGTTTGATTTCTAAATATGCTCTATAAGATAAAAGATAAACATCTTCATCTTAAGTTTCAATTATGTATTGTCCATCTTTGTTCATATTATTAGAATCTTTTGGTAAATACTCAACATATTCAAACTCTGTTATTAAATTATCAATTCAATTATTTTCTTTAATTTTTAAATAATGATTTGTTATTTCTTCCATTACCTTTTATAATTACTAAATATAATTTTTTAAACCAGAATCAGCAATTAAATTACTCATGATAGCTCTTGACCTATCATTTAATATGGAGCACCTTTCAGACAGCTTTCTATATTCTGTGTAATTGCATTTTTACAGCTTTCGTTGCTGCATTTTTCATTTCAGATTTTACACCAGTAGGTCCACAAAGGGTGCTTTGCGGTAATTTAATTTTCGAAACAACGCTAATAACATTTTTAACGTTATCATATACATTTTTAAGAAATGTGTATGATAAATTATTTCCACCAATTTAATTATTTTCTTTCTTTCAAATCGAATTTCGCGTTGTGATATCGTCTTTTATATCATATTTCAGAACTTATTAATGCTATTTCGCAATTCTTTTTAATATTTAATTGTAATTGTGGATTGAAACTAGTTAAAAGGCTCTTTGATTTTCCCTGTCCTTTTCTAGAATCAGAGAATAATGGTATTGATGTAATTTTATTATATTGTTAGATAAAAACAAAAAACTGAGGCTTTTTCTCAGTTCTTGAAACTCACAATATGAAATACAATTGCCTAATTTCAGTTTTTTTAATATACTTTTAATTTCTTTGTCTGAACCTTTGTTATTATTGCCAGTCTGTTTTACTGCTACTAATAAGTTAAGTGTTTCACACACACCGCCATCCAGGTCACCACATCTCCGCTTTTAAAAGGTATCTCGATACCTCCTAACAACTTGTTTAAATTCTCACTGTCTTTTTTAAAAGTATGAATTTGTTCATTTAATAGCTGATTTAACATATTGAATTGATTATTCTTTTATTTGTGATAATATGAATCATGAGGAATGAGGTTATTATTAAAAATCATGAACTTTTATTTCATCTAATACATAAAGAATGCTATTACGTAAGTCCCGTAAGTTGTTTCAAAACGACTACGAAAGGCGCTTCGCGTGCTGATGACTGGTAATGTTTTCACAGATTACCAATGATACTGACCTGCAAGGCGCTTTGCGTGAAAATTCCAATAAAAATTTATGGAAATTTTTATTGTAATTTGATTTCTTAAAAGAATGTTTAGTGACGTTTCTAAGGTAGAAATACTATCTTCCTAAAAGTCGCGTGGCTAAAATATCTCGGTTGCGGCTCCCAAAAGCCTACAGGGGAACTTTTTTCATTTCTGCTTTGCAATTATCTTTAAACAAACGTGGTTAAAATGTCTCGGTCGTGTCGTGCAGAAATGAAGGTACCAGGACGATAGTGAACGTTTCCGAGTTGGTTTGCGTTGCCAGTTCCATGCGGTAGAATAAAATGGAATATTTACAAAATTTCGAACATGAGTTTCCAAAATGTTTTGGTTGCACCATATGCAATATATAACTTCCTTCAATTATACTACAATGGATATGAAGTGTATTAGTATTCGTAATATTTGCAATGTTTTGACTGTCATGTAGTCCGTTTTCATTTAGTTGTACTGCATTCAATCCCAAGACTGGTCTACCGAGTCTGGTGTGATGAAGTCAACTGATAATCATTTTTAAGCTCAAGCCTTGACTTTAATGTGTTATGATTTAGTGATGTTTTCAATATTGTAACTTCTAGGTGAAATTTCAAGTGTTTTCACTGTTTCAGTTTATGATGTACTGCATATCCAAATTTATAGTTGTTAAATTTGATATTGTGCCAGGAATAGGTGGTAATAAATGCTTGTAAAATTCTTTTTCTGGAATTAAAAAATAATGATACCGACGTCATTTTAAAATATTATTACATAATTTTTTATAATCACAACTTGAGATACATTTGAGCGACTTCAGTTTTTTCTGTATTTGTTCGATTTCACTGTCCAAACGACTGTTATTGTTTCCAGCTTGCTTAGCAGCCGCTAGTAAGTAAATTCGTTTACAAAGTTCATTTGGATTTATGGTTGTCCTATCCAACAGTAAATTCTAAACCGCCCAACAATTTTTTCAACTTTATTCTGTATTTTCTGAATAAGACTATTATCAATGTCACGGTGTATACTCATACTATCTAACGTTTGGTTAATTCTTGTTATTTCTTTGAATACTTTATTTCTGTCATCTTTACCTTACATTCCTATCCGTTTCAAATCCATGTTTTGGTAATACTTTTTGGTCTTTATCAGTAAAGTCCACAACAAATTTCGTTTTTGGTTCTATTGCCGATTGCGGTGGTATTGAAAATGTGTAACATTTTAAAAGTATAGCATAAATCCAATGTTTTCTTGTAGATTGTTATTTTCAATAAGTGCCCTGACACCATCACGAACATCATTGGCGTCCTCAGCGACATCACCAAAGTTTTGTTTCATAAGAATGTACCTCCAGTTCCGGTATCCTTTCACCACAACATGTTTGAGGCAGTTGACCATGAATAGTCATATTATTTTGTGGCATTTGTAGTGACGCATTAAATTACAAATAGTGTGTGATGTACGGTGCATATTATACCACACAGATGGAAAATAATATATACTTCCTGGTTTGGGAAATCTACTTTGCGAAGCGTTGCGTTACGTGTCGCCTATGCATGACTTCCTGTGTATCGTTATAAATCGTGACGTGAGTTAATCTTTCATTCATAGTTGTTCATTGCGTTACAGTCTACTAAGTCAACCCTAGAAAGTGGTCGACTTTATTATGTAGCTGCCCCAATGTTCTATTTTGATGTATTCGTTCAATGAAGCTTCAATATAATCAGAATATACAGTTGTCATTGTTGTGTAACCTTTGTAGTGAAGTGGGTAAACCTTACAGGTTAAGGTACCATATACCACTTTTCATTACAAGTGCATATTATTAAGAAAGTTATACAGTATTGTCTTGGCTAGGTTCATGTCATTCAAACATATATAGTTCATATATCACAAACTTTGCTTTGTTATATGACAGATAGCTGCTAAAGAATGAAATAGTTTGCTGGATTTCAAACAATAGATGTGGTTTTGGGAAGTGCTTTTCAAGTGTTTCTAGTACACTTAGCATGTTACGAACTTACACGTGGTCTTGATGGCATATCTCTGTGACGTAAAAATGCTGTCAAATTGTTTGTGGTTAAAAATGAAATATTTTGTGACATAAATTTAGGTAACATTTAACTGGTGGCCTTGTTTGATTTGCTATAGCATAAAGCGATAAAAATAAATGGTTTTGGCTTAATCGCTCTCTTCTGACAAGCTCTCTCTGAAAAGTACGTTTGGGAAATGGTACATGTATGACTTCTTCCAATATGTAGCAACGCCCTGCTATGATGTGGGCTCTTGTATAAACCTGTAATGAAATGGTGATGTTTGTGACATTGAACTTGACAAGTCGACCCACTTCACTACAATGTTTGCTAGTTGAATTGTTTATTGCGGTCGATGGTATATGAGTCTCATAAAGTCGTTGTCTGCTTTTTCAACCTCGGATTTAATTATTCACGACGGCTTATTGTCTTATGAAGCTGACAACAAAGTTGTCTAACTTGATACTGAACTTCTTCAAATCGAATTTAATAGTAGTTTCACAGGAATGACAACTGCATAAACTGATTATATTGTAACTTCTTTGAACGATTACATTTAAACAAAACATTGGCATATCAACAACATAGAGTTTCCATATTGCATTCTCTTAGCAAGCCAAATAATTAACGAATAATGAAGAATGAATGAACAACTGTCAATAACCCAGGCAATATATAGGCATGCGACATATTGAATCACGAACTAAAACAATAAACAGGAAGTCATTGACACACAATGCTAGAGCTTGTTTGAGCAGATTTGCAAAACCAGGAACTCGTCGGCAAGATATTTATATCACGTTTCGTAAAGCCGATTTCCGTAAACAAAACTCTATACAGTATTCCATATGTATATTTTATCTCTCCTTATCATCACAAACTATCGGGGTTATCCGATCATATCCCCACCATTTGCAGTAGGCTATACCAGATTCCTTGCCTACCGTATTCGCGTTTGGCGACACCAACATCGAGCACCAGTTGCACATCCACAGCAAAATCAACCATCGCCTTTCCCTCTACCTTCTCGTGATCAACGGCCTTCTTCTGGACCTTCCGATGACGTGACTTCTGGACCTTCCGATGACATTTCGCCTTCTCATGATGAATTCGCAGAAACCCACACAATTTAATTTTCATTATTTGCACTTCGTTTTTATGTACCGTCAAGGAGGCATCAAACACCTAAAACTAAGATCTTTATGAATTTGTTGGACATCCTACGTAGGGCTTTAAAAAACAATTTAGACCAATCAGAAGGCAGCATGGTTGGTGTTGTTTTCTTGCCTGAGAATTACCCTAGCAGTTGACGTGCTTCAATGTCCCAGGTCGCGTGCAGAATTAGGCTAAAAATTAGCATGAATGTAGCTAAAATTGTTTTTTTAGACCAAAAACTGTAGTGTTTATTTTGCGCTTCTGTAAAAAAAGTTTGAATCCTGTTTTTTAATGGCATTTTATGGAATGGTAGTTCAAAGCATACTAAATCAACATGAAAAATTTCAGAGAGCCCAATGGAGGATTTTTGGAGTAATCAGTCTTTTAGTAAATTCACTGTATAATAAAACAAAAAAAAATTTTATGGCATTTTTTTGTGTTTGACGCCTCCTTAATTTCTAGTGTATGTAGCCTATCTCCAATTGTGTAAACATTGTTTTTTCCGGTTGCACATGCTACAACTTGCAGTGTTTTTCACGTGGAACATTTTAACACCCACCACCTTCACGTTGTACACTATAAGCTCACACTTCTAACAGCTAGCAGGGTTAACCGAGTGAATCACCAAAACCAACCTATGAGTTGGCTAAGTTAGACATGGTGATTGCAACTCAATATACATCTCATTAGCGGTAGTATTGCTTGTGCTCTTGGTTAATTGTATTATTGAGAAAGTGTTCAGCACCTATAATAGAAACCTTTTCTTGTTAACTATTTCTGTTGTTATATTAAAGACCTTTCGGCCGCCAAAAGGGTAAAGTATTCCAACCGCAAGCAAAAATTGAGTCAGATAATTTAACGGGAAAATTAAGTAAAGATATCCTCATAAGCTGAGGGTCTCTTCAAGTTCTTATAAGGCTGTTGGTAGATTCTTCGATTTTTTACCAGTTCTAGATTTGTTTCTTACTTGTTAAACCTTTTTAAACGTTTAGTGAAGTTGAATTCTGTCAATAAAGATCAGTTGCTGCGAACGCACCAAATAGTTCACAAGTTGTTATGCAGTTGTTGGTAAACTCTTTGATTGTTTACTAGGTATACACTTGTTGAACCCTTTGAAGTGTTTAGTGAAACATAAGTCCATTAATGGATGTAAGTTAAACAGAATGCAAGAAATAGTTCACAACTTTTTTCTTTGTAGCTATTTAACTGTTCTAAAGTGCATAAGTTGTTTGAAGTTCCTAGCCAATTTTTTGATTGGATACCATTTGTACTCTTGTTTCTTACTTGTTAGACCCTTTTAATCGTTTAGGGAAACTTTACTTATTTAATGAACGTCAGTTGAACAGAATGCACCAAATAGTTCACATGTTGTTTCTTGTTAGGTATTTAACTGTTCTTCAGTGCATATATTGTTCTTAACGCTATTTTACACGTTTGACGACTTTTTGCCCCCCCCTGCAATTATTATGGTCTTAAATAAAAAGATGTGCAACTGGTAAACAATAGAATTGAAAAAAAATTCACATGAATTTCCTAGGACCTGAAGGTCGTTTTTGATCAGATTTGTTGACAATGCATTTTTCTTGCTTGCACGCAAAGGATTGTGCAAAGTATATCTATGATATATATATGCATAAAACGTTATTATTTTAGAATAGAGTTATGGTGCTATTTTTAAGGTTTTTTTTTAAAACAATAATGATTAGCATGGCTAATAAACTGAACAATCGTTTGATGCTGCAGAATTTCTACTACAATAAGTGTGTCCTCGGTGGATAATTCAGGAAATACATACCTATCCAGTCCTAAATGGAAAACGCTCTCGTTTAAAAGTGAACTAGTATAACTTATTTCTATATTTGGAAAACTTTAAAAATCTTACATATCGCATCCCAAGATGTTTCAACTAATCAATGAAACAAAGACTGTTAATTGATATGAATATACAACAGCATTTATGAAAAGATGATGGTAGCTCTGCACTTAAATTTCCGCTTTTTCTTCTTCGATTATGCCAAGTTCCATTAACAGCTTCTTCTCAAGATTAAGATATGCTTCGAGTTCAACCTGATACTCTTCTTCCATTGCCTCATCTGTTTTATCTTCCGTGACTTTGGCCTATAAAAGTACAGTTGGTTATACTGTACTTGGTTAAAAAATATCAGCATTACATCGGAGTCAGCACAGCTAACAAGGCGATACCTTTGTGTAGGCCTACAGCAAGCAAAGTATCAGCTCCCAACACTGTGTTTACGTAAAATGTGCACAGTGCAAAACAAGTTGATCTTGTATCAGAGAGCACAGTTCATTTCACTACATAAACTGGTGAAAAATTAGTGGTCAACAAATTATCGCCTAATATGTTGCAAATTTCACAGTGATTGTGATCATACTAGAAAACCACCCAGCGTGACAATGACACCTGCTTGAAGTACGGACCAGGTACTGATCTACGTAAGAAGTATTTTGTTGAATTTTCGATTAAATGTGAGGTTTATGGGTACAAAATAACCAGCAAGTAGCAATTAATTAGGACATAGGAATATGTTGGAGTGATTTATATCATGACATGTAGCCTATATATCGTCGGGTAATTAGAGTAGTGATGAGGTAGGCCACCAATTTAGGCTTATAGTCCAATGGTAATTGCTGTGGCTAATTTAACAGAAAAATATTGTACGTCTGTATCATATTGAACTTCTGTTTAAACCTTAATAACTAAATTCCACCTTTTGCACATGCATTCTTTTAATGCAGCGGTTCCCAATTCGTTTTAAGCCATGGACTATTAGAAAAAGTTTTAGACTTTGCTGGAACACCAAAATGTTCCTTATAAAAATATTTTATTTCTTTGCAAATAGGCTTTAAGCCCATAATGGCGGCTTTCAGCTATATACTATATACTTCCAGAAAAAGAATCAAAAAAAGAAATGTCTAATGCGTTGTGAACTAATCATTTAAGACAGACATGTGCAAACTAATTTGCATGTGATAACAAGTAGCCTACTGTACATATTAGTCTGGCCTAACTAAGAAATCTAAGTCTAAACAACATTCTTTTTCATTGTGTGGACCCAGCCCAGCCCATCATCATATTAACATCGTAATGTGAGCACCATAACATGAAAATTCTGCCATACTGTATGGCGATGTATCAGAACTGGAGCATTAATTATTGAATTTATTCCAAATGACATTATTTTGTCATAATTGAAACATTCAATTAAGGATCTGTCAAACAGGGTAAAAGAACATCTGTATGATTTTTTTGGAATCTCATGAAAGCATTTAAATAGGTGGCTTGACCAATCAGAAGGCGGTATGGTTGGTGTTGTTTTTTAGCCTGGGAATTACCCTACTTGTTGGCATGCTTGAATGTCTTAGGTGATGTGCAGATGTGATGTGCAGATTAAGCTAAAGATTGCCATGAAAGTAGCTAAAAATTGGGTTTTTTAGGTCAAAAATTCTGGTGTCGATTTTGCCCGTATATTTAAAAAAGTTTGAATTATGTTTTTTTGATGGCATTTTGTGGAATGATAGTCCGAAGCATACTAAAGTGATAAAAATTCGGACAGCCCCTGGAGGATTTTTGGAATAATCAGTTTTTTATTAAATTTGCTGCATAATAAAACAAACAAGATTTTAGTGGTAGTTTTTGGTGTTGGACAGGTCCTTAATGGCAGCTACATATGCTGGATTCAATTATACAATCTGAATGGTTAAAATTTAATTCAATCTCGAGAAAAAAACAAGATTTTTATACTTACACACAATGATACAAAAAGCTAATAAACGGCAAAATCAGACAGTTAACAGAGTTGTTGCTTATACGTGACTGAATTTTCATGGTGAAAAGTCTTGCAGCAGAAGAAAGCTCGTTCTGCCTTAACTGATATTGTTGGGCTGCTGAGTAACACCTTGTGAAGATGCTCCAGTTTGCTTGGTCTCTTTCCGGTAGCTTCTAGCAGTTTAACCTCCTGCTTGATTATTGCTCAGGTTCCTTCATCACATGGCAATATGTTGGACTGGATGTGTGTGGAATATTCAATATGAGCCTAAAGTCTTTCAAAAAGGCTCTCATTTATAGAATTGTTGTTAGCCAACTCAATTTGTCGTTCTTTGTTTTGACCTCCTGCGTCATTAGTGTCATTGCTCCCAAACAAAAAAACTGCTGGTAATTAAGGTTGCAGCTGTCTTCAAAATGCCTTGTTTAGTATTGTTGCTTAAGGGGATATCATCATAAAATTCCCCAATTTCGAGAAATGAATTCAAGTTTTGTATCGCATGAAGTTGACCAGATCATGTTGTTGTCTTTGTGGTATGCAGTTCTTCATGACACAAAGTAAATCATTGCCCAAAGTTTACCTTCGGTTTTTATTTTAGTAAATGAGAAATCGGAAAACTCCTTCAGCCCTTAACGATGTTGCGTTCTGACGACACAAAGCTTCGATAGCAAGTTTTACTGGTTCAAGAGCACATATCATCTCATCTAGAAGCAAAAATTCAGATTCTGATATATCATGGGCAATACGCAAATCCAGTAAAGATTTTATTATACAAGTTTTAAGAAGGAGAAACCTTTCAATCATTTGAAATAGAGTTCTAGCAAGTTTTACAGTCAAGGATAAGGGACAACTCTTCTTTCTGTTCCAATATCACATATTTTTGCAAGACTTCCTTTCTCACCATGCTTTTCCTATATATATTTTAACCACTTTCTGCACCTTGTTGAGTACATCGTCTATTGTAGAACTGAAATCAGGTGTTTTGTTTGTACTTGGGTTGTTATAGTGAGGCTTTCTTGAAATATTTAGTCATCTTCATCGTTGCTCTCAACAGTAACATTTCTACTGAAATGCAGGCCAATCTAAATCAGCGTGGTGCTTTTCAAGGAGTTGTAAAATATTTTCAGCATAACATCACCCAAGCATTCTTACTAGGCCTAGATTTATTTGTTCGTCATTGTAATGAAAGATGACATGCATGTATCTTTGACAACGAACAGAAGAATATTTGTCCAGAGTGACACTAAACCGGATATTACATTGACGTTTTATTTTCTCTTTGGTTTTTGATTGATGTTGTGCTGACAATGAATTTATTCCATAATACTTAATTCAGCAAGGGGAAGATGAAAAACTTTTGCACAAAGTGACTTGCAGAGAAGGTTATACTCTTGTATATGGCATAAATAGAAAAACCATTGCTCTGCAAACTTTCCTTCTTGCTTTATACAAATGACATGATAGATTTCTGCTGTATCTTTGCTTTCTTTTTAGAACTAGAACTTCCTTTTTAAAATGTTCTAAATACCTTGCTTAAAGCTATGCCTAATCTTGAAATGATGGGAGACCACTAGTTCATCCACCTTTACCACAAAGCTTTTTTGAACAGTAATGACATGTGGATTGATCATCAACTTGGGAAAAATGTTCCCAAACTTTTGATTGATTACTACGTTTCATTTTGAGGCTATATACAGTATGACTGTATGGACGTTATATCACTGCTTTCGGAACTTTTTATCGGACTAGTTTAATAGAAAAACCATTGTGTTATCATAGCGCTCACAAATCCAACTGCACATTTTGTTGATTGCGAAGATTGAAATTTATTTTTGTACCTTTGACATAACATTAAAAAACTCAATAAATCCCGAGAATCCCCAAAACCGGGATATCGGTTTTCAAGCCCTAGTTTTACCAGGTAAATTAACCATATGTAATGCAATTAATTCAAACAATTTATTGGCATATACTGTAGCTCCAGAACTAATCTAAATTTAACTGCAAAACTCTCTTCAAGTTTTTAGCTAAAACGTTGTTTTTTGATGCGGAAAACTTTTTAAATAAGTTGAATTGATGTTCAAAAGTACATTACACATAGGACAACGTTTTCATGTTTTGAAGTGAAATTATATTGGAAAAATTCCAACTAGTCAGTCTGTTAAGAACCAAAAAAATGTGATTCTGGAGTTACCACTTTCGGTCCATGATTGACAGCCTGTAATTTTAAGATTGGTCTCAACTGAGTCGACATTTGAAATGAATGTGTGCAGCACCTAACTTAGTGTGAAGAAAAAAAAAGAGCCAGATGTTAATTTTTTTAATGAACGGACACATACGTACTGTATAATAATATAGTTTAATGCCAGAATTAAATAAATTCTGTTGTTGTTGTATTAACGAAACATCTCCAAATTTGCGCAATATGATACAAGCAAATAAAAAAACAAAAAAAACTATCGGAACTTACACAAATACTAGTCAAGAGATGAGGATCCTTGCGGAATTCATCTCGGAATATGAGTCATGATATGTTACCATATTTTATAATACCATACCATTTTCAACGTGCATGCGGTGGACTTGGTTAACGGATAAAATGCTAAACTGGCGTACTTTATCTCTCCCTAACCTACAGTACATTTATAATACTTCTGCCAGTATTTATGTCTACTATGATAAAAAACACATATTTTGACTGATTTCAAATTTTAAATACGAATTACCGAAAAACGTTTTCCATCGTTAGCTCCAATTCGTTCAGTTTCTCGCATTATTGCTCGCTGATCGAAGTATTGAATTCTCTTCGTTTCTCGTTCAAAGTAATTTCGAATGCCTTTTGACTGAAAAATAGAAATGTATCTAAGTTTGCCAATGACAAGATAAAATGGCAAAATACATATAGGAAAAAATTATACATTCCACTACGTCTATCTTAATAATTTTGTGACATATTCTTATTCTATATACAGTATAAACATTTACCTCAGTTGCTGCTGGATGTCTTAGATTCCATGGAATTTCAAGAATATGCAATGTGCCAACATTGTCAGCTACAGCGATTAGATTTTGCTTCTTTGAAACAACCCATGGGACAATTTGTGTTACTTGGGCAGCAGTAACATTCTGAACTAAAATTGGCTCATGGGTTCGATCTAGTAAGTCCCAGACCTAACATAAACATAATATAAGGACCCCTCCAAAGCTGCACTGTTTATAGAAAAAAATTAAACAAGGTAAAGTGTATGACCAGACCTCCACATTACCATCCCTGGTACCAAGAAAGAAGACTGCTGGCCTGGTTGTGCTCCAATGACCGGCAGTGTATAATTTTGCTGCTGACGCTGACTGCAAAATTGCTCCACTCTAAGAGTTAGAAGCGGTATAAGTGTCTAAAATAGTTGCATAATACATAAACATATGAATAATAAAACAGCATTTAATTCCACAAGCTTACTGTTACACCTTCACGCCACAAGGCAAACGTCCATCCACCGACACTTAAAATAATGTCGTTATAGAAGGGGTTCCTCTGCAATGTGTTAACAGGTCCATCATGACAAGCTACTGCCCAATTGGGCTTTGGCACTAAAATCAGAAACCATGCAAAAAACGTAAAATAATGTATTTATACACTGTCCACAAACACATTTCTTTATTGCCTATAAGTATTAGCTGTTAAAAATCACTAAAATGTCAATCGTGTAGCTTGGCAGTAAAGCTACAGGCTGATGAGTAAGAGGTTGTCAATTTGACACTCACTAAGAGCACACGTCTGTGTCTTGGTTTGACACTTCAAGATATGCTTGAAGGTGGGGATGAAGATTGGCTTCACTCGGCTTCCCACCCCCTTACTGCAAATCTTCACCAACCAGCTTAAGTCCACATACAATAAAAAACTAAATTTGCCATTATTTTAAATAACTGGGCACAAGTAGAAGTTTAGTAGTATATTAGAGTACTGCTGCCACAGCAAGGGTAGCTTTACTGCTTTAGCCTATTGCGTGGGATATTGCCTACAGATCAACACAATCTTTCGCTTCACTAAATTCTCCACAGCCAGTTAAGTTGAAAGGGCTATGAACAAAACGAACCAAGTTCACATTTGCTTGTGCTAACAGGAGCTCCAACAGCTGCTCAAGTCACAGAGGAATGGTGAAGATCAATCAGTTTGTAAACCTCCCAACAAAATAATACAATATCCAAAAGTTGAATATTTGTATATTCAATAAGCAGGATGTTCAAAGAATGATCCTTCTGCTCAAAACGGATAAATTAAACTCAAAGCCTATCTTTAACGCTACCACAACTGCAAGGTTAGATATGAAAGCTACATCTTCTTCAAGTGTCTTGATTACTTCTTCTTGTGATCACATTACAACTGGTTGCTTTGACTATATCCTATGAAGTAAACATGGTTTTGCCAGGTTAAAATCATTTCAATGTGAAAGCTAAAAAACAGTCGGCCCACTTAGCCAAAGAGAAAGTAAAAAAGGTTTAACCAGTGTGCAAGTTACAATCTTCCTTTTATCAATACATGGTACGTCCAATAAATTTGGGCAAAACCCGATTTTGGGTATTTTTACCCAATTCAACGTGCCGAAATTTCTGAGTACTTTGTTTGTAACCAAAGTTTTTCCATCAAAGTTGCCTGGTTGCAAGAGGCATAAAATTTAAGCTGTGAAAGTTAGTTACGTTAAGGTTAGCATGCACAAGCCCACGCTCTAGTCAAACCAAAACGTAACAGACAATACTACTTACACATATTCACATTACGCAAATACCCTGCTAGAAAATGAAAATAGTCGGAAAATTTCGTGGATGCTATTTCTTGTGTTCTCGTTTTATGTGTATTAAGTCGTGTTTACTCATTACCAATTGTATCGTTGGTTTTAAAATGTAAGCAAACCCTTTTCCCAAAACTCTTCAATGTATTGAATTTGATAAAGTTTATAATTTATATAAGATTTTCAATCCATAACAATAATCATATTTATCATTATAGAATATGTTTTATTTCAGATATTTAATCAGACAAGCCGCAGTGCTGTAGCCTATAACAAAAAGCTGTTGCTTTCCCAGGGCATGTTGTTATAGTGCTGAGTCATGAGTGCAGAATGAAACTTAATTTATTATTTGTCAACTCCAGGTGGTCAGCAATGTAAAATTATAACTTAAACTTGCAAATTCATTGGGTCTTTGGTTATTGCTAGAAATACAGAGCACAATGTACCTTGATCTCAATCATGCAATTATAAATATAACATAAGCTTTAAAAATGGCATTAGATTTAGGCATAAATCCTAATGGAAAATTCTTGAAAAAGATAATAACAAATGCAGCCCACTTCATATTTTCATGTTTCGAACCAAACACTTGTCCTTCCTCAGAGTATAAACTACTAAACACATGGCATGCAATAAATAAATCTCTGAGTGAAACAAGAAAAATGTGTAATACACGGGAATCATGACAAGGATGTACCCCGGGTAGTGCAAAGTGATGACATATACTGAGGCCCAAACACATAAATGATAAATAACAAGATAAGATGGAAATAATCATTGTGGCAATTTTTTAAGGTTTTTCGCTTGTGTGTTTGGGCTTCAGTATCTGTTATCACTTTGCGTTACCGTGGTACTGTACAACCTTATCATATTTTCTTGTTTCACTCTCATATTTATTTATTACATGTTGTGTGTTTAACAGTTTATACTCTGAGAAAGGACCAGTGTTAGGTCCGAAACATTGTAGTATGTTACAAATCGAGAATGTGTGCTGCACTACTGTACGTATAACATTTAACATTCATCAATGCCAGCTTTGCGACTGTTATTCCAAAAGCTCCGTGAAATTGATTGTGAAAATTGATGCTGTTTCATGGCTATTCCTCGATACTAACGATTATAATTATTGCTGATTAGTAGTTATCCTAGTAATGACTCGCATATAGCCAGATAAATACATATTTTCAGTTGTTTTATTAGTTCGACAGTCTGGGCTAATAGCCCGACATTTTAACGTGGTCAGTGCCAATAGGTTGCTACATCCTGTGTTAACTTGTTCTAAAATAAATGTACCTGAGAAAGATACGATCCGTTTTAAGTACGGGTAAATGTCATGTAAGCTCTAAGATTTGTGAAGACCGAATACGAGCATCATAAAGTAATCAATCATTAAAGTAATCATTGTGACTGTTACGCTACAAATTAATAAAATATGAAGTGTGCTGTATTTGTGGTGATCCTTGCAACTATTTGCTACAATCAATCTATTTTAACTCTTCCCAAGTTATACTAGGTTATCTACTTGCGTAATAAATCCGTAGGTATAAAATAGTAAGAGTATTTCAGCTGATTCTGTGAATGTTCATTCTGTGCGTGTAAATCTCTTGGAATGTCTAACATTATTTAAGTGTTTTTAAGTTGTACTGTGTTGTTAACAGTACAAGGCAGTATATACAATACACTGTGTTAATCATATGATTTTTTATTAATGATATTGCAGTATTATTTTAAAATGTCTAACAATGCAAATGTAATCATTGGCTTTCAAGTACTGAACTAATTCAACAAAGTGATAAGATTGTAAAGGTCAGACAGGCACAACCTTTTGTTAACCTTTTTTTGTTTGAGGGTATTGTCTTAACCACACAAGGTATAGTAAGCATTGGTTTATAAAGTAAACCACTTACTAGAGCAGTTTTCGCTGATACAAAACAATGACTTTCCTCTAATCAATTCACCACTTAATTATTAGAGCAACTTGACTCATAGTGACACGTGTTTGACATGAAAAGTGAGCAAAGAGTGGCCCCTCTTGTCAAAGAATAATTGCGCTTAGAACAAACAGCCTGACATGTGGCGAATCGTGTTTAGCTCAAAAAGTGGACCCAGTCTGGTCCTAAAGAGCCGTTGAAGCATGATCACGCTGTGAACCATGCAGCCAAAATTGAAGTCAAACAGTAAAAAACTTATCAACTTTTTTCAAAGAACATGCTGAATTTGAGCAGGAATGTGTAAAAAACGCCCTGATATCGAAACTTGTGTGACAGCCGCTTTGGCAGTAAAAAGAGCTCTCATCATTTAACCAGTTAAGTGTTGGGCGGTTTGTATATATTCCGTTCACAAAGCGCTAAGTGATAGTAGTCTTTCTAGTTGGATTAATTTAAACAACTCTGGCAATGTAGCGGCTGGAGATAGAAGAAAACAATCTATTATATAATTGGTTCAGTATGACTTTCTGCTTTCAAAAATGATGACAAACTTGATGTTGTCATGCTATGGCGTTACTACTTACGTCAATGAGTATGTATTAGTTGTATTACCATTTGATAAATGCAAACTTTATTTTGTCTTGGAAGCACCCATGACGAAAATGGAAGCTAGGTTAAATCTTCCATCACTTAAACTGAATAAATTCCAAAAGACAGAGATTGAGTTTAAGCATTCAACATGATGACAAGATAACTGGTCATACGCAATAAGACGGGTAAGCTCTTTTGTGAGAGGTAAACTGGCTCGGCCTAGTCATAACGAGATATCTCGTCACGTGCACTGAACTGGTTAATATAGAAACCCATTCTATAGGGTGCTCTATTAATTTTTGTTTATCACAATCATAAATCCATGAAACTCTGTTTCATAGTTACTCAAATATTGGATAAATAATGGTGATTGCATAGCTTATCAAGAATGTTGTATAAAAAGGACCTTTATAAAGAATGAAACATACCGTTTGCTTTTCCAGTCTCGTTATCTTTTTCAAGTTTGAAGTCAGCATACACAACTTCGCCATCTTCAGTACCCATGAAGTAATGCGTGCTTATGTGCTCTAGTGGCTTTTGATTTTTTGCTGATGATACTTTCATCGTCTCATCCAGTTCATGCTTGTTTCCACCAGTAGATACTAAATGATAAAGATGTAGCACAAGCAAAAGACTACAAATAATAATAATAACTAATGCAATCCAGGGTAGCAAAGGAATACCATGATCCCGGAATTCTTGTTGTTCAGGAATGCTAAATTTAAGTGGGCTATAATCTCCACTACTATCCATTTTTGTTGCTGACAGCTTTAAAAGTGGTTTCCAGGTCAGATCAAGATGCTTAAAAGTTTGCGAAACCCCAAACGGTGTTGGTATATTTTTATCAACCTGTAACCAATACATTCATCAATTACATTTTCAATTATTTCATTACTAGGCGCTGAAGCAATAAATATAAAAGGATACCCACATCTGAAAATGTACGCAATTTTGATACCTGTTCCCTTGGTGCAGCTTGCGTCGGCTTTGGGGGTCTTATATCCCACACCATCACATTACCATCAGTACTGCATGTGATCAGCTGACAGCATTCACACATTCTGTTTTCAACCGGGTTGCCTAACCTATTAAACTAAATTTATACAGCAAATTCAAATGCCAGACCATAATATCATATCACATCACTGTTGTTTGTTAAATAGCTAATGATAAAACATCATAATTTATTAAAACTACAATTCATTACGTAAAAGCCACAAGGTGACAATTTAAGTACAGCACATTTACCTCAAAGTGATCGGGGACCCATTCAACGGAAGTAATCAGACTTCTATGACTATTTTCAATAGCTGACACAGCCGAGTAGTGCACAGTTGGGGTTTCTGGTAGTACTTCCTCACCGAACATAGTCTGCATGAAAAAAGGAAAAAGGAAAGTGTAATTCTGGAAGATCTTGTTAATGTAGTATTTTAATTTGTATTCAATTACGATCATACTTAGACATGTGAATTGCTAAAACCTAATACTTGGCTACCTATAAAGAAACGTGCACTCCTTTCTAAAAAATATTATGCTCTGAACTTTTCAACAAATACAGTGGTCACCTCTTTGTAAGCCCACCTCAGAACTAGACCGTTATAGCTTTATGAGGGATTTAAAAAATGACTGTTCACAATACCCAGAAAGAACAGGCAAATTTATTATTTCCTAAAATGATGCTTCCTTCCAGAGAGCTGCTTCATCATTGCACGGCAGATTTCTTAAACAGCTGCAAGAAATGTTCAGTTGTTTGATGGCAACACGTTGGCTGCAGAAAAGCATAATTGGGCTTTTGATGCAATAGCTGCTATGCGAACTAAGTTTGCTGCCCAGAAAATATGTGATAAGAAGGTGTGATGAAAGGTGGCTTGGCTGCATTTGACATAAAGCACATTGTGCTGAAAACTTTTATCACCCGGCTTTGTGCTCAGTTGTGTGTTATTAATTTATTATGCTACCAAACTGGCTTATGGGAATACAAAGACAGGTATTTTACTACATGAACAAATGAAGTAGATTGGGACCAAGCTAAATTTGACTTTATAAGCAGGTAGGTTTTTAAAGGAGTGACCACTGCAAGCCAAAACACCGCAAGCCTGGATCTAATGCAAATTTGTGAATATAAAGCCAACATCTATGATAACAAAGGTAAGCATATTTGGCTTAAAATACCATTATCTTACCATTTTTGTCTGTGTTTTGGAACTACTAGTACGACTGCTGTTCAGTTTGTCAGCATATTCTGACACATCCCAAAGCACCAGCTGACCATTAATACATCCTCCGGCCACAATGTTTGGATTAGTGGGGCAAAATTTAAAACAAAATATATCGTCTGGTCCTTCCAAAAGTAACTTTTGAAGAAAAACAAGTACACTAATTTGGCAAATCTATTATCATAGCAAAGGATAACATACTAAGTCTGCTGAAAATAAAAACATATGTACTGTATATGACACCTTCAGGTATCATACGAAGCCTCTTCGTATAGTGTGTTCTGTTTAGTGCTATCAACTGTCAATGTCAACATCAACTGTCAATTTTGCAATTAAATACAGAATTCAGCTAAGCCTATATGTTATCCTAAAAAAAAACCTGGGGATGAATGGGATCAGCAAAACTCCAGATAAGAACAAGTGAAGCATTCATCAACAGTTTACTGGCATTGTCAATTCTATCGTCAAATGAGTATCGCTCACAGCATGCAACTGCCATAACCCCTTTAATCTGCAGTAAAGCATTACTCAATGAAAGGGAGCATGGCCAATAAATCCAAAGCAATCTTCTGTTACAAACTCACTTGCGGGTGCCAGTCAACACATGTTACAGTTTTATCCTTGCTATACTGTAAATCTGTGAAGGACTGATATTCTTTGAGATGATTATCAGACTTGCTTCCAAAATTAGTGTCTTCTTCACCCAAAACTTTCCAGTCATCAAAAAATACATCCGTAACAACATTTTGCTGCAAAGCCAAATCAAATCTAAAAATTATAAAAATGCAATATATTTATCTAAAAAGATTTTGCAGCTCCCAGATAAATAGTTATATTGAGCAGTTGATATTATATGACACATTTTATCTAAAAACTGTCCCTGTGATGATTACATCACCAGTAGGCTACTGTTATCCCCAACATTTCTGCAGTAATTGAAAAGCTTTAGCATTGTTTCTGCAATAGTTATGATGCTATTGATTTCACATACAAATTATGAGATGTATTTCAAAACCAACTCAAGTTGGCTTGGGTTACTACACAAAATGTTAACATTTAGATAGAACAGCATAGGCGTCACGCGTCAGCATAGACGTCATCGCTTACAATACAGGTAGTGCATGCATTGCCTGGAATATTAGCTAAGTCACGCACTCATCATCATGATCATAATCTTTATCTTAGAACTGTTTTCGAATTTGGAATTTGGAACTGTTCACCAGCTGCGCTGAACAGGAGTAAGTGTCGTACATACCTTACTAAAGGGCATTACAGCGTTCTAACTGCACCGTTACAAAAGCTTTGTTTAACACAGCCACCTTGTCGTCTAGGATGCTTTTGACCAATACGTTTTTGAGTACTTAAAAAATTTAAATATGTCAATGCAAATAGACTTTCACACGTGGTACATTTAGACAAGGCAACAGTCAACATGATACCATGCACCGAAGTCATATTTTGACACAAGTTTGTCATATTAATTTCATATAATACTACGTTTGCCAGCGCAATTTTGGCCCACTGCCTAAAGTGGATTGGCAGGTCATGAGCAAAAGTACAACGCAGTGGTGATCTTGGTGATGATTGCATGATCGCAATTCGTGACTGCGACCATTTTTGTTTGACAAGTTGATTTACTTTGTTCTTTTCTTTGGTTACAAAGTGACTATTTTACCATATGTAGGTTTTGTTGTAGTTAGATTTAGATTAGATGGTAGATTTAGGTTTGCTTTAATCATTTAAGTTAGGTTAACAAGAAACTTAAGAAACATAGCTTCGAACACATGATTTTTTCTGGTGAAATAGTGACAGCCTTTTTTCTATCTATAGGATTCGAAGTTTCGATTTCTTAAAGCGTTTAATCGTTTGTTTGTTTGTTTGTTCAAAAGAGCCTTGTTTGTTGAGAAAGTAAATTGTCTTAAAGACTAGGGAAAGCTTGCAGGACCAAGTGAATAATTTGTGTTAAAACCATGCAGGTGTCATGCCAAATTTGTTCTGGGCATTGCATGACTCTGTTATCCCTTAACCTGACGGCAACCTCCAAGGTTTTTGTAACTTACGACGAATCATGCAACATTTTTACGTCAAAGCGCCAGGAATAATTTTGGATGATACCTGCCTCCAAAATGTTTAGTCTCGATTTTGGAAACTTTCCAGATGTACACTGCCTGGATTTTTTGGCAACGACGCATATGTAGAACAAGAATGTAAAATCTTATTATAATCTAACCAAATTATTTGGTCCAGCTCAAAAGTTTAATACAAACAGTAGCATCCAAAGTGATAAATTTGGTATAGTTACACTTGGTATTGACCATAAGCTGTCAGATTCATAAATTTTCGAGAAGTAAGGACAATAAAGTCAGATGTTGTTGTCAAATCTTAATTTAAAATTGTGCGAAGCTGCTGTTTTACTGTTAAACCTAAGCAAATATGTACAATAGTATTGTACATAGCGTTAAAGTCTATAATATACCAAGTAAACCTGGTAACAAATTTGTAAATGTTTACTTTGTAATTCTATAGTCACAACAAATCTGTGGGTAAAGATACAAAGCATTTAAACGAATGCAAAAAATTCCTGAAATTCTTACCAGTACTTTCTGTTTCCAAAGACTAAAACAACTATACAGTTAAAACAACTTTAATTAATCCTGTCCAAACTTCATATGGCATCACATACAGTAAATGATATATATTCCATTTACAAGTTGTATTTTATGTCAAACATATAGTAAAATGAAAATGTCACTGCTTGCATTCAAACCTGGAAACAGAATTCTTTACGAATTCTGATAAAACTTCATTACAAAGGGCTGCTTTAAACTGGTTTTCTGTAAGTTCTTGAGCTTCATATTGCATGCTGGCATTTACAGGGTGTTTCCTACATATAAAACATGCAACTGACAATAAAAATACCTTTTTTCAATGTTGTAGTGTTATGCAAACTAATATATACATTGTGTTTTGTACAATTTAAAAATTATTGAAATATTAAGGAGTTTACAAAAAATGTTGTAAAAATGAGCAACCAATATTGTACCAATAAGTTTGTGAGAAATTATCATTCATTTCTGGTATGGCTTGAACTGCACAATCCAATACAGCCTTTTTAATGGTGAAGTTGGCATCCAAATATGATGTACACGCAAGATATGAAGCAGATAAACCTTGTTCAACAGAAGATTGATCCGCATTTTTATCAGAAAATGTAATGGGTGCCCCAAAATCACGCCGAACTCGAGAAGCACAAAAGTTTATCTGCAAACAAAGTTTATATGTCAATACATTATTTTAAATTCATGAGAAATGAAAATTTGCCTGGAAACCCAAGCTTGGGATATCTGATGATACCTTAGATTTGTGTATCTTATTTAAAAAAAGGGACAGCTCACTTATCAACAAAAAGCATTTAATAATAACACTGGATTACCTTAGGTCTTGAATCCAATACCAACTCATCTTCAACTTCAACATTGCTTCCTTGTGATATCCATTCTTTGGTTTCAGGGGGTTTATACACATAGACTTTTTCTTCTTCTGCAGCTGTTGCTCCAACTTCAGCTTTTAAAGGTGTTTGTAAATATATTTTAAAACTAGTTCCAAAACTCAATACTTTGTAATGTTATGATGGAGGTTTTTATATATATTTGTTGGACAAGGAAACGACATGGTTAAAAAACCTACTACATCAAAATTTCACTAACAAGTATAGTTGACGTGTTATCATCTTTCAGACACAAATTACCCTTACAAGTGCCCAGAAGAAAGTTGCAGAGTGCATGCACAATTTTGGCAAATTGATTGGAAAATTGGTTAAATTAAACGTAAAAATTTTAGTATGGAGTTTGGGGGTATGAAAAGAGGTGGAAATATGTTGCTGTCTTGATATTTCACTAGAATGTGGTCTAAAGCAGAAGTTTTCAACCACTGGTACACGGTGAGTTTTTGGTGGTCTGCTAAGAAATGTTAAATTAAATGTTAAATGTTAATTCAAATGCTAATTTATTGGAGCCATTTATTATTTAAAGATCATTAGCTTCAAAACGTTTTGGAAATTTCTGAATCAGTCCAACGCCAAGCGCAAAGGATTTTTGTTTCTGCCTTGCAGCTTCCTAAAATAGATTTTTTTCACAATATCTTTGTTTCTTGATAAGGTAGAGCAAAAAATTCTCTTGAGACAAAAAGAAAAAGACATGGTCTATTTGCGTCTTTTGACACTAATTTCAGCTGTCTACGACAATCTGTTGCAAGTTATTGCAACTTCATAAATTTCGACCTTCACATAACTTTTAACCCAGTGTTAGTCGACCACAAGACGTAGCGGCTAAGAAACATTTACTAATCAAGAGAGTTATGGACAAATTTTTTAAGTTAAAGTTTTTTTTCAGCCTACCCTAATCTGGACTACAAACAGGCAAGCCATGGGCACTTGCTACCTCAACTGAGTATAAGATTTGATGATACCGAATGCTACAAGTTAAAAACTTGGTGACAACCTCCGTCCAATAAAGCTTTCTCCTTACTGATGCACTTTTATTGACTTAAACAATTTTGAAAGCCACCGTCTTTTGGTCAGAAAGTTTTCATGGTTGTGCAGCCACTGCAATGGGAGCTCATAATGGCTTTACGAGAGCAAAGCTTATTCCCATTATTATCCAATCACATCCAATTCTTCAACATTATTTGCAGTAACTAGAGAGGAATTAGGTTAGCTGTCCGGTCAATTCTCAATAGAGCGGATTTGATTAATCTCCTGGAAGCATGACCCTAAAACTATTCTAGTTTTGAGAAATTGTAAGTGGCAGTATAAATGGAAATACAGCAGACAGTCATTGAAATGGCAGAAAGCATACACAGTAAAAATGTTAACGAAAAACAAAGGCAAATTTTAATTTAGCCAGTTAAACATAATGAGATGTTGAGAAATGGGGAAATTTGTTTCTTTTGGCATGTGACATACCTTCGCCGCGTCTTGCATCCCTCTGCGTTGTACTAAAGAAAAACAAAAGCGATGTCTGCGAAGTGAAGATTTTCAGCAATTAAAATGTCACTTTGATTTTTTACTTATGCACGTTCTTGCGATAAACCACCTGCAAACTGTAGTTTGGATGATGAACAAAAAAACTACGAAATACCTTATACTTTGCTGATACAGATGACCAAATCAGGGATAAAGTAGTTGACAAATGCTTATAAAACCGGCTACGGCAAAAGTTTCTAGAAAAGGATAAACGTCTTTCACTGAAGGTTCCCAGGGAAATAGCTATGGCCTATGAGACGGCCAAAGCACAAGTATCATCATTGACCAATATCCCAATACCAATGATTGATGAAGTCGAATTAGAACCTCAGTCTAGGGAAATAGCAACATTTGTCACTCATGAAAACTTATTTCGTTATAAAATGCTCATGTTTAGTGTGAGTTGTGCACCCGAAATGTATCAACCTGTGATGCAGCAGACTCTGC
The DNA here is from genome assembly GCF_947623445.1 of Clavelina lepadiformis. NCBI lineage: Eukaryota > Metazoa > Chordata > Ascidiacea > Aplousobranchia > Clavelinidae > Clavelina > Clavelina lepadiformis. Next base: position 11,056,014 of record NC_135244.1, read on the forward strand.
AAAGATGCAGAGGAGTGCAAAATATCCTGGATGACATGATTGTGTATGGAAGATGTAAAGAGGAGCATGATAAAAGACTGAACACCGTTCTGGCACGATTACAAGAAAGTAAACTTACCCGTGGACTTAACCTGTATCGAAGGAAGTGCTGTCAACTCGAGGAATTGGACCAGCATCAAGGTAAAGGCCGTGACTGGTGCGAGACCAACAAAGAATGATATTATAATGGACAATTCATACCAAATTTAGCCACCATAGCAGAACCATTACGCAGGCAAACTCGATGTGCAAGACAAATTATTTAATGAGCTTAAATATAAACTGTGTAATGCAAAGGTCTTGGCATATTTTGACAAAGACTGTAAAACGCAAGTAATGACATCGCTGGAGTGTTTATACAAAAGCAACAGGGACAAAATCGTATCATAAGTTATGCTAGTTGAACACTGTCCCAAATAGAGCGGAAATATTCACAGACCGAGAAGGAAGCTTTGTCTTTGGTATAGGCATGTGAAAGGTTACATACGTACCTATACGGTTCGGACTTTCAATTGGTAACGGACCATAAACCGCTTGAAGCTTTATTCTCTCCACGTTCTAAACCCAGTGCGAAAATAAAACAATGGGTTCAAGGCTGCAATCTTATAGATACCACATACAACATATACCTGGTGTGAAGAATATTGCTAAATGAAGACAATAGTAACAAGGGGGTCGAGATATCAATGAATATCTCAAATTTCTTGCCGTCGAATCGAAATGCAGTCGCTGGCTGAAGCAGTTGTTGGGAATGATTGGACCACGGAGGAGTGCAAGCTGACAAATATTGGACATGTCATTCTTCATGGAACAAGAATTGTTGTACCAAAAAGTTTGCGTAAACATGTGCTGGCACATGACAGGCACATGAAGGACACCCAGGCATAGTCGTTATGAAACGTCGACTACGAGAGAAGGTATGGTAGCCTGGCATTGATAAAGAAAATGAACGGTTCTGTAAATCAGGTCACGGTTGCCAACTTGTTTCAAAACCAGCTAGTCCTGAACCAATAAGTAGTACTAAATTACCATCAGGCCCCTGGCAACACTTAGCAGCAGATTTAAAGTGGATGTTATGAAATCAATTATATTGGCAAAAATAATTGCTAGTCTTGAATGAATGTTTACAACTCATGATTTACCCCAGTCTATTACTTCTGACAATAGCCCTCAATTGAGCAGGGCATTCAACACCGTAAAGTCACACCAATATGACCTGGAAAAGGTAAGGACTGAAAAAAAGGAGATTAATATTTATTTATTGATGTATCGTTCTACTGCTCATAGTATTACTAGAATTAGTCCAGCTGAATTGTTGTTTAAGGTTTGTTTGTTGTGAGGAGTGTCACTTTCAAGAAATTTGAACTTTGAAGATTGAAACTCCTCCGTCTGTTTCAATCTGGTATGATCTTTCTCCCTCCTGTGATTTTACTTGTGCTAGTTGCCACTCATGGTTGTCTTTAAGAACACGGACAGGTCGGCTCTGCTTACCTATCTTCGTTCCATTCGAAGGTCCTGTGTGACCTTAGCATGTCTCTGATTTGATTGCTTTCCTGAGATAGTTTGCCAAATATGTGACTAGGCCTAACAAACCCTGCAATTCTTGCTTGCTTCACGAGCTTAGCATGTTTTGGACCACCTTGTTGTGGGTCTGGAAATATTCCATGATTGGTATACTATCTATAGAAAAATGCTACCTTGTGAGTTTTGGTGATGCACTTTTTAGAGTTCAACTTCAGGCCTTCCTTGTTGGTTACTTGCAGAAATCAGAAATTGTATCAGACGTCGGTCATGCTCCTCTACTGTAGTGCCATATATGATAATGTCATGAAATATGCCCATCCGTCCTTCTTTGGAATACACAAAGACCAAATGGTAACCTTCTAAAACAGTATCTTGCAAAAGGAATTCAAAAAGTTGTCAGGTCTTGTGATAGTTTTGCTCCAATACCCGTTCGAAGAAAAATCGTGAGTTTTTGAATGCTGGAGTTACTTCCTCCACAGTTAGTATCTTGCGACGACAGCATTTCAGAGCTTCATTCAGCTTCAACTGATCTTTACAAAGATTCCACTCTTGAAAAGCACCTCTGAGGTTTAGTTAACTGAATTAAACAAATGAAAGAGTGAGCTGGCTAAGTTAAACAAACAAAGAATCCAATCCAGAAAAATCTCTGTGTGAATCAATCGTTAAATCTTTACATAAAGTAACTATATGCATTGTGCATATTTCATGATAAATGCCCAAATTAACAATTTCTGGTCAAGAAAATAAAAAAAAATAATATCTAGCAAGAATTCCTGTCATAGATTTTCATACCAAATATTTATGGTCACAGGAATCCCATGTAATCCTAACAATGTAATGACATTGAATACTAACAGTAAACTGAAAGTAAGAACCTGAAAACAGTGCGACTGCACAGTTGATATCACAACAAAGAGTGCTCATGATCGATTAACCTGAGAGAAAGTTTTTATCACGCCATCAAGTAATTTAACTTTGGAATACTTTTCAAAGTTGCCACCTATGGTTAATGTGCTCATACAATATCACAACCTAAAAGCTCCGTATAATAAAACCCACCACTAGCAAAGCAATAAAAGTGTATGCATAAACCATTTTTCCTATTCATTGGTTCATTGTTGCTAAGCTGATGAAAACAAGAACCTAAGACCCTCTTTAAGTAAAAAACGTTTTGTATCAAATAGAGACCAGCATATGAAATTAATGTTGTCTAATTCGACTAAAGCATTTCAACTGGAAAGTGATGTAGTAGTCTTTAATAGTGTCATGAACATCCTGATGTTACCAAATTTTCACTGAGGCCTTGTTTACAACAAAGCAACATCAAATTTAAACAACCAGTCTATGTAACAACCAACTAAGATGTTTTAACTAAGACAAATGTAAAATAGGAATATTATCCAAATACTCAAAGGCAAAAATTATTTCTTCTAAAAAGATATGATATACTTTTCACTGAGGAAATACCAAAGATTCAAAACATGAGCAAAAATCAAGCTAAGCCTTATATAACTAGACTAATAAATAGTAAATTAGTGGAGTTAAATTGAACGTTAATAAAATCATTCCAGTTACGCTTAATAACTTGTATTTGGGGCTTAAATGTAAATCGTGCTATACGTAAGGTCATACAACTTCATTTCCTTTTGCTTAATTTTGTGACCTGCACTGAGTTGAGCATTTGTTCATTTAATTATTTGTATTAGTTTGTTTTGCTAAATAGGTACTATAGTCTGTTGACTGCATTTTATTGTTTAAAGCAGGGGTGTCCAACCTGTGGCCCGCGGGAAGGTTCTGAGTGGCACGCGCGGTATTTGTCGAAATGACTTATATTAATTATCAACTGAATCGCCTACGTAACTTATGGCGAACTTACATTCCGAGAAATTGGCATTTATTGTTTGTTTACTAATTTCTGACAGCCATATGGAAAATTCGCTTCGCATTGCTACATCGTCCATCTCACCGAATATTGCCAAACTTGTTAGAGAAAAACAGTGCCTAACTTCACATTGAAATGTCGATGTGTAGCAAAAACTTTATTGAATTTACTATATCTTGGTATGTTATTGTTCTTATAATTGTAAAAGAGGATAATACGTATTTCTAAGATTAGAATTTTGGTGTGAGGGTTTTAATTAGAAATTAGCAGTAACACTCAAGTGGCCCGCACAATCATTCGTAAATCGCATGTGGCCCTTTGGCCAAAAAGGTTGGACACCCCTGGTTTAAAGGTTTGCATTACAGTAAATTTTCCAAGTAAACAGTAAACATTTTTTAAACATTCAGTTAAAGCTATGGAAGATTTTTGCTTGTATCGTTGCACCCTACAAGAACATTAGAATTGCAATGTACGTCCAAAAGACATGTAAGCCCACTGCATTTTGTTGAACTGGTTTACAACTTTGAAAGTGGCTGATACATCGGTTTGTACGGTATAAAAGATTAGTTTTAAAATTATTTACACTACCAAAACAGAAATAAATATTTAAAAGCATTATAGTTCAATACTAAACCCAAAGTAAAAAATGATAAATGCGACAACTTTTGGACATTTAAAAGTAGTTTCATGTCTTGTTGTGGTGCAACGATTTTTATATTATTAAAATTTACATGCTTTAATGGTACCTGAGATTGTAGCTTTTTCTTCCGAGATAAATAAACTTCGCTTTGCTTCTTCTGTAGCACAAAGATAAAAATTCTGACCAAATTTGAAGTCAGGGTCGTAAACAATAAGCAGTTCTTCCGTTGGGTAATCCTATATAGCAAAATGTTAGTAGTGCTAGTGCAGAAGAACTTGCCTAATTTGGCATATGCCTAATTCATCACATTATTGTCGATCCTGGTAGAATTGTGTGCATTCTAATGCAGTGGTCGGCATACTATTGGTCACTTAGAAGCAAATTAAAATTGGAAGCGTATTATAACTTGTATTCAAATAACTGTATGCCATATGATACTTTCAATGCTTTTTTCCAATTCCAGTCAATTACTGGTTGAATTAGACTGCTACCGGCCATTGCTTTTTTACAAAAAACACACAAATCGCCCTTTAGTAACCCCCACATTAATGGCATCAATTCTTACATCATATTGAGAGTGCAAGTATATTTCTATTTATAAGGCTAGTTCAATGGATCTTGACCTTTTTGAAGTATGCAAACACCCAAATAAAAGAATCCGATAATTAATTGTAGAGGTACCTGTTATGGCAAAATTGCGTTGCTATCTTAACAGGCTGCTGCCAAATTATGAAGTGCTTATTAAATGCTTTACTTCCATGTGAAACTTCTGCAGCAAAAAATTCCCTTTACGTTTTAAAGGTATAGTGCATTTTGCAACACAATAATACATATTGTCGACATGGACTATAATTCATGATGAACATTATGTTATCAAAGAAACTTGGTATAGCTCGATACAGTAGCTATAACCGAACAATAGGGTTGGGACAAAACCGAAATTACTTGATCGAGTCCGAGTACTTAATGATGACGTCATAAGGCAATTATGTATGTAGCAAATTTCTTAAGACACAAAAGTTACAAAATTTAAGCATAAAATAACACGATAAGATTTTCACACGTTTTATTCCTCTGCTAAGGCATCAACGAATCATGAACGTGAGAGACTGTAAATGCTATACAAGCTATTCTTTCACTGTATTGGCACAAAGCTACTGTATGCAATACTACTGCCTCGACGCTTACGAATGCTGTATATTGCCAAAACATATAAATTAATATTTTCTTAAGGAAGGTATAGTACTTCTAAAATAATAGTCAAAAATACCATAAACGCTATTTACTATTCAGTTTTACCCGAAAAATTGAGTTGAACTTATTAAGAGAGCACCGGTTCTGCGCTGCCGCTATTTCACCGATAGAATCGTACAATCAAAGTTGTTTCTCACAACCTCTTGTTAACTTAAACGTTATAACATAGTAACCTTTACCTAACCTAAATTTGACTCAAAATTAAAACTTAAACGTAACTAAAATAAACTTTTTGCGCAGCCTTTCTCCAAAATACCTACCTTTAATAACAGGAAGAAAAACTAAAAGAATTGGAAGAATTGGACTCGGATTCAACTCGGCCTATCCCTATTGAACAAACTATCACTTTAAATCAGACATGTGCAACCAGTGGCCCGCCAGGTTGTTCCAAGCGGCCCGCGTGGTGCTCAGCAAAATGTTAGAAGTTCATACTAGCCATCACTATTTAATGCAGTTTACATCAAAGCAATGGAAATTTTCAAAATTTTCGCATTTACGTGTCGTGGACTACATTAAATCTATTTCTTAACTATAGAAACTGCATAGGAAAGTCGTTTTATGATACTAATTTTTTCTGAAAAAATCATGTGGCCCGCGTTTTCATTCAAAATTTTGTATTTGGCCCTCCAGTGAAAAAGGTTGCACATGCCTGCTTTAAATGATCTGTTTCGTATGGTATGGTATAACAATAATCATCTTAATTTCAAAATAAAGATTATATTGTAATTAATTTAACAGAAAGTGCAATGATGGATACCAAAATAATTTGTTTAACAGGGTGAAAATCTGATATTGCAGCTCTCATTTTCATATCGTTAATAATCTCCTCCTTTTTCAATAGTTTGTAAGGATTTTCCTCAGTAACGTGCTCATCACATATACATTCAAATATTTCTTGGGTCTTTGTCGCTATAAAGAGAGGCACAACTCCTGCCGGAGGTTTTCCTGCAAAAGATGAAGACATGTGATAAACATTATATGTGAAAAACTTTTTCGTAATAGCTAATGCTGTAAGTAACGTCACTTTATTGTTAAGAAATTTGTCTAGATAGCACTATTAACATCACTTTTGACAACAAAAAATAACATGTTTAGCGTTTAACCTTTTAACCTCCGAGTACAAGGGTACTGGTATCATATGATCATTGCTGTTCTACAACCAGAGGTGAGCAGTCGGTATTTTGAAAGTATTGTTGGTACCGGTACTTGGCAAAAATGTACCGTCGGTTCCGGTATTCTGTATTATTTTTAAAAAGTAGTTTGGTACTCGGTACTTTTTGTGTAAAAGATGCTGCTGCAAATGCAATGTTTTTCGCTATTATGCCCCACTATAATGTAAAGGTTACTCCAGGTCAAATCATATGTGACGTTAATTGATTAATTAACATGTATTTTTGAAAACATATCTGCTAGAATTTTAAAATTGCCACGTGAAAAGTACCGAGTACCGGGACCGACTGGAATTTCTTGAAAAAAGTAATTCGATACAGAGCTTTAGTACTTTTTTTCAAAAGTACCGACAGTACCAGTATCGGTGCTGGAGAAGTACAGCGGTAGAGTAATTCGGTACTGTAGTACCACGTTACTGCAAACCTATGTCTACAACACTTCAGTGTTGTATAGTATTGCAGTTGTCAGTAAACGATTATACTGGTGAAAGGATTTGTACTAATACCCTGCATAGTAACGATTAAGTAGTTATTGTCATAATTTAGTACTAAAAAACACAAATTCACCGCTTATTTATGATTAGGATGGGGTTCTTGTTACATTATTATAAAAGAAACAATAGCGAAGACTCAGGTATCTGGATCAAGTATGAATAGAATGATTCCTGTGACAGCCGAGTAAAGAGTAATAGGTATAATTACAGCGTACTTAACTGTATAACAGGAACATTTTGCACTAAATAAGCCTAAACTCTAAATATCTGATACAATTTTGGCGATAACTGCTTAACCACTACATATTATTAAAAATCTTTTCCCAGTAAGTTTAACGACAACTACTTTTTAATTATTTATAGACCAATTTGTTTTGGTGGCCGTGCTAAGCCTCCATCGTTGTAGCTAATTTACATTTTGCACGTTTTAAGCTCACAGGGCTTTACCAGTTTTTCTCATTCATTGATGGTTTGTGAGCATATTTCTTGTTTGACTAGTCTACAATGAGTGTAAAAATCAAGGCACGAGATGGCTCCGTCGTTGTTGCCTTTATTCATGTGTACATTGTGGACTAACCAATTTCAAAACGAGGGGCAAGTCCAAAAACAAGCTGACTTTAAATCAAAGAGATAGAATTATCAGTAAACATACAGGTGAAAGAATTTTTCAGAATATGTAGTGGTTAAATTGCCAAAATTGTATGGCAAATTTGACATCCCATTAAGACAAGAAGGGCGGTGATTATGACGACACAATGTAAAAACAATATGCCTAATGACTGAGGTTTGTATTAAGTATGGTAGGTTAGCTAACACGCTTTGGATGGAATACGTCTCTATAGGTAGGTGATTAGTAGCAGGAAATGTTTCTTTTTGGTATATGAATGTCACAGATAACAGTACATAAACTGGTAAAGCATTCTTGTTATTATTTACCACTGTAAAATTCTATCTGCCTGGTTCTCTATGTATATAATATTTATAACGTATGATGCAATGTACAATATTTATGCGCTCCTTGCTTATGTGAATTTGTTTGGTTACCTCCCTTTAAAATTGCCACACATGCGGCGCTTCTGCTAATTAATGACGTGTATGAAATAACTCAGTTTTGTTCGCAGTGGTGCTGAGCTCAGTCTTTTCAAGTTATGGTTGGAGCAGCCATTATACAAATACCATCTCTTCCTGGTTTGTGTGTGTTTTTTTGACTGTGGCGAATAGATTAACCCCTTTCTCACAATAGGTTATTGTAGCAAGAGAAGCAATCAAATTCAGAGACGTGTTAGCGAGTTTGATAAAAGACTAATTAAGTTCTGTATGATCAACCTAGCGCCTAAAAATATGAAAAGTATTAAGGTCGGCATGAGTCTGACTTTGTGGCTGATGGTGATTGTTTTGTCTTTCCATATTGTAACCTTGGTGGGGTTGAGTTACATTTTCATTTCATAAAATCTAACATGTTTCGAACGACATTTGTTCTTTGTCAAAGCCAGAATGAAGTAAAGTGCTTGATTAGCAGATATAAACATTGTACAATGTTACATGACGGGAAAAGGGGCATAAAAATAAATAGGTACTATTTGTAATAGAGTGCAGAAAACAAAATAATGGCAACAACAAGTCTGTTGTGATTTGTGAGATATGGAAGTTAAACAAAGGAAGTGCCGAGCTGTAAACTGCATCTTGCTAGACATGGCGGTATATTATGTTTTGGTCTCCAGTAAATTTTCAAAAAGAAGGATGTGCCATTCTCAAATGCCTGTTTATTTAGTGGAGGATTCAACTGTTGGAAAAGTAATTATAATATTTCATGAATGTTACATTAATAATCATTTCAACATTTTCAGATAATTTTGAAATGGAATATATTAATATGGTCTTTTTTGCATCCTTTACATATTTCTATGTGTGTTTCTATCGCTGATTGTTGTATGTTTTGTAACTCTGGTACCAAAATGTTGATAAGTCTTACCTATGTAAGTATTATCCATATTATATGGACATGAAAATTGATACATAAGATAGCAGAGACGTCGGAATATGGTACTTATTGTTAGAATAGATTGATTGATTGATTGAGGTAAACACAATTTTAAGTTCTACGTAAAATTTCTATGCTAATGCTGCTTGTATTTTACATTTGAAAACTGAACTATCTTTACCGCCATACGGGATTTTTAGAATAAGCAGTTGTGATGGCAGGTCTTTGGTGTTTGTTGTTGAACATCGTTGTGTGAGCAAGGATAGCTATTACGCAAAAACATTTTCCTCAGTGTATTGATCTCCAAGTTAAATAAGTTTTCATTAGAGCAAAATTTCCAAGCTCAGTTTTGAAACAAAAAATTAAACCTTTCTTTCATGTTGTGCGTGCACTTGACTGAAAGTTTAATAGACGCCAGTGTGTAATTTCTTTCTAAATACTGAAGAATCAAACGAAGTAACTGAGATTTTTATTTCAATGTTGAGGGATGGTAAGCTGCTATTTGTTTTTTCCATGATGAACGTAAGGTTGAGATGTAATTGGTTAAGTCAATCGATAAACTGATTCCTTTTCTGGTTGTAATAAAACGGCAAATGTGTCATCAACATAGCAGAAACGTGTTTTAGGCTTGAATATTAAATTTGATTCAAGTAAGCATTTCCATAATGGTTTTAGTTTTGCCAGTGCTGCGGTTGTATGAGCAGTTCTTGCAAAAAACTCTGGCTTCGAATCTTTGTCATTAATTATATAGATCCAAAATATTTCAAGTTCTGTCCAAACTTAAGTTTTTTCCATAATGTATCGTTATGTCAGTAGGAGTAGCATTTTTCTTGTTGGACAATAGTTTTTTTCTTTTTCAGTGCTGATATCTATGCCATGTTTTATTGAAATTTCCTGGAGCTTTCTTATTAGTGTGGTGAGTTCTTCCTCTCCACTTGCAAGCCCTACAAATTTCATCTGCGAACCTGAGGTTATTTGATAGTTCTTCCTCTGATGATTGTATTACTGTTGTGATCGTCAAGAGCTTCATTTGTTATTTCTTCTAGAAAGATGCTCAACAGAGTGGGGGAAAGTAAGCACCCTTGACAGACGTGCTCTGGATTAGAACGGCACCGATTGCTTTGGCATGAAGCTGTTAGCTATTGGATGGTGTTGATCAAGTTCTTCCCAATGTTGAATATTTTCATAATAAATCGTGCCAGGCCCTTTCAAAGGCTTTTTCAAGGTCAATAATCACATGAAAGAGGTTTCTTTACTGTAAGTTAGCGTTTACATAAACAGTACAAAAACACCAAAAGTTGCCAATTTAGGCTTATTCAACACAACATGTTCCTGTTGTACACTTAAGTAAGCCACTGTACTCATCATCTTTATATCCTCGTCATAATTAAGCGATGGATTTGCATTTTTGCCACTTATTTAGGGCAATAGCTGCTTAACCAGTGCTATATTAGTACAAATCCTTTTATCAGTATATTTGCTGATAACTACTATTTGATTTAAGGCCAACTTGTTTTTGGACTTGCCCCTCACTTTAATTTTCATAAGTTCCTTTAGGGTCAACACAATCTCCATCCTGCAAATGTTTTCAGTGCATCAAACTGCTCACGAAATTCTAACTAATTGTCATATCTACAAAACATTGACCCCAACACCATCTATGAGGAAATCACTTGGCTCCAGAGTCTGGAAGGAGTAAAATCAACTGATTATTATAAGAAAGAAGAGCTTTTCCAACCAAAAGTTATCAAAAAAACTGAGACTTGTTTATTGCCAGAGCTGGGCAACTGCTCTTTCACTCACACTCTCGTTTGTCAATGAAAAAAGATCATCAATCTTCTTTTCGTCCTTCTATGAAAAAGAGCTTGCTCGTTTTGCCGCTCACACTGTTTTTAGCAATCAAAAAACATTTTGACTCTGGAGTATTTTTGAAAACCAATCGCATTCATATGTTGCAAATTTGCATTGTGAAAACGTGTGTTTAACTGTAGCCTAATTAATTACTTATTCTTATTTGTTGCAATGGTTCATGTGAATGAAATTTCATGGAATCCGGTTTCGAACAGTTTTGTTTTGGTTACACATACCACAAATGATTAATAGACGAGTAGAGTATGAAGAACCTTTTACAATTGTAGATTCTGATGTCCATTAATTTATTGTCCTTTACTTTCAAAGCATATATCAAATAAAGTTGCAAAAATAATGGCAGTGTGAAGGAAATGATGACAGTATTTGTAATCCAACAATTTGTATCCATTTTGTGCATTTACAATGTTGTTTGTGTGGGAAAAAGAGCAACGAGCAGATAACACTTAAAAAGAGCGCTCGTAGCTTTTCTCTTGATTTAAAAAAAAAGCATTTGTGCGTCGCATTACTTATCATTCCCAATTATTTTCTTAATTCAAACACTGCACTGAGTAACTACCCTCTTGAAAGCTAATGCATTTTGATATGGTGGAGTAATTAAATTCTTATTCGAGGTTACCGTTCCTTCATGCAATTTCATAAACATGCTGTTTTCTTCCAGGCAGAATAATCTTCGGCAATGTTTTTGGCCTTATATACAGTGATTTTAATTGGTTGTCCAAATCTTTAGCCATCAGTAACATGAAGCAACACACGAGGTCACGAGCACTTCCAAATTTCTTTCCTTTATCGATTCACGTGCAAGAATGGCCCATGTTGGATGTTTTTTCTCAAGGCTGTATATCTGTTTTGCCAGGGCCATTGAATGGTTTGGAAATTGCAGACATGCCTCCTCTTGTATGATACAAAAGTTCCATTATGTATTCGTACCATCTTGCTAAAATGTCCTCCTGATCTATTAAAAGTGTTTCTTCCTTTGCCTTGATGCAGCTTGCCAGTGAGCAGTATCTGCTCATACCCGTTTTTTTTTTCAGTTATTGTGCATGTTTTGGTTGTCTTTGCTTCTGGTGTTTTCAATTTATCCAGGTTTCTTTGGTTTTGAAACATTTCTTTTTTATTTGTTTGTTAAAATTTCTGTATCTGTGTTTAGCATTCTTTTGCTTTCTTTTTTCCTTTATGAGAGCAAGAATTTCAGGTGTCATCCATTTTTGTGTCTTTTCTTTTTTTCTAATTATTCCTATATGCTGTTCTTGAAGTGTTCTAATGTTTCATCCACATTTGCTAGCCTATCAAGAGTGTCGAATTTGTTTTGACTGAAATGGAGAAAGTTTCTTTCAATTCTAGATCACGATCCTTAAGCATTTTTATCCTTTCTTCATTTCTTGACTGAGGGGTGACCAACAAATGGAGTCAGACTAAGAGGCAATCAAGCAATAAATAATTACAACCAAAACAATCTAATAAGAACACTGTCAGTTAGAACAATATATGCAGACTTCTTATTTCAGTTGACTGACAATGTCATCATCAGTTTCTAATTTATAAACTGAACCATTTAAGATTTTTTTGGCATCATGTGTTATATTTACCAGCCATTTATTCTATAAACAGCCTGTAAAAGTCCTTTGCTAAGTTCCTAATTTGTTTGCTGAAGATCTCCAAGATCCTATTGCAAAATCTTTTTTTCCTGTTTTTGATTCCTTTGCTCATTTTTTATAATGGAATACAGTAAAAACCTATGGTGAAGTGTTATTGGGAATTATTTTTTTGTTACCCAGAATTTTAGAATTAAGAAATTTATGGCTAACATTTTTTGGTAAAAGAATGTCCTGCTTACTGTAGAAGGTAGCTAATTGGATAAAACATATATTGCTGAAATTTCTTTCTAACTACATGTAGTATTTTTGTGACTAACAGGACAAATGCTTTTGTAGTTTTTTTGCATGACACACTAACTTTCATAATATACACAAATAGAGTAATAATTGTCCTCTGTACTGAGCAAGTATAAAGTATAAAAGTAAAGTGGAAAGTGTAAAAATAAGCATGTCAATTGTCTTGACATGATGAATAGAAATATTTAACTGAGTAATGCAGACTGCAATTTTACAATTTACCATTTGTTAATTTTGTGTATAGTAGGCGGCGTTGCACTTCATAAGGAAATAAAAAATTGCAAAGTTTCCAGAAACTGTGCCTACCAAACTACCTTGCACGGTATACACAACTTATTTTTAATACTTTTCTCATTTTACCACAAATGTTAAGTAGCAAAAATAACATTTCAACAAAAATAAGACTGTTAGTTTGCTATAATTGTGGCACTGTTACAGTATATATACACCAATATCACATACCTTCATTTCCAGAAACTGCCATCTCAATTTATCCCAAAACAGCTAAGTGTTAGTAACTTAATACTTTATGGTATGATTGCAAAACACAAGTTTTTTAGAAAACTACATGTGAAATCTGTAAGAATTTACCAAAAAACTTCATTTGCACGGCCAGAAAACTGAGAAACGGATCAGCAGGTGTCACATTTATAAACCTCTTAACAATACAGATTAACATAATGAACTCAGAGTAAACAATTGCTCAGTCACATACCTTTAGCATTGGATTGTTACCAAATCATAATTACTAATTGCACCCTCACCAAGGTTACCCAAATAAAAAATACCAAGCACATTGAAACGCATAGTAGTACATCATAAGCTAAATAGTTGCATATGGAAAAACAAGGAAAATTCACAAAGAGGTGTCATACACATACTAAGACCGATATTAATGGCAGAATAAATCAGGTTAAATTATCTAACTCTGCAGAATGTTTAAAAATGTTTTACATGTGGCTGAAGACTAAATGACATAAAAACTTGTTGGAATTTGCCAGTATGGATCGAGCAAAAGCGAAACATGTTATTGGCCTAAAATCAATAGCCTGACAAAATGCGTTCAGATAAGGTCATACTGCATGCAGTGAAGTAACCTTTAACACGTGGTTAGTCTGAGAGATAGGACAACAAAAGGACATGAAAAGCGATAATTGTTTTTATTTGTGTTTTATAATGACCACCATGCAATTTTTGGGAAATTTCTGTGTGCACCATACAGGATAAAATAACGCACGTAAGAGAGATTTAGAATCTCTCAATAAAAACAAATGCGAAAGATTAAAAGCAACAAAATATTATTTTGTTAAGTCATTTTGATGATATCTTGACCAATCTGTGTTAAAAGATGTTTATATCCAGTGTTTCTTAAACTAACCTAATAAACAAAGCAACAGCATGATCCTACTTCACCACATTTCAAATAACTAGATTAATGTAAACAAGCCAGGCAGAAAGGTTTACAATTAAGTTTGTAACACCATATTTTTCACTTATAATGTGATTTGTAAAGATCAATTAATTTTTCTGATAGAAAAAAATGGTATTGCAGAGGGACCGTAACCTTCCTCAAGTCATAAAAAGTTTGTAACATTATTTCTTCTCAGTAATTGATGTTGGAAACATGGATAACCCAAGTTCTCAGTGTTTGACATCAGGAACGGCAAGCAGCCTGCTGTGTTGTTGAAAAGACCATTCCAGTTTTCACTACGTTGATTGTTTCACAAAAATATTGTCTGCATAGCTTTTTCAGCACTCAATATTAATTGCAATGGTTATAGTCGATAAGGAGTTGTAAACAAGAAACTACAAGGAAGACCTTAAATTGTTTATGGATCTAAAAAATTGGGCAAGTGAACACGCACACAATGTGGTGTCCTAATAATCGTCAAACCAAAGAGATAGACTAACCAGACCCAGATTAAGAACCACTGCGCTAAACTTAATAAATTGCCTTGAAGGCTGGACAACCCTCAATTAACAACAAAGACAAGTTGCTAAATTCTAATCACACAAATCAATGATAATATAATTTACATGAAAAATTCTAAAAACCACTTTTTTGTTAGAAAAGTTTTTGAAATCATTTTAAAAAATGCCTCTTTTGCAATATATTCTTGCAAGTTACGATCAGTTTATTTCATGCTTAGGAGTAAGTGCACTGGGACACTATTCGCGCAAAGCTCAATTGGCCTAAAACTCCAGCCAAGCAGATCGAAGAAAAAATTGCTAAACTATTGGATGGTGAGATGATCGGATTATCGATTTCACTTTGGCAAAGTCGCATACGAAGACGACAAACGGTTTAACACGTTCGTTGTACCAATGCTGCTGCCTACCCTTTGATGTCACAACGGCATCTTGGCTCTTTCACACATTATCGATGGTATTATTGAAACAAAAAAATTGAAAGAAACTTTTACTTATTTAGATAATATCACTGTTGCTGGTCACTCACAAGAAGATCATCAACAAAACTTGCATGCCCTTCTGAAAGCCACTAAAGAGAAGAATTTAGCTTTCAACGACAGGAAATCTACCCTTACCGTCAATAGGATTAAACTACTAGGTTACCAGGTTTCTCACAACAACATTCAACCTGACCCCGAAAGGTTGCAGCTGCTTGTAAACTTGCCTCCACCTTCAACACTGAAGGATCTGCGGAGAACAAATAGAACCTTTGCATATTGCACCTTTGTTATGCACACTGAACAAGTTTGAACAAAACTAACAAAGATTTCATAAATTATATTAACTGGCAACAGCCGATAACCATGCACAACGCGCGCATCACAACACTGGCCAGACTATTCAATATGAGCTGCGTACTATAATCTCTAGTAACATGTGCATCAAAGGTGTGGGCTGAAACTTTGCACTGCACGGGAACTGTGGAAAATTTTTTCATGTGACCGAAGGTTAAGGCTTCCCTTAGAGAAATAACATCATAACTCACATGATCATGCAAGTATATCGTGTGCAATACCAAAGTTCAGCCAGCTGAAAAATGAGGCAAGCGCACATGCAGTTGGCCTATCTTTATAAAATAGCTAGAAGAATGGTAGGGCAACAAACTGAGACGAACAAAACTTGAATCTTTTTTGTTTCTTTATTATAATTAGTAGTGTGCCTTCTTTTCCCTCTATGCCTACTATAAACAACTTGACTATACAAAAGGCCCATTAGCCACCATCGATGAAAACGCCCCTTTTACCGTGGAATATGATGCTTCTAATTTTGCTTTTGCTCCTGTCGCATTTATGTCACTCAAATTTACCTATGCAGAAGCCAAGTATCCAGCTTTTGAGAAGGAAGCTTCTTCTGTTATAGAAATGGTTTGAAGGTGGTCTCATTATTTTCATGGCAAACTAATTATTCTGGTCACAAACCATAATTTGATTTCATTTATGTTTAACCAACAACCAAAGGGAAAAATTAAAAAATCAAGCTCTGGAGAATTGAGCTTGGATAGTTTTCCTATAAAATCATTCATAAACCTTGCAGTCAAAACGTTGTTCCCAATGCTTTGTCTCGTGTCAATATCGAAGAACTAGTGTGTGGCACAATTACGTACTCCCATAGTCTCACAATTAGCAAGAAGCCAGCACAATTATCAACTGCTTCGTTCAACTGTTCATCGCTTTTGGTCTTCCGGGATATATTATGCAACCGAGGATTTGCATTCATGTCAAAGGCATACAAGGTATACCTGCATACCAGAGGCGTTGCCACTAGCAAGACAATACCTTCCTACCTGACCGGAAATTCTCAGTGTCAAAGGCTGATTCAGACTTTGAGGTGCACTATCAAACTCCGACTAGTAAGCAGAAAACTTTACAAAGACGAAGAGGCTTGGCATGAGATATTACTCAAAGCTTTGCATGAAGTAAGGCCCTTACTATGCACTGCCACCAATGCTACACCACACAAAAAATTCCTCAATTTTCTGAGAAAATCCATGGTCAGAAAAGCTAAACTTTTGTGGCTGTTGAAACCCGGACCCTTATTACTTCTGAAGTTTGTTCAAAACAAAAAGGACCTTTATGCGATGAAATCAAGTTAATCAATGCCAACCCGAGCTTTGCCCATGTATGACATCCTGATGGAAGAGAATCAACTCTCTCTGTTAAAGAATTGGCACCAATCCCGCATGAGAACGATTTTGCAAATTAAGCATCTAAAACCAACGGAAAGTCACAGCAGAGTGAATCTGTCAAGGAAGTACAGCCAATTGCAGATGGCACCATTGTCATTATTGCACAAAATGCTAGCAACACCCCAACCTACTGGTCAATCCACAACCCATCCTGAAGATGAGCTTACTGTAAATGATGCGGCCCTGCCAACTTAATCGATAGGAGGTCTCAAAGAAGTGCAAAACCAGTTGGAATATTAAACAATAGCAAAATGAGTATCGAACCAAAATGAAAATTGAAAGTTTGGATAACGTCTTTATAATAACTGCATGAGTGATTGAGCTTACACTCACCAATCAAACGTACAACTATAAACAAATTATAAACAGTAAATGAACGGAGCTCTATATTTTACTCAGCAGTCAAATGTATTTATACCAATCACAGCTATAGTTTTGTTCAAAAAACTGCTGAAAAGTCGGCCTTAGCAGAAATGCAGGACAAGTGTTCAATATTCCTACTCGGCCAACTGCGTTAGCCGCTACTTGCCAGTCAGGCTCCTGCTCATTTCCTGCTGAATTAAAACCATAATTAGATTTGATTCCATGATGTAACAATGGTAGACAGGTTTTGACACTACACTGATAAATCTGCCCAATCTACTTGTGGATCGGTAGGTTATTTTGTTTCTTCGCAAAAATAAAAAAGTTGAGCTATGTCTAGTATGGAAGTGCACAACCAACCCAACACTGCGTTTTGTTGCACAACTCCTCTGATACTTGACTGTTTGAAAGAAACTTGGTATGGTTGGAATCGGAATGAATTTACCTCGCCGTGGATGGCTTTCAATTTGGCAAATACCCAACACAGCACCATCTACCAATTGCGAAACTGGTCCTAACTTCAGGACGTAATATCTTGCCACATGGTGTTGCAATTTCTATTGGATGAAACGGAGGGTCAGGGCGACCCCTTCTCTATAATCGTGCATGTTTCAAGGGTCTGCCATTGTTATTAAGTAAACTATAACACCGAACCCGACTGCTACTTGGAACGTATTCTATCAGTTTCATCGCCGTTCAATATGCATGGAGTCTATACCTAGTATGGAAGTGCACAACCGACCCCGCTCTGTGTTTCGTTGCACAGCTCCAAAGAAATTTGATATCGTTGGAATCGGGAAGAATTTACCACGTCGTGGATAGCTTTCACTGTGGCAAATGACCAACACAGCGTAATCTACCAATTGTGAAACTTGTCCTATCTTCAGTACATAATATCTCGTTATATGGGTGCTGCAATTTCCATCAACCGAGGGGCAGAGATTTTCTTATAGTTTATTTTTGTGTGTTTTGATTGTCTTTTATTCAGTATTAATTGAGATATACCACTCTGAAAGAACGTTGTTTTTTCAATTGCTTTTTGAAGTGCGCTTGCTAGAAGACATAAAATTGAGATTCCCTTCCTTTTTCTGATGATTTTCCTAGTCCCAGGAGATGGTTATCTTTCGGTATCATTTTGAGAGTGGTAAGATTACAGTAGGATGTAGATTTTTATGGAAGGTAGAAAATTAGGGTCATGACGTCATAGAAAATAAAATTTCAATGTCATAAAATTTTAGGATTTTTTTGTCAAAGTAGTTAATCATAGGCTCGAAAAACGAGTTTTTTCAACCATTAATGGGTATTCCCTTAGAAGTTAATGACGTAGGTAACGATTTTTTGTGACGTTCTTCTTTACCGTACAATACGATGACATCATGATTTGGTAACTTTGACGTGGTTGTTCACTTCCATACAAGACCTCATTTTTCTTTGTTTATTAATTATAAATCGGTGTGATGAGTAAAATATTGGGAATGCAGTTTGATCAATCTTGTGCGTGCAGATGTCATAATTTTTACTATTGGTCAGAGCAGAGTGCTAAGTCGAGTCGGTTTCTTTACATGAATGTGCACGTGCATTTGCCAACATGGGCACACGCGCTTAGTGCTAAAAACCTGACGCAAAGTACAACTTAGAAAAGGATGACAGTCAAAGATTGGCATCAAAAGACGACTTTGATTCATTTAGTAAATTAAAATTTCGGGCCAAATTCGGGCTTCAAATAAATTTTTTGTCTTATATTTTAGAGTTTGGGTTAACCATTTAAGATTTCTTTACAACTGTGGGCCAAAGTGGATAAGTTTTAGGTTAATTTACCCATTTCGAAATAATACTGTATTAGTATGTCAATAAATTGAAAGTTAGCATACATTTCAATTCACAGACTAGCCTAATTGCCATTTATGTATTCATATTTTCCTACTTCGGTAACTGGTAAAATAAGTGTCTTTACCGGCCACCAGTCTAAAATAACATATTTTGGCCTTTTACGATAAGATCTTGGGTGCGCAAAAGATCTAAGGAGGAACGTCAAGTGCAGACTCGCAGGCTCCCATGTATTGGTTTTCATGCTTTAGCAAGCCCCTGACTGTTAAAAAAGCTATAAATTATGTAAAAATACATAAAAACTGTGCCCACTGTAATTGATTAATTGCATAATTCTGTTCATAAGTGCAGCGGACATTCGCTACTGAATACAATTATAACCGCACTTCCCCTACTCTCCTGAACGGCCGCCAGTTACCGAATTCGGAAAGTAGGCTAGATACCAAGGTTGGCAGTTACATAAACATTTACTTTTTCCAAATTCGGTAGCAGGTAAAACAGATGCTTCCTAAAATTAATCAAGTGTAAGATTGGTAAAGAACCTGACAAAAATTGATGTCACTTTTGTCTCAGTAAACCGTTTCCCTTACACATCGGCCTAGGCCTAGCTCAGAAGTCGGGAGCTTATGGCTCGCGAGCCAGATGTGGCTAAATAAATAAATGTAAGCTGGAATTTCTTAGCACGATCGTTACGAATAAAACTCTTTCTGTAATTTTCTATAACGCATTAGCAGTAAGAAGCATGGTATTAAAGAGTACCGGTATATTCAGATATGTACCGTTGTCTAAAATTGCTGGTTTTGCTTAAAAATGCACACGTTTAGTTGCATTAAATGTTGAAAAATATTATATGGCTCTCACGGAAATACAATTAAAAATATGTAGCTTACATAGCTCCCTTAGCCAAAAAGGTTCCCCAACCCTGTTCTAAAATGCAGTTTGTTGTCGTTTCGTATCCCTGAGCAACGAAAAAGTAATACTAGCAGAATCCTTGTAATATCATAAAACCCAAAATAACAAAAGAGCAACGCGAACACGAAGCAAAGCAACATGTGTGATTAAACCAATGCCTTTACAAATATTTGAAGTGAACTATTCTAGACAGTCAGTTTTTCTGCTTCCGTTGTGGTTGGTATGGTTATGTGATTTAAGATGAACTTGGATACGAATTTTGTGTGTCCATGAAGTAGGCTAGTTCAGAGACCGTAGAAATCTAGAGATAAGTTATGAGAACAAAAATGAAAATGGAAAGAAGGACCGAAAAAAGACCCGGATTTTGAAACCTACTTACCGGAAAAAAGGCATGGGATTGATTTTATAGGTTAGCGGAAGTTGATATGAATCGTTTGTCTGTGTATGTTTAATTGTTCATACTTGATGCAAGCGTGCCGCATAAGCTGTTTTTTTATAAATGCAATCAAGCGTGACAAGCATAGAAACCTAATGCGAGAAATCTCCAAAAGAGTCAATGAATCATTTTATTTTTCGCCAAAAGCGCGGTGGGGACGAAAAATCAAGCCACTTGTTACTAACACGCGCCAACGAAAATGAAAAAGTGACAAAGCCGAAAAGGCTTAAAACGTGCTCAAAAGAAATAACGTTAATAATTGCTGGTAACAACTAGCACGGCTCCTAAACTTATGCTTAGCTAAGTCCATAAAACATAAGTTGAAAAAGCGAAAAATTAAGCAGACGAGCAGGTGGTGTGTTTGAGCAACTGATTGAAAATGGCTTCTATCCTGTACATCAGAGGATAGGAAAATAAACTCACCGTAAAAAAAAACATCCTGGGCAAGAGCCCGGTTTCTGGTGGCCATGGCACTAAGGAAGGGCGTTGTTAATTAGCCCGAGTTTGTACAACAAACATGCACACCAATGGCAATCTTTGGAAGGTGTGATTACAATACTGCTCGTTGCAAGATGGAAATTTCTCTGGTACATCGACAATGATGTACGCAAAATGATGCCAATGCTGTCCAACAGATGGTTGTGCTGAAAGGTAACCTCTTTTGGTCCGAAGCTGAAAACTTGAGTGGCGCTGGTGGTGACGTTTCAATTCAGTAACTGGTTCCAATCTTTTATCTTGAAAATATGTAAAAAACGATCTACAGTATTTGCAGTAAATATCCGAAATAGTTGTGTAATGAGTGTTGAAGATTTACAAGTTAATGAATAAACAAACTGAAGTACAATTTTTTAATCCGGTTTGAAATTTCCAATACCATCCTCTTATCAAAGTGCTTTATCAAAAGATACTTGTCGTGCGCATGTTGGATGCTTACTGCCCATGTCTAGAGTTTGGCAACAACAAATTTGGTGGCATGTGGTTCAGGAAAGCTTTAACTACTTTGAAGTTAAAAGAAAGATAAAGTAAGTGAACGTGTTTTTAAAAATTCAGTGAAATCTCATCAATATAATTACAGTTCCAGTATTACTAAATGTTGCCTACACTCAATAACAGAAATGACTTAAAGCCAGTAAACATTTGGTCACAAATTCTGGTCAAATCTGGTCACAACTTCTGGTCACAAAATTATGAAATTACAGGAGGATATAACAGATAGAATTATGATAGCGTCAAGTTCACAAGATATTGCACAATTGCTCGCAAAATTTATCAGCTTCATATTTTAGGAAGGAAAACGGCAGTCAGCACGATTTGCATTTGCTCACGATAACATTGCTTATAATTAATACTACTTTCGCAATTAGCAGAAGGTGTTGCATTGATTTATAATTGATATAGATGATGAGCAGATTTAATTACGTCATACCGAATACAGAGAAAAGAAGAAGGCAATAAATTTTGCGCAATATGTTTGCGATTAAGTAATAAAATTCTACCGAAGTTCATAATAATGGAAGACGGATGCATTACGTAATTTGAATTTGTGATGTTAATCACGTGACAAGTTCTTAGCGACAAACTGTTGCTAACAAGGTAACATCAGGTTAGGAAAACATATCTAATACTTTCGTTATTATTATTATGCAATATGTGTTCTAAAATATACTAAAACTTAGAAATAAACTACGGTTTATATTTAGAATTGAGTAATGCGTTATACCGGCTAAGAATTAGTCCGAAGCAGATCCAATACGATGTAGAGGTGTCAGCAGATATTGATGGAGTCGTTCTTCTTCATTTTTTGCTTCTATCTTTTTTTCGGGCGATGCTTGCAGCTTGCCTGTGTTGCTTGCTAGAGTTGAACGGCGTTGTCTTCACTCTTCACCCAGAAACCATAGCGCCAGTAGCATTTTAGTAATTTGTTCATTCGTTGTTCTGCTGTGAGAAGTTCTTCAAACTGGATACGTCCAGAAATGTTTTTGAAGTAGGCTGCCTTCGTAATTCTCTTCGTAATAGATCGCCAAATGCAGCGTTTATATACTTATCAGAAGAAATTCATTCTAAATTATTTTTTGGAAGTTTTACAAGCAAATAACGAATGTGTTCCAAAAACCCGATATCTTTTAAACTGTTCTATACTTTTTAGTTGATAAAACTGTGATGGGGGAGGTTATGTGATGATATTATATTGTGGTATACCGATTGAATGCAGCATAAAATACTTGTTTACGGAAATCGGCTTTAAGAAACGTGATATCGTGTGCGGACGACTTCCTGGTTTTGTAAATCTGCTTAGCAAAGCTTTGACATTGTATGCCAATAATTTCCTGAGCATCGTTTTAAGTCGTGATGTATATATCGTGCGTGTCTATACTTTGCTTTATTATCATAAAATTATTGCGTGAGTTATTCACAGTTATTCATTCATTTGTTTACTAAGAATATAGCGGTAACATGGACATTTTGATGCTGTTGCTGTGCCAATGTTCTGTTCAAATGTAATCGTTCAGAGAAGCTTCAATATAATCAGTATATACAGTTGTCATTCTTGTGTAACTATTGTTGAATTCAATTTGAAGAAGTTCAGTGTCAAGTTAGACAACAAAGTTGTCATCTTCTCAACACAATAATTCGTTAAGGTGAACAATTAAGTCTGAGGGTGAGAAAAGCAGACAGCGACCTTATGAGACTCATATATCATCACCCGCAATAAACATTTCAACAAGGAAACATTGCAGTGAAGTGGATCAACCTGTCAAGTTCAGCTACCATATACAAAAATTTCATTACAAAACCTTACATAATTTATAATTATATATATATATATAATTATACATAATTTATAATTATATATATATATAATTATACATAATTTATAATTATATATATGACAGTCATAACCAGTCAAATGTTGAAAACAATGCAATGCGTTACATAAATATATGACTTCTAACCAATCAAAATCTGACTGCGAACTTATGTCAACAGAGAATAGTAAACAAGCAAACGTGAACATCGCTACCATTATTGGCTTAAATGCTACTTACACCGCAACCACTTGAAAAGTTGGGTTCTTCAATACACGCGTCATACTGTAGTTAAACTGGATAAACTATTTTATAGCCACGTACTACATAATACAAATATTCTAAATGATACTTTTCCTGGTCAGGACACAACACAACTATCTTAATTAAATCGCCAATTATAAATTATTACAATTCACTTACAAAATCGCCATACTACCACGTAATATTTACGTAACAATGCTCTGACGAAAGACAAAAGTAATGTCTGGAACTACGACCTATTTAGCTTCAAAAGTTTATATATTTTTCTGCAGTTCTAGTGCTTTTAGCAAGCTATTGGTACAGTAGTTTGTGTGTGACTAAGGTTAATTTTAGTTGGTTGAATGATGCCAATGTCACAATTAATTGTTGGTTGTCTCGTCGATGGTTAATTAGCGCGATATGAGCCAACTTAAGGACAATCTTAGTTTGCTAGTGGGTTATGTTTATTTCGCTTCCATAAACCTACTGACTTCTGGAACAAAAGAACATGACCAGCAGCATATGTACAAGTTATATTTGTCGACCCTCAATAATCACACTTAATGGTTCAGCTGTACAAGTAATGCTCACTCATAAATTGTCAGTCAATTTTTAAAATCCCTCTGCGTCGCCATCTTTGTCTCTCCTGTTTCTGTGCGATACTCCGTTCTCTGTATATATTCGCTACCATATTTATATAGCCAACTTGCTGAAAAATCTCGATCATAGAGTTTGATTAGACAGTAGGGTAACACGTGACTTCTTCTTTGGTCGGTAGCATTGGTTTCCCCACGGTTATAACACATGTTCAGGTTAATTGTACTTGTTGGAATGGGAGGAGTTGGGCGCCAGGTAATCTACACCCCCATGACCTTCTTAGGCTTTATCATGCTGGAAAATGTCCTTTTTCTGTTTTTCTTTGAATTTGGTTTCCAGATCGTGTGATAGCCGATTGTTTGCTTGACTATTTCTGCAGTGTAAGTCTTTGCCATCAATGATATGTGGCTGTCCGAAAACCTTCCGAATACGTAGTACTGGTCACGTGATGCACTGGGTGACTTGTCACATGTGCTTTCACAAACTCATATTTTAGATCAACAACTGCATCTCAAACTACTTCTTACTTGAGTAGTTCAAAGTGTTCTACTTTCTATTTCATACTTGAGTAGATTTAGACAACAATACTTCTACTTGTAGTGGAGTCGATTTTTTCCAGAGTAACAATACTTCTACTTACGTAACTTTTGTAGTTACTTTGACCATCACTGGATCCTTCTATGGCAATATTAAAGTTGGGAGCTCATGAGGCTATTATTTATTTAATACAGTGGTTCTCAACCTTCTGATCTTGGCGGACCCCTTTTGGTGCTGTCAAAGCAGTTGGCGGACCCCTGAAGTTTAAGCAAACTAAGGGTTCTGAGACTGCACTTAAATGTTGCTTTGCTTAGTTTTACTTAATAGTCTTGGTGCACAACTGCGCTATTCATTCACAATAACATCAAACTATGCGGATATTTTTATTTATTTCAAAGCGTTATCTATACCTTGCTCACAACAAGCTGCTAGTTACAAGCTAAAACTGAGAAAGCGATTATGTGCAATCTCCAGCAACTTAAAATCACTGTATCCAGCTGTCTTCTCGTATAATCCGCAATCTAGTGCATCACAATAGGCCTTCCCTGCGGGTGATAAATCTCAATAAGCTTTCGTATTGTCCCATCACAATAGGCAATTAAGCAAATGTTCCAGCCTATTTCAAAAAGCAATGATAAACAGCAAAAAAATTTTAAAAACTCGTACTTTATGTTGCAAATTTCGAAGTTCTCAAGGACCCCCTGAAAACGTTTCGCGGACCCCTGGGGGTCCGCGGACCCCCGGTTGAGAACCACTGATTTAATATATGAGCAGTCATTGGATTCAGATCTAATTTTCGAAATAAAACGACACAACAACATAACCTCGCTATGCCGGAACCCGAATTAAAACCTTTTGTGTTGACCTTGTGTGAATTAAGTGGCAAGGTCCAGGTCGCCAGATACACGTTGGGCTTACGCAAGTTAAACCGCAGGCTAATAGGGGCGTAAACAATAAGTTGAAATAGTTGTATATCATCTGAGTGACAGTTTATTTGAGTGACAGTTCATTTGAGTGACATACAGTAATTATAGCTCATTTGAGTGACACATTGATAAGTACTGTTTAATTCATTTGAGTGACACATTGATAAGGAGTGTGTAATTCATTTGAGTGACAGATTGACATTTGTTGTTTAAGTTGCAGTTGTTGTTAATTAGTAAGTACACAGATGACAACACACAGAAGACAAAGTTTAGAAAACTATCCACAAAAAAAACAACTAAGAATCCTCAACCATCTCGTCCAATTCTTCTGTTAGTTCCGCAGTTGGTCCGATCTTCAAATTACGCGCAATTCGGCGGAGGAATACTTCCTGTGGAAAGTCTTCTTGCTGGGAAAACAAATTTCCAATGCGGGTTTCTTTTTGCCTTGTCATACGCGATCGGCGCAATGGTGTCGATGCACCAAATTCAAGGCGAAAGAGTTCTTGGGAAACTCTATCATGCTCGCTTTGAAATTCTTCAATTATTTTGAAAATGCTTTGGTGGTATCTGTTGACAATTGCATTGAAGCGCTGATGCCAGGCCTCCTGGATGTTATTTGTACGAGCAAGACCCGATGGTTGCATTACTGTAGTTTGAACAGTACTCACCAATGTGTCACTCAAATGAACTGTCACTCAGTTGAGCATGAGTTATTTGTCACTCAAATGAACGTTAAAAGAACGTGTCACTCAAATGAAGTGTCACTCAGTTGATCAACTACCGTTGAAATAAGTCCTGTTACGTGGAGATCAGCGTGCTCCAGCCCATGCTGAAGTCATACCAAAACGTAATAATACATAGGCTATAAACATTTTTTATGTTGTCAAACCAGCATAGGTGGGCAGTACCGCGGTATTAGTAACGAATTATTGTACCGCGGTACTTTTTCAGTACCGATACCGGTGCCGTCGATACTTGTGAAAAAAAAGTACCGAATCTCTGTACCGAATTACTTTTTTCAAGAAATTTCCGTCGGTCCCGGTACTCGTTACTTTCACGTGATTATTTCAATATTTTAACAGGTATATTTTCAACAATAGGCTACATGTTAATTGATCCATTAATCAAGTAAAATTGCAAGCGATTAACGTCACATATGTTTTGACCTGGAATAACCTTTACCAGGGGCATAATAGCGGCAAACACTCCACTTGCAGCAACTTCTTTTACACAAAAAGTACCGGTACCGAGTACCGACAAAGTACCGAACTACTTTTATAAAATAGTACCGAATACCGGAACCGTCGGTACATTTTTTGCCAAGTACCAGTACCGACTGCCCACCTCTGCACACAAACTGCCTGAAATAAGATTTCTACTACGTTAACACTAGAAGGACGGCAATTTTCGTATACCTAGAAGGACGGAGTGCGTCAATTGACGCAAAAGGTCAAAACGGCGCAAATCTAACGTTTTTTGTTGAGAAAACTGTGCTGTTGCTCCGAAAAACTACTTCTATCGCACTTTTTTTCCGCAAGTCGCAACGCCAGGTCAAGTGAGGTGAAAAAATTATCGCAAGTGACGTTGTAACCTCCTTGAAAAAGCGGAGCCATGAGTTTCAGTACAACGTCGGTGGGCACACTCACGTGGGGGCTCCAGGCTCCTTGCGTCATCTTTTCCAACGTAAGGAAAACCGTTGAATAAATATTTGTTTTCAACGTCAACTGCCAGCCAGAACTTTAGACCAAACTTGTCTGGTTTATTGGCCATATATTGGATGAACTTGCAGCGTGCCTTACACGGCAATAGTTGCTCATCCACAGTTATCTTCCACTGTGGAATGAATGCTTTTTGGCAGTTTGATATAAAACTGTTCCAAAGTTGTGAAGCGAGTGCAAATTTATCATGCAATAGATTCCTACGCCTTTCCGTCTTCAGATCGAAGCGAAGGAATCGTATGAGCTCCAGAAACCTGTCTCTTGCCATGGTTTGGGAAAACATCGGACATCCCCACGACCTCCCCCACAAACTCTTCACAGGGAAGTTGCGCCCTCCTATCACGCCACGAGCAACCACCAAGCCGACGAATTTATCTAATTTATCTAATTTATCTAACTAAGAAACTCTTACTACACTTACGCTTCGATAAACTTCAAAAATTCCGAAATTAGGCTGCGCTTGTGACGAAACTACTCTGTTTTGCGGAAAAGTCGACTTGCATAGTTTGTCGACACGTTTGTCACACCTCTGTGTTGGCAGCTGTGACCTAATTCGATAAACCTGTAATTATCAGCAGAAAGAAAACAATGCTCTCTATCGCGAGAACTGGTTTTTGTACTGTGAAGTAACAATGCGTCAATTGACGCACCCCGTCCTTCTAGGTAGTGACCACGTTAATTATCTCTACCGGTAAAATAAAAACTTCATATTCATGGGTTAGCGTCATTACGAATCCATTTCTCTCAGCCCTTATATTCATCCTGCAACTCCTTGCCATGATGTGGGCCCTCTTCCATACCATCGGGTTTATCCGATCGTCTCCGCACCATTTGCAGTATGCCCTTTCCCTTGTATCCCGTATCCGCGCTTGGCGCCACCAACAGCAGGCACCAGTTGCAAGTCCACAACTACCACAACCGTTGCCCTTACCTCGGCGTTCTCGTGATGAACCGTCTCCGTCTGGATCTTCTGATGACGCGCCGCCCGCTTCATCTTCTCGTGATGATTTCGCAAACACCCACACACTTTAAGTTTCACTATGTGTATCACCTTGCTTTTCAATACCGTTAATGTCTTGTGCATGTACAATTTTGCCGTTTTCCCTTGTCGCCGCTTTCAATTTTGTAACTGTTTTGCTTCGTTGCATGCTTAGTAGCTTATTCTTGTGCTTGTATCGTTTTCACTTTTCCCGCCTTATTGCATGCTCACTATTCCCGCGCATGAAGTTAGCTGTCTCAACCCACCTCAATAGGGGGAGTGCAGTTGCAAAAATTTACCCTCTACCCCTTTAGTTTCTCCACAGACTTTGCTGCCAAAACCACTTCAGTATGTCGATGGTACCTGATTCATCCGCTAACGTTCAAATTGACGAAATCACTTCAGCTACTGCGATGATTCCCGACTCACCCGATTCACCGGATCAACAATCATCTCCCGCTTCGTATGTACCGATCGTCAGACCTGGGGAGCAAGGCGCTCTTGCCCCCATGCCCCAGAGCGCTGATCTAGCAGATATACAAGCTACGGTATTACAACCAGTACATAGACAATTTCGGCCGTTTCGAACAAACGTTACAATGCCGACCATTGCGGTTCCTGCGCCGCCAACCACTTCGGCTGAGGATCTAACTTACTACTTTGGTTCCAGCAGCTGGATGAACTGTTCCAGCTGGTTCCTAATTTTCATTTATGGAGCAAAATCCTTACCATGGTAGCAGCCACACCTGCTTTCCACATGGGCCCCTTGTTGAAGTATATGTCCGACAGAGTTAACGACGAAACCCTGGAATACGAACAGTTCAAACAATATATGCATGCCCGGTTAATCTTGGAGATACCCTCCCACATGTAGCTATATTACCATCAATTATTTTAGCATATGTTACAGTTCATTCATTTGTATAAGCTTATAACTTCAGCTTGTTGTTTGTGCTTGCTCGCCATTGCCATCTTCAGTACGTTACATTTTAATTGTTATCTTTTTCCTTCCGTAGCGGGGGAGGAATGTGGAGGCCTGGGTGACCTTTGTAAAATCATTACGTCATTCTTAGAAATGTGTTTTCCAGAACAATTGGAGTTTTTAAACCTTCAGTTCCGCCACATCATTCTTAGGAAAGAGTTTTCCAGCTAGTAATTGGAGTTCATAAAACTTGCCTTTTCAGAACACTGCAAACATCGTTGGTATATTTGAAAACTTGCTACGAATAACTTCGTGTGAAAGCTCCCTTTTAGTACGTTACCAGGTCGCTTCCAAGAAACTGTTTCCAACTTTAATCGAATGTAATTTGCATTGCAAACGCACTGTTTTTCTCGTTCACACGCTTTGAAATGTTCATGCTTTTTTGTCATATATTTCCGCCACATCGCAGCACGTTTTATAAGCTTGAACTTCTGCGCGAGACTCCCGAAGAGCCTCAGACAAACGCAGACGCAGACGTGAAGTTATAGACATATGTAATACCGTGCTACTGTAGTCGTGGTGATTGCAAATCAGTAGACATCGTGTAAACAGTCGTATGACTTGTGTTCTTGGTTATTTGTAATATTGAGAAAGTGTACAGCACCTACAATAAAAGCCTTTTCTGGCAAACGGTATTTGTCATAATATAATAAGAACGTTCGGCCGTCAAAAAGGTTAGAGAATTCTAACCGCACGCAACAATAGAGTCAGATACTAATGTAGTAGGTTAACTAAGTCAATAACGTAAGCTAAGACCGATAAAACTCTGTATCTGCATCTGTCGGCATCAACCTCTGCATTCTAAACGACCCCAACCTCCACACGCTAGTGACCTCTACATTTCACGTCAATTGACGCGCCCCGTCCTTCTAGTGTTAATTCAACTTTGTTTTGACCATAGATATATAACCAAGTGTTGTGGGTTATGTAGTAATCAAATATTGGGACAAATGGAATGCTTCGGTTTGTGTTGAGTTACACTTATAGTTCATGGTTACATGGTTATAGTTTGAGTTGTTCTGGCCATATTCAATGAGTCTCATATCTATCGGTAGTGAAACCTTTCGAATCCAGAATTCTGATATTATTAAATTTGCGTTGAACTCGACAAAATTTTTTCATATAAATGTTCATTTTTATTGTCATCGCAATATATTCCTATTCCAGCAACGACTAGAATAACATTACAAAATAGCAACTAGTATACTAGACTGATGAAAGTCCAAATTAGACTGGGTTACAGTAGAAGGGTAATAATAATAATAATAATGAATTATGTTGGTTGTCAACCCATAATAATGTACACCGCTTTTCTGGTTATTACGGGAAAACAAATCACAAGGAAACAAATCTGTATTGGAATGGATGTATATGGTAACTGAACTTGACAGGTTGACCTACTTCACTACAATGTTTGCTTGTTGAAATGTTTATTGCGGGTGATGATATATGAGTCTCATAAGGTCGTTGTCTGCCTCTCACCCTCAGACTTAGTTGTACAGCTTAACGCTAATTGCCTTGAAGATGATGACAAAGTTGTCTAACTTGACACTGAACTTCTTCAAATTGAATTCAACAATAGTTACACAAGAATGACAACTGTATATACTGATTATATTGAAGCTTCTTTGAACGATTACATTTGAACAGAACATTGACACAGCAACAGCATAAAGTTGCTGCTGCAACCATGTTGCAGCTGTAATTATCTTAGCACACGAATGAATGAACAACTGTGAATAATATTACTGTACTACTGTAGTTGGTATATGCGTAGGATATATAATATATATAGTATATATGGTATATATAGTGTATAATATTTATTGTTATAATTAGTAGTATATATAGTAGTAGTTATTGCACATACATGTAAGACGTGTATGATTTTGACATTCTGTAAATAAGATATCTATGACTACACGTGAGCTGTGGGACAACCAAAGACCAGAGATTTTCCTTCATTTTTTATCATTGACTGTGGGAAAACAAAACAAAACGGAGTGACTATATTTCAACTTCGGTAGGTTGCGCAACTAAAAGTTAACGATAAGCGGTTAGTTATACTATGATTACCACCAGAGATAATAATCATCAAATATAAGGTACAACTGGTAATAAATAGAACTTTATTGTCTGCTTTTTGTTTTCTTATTTTAACTTTAATTTTGGTGTGCATATAGGCTAGGCGGTTAGGTTAGGACCGTTAGGTAAATGGGTATGCAAAAGTTATATAGGGTTTAATTGAAGTTAGATTTAGATTAGATGGTAGACTTAGTTTAGGTTTAGGTTACTATGTTATAACATTTAATTTAGAGTAACAAGCAACCATGAAAAATAGCTTTGAACGCAACATTTTTCAACAGTTGATATAACTCATCAACTCATGCCTGAAAAGAAAGCGATTTCGCATTTCCTAAAAAGTTAGCACACAACCACTTGAATGCCTGCCAAGCACAAAATTCGCACTTCGACAATGATTTTTCAAAATGTGGATCCTTTAGCACTTCTCTAATTTGAGGGCCCACGAAGATTACTTCTTTTATAGGCTAGTTTTCCTTGGCTTATATGCTAGGAAACTTTTTGCAGAGAAATGTGAACCCATTAGAATTGCACTTTCCCATTGCTTTAACAAAATTCTTCGTCAAACCCAGCTTGATATGAAGAGGTGGCAAGAGAGTTTTCTGAGGATCTACTAGGCCTAGAGCAGGGGTCGGGAACCTTTTTGGCGAAGGAGCCATGAAAGCCACATATTGTTAATTTTATTTCCGTTAGAGCCATATAATATTTTTCAACACTTAATGTAACTAACGTGTGCATTTTTAAGCAAAACCAACTATTTTAGACAACAGTAAATGTCTGAATTTACTCTTTAATAACATGCTAATTACTGTTAATGCGATTTCTGGTGCTGCATGGTACAGAAATTACAAAACTACAAATAACAGAAAAGTTTTATTCGTAACAATTGTGCTAAGAAATGCCAGCTTAGATTTATCTGCGAGCCAGATGCCGTCATCCAAAGAGCCATAGGTTCCCGACCTCTGTACTAGAGGAACAGTTAAGTACGATTCTCTTACAGGCCTGCAGTCTCTTCTGATATTATGCTCTTTGGTAGCCTAGCACGGCTGTTCTACAAACACAGGAAGCAGCAGTGTTTCGTGAATCCTCCCTGCATTCCCATCAAGATGCCAACGACTTTGAGGTCTCCGCAAATACTCCATTTGTAAGCATTGTACTAAATAGCTTCCAGAAGGACTTCGATACTTTCATAACATTCTTTCAGATGAACAGAATGTGCTATAGAAATAGACGGTTATATTTCCATTGTGCAACAACACAGCTTTCAAACTTCTCTTCGAAGAGTCAATGAAAAGTCGCCACTTATCAACAATGTGTGCTTCACCCAATTTTTGAAACAAGTCATTAATATTGTGGCAGTAGCAAAGAGGTCCGTCTACTGTGAATGCTGCGGCCAGGTCCAAGTTTCTTCATCATCTTCATCAACTTCATCAGGAACAGATTAAAGACATCCATGAGGAGGAAGCGGAACAGGAAGTGAAGCATCATGTGGTACAGGTCTCCTCATTGAATCTAAGTTGGGATATGCAATTTTAATTTTTGAAAAATACCCTTTTACATTGACAAGGCAAAATAGCAGTCCTGAATGTGGTCTTTTGGTTCTCGCCATATCATGGAAATAGCAAAAGGTATCCATGACGTTCGTTTGTGTAGCCAATTGTGTAAACCAGTTGAACAAGCTGTACATATTTGATGTGGTGCCCACTTTTTGTCTTGGTCTCCTAATGGGCAGCCAAAGTACAACTTTTACACATATTTTTGATATCTCAAGTGATACTTCGTTGCTTGCCTTTGATTGTAAAACTGACACAAACACAACAAAACAGATCGGGATTGTTCTTGCACTTTCTTGACATAACAAAGGCAGAGTAGCAGTTGACTAAATGTAGCACAAATAAATCTATTGAACAGTATACGTTACTACAATATTGAATAAAATCTGCCATTAACAAACATTGTGAAAACCAAACAGTTTATTTCAAATTTTCTGCTGCAGTGCTATAAGCACTATCTACATGTGGAATTAACTGCTCAATATACCACTTATTTTGCAAAAGGTTGGCAAAAGATTCTCTTTATAATAGGCTAATTATAGCTTAACAACTAAAAATTTAAAATGCAAATATCTCGAAAACCTGATGTGCTAGAAACAAAATAAGAGCATTTTCGGAATCAGCGTTAAAAGCCCTTCAAGAATCACCTAATCGCATCTCCGTTTAAAATTGGCTGTTGACCAGTGTAATATTTAAAGTCTGGCACGGTAGTAACATATTGTACAATATATTTTTCTGTAACCAAAGTGCTAACTGCCGATGTCAAGAAAAACCAAATTTACTAAATAAAAGGTCACAAATGTAAATGCATGAAATAATCATTTATTTTACTTGTAACCTTTGGAAGAAACGCAGTGTTTTCCAGTTGCTAAAGAAAATTTACATATTACGCTAAGAAAAGTTTACATGTCTGAGAGCATTAGCAAGAATTAAAACTTAATAAGTTTTAGAATTTTATTACAGAAGCTATAGATTCTACAAGCAAAAAAGTAAAAAAGCTCCATATGGTGGCAAAACGTCACAATTTCAGGGGTTACAGAAAAAAACATGGCAACATCTGTGTCTGTTTCTTATTATTCTATCCATTATTTTTCCAAGTGAGGTATTAGCCTAGCTCGACTCGATAATATTGTTTATTTTTTGTCATTCACTGTGCACCAGATTGGAAAGATTTGGGGTGAGAAGTACCCTGTGCAATGAGATGAAACAATAGCCATTATACGTCATCGTGCCATTAATTCTAAGGAGTGACTATTTGACTAAAAGTTTTCAGTAATGACAGTGTTACAAAGTCACTGTCATTTTATTACTGATATGACGTTTATTCTTCAGTCATTTAATATGATAACAACACTTCATTAGTTTGAAAAATACGGATTTGTATTTGCAAAATAAATGCAAAGCACTTACATTCTACAACGATGGTTTTCAAATCCAGGATTTGGGTCACGAAGGACATTTTATTAGGTCATGTGCTTGTGTTTCAAAACTGGTTATGGCCGTTTTTCTGTTTTTCATTAATAACTGATAAATGAAGTTGAAAAGCAATTTTTCAACTTTCAAAGATTAAGCTGCTCAAAGAGGGTTATTATGAAAAATGTTGTCTGTCTATTTCTGATTTGGTATGCTCAGACGTTTTATGGTATGTTTTATCATACAACAAACAGCTGGCAGTGTGACTGTTTCCCACTAAGCAATAATTTTTTTACATACTGTACTCAATTGCACACATACAGCATGTAACTTACGTCATAATTCCTTTCTGCTTTTTTGTTTATTTATTAATCATGCTTGTAATCCCAAAATCTGTTACACTTTTGTTAGCATTGGGATTAAAGCAAGTAATCGAGGAAAAGTCAATGAGTTAAGTTGATCTCAATGATGAGTTGATAGTACTAACTGCAAAAACCAACATGCTCCTTATTCTTAAAAATATAAGCTATGCATTAAATTTTTCTCCTACATTAAAAAATTGTGTTGTTTTTGTGTTCTCATTGAAAAACATCTACGTCCACTATTTTTCTAACAACGGTTTTAGAAGTTATACGTTTACTTTTTTCTTTGTGTTCAATTTATCACTTCCAGTAAAGCAATATATTCAGTGGAAAGTGTGGAAAGTGGAAAGTGTTTTTTGAAATTACGATTATTTTGCAATCGGGTCCTTGCAGACAATTTTTGAAAATCATAACACCATGGGTTCTCAAAATCTTACCAAATTGACAGCATTTGTAGGTGTTGTTGTGACTAGTTGGATTTAAAAATTTTTTTTTAAGTTTATTTAGCCGTTTTCAAGATATCACATCTCAAAGATTCACCACTAGGTGGCAATTTTTGTGCTAAGTGCCTGACATTTTTACATTAAATATGATATATTTTCATTACCTCGTGCTAAAATTATAAACAAAACATGGTTTTTACCTATTTTGAAGGTGAGGAATCCATTGAAACCATATTTCTTATAAATTCAATGCAAAACCCTCAAATTTGAGGATTAAATTTTTTGCAGCCATCAAACTTAAAATGTTTGTAAAAAATTTCTGCTTGAATTTTGTTTTGAATTTGAAAATTTTAGCTAAGACATAAATCTTGTCTTTTTGCTTGTTAAATTGTGAGGGTGTATTGCATAGTTAGGAACTCATTGGACTTGAGTAATTGATTGGGAAGATTTAGTATGGTTGGTCCTGCAAATTTTAACCATACTGTTATTTTATATGATAAAATAAGAGAGCAATAATCAGTTATTTTCCTACTAAATGTTACATTATACAGTAAAAATGGATATTTATTGTATTTTTTGACATTCGAAAGTGATTTTGACATTTCCAGTTGATTTTGAAACATAGAATTGCTGTTAATGCAACTGTTACCATGTTAACTGATGTAGTTCCAAAACAGAGATCAACTCAATTTATTTTACAGCTGTAATGCTCTTGCTACAATGCAAGTTGCACTATGACTATCATATGAAAGGCAACCTCTTATGCAATGTATTTGATGTTAAACTGCTTAAATGTGTACCGTTAACTGCTTAGTGATACATTGAAAATTTATTTAAAGAGAACCATATATAATGGTTTCATTGTAATCAGTCATTCAAATTTGTATTTTCAATATCCATAGCAATATAAATTGAGACTTCTGTAGTACAGTGTTATACTGTCAATAGTACAGTGGTTCTAAACCTTTTTCTCCATGATCTACTTCTAATTTAGACTTAATCTCCATACTCACAATGTATTTCTAACCTAAAATGAACTAAACTATTTCCATTATAGTGCAGACAACATGTTTAAAAGAGAATAATGACATTTAACAAATTAAACATTTCAATTGCGAAAAAAACATGAAAAATACCCAAAGTTTTATGCAACAGCTTCAGTGCAATATCAGGTTCAATTTTTAAGATTGCACATAGCAAATCTGACTACAGATTTAGCAATCTGTTCTGAGCTTTTGTTTTTACAGCAACCACACATGAAAAAACTACCTAACAGAGAGTGGCTTAATTTGGATAGCTTTGAGGTGAGAGGGTGTGGGGCAAAATTTTTTAAAAATCGAATATAAGGGAATAATATTTTCATTTTTGTCCAATCCATCTAGAATGCATATAGCCAGGGGCAGATTTGTGTAATCCTAATGCGTGCCTTCCGCCCTCCACTGTCAGATTTACAACTAGTCCAAATAAGTCTTTACTCAATGGCTAATCATAGAACGAGTTATGTTGATTGCATGTGTTTTATCCAGCATTGATATTTAAGTAATTTGGGTTTTATGCCATTGATTTGTTTGAAAAAACATGGCTTTCAGATTGATGGGAACAGTTAATGGATTTGAAAGAATTTCATCTGATTTTTTAAAATTTATGCCGGTCTTAGATTGAATCACACTCTGCATTAGATTGAAATTTTGTGTAAAAAAGCTATTTAAGCTTACGATTTTACGCTAATTCTATGTTTTATTCGTCATTTGAAATCATAGATTTAAGATTTGAAAAAAGTATGACATCATTAATTGAGCAGCTGCAGAAACTTGCTCTTCCGGATTGCAGTTTTCATGTTACAGATGATCGGCAGAGAGAGTCCATTCTTTTTGAAGGCAGATATGCGGCAACTTTACAAAAGGATGTTGTTTATGCAATAGGTTAGTTATAATTGAAAATTAGAAATATATATTTTTTCAAGGTATGTTATAATAACAGTTTACCTTAATTCGTAGAAGACATTAATTATTCAAATGGCTTATAGGTGCAATGGCTTTCATTAGTACAGTATATACATCGTGCCAAATGTAAACATGAATAGAGTACAAATACAGTACTACGATGTGATGTGAATAAAGGAAGTTGAAATTGAAATCGCGTCAATGGTCAAATATTTTCAGCAACATGTCAAACAGAGTTTTACCATTAATTTACAAATAAATTTTGTT
Source organism: Clavelina lepadiformis (assembly GCF_947623445.1). Taxonomy (NCBI): domain Eukaryota; kingdom Metazoa; phylum Chordata; class Ascidiacea; order Aplousobranchia; family Clavelinidae; genus Clavelina; species Clavelina lepadiformis. Next base: position 11,093,307 of record NC_135244.1, read on the forward strand.
GCATCATAGTTAATGATTTGAGCACTGTTTATTGTATGTGTTGAATTTGGGTTGTTTCAGGTCAAGCTTGCATGTAACATCATTTCAGATATTTTCATCTGCTTTGCGCCTTGGGATTTTGCAAGTCTTTAGAAGCGTATTCTTTAAAAAAACTATAGTAACTCTTTTGGTTTGTTTATTTGCATGTAACAGTCACTGCTGCTGTTTACTTTATAGTCAATTTTGAAAATTGAATCATAAAAATATCATTATAAAATATTTGGAATGAACATGAAACCAGTATAAAAAAAACAAAGTTATGTTCGAAGTGGTTTTAAGAGACAGTGCACAATTGCCAATTGATTCAATTGCCCGCCTACCACCAACGGTGAGGGCCATTCATTGCTCACCTGCCAAAAATTATGTTGCCTAAATAAAATACTTTTTTACTGATGGTGTACAAAATGTGTTTGTGGCAAAACTGTTGCACAATCCTGACCTACGATTTATGTTGTCATCCTGTGATAAAGAATGTAGTTTTCACTGCTTTCAACAACGGGGTAGCCGTCACCATGTAGCATTGGTGTCGCGGCCTCCCTGTAAGTTGGCGCCTATGGGTGTAGGGCAAGGCAAAAACAACCTTCTTTAATCTTTTTGTTTCACTCAAATTATGTGGTTTAAGACCTTCTGAACTACAAAATAAATAACACTGGTCAACACGATTTTTTATGCCAAAGGTTTGACAACGATGTTAGGCTAATTTGGGGTCGCTGATTTCAAAAATGGCAATCATTTTTCTCAATTGGATCTAGTTTTTGAGATATTTAGATTTTTCACTTTCGGAAATTCCACTCATGTCACACATAACGCAATGCTAGGTTTAAGGTCTCAGCCAACTGTAATACACTTGGATAATAGTCAGTAATATAGTCAAATGCATATAGTCAATATAGTCAATAACACAATACTAAATTAATCAGTGCATAATAAGTCTGTTTTTATATATACAGTCGAAATCGGTTAATCGCATAGTCAATTTGCCAAGCTTTTTTATGCGATTAACCGATGTATGCGATTAACCGATGTATGCATTTCCTACATTTTCTCCGCTATTCTCTTTTTTAAACACCGGCGCACGCATTCTTGCTCCTCCGGCGATTTTTTGGAATGACACAATGCATTATGACGCAACAAGTGAGCTTCCTTCTTTTCGATTTCGACACGTGGTTTGCGCTTTGCGACGTAACAATCCTTAAATAAAAATTAGTCTTGTTGTTCTATTGTGATGTAACGATCCGTAACAATCCTTAAATGAAACGTAGTTTTGTGGTTCATAATCACTGTAGAGAAGTCCTTTTTTTGATTTTTGTTTATTGGTGAGGATAATCTTCAGCAACTTAACACTTCATCAAAGGAAATATGCGGTTAAGTGATACAAGTCTACAAATCAATCAAGAATTCCTATTCGATTAACCGATTTATACGATTAACCCTTATGCGATTAACCGTTGAATTTTCTTCACAAGTGAATGGGAATGGTTTGGGATTATGCAATGCTATGCGATTAACCGATGTATGCGATTAACCGATTTCGACTGTAGTTGCTGGTGAATCGCTTTTTGTATGACTTTCTTTTATGGCGGAAGCTAGGACAATCACGTTGAAGACTCCAGCAGTAGTCTGCCATCATGTTTTTCTCCCATCTGCCCTGGTATCTTTCTTCCATCACCTTTATGTCCTGATGAAATCTCTCCCCTTGTTCTTCAGAAAAATCTCCCAAATTGTCAGGAAATATATCCAAATGGCTGTGGAGATAGTGCACTTTAATGGTCATATTTGCCCCTAACTTTTGATAGGCCTCGAGCATATTTTCCACCAGCTCTGCATAGTTTTCTGCCTTGCGGTTTCCCAAAAAGTTCTTCACCACAGACACAAAACAACACCAAGCTAGGAATTCCACACTATTCATGCTTGTTCCGAAATTTGGATCTTTGATTAATTTGCGAATTTGAGGCCCATCAAAAATGCCTGCTTTCAGTTTTTCGGTTGTCAGCCTTGGAAAACATCTACAAACAATATTTAAAACAATAACCATCTTTATTTAAAGCCTTCACAAATTGTTTCATCAGCCCCAGCTTGATATGGAGAGATGGCAAAATGATCTTCTTTCTTTTAACCAAAGGTTCTTTGATCACATTTGCTTTGCCTACTTCCAGATCTTCTCTTGTGGAAGTTGTGGGCCATGCCTTTTTTACCCAGTGCTGGGTCTTTGCCCTGCTTTCCCACAAGCACATAAAGCAGGGATACTTAGTGTATTCACTCTGCTGTCCAAGCAAAAAGTTCACCATCTTTAAGTCAACACAAATTGACCACTGGTGCTCGGCATAGCAGATCTTCCGTAAAACTAATTTCACATTTTCATACTCTTCTTTCAGTTTTGTTGAATGAGCAATTGCCAGAGATGCAAAGCAGTTGCCATTATGCAACAGAACGCATTTTAAACTTCTGGTTGAGCTGTCCATAAACAATCGCCAGTCTTCCGGTTTGTAGTCTAAAACTTTCATTTTGAGGAGAAGTCCATTTATATCATTGCAATATACAAGGTCTGCATCTTGACGGAAGAAGGGAAGGAGTTCCTCTTCTCTAGTCCGGTACGTTGTTATCTTTGCATCCGTCTTTAGATAGTTCTTCTCCTTCAGCCTGGAAGATAAAACCTCAGATGCTGCAAAAAATAACAGTCATCGTGATGGTTTTGCTGCTCTCTCCATACCATAGGCGCTCCGAATTTTAAGCTTTTCTTCTTTCCATTTTTCGGTAGTCTCAGGCTCTCTATACAGGTTTTAAAAATCTTATTAGGAGCCCAAGGCTTATCTTGATCGCGAAGCTTCACTCCAAAATATGCAAGGTATACTTGCTTGGCAAAATCAGTGATGTTTTTTCTTTTAATCTCAGCAGTATACTCCCCACAAATGTAGCAAAATGAATCTGGGCTGTTTACACATCGACGTCGTGATGAGCTCATATTTATGTAATTGTACTTAATAGGTATAGCAAGAATATATCCTGCACAAAACAAAATTGTTAAAGTAAGCAAAAACATACCCATGCAACTAACCAGTTTCAAGAAGAGTAACGCTTTATACACCTACAACTCGAAAGAACCAAACTTGATGATAGCAAGGTCAGCGATTGCACTGAAGTGCGTTAAATATTTCAAGAAATCAGGAGAAATTAGCGAATTTTTGTCAGTACATCAACAAATAAGGCAGGTTTAATTAATGAGAATTACAATTTAGTCTATTCTGAGGTTCCAACCTGAACACAAACGTTGACGTGATAGCTAAAACAGTGTCAGTAATACCAGAAATAGTGAAAAATGCTGAAATAAAAAAATAGCCATATCTCGAAAACTAATACCAATTCAGCAAAACCAATGCCAAATTCGGAATCAGCGACCTCAAATTACCCTGAATCCGTTTAAAAATCGCTGGCATCTCAAAAAAAAAAATTCTTTTGTTGGGCGGTGATAATAATCAATACTGAGAACATTTTGGAAGAAATTTTCTTCGGAAAAGTGGTAGGTAATTCTATGTCATTTAATCTAGGTCAAACTTTTATGAAACTTGCATTCTTGTAAATTTTAATATCCTCATCACATTCTTTTTGAAAATCGGATCATGTAACCAAAGTTACATGTTTTTGAAAGTTACTAGTTTTGTGTTCACTCATATGTAACAAAATCATCAATCTTGACAAGCTAGTCTGTAAATCTGTATAAAACATAATTCTGAAGTGCAACGTTTTTACATATGGTTAAGGATACAGTAGTCATGTCGCAGGCGGTTCCCTTTGACTTTAACAATGACCCTTGTGATCATAGGCATTGTTGCCAAAAAATCCAGGCACTGCACATCTGGATTTTATCCAAAATTGAGACTAAATATTTTGGAAGCCGATGTCATCCAAAATTGTTTCGGGCTCTTTGACATAAAAACGTCGCATGATTCCTGATAAGTTTTTCACAACTTTGGAGTTTACCGTCAGGTTAAGTAACAAAGTTAAGTAACTAACAAACAAAAAACAATTTACAGAGAAATCAAGCTCTCTGATCGGTAAACTTATTCTGATTAATGTGACATTTTTATGTCACAATGCCTTGAACAAATTTGTCATGGCACTGGGTATGTTCGTCGGGTTTTAACACAAATTGTTCACTTAAAAGTTATCGTTTCCATGCAAGCTTTTCCTAGTCTTTAAGACCATGTATTTTATCAACAAACATGACTCTTTTGATGAAGCAAACAAACCATCAAACACTTTAAGACATCGAAACCTAGAATCCCATAGATAGAAAAAAGGCTGCCACTGTTTCACTGGAAAAAAATTGTACGTTCGAAACTATTTTTCAGAAGTTTCTTGCAAACCTAACTGAAATGTTATAGCACAGTAACCTAAAGCAAACTTAAATCTACCTTCTAATCTAAATCTAACTCCAATAAAACCTTAAACAGCCGAAATCAACTTTTTGCATAGGTACCTATTCTAAACTAACCGCCTGTATTTAACAAGCTGCGTGACCTACAATAAATAAATAGTGAAATAGTCACTTTGTAAAAAAGGAAAGAATGAAGTAAAGCACCTGTCAAACAAAAATGGACGAATCACTTGCACATTCCTGTTCAGTGAAACTGGTGACCAGTTCCAAATTTGAGCAAGTTGAACAAAAACAGTCCTAGGATGAAGATAATGATGACATACTAGTGCGTGACTTAATCACATTCAATCAATCAATCTATCAATCAATCAATGGGTTGCTGAACTTGGTTAGAGAAAACAAAGACTAACTAGTAACTTGCGAAATATTCAATTTTGGTATCTTATGTTGATATCTTATATCTTATGTTCTTTGTAATTTTGCCTAAATTTGTTTGTTATATGTATCAAAAGACCTCGCTTATGTTGAGTCACATGTTTTCAATGGTTCTAAAGTGAATTCAAAACAAAGAGTATAAAAATTTTTTCGTTTGGACCTTAAGTTGCAGTGTTTGATGCCTATTTATTTAACAGACCTTCTGATTACACAAGTTTGCCTATTCAAGGTGTCTCAATTGCATATACGATCTAAAATAAACCTGTCATTTCAACTAGTTGCAGTAAGTTTTATTATAGCTTCTGAAAAGAGAAGAATGCAGGAGAGTCAATAAACAAACATAAGTGCTACCACAGTTGTCATTTACACAAAACAAACAATTACACAGCAAAATACTTGCATTCCTGGTGACATGACCCCTTTTACTTGATCTCTTTGTTGGTCTTGTTACTGGGGATTCACCGTAATTACACAAGTATAGTAATATTGCAAGGTGACCAATGCTATCAAAAAATGTATTAAAATGATCAGGAATGATAGACAACCAATAGTACAGGAGAAAAATATAGCGATGCAACCCATAAAACCTAACTTGAAAAGAGAAATTAATGGATGCTGTAGTTCTTCCATGCTTTGATTAATTAATTATTTTCTTTTCACTTGCAGTTGATAGGTGATATTGTCCATGGCTACTTGCAACAGATTTGCAACTTGCTACAGAGAACATGTTGAAAAGACATACGCTGATACTTGTTTGGTCAATAGACTCTTGATGTACAGGAGCTGGGCTTATAAATATCGGATGTTTTGAATTATGTAGCTATTCTTAACGCAAAAAACATCACAGCGGGAAAAGGATGTTTTGTTGTGTTGAAAACCCTTTAACCACGACGATTGACCAAACTTATCTTCAGATTTGGTTGTTACACATCTGCACATTTATTTTCTGCAATTTATGGAATGTTTGCCATTAGTCCATTACCAGTGCGCATTGTTTTGTACCATTACTGGAAAAACATGTGACATATTTCCAGCATTATACTTATTCTGTGAGGCCATACTGTTCTGTATCTGATAACTTATTCACCTGCTGGCCACCGCATTATAATTATATGCCACAAACATCTATACGAGTGGTTCTTAAACTGGGGGGCATGTAAGATTCATAAGGGGGGCGCGAGAGATTACAAATGTGCATTATCTTCTACATTCTTCATTAAAGATGTGCATTATCTTCTACAAAGCCTCGAATTAAACATTTGGTTTCCCAAAAACAACTACATCCGTCACATTAATAAAAGTTAATTGAAAATAAACTGTTGTTTTGTTTAATGCTTTTTTATTTTGCAATGAAGTGGGGCGCGGATTTTTTAGGTACCGTCAAGGGGGGGGGGGCGTGTGCCAAAAAGTTTAAGAACCCCTGATCTATACAGTATCTGTATTTAAGTAACTTCATACAGTAGCTGTGAGCTTAGCCTAGTGATTTTATAGTTCCTTTCTTGTAGTTTGTTCATAGTTCTGTGTTATTTCATAAGTAATTTACTCAAGAATCAAAAAATCGCAATCAAAAATCGAAAATAAAGTTAACTGGCCTAAATGATTATATTATTTATCATTATGTACATGATTTTTAAAGGCATGAAACACCTTTTGCAAATGTTATGAGGGTTTGTGATGTCAGATCTGTGCTATATTATGTCAGATCTGTCAGATACTAAATTGTGATCTACTTATTGTCAGATCTGTGCTATATGCGAATATTTCTTCATTCGTTTACATCAAAGTCAAAAACTTTCTGAAGAATATTATTGCATAATTTTCACATTTTTGTTAACCTATAATTAGTAGCTGGAATTTGAAAGTTTGATGCAATGTATCCGAGTTCAGCTGGGAATGTTTTATTGGTTGTTTTTGAAACATATTTTGAAATATTATTGTAATTTGTTCATAAATTGCAAGAAATCATATTCTTTGAATATGTGAAAAGGAAAAGAATGAAAAGAAAATGTTTGTTTTCACAAGACTGTAGATCAGTAACAAAGCACGATCACGAAAATTGACTTTATGGTGAACAAGAAAGAGATATTGCTGTAACATTATATTTGTCATGTTGTTCTAGGTTTAAATGGATTTCAGGAGTTATGTGCCATCGATCCCAAGTTTCGCTTGCTGTATTATGAGGCATTGTTTAGTGAAGTATCTGTGTCTACAGATAGATCAATAAATTCGAAAGGTTTCAACAGAAAGCTTGATAAAACTATAAATAGTTTTCTTGTTCATCTTTCTCCCTACTTCCAATTAAAACCGGCTCAGAAATGTCTGGAATGGCTCATATACAGGTAAAGATTTGCTGAATAAGTAGCAGATTGTTTGTGATCAATGTTAAATGATCCTGCTGCTATAAAATTTGATTACTTTTAACATTTCAGTTGTTTTGTGACAGGTTTCGAATCCACACATTTAATGTTGATGCTGTAATGAGATGCATATTACCTTACTGGAATACAAATCTTTTTAGTCGATTTGTCCAGCTGCTAGACATAAAAGAGTCAAAAAGCCAATGGAGTTGGCTTCACAATGTTTCGGTAAGTCGGTGAAGTAATCGGATAATATTAAATTTGACATTACAATTGTGCAATAATAAAATATTATAGTTTTTTCTGAACGTTGAAATACACATACCGACATTTACGCTTGGCTCTTTATCAGGACGCTGACAGGTCAAACCTCAAAGCTGTGCTACATACAAAGTGTCGAAGATCATCATTTTTCCTTCAGTTTGTTTGTGATATGGTTCAAACATTTGTACGGGTAAGTTTTCTTTCTATTCGAGGACAATGTTAAGGTGTCTACGTACACTTAATGGTTTTGTCTCAGCTTGTTTTCTTCTTTCATAAGCAAAATGTTAATGAAATTATCAATACAGTAGACCTCGCATATGACAGACTAGCGATATTCGTCTATTGTATACGATATATGTTTCTATGAAATTCACCCTAGGCATGTTGTGCAGTCTCCGAAGACCACTAGTACACAGTTTCATCTCGCACTCCGGAGTTAATTAGAAGTCATAAACTTGTTCTTGTATGAAACAGAATGCTGTATTTTATTTTCTATCCCTGTCAGCATAATGTTACAAAATCAGAGAAGTTTACATTGATATATGGAACACATTGAGTTTTCTACATATTAAGTTACGAAATTGAGTACTGTTGTAAAGCCTATATGATACTGGAGTCAAATCGGTTATTATAGTTACATTATTTTTAATTGGTGAAATGGTATAACTTCTATAAAGCTTCTTCCTGGTATAAAAAATCGACCATAGGTGGCAAGTATTTTTTAAATCTGTTTAGCCGAATAAACAGGTCACGAAATGCTTTTGCTACACTGTAATTCTGTTATTATGCAATTAACGTAACATACTGTAGTTTAAATATCTTTAGTAAGGAAAGAGAAACGAAATTGTTTAACTGCATATCCTTTTTGTGTGAGGTTTTTTTACCGTTTAAGCGGTCTGCTCTAGAAAAAAGTTTACCGTGAACAGAAGACTGTGTACTCTACGAAAATACACTCTAACAAAGCCATACAAAATTCAACACCAGATAAACTGATTTGAAAAAAATGTACAGATGTTTCTGGGACTATTTTAACAAAGTAGTTTGATACTTTGTCGCTACCGGTACTTTTTGTGTAAAAGATGCTGCTGCAAATGCAATGTATGCCGCTATTATGCCCCAGGTAAAGGTTACTCCAGCTCAAAACATATGTGATGTTAATCGCTTGCAATTTTACTTCATTTCTAGATTAAAAAAGATCAACAGATGCTAAAGTTAATATTAAGGATTAATTAACATGTGTTTTAAAAAATATAATTGTTAAAATTTTGAAATTATCACTTGAAGTACCGAGTACCGGGACAGATTGAAATTTCTTGAAAAAAGTAATTCAGTACAGAGATTCGTTACTTTTTTCAAAAGTACAACTGCAAAAGTGGAATTTTAGCTGTCAAGGTTTGAGAAAACCTAAAAATTGCACATTATATGGCGCAGCGCGCAAGAAAAAAACACATCACATTAAATTTTGGTTTTGTAAATGGTTACAAACATTGGCTTATGTCGATGTTGAAACAGGCCATTACGTTGGTATCGGTACTAACCGGCATTGGTATATCTCTACTCAGCATTATTAGACAAGACGATGAGTTAAAATATTGAATGTTTTGAAAGCCCCTTAAAGAGATCCCAGGCAAAGAAACACAAGTCAAAAAAAGAATGTGTTGGTCAGACAGCAACTGTTGAATACTGGGTCTAGTCTTAAAAGAACAAGTAAAATATGAGGTGAAAGTTTAACATTGTTTACTGCAATCAAGGTCAGATATCAATAGTGTGGTGCTAAATCACTATATATTGCAACAAATAGGAGAATTCAGAAATATAAGGATAAAATGGCAACTTTCTACAACAGGGTTAGCTTAGAGATTTCGCTTAGTAGATTTTATGTTTTTTTAACTCAAGTTTGTGAGTGTGAAAACCCTGTGTGAATCCAGCTTAATTCATTAATTTGGATAAATTTACTCTATTTATTGTGTTTTAATAAAAATGGCAAAATTAACTGTTTTCAGTGAAGAAAATGGAGTTAATTATTAGAACTTCCTGAAAGAACTTGTCATAGTATCTTACATCAGATTTTTGTAAAACAACGTTAATTGTTATTAGTTCAGTTTTATTGTAGCGTAACAAATTATTCTATTCCACACAACTCTATTATTGAAGTTTGTAGGCAATGTTATTGATAATAACCTCAAGAAATTTTTAATAATTTTAGCAAGAAGTACTTACCATTATATGATGGAAAACCGGCCTGCACAACTGTACAATGTGTTTGTTACATTTTTTCATGACGTCAAGATAATAGAAACTAAAGCAATATCTATACAATGCTTCCTTGATTATCCGGTCTAGTTAGAACAACGTTTTCAGAAACATGACCGGATAAACATAAAAAACAGATATATAATTGAATTGTTACATTTAAGTCAAAACGAAATGACAACACAACACATTTATGGTAGGCTATACAGTACAGCAGAGGTCGGGAACCTATGGCTCGCGAGCCATATATGGCTCTTTTGATGATGGCATCTGGCTCTCCGATATAATCTAAGCTGGCACTTCTTAATTAGCATCTTAATTATCAATATTGCTGCAACTTTTTTTGTAACTTTCCATAACGTAACAATCCTTTCGTAACAATTATGCAAAACAATAGATGGATTCGTAACAATTGCGCTAATGCTAATGTAACTTGAAACCTTGAACTTCTTTAGCAAAGTATTTCAGTAAATCGAGTTGTTTTTTGAGAGATTATTTTATTGAACAGAGTTTTGCTATTGCAGTAGATGAGTAGACTATTATAATAGTAGGAATCATTATCCTTGTGGTAGCTGAGACAAGTCGTTGTGAGGTAAAGAATAAGAAGATCCCACCCTTTTTTGTATAGGCAAAGCTAATTTTTAGAGCACTACTGAGATGTCTAAAAGAAAGAAAGATAAAGAGTATCGTACATTTCAGCAAGAATGGACAGAGGAATTTGCCTTTGTCGGGAGAACAGATTCTGCAGTGTGTCTAATATGCAATGATAAAATTTCGTCGATGAAACGGTCGAATATAAAACGGCATTTCGACTCGCGTCATGCAATGTTTGCATCAAAATATCCAGCGGGGGATAGCAGGAAGAAGGCGTGCCTAGAACTGCTAAGCGGAGTGCAAGCACGTCAGCAGCAACTACGTGCATGGGTCCAGCAAGGTGACTGCAATTCGGCTAGCTTTGCTGGTTCTTTAGCAATAGTGAGGAACGGAAAGCCATTCACAGATGGCGAGTATGGTAAAAAATTTATGCTTGATGTGGCTAATGAACTATTTGAAGACTTGATGGCATGATGGCAAATCAAGTGGAGGAAACACAATTGAAGGACATAAATGTAGCGGCATACTATTCCCTCGCTTTGGATGAGTCGACAGACGTAAGCCATTTATCCCAGTTCAGTGTAATTGCAAGGTACGTTACGGGTGACATAGTGCGCGAGGAAAGTCTTACTGTCTTACCAATGAAAGGAAAAACAAGAGGGGAGGATTTACTCAGATCTTTCCTTGAGTTCGCTAAAGAAAAAAATCTGCCATTGGATAAACTTATTTCAGTGTGTACTGATGGTGCTCCCTGTATGGTGGGGAAACACAAAGGATTTGTAGCGCTTCTTCGCGAACATGAAAATAGACCCATCCTAAGTTATCATTGCATTCTGCACCAGGAAGCACTTTGTGCTCAAACGTGTGGCAAACAATTTGGTGAAGTGATGGGTGTGGTCATTTCGGTGGTCAACTTCATCGTTGCCCGAGCTTTAAAGCATCGCTGGATGAAGTTGGGAATAATTATCCCGGTCTGCTTTTGCACAGCAATGTGCGTTGGTTGTCAAGAGGGAAGGTGCTCAACCGTTTTGCAGCTTGCCTGAGAGAAATACGGACTTTTCTTGAAATGAATAACGTTAAGCATCCTGAGCTAACTAACAATGACTGGCTCCGGAAGTTTTACTATCTCGTGGACATGACTGGACATTTAAACCAGTTAAATATGAAAATGCAAGGCACTGGAAATACAATATTATCTCTTCAACAAGCAGTGTTTGCATTTGAAAAAAAGCTTGAGTTATTTATTTCGGATATTGAAACAGGTCGTCTGTTACATTTTGAAACATTGAAAGCATTTAAAGATGCATTCATAGTAAGCAACCCTACTCAACAATTTAATATCCAGCAGCTGGTTGGCTTCACAACTAATCTTCTGCAGTCATTCAAAGAACGCTTTGAAGAATTTCGGGAGCGCACTTCTCTTTTTAAGTTCATCACTCATCCGCATGAGTGTGCTGTGGACGAAGTCAACTTGAGTTACATCCCTGGTGTTTCCGTCAGAGATTTGAGTCAGAAATGAAAAAACTTCAACCCGTAGACCAGTTGATTGTCAAAGTCTAGAATGAGCTGCCTGTCACGTATCACACACTGCAGAGAGTGTGTACTGCTGTCATGACCATGTTTGGCTCCACGTACGCATGTGAGCAGTCGTTCTCGCACTTAAAACACATCAAGACCAACCTACGATCTCGTTTAACTGATGGAAGTCTTAAGGCTTGTATGAAGCTTAACCTCACCAAGTATCAACCAGACTACAAAGCCATCAATAATACCATGCAACACCAGAAGACGCATTAACTGTAAAAAGCGTTGTTACTGAAGAATAAAGAGTAAATTCACACTTTTACTGTTGTCTACAATTGTTGGTTTTGCTTTAAAATGTACATGTTAATTGCCTTAAGTTTAGAAAAATATCATATGGCTCTCACGGAAATACAATTAAAAATATGTAGCTTTTATGGCTCACTTTAGCCAAAAGGTTCCCGACCCCTGCAGTACAGTATAAAAAATACAGTATAAAAATGATGAAACAAGAACTCCATCTCAAAACTTTAACAATTATGCCTACCTGTCGTGTACAGTGTAGTTACAAATCGGCAGCTGATTCACCGCTGGAAAGTAGCCCCTGATTGTTTTAATAATGATGTAATAAAGTATATTATTGCATTGTACGGCATTGTGATGATTGGATTTACGGTGAAGTAAGTTTCTCGGAAACGATTCGTCCAACGGCTAGTTAAAAAGCCTTCTTATTTTAAAATGCTGTAGCAAAATAGAGCGATAATCGAATTGCCGGTTAATGGAGGAAGCACTGTATTGCAATTATTGTGGCAAAGAGATCAAGAAAGTAAACTGTTTTTTGTTACATATAAATCCTAGTAAATAGTAAACCATAGAGCGATCTTGTGTTCTGATTTTGCCAGGCGCAGTCACTTTAAGAAACGCTTTTTGGTACTTTTTTATACTTCATAATTTTGTCTAAGTTCCAGGTTTTTTTTGCACAGTTGCACGTCCTGCACAAACAAGTTCATTGGCAGTGGTTGCATTGCATTCCTGATATTTCTAGCTGTGGCAAATAATTTGTCATGTTTACTGTTATTTTTTAATGTGTTGGAAATTGTATAAAATGTAGCTTAAAATTCCTTTGTCTGTCCTTCTAGCTCCATTCCAGTGAGGAAGCATGGCTATGTAGACAGATATTGAACTTCTTCACAAGCATGATTTTAGCGATTGTGAACAACCATGATGACATCTCTGAAATTCATCTTCTTCATCTCATGCCAGTCATTTTAAAAGTAAAAAAAAAATTTATATCATAGAGTAATATCAGATATTATTGTATTTTTACAGCAAACACTACTGTATAGTATACAAATTGCATCCAACAGGTCCAATCCAATCCAATAGAGTGGCGAGCTGATCAGGGGTATAGGGCAGTGTTTCTCAACCTTCCTTCTCCCAGAACCCACTTTCGTTATAAAAAAATCAGATGCCCACAGAGTTCAGTACATTGCTACATTGACTGCAGTGCTTGATGTGTATATTAAATATGCATTAGAGCTCTGTGATTGATGCTGGCAATGGCTACAGATTTGTTTGATACGACTGTAGGGTTGTGCAAAATAGAATAATTTTCTTTTGAATCCTATTTGTGAATAGTTGTACATCAGTAACAATTACACTTGTTTTCACAAATACAGTATGTGGTATGAAAGACTATGTGAGGTTCTTTTGTGAAATTTTTGCTGTTAGTTGTCCATTTTCAGTTAGTTTGAGTTATCCATTAGTTGGCTGAAAATAGTTTATTTGAGCATATTTCATGAAATATATAAAAATATAAATCAGAGTAAAACATTGTTCAAGTGAAACAATTCAAGTAAAACATTGAAGGATGAATTCACACAGACATTTTTACCAAAAGAATTTTCTGTTTGTTCAACTTAAACATTTTGCTCCCTCAATTGCTTAAGTTAAACAAACAGAAAAAGCGCCCAAGGGGAATCTCTGTGGAGATCCTTAGTACAAAGTCGTCATTTAAATGTTCGTTTTTCTTTTTAGTTCTTGATATTCTTCTATGCAGATAATTGTTTTTGCTCCCGTGTATAGCTTAACTGCAGTTATACTTGCTTGACTTTGCTTACAACAAATGACGTCAACATTTGACCTCGTATCTTTCAAAACTAAACGCAATCTTTAAAAAATTTTGCTATCTTTAACACTTAATCTTTATTTGCAATGTCTGGTCAACACCATACGTTTTTCTTGCGCCTTTGTCCACAATTTTATTAAGCGACTTCTAGAAAGTTATCTTCTAATATCGTAACTGCCTGCATTTGAATTTCACTTGATGTCATATATCAGGGGTCGGCAACCTTTTGCTAGTCACGGGCCAAATGTCGAGTGTACAACTCTTTGGCGGGCCCGAATTTTCATTAATACAGTAGGCCTACTATAATTCACACTCACTTCAGTATATTACGCTACATTGTTGCAATCTCAATCATACCAATCACAAAAAGAGCAAAATATATGTATTCACACTTCAACAACACAGCATTATAAAAACGTTTAGGTTAAAACTCGTTTGCATCTCTCTTTGTATCTATAACAACTAGTCTACTTTACAGACAATCTCGTACTTAGTACGAGATACTAGTCTACCGCCTTCGCACCAGTTTTATGGCGTAACAATAGACTAGTAGGCCTACGACGTACTTATGGCGTAAAAATACCACAATTTTTTCAAACAGTGTTAACACTGCAGTTTGAAACTCAGTAAGAAACGGCGGGCCGTAATCTTGTGATAACTAATTAATATGTCTCGGGCCAGACGATTTCGCATGGCGGGCCGGATCCGACCCGCGGGCCGTAGGTTGCCGACCCTTGTCATATATAGAAGACTTTATAGTGTTCGTAAGTAGTTTGTTTGTCTTCTTAGTTGAAACTTCTTACAAGGTCGTGATATTATTTCGAGTAGTTTCGTAACTGAAAGCCGACCTACACAGATGTTTACATTTTGTTAGGAGAAGAATACATCAATTCCAGCATAAATTACAATCAAAACAAGTGGATATATACAATACAACACCTTTTGTTTGACCGAACAAATACAGGTAGTGGCTTATCAGTCATCACTAAACTGACCAAGAGCAAATTTGTTTCTTGAAAGATATAAACTTTTCTATGGAGCAGTTTTAGATTTAAAAGAAAACGATATAGCTTTACAATTCAAGAGGAAGACTGCCCCCAGACAAATTATGCTTTAGAATGTTTATCATGTAATCATGGATTTGAACAAATTTGTTCATTGCTAATGGCTCTTTGGAGCAAATTTGGTAAAAGTTAGCTGTTTTAATGGCAATGCTTTACTTTCTCTCTCTTTTCGAAACCAACTTCGTCCTTTAGGTACTTCTGGAACTGTTTGCGATCTTTTGCCACGTCTGTCAGTTCAGCTAAAGGGATACCTAGTCGTGACCAAGTTTTTATCAGTTGTTGTGGCAAGCATCCGAAGCATGACTTGGTTTGCAAGTCTTTCCTGAGGTCCTAGGGTGGATCTAAAATATTTTTACTCACTGTTTAGTTCTAAATTTTGAAAATGGGGATTGCTCCAAAAAGGGAATTCTGCCAAGTTGGCAAAAATATATGAAATGATGAGTATTGCTGATAATTTTCTAATTACCTTCATCATCAAGGCTACACTTTTTGCGTTTTTGTTTGTTACCACATTACAAATATTATTGCGACCAACAACATTACAATTTTTATTTAAGCTTGGCTATGATACAAGGTAGAACTGACTAATTTTATTAAGTTATCTTTTTTCATGAAAATTTAAGAGGAAACATTTTTCCTGACAGAGAAAAAAAGGAAAACGCAGGCAAATTTGGTAAAGAAACACCAATGTTGTGTGAAGTTTGCTATACTTATAATTGGAAATTACTGCAATCTGGTCTAATTAGTTGTAGCAATGAAAAAATTTTTACCATAAGAGAATATTAAACTTTCTTAATTATTTCATCCATCAAATTTATTGCCGCAAATAAGCATCATCTTAACACTGTATTGTCTCGATTTTAGCTGCCCTTGTTTTAACACCATACAAAAAAGCTAAAAGAAACAGTTTTCCCTTGCCCTTTATTATATATCACTTCAATTAATTACTAGCTATAGGAAAACTATTTTCTCCGTATTTCTGCAAAATCAGATATACAGCCTGTTGCCAGGTGTGGATAGATGTTTTGTGACTTTGATGGTAGAATTTTAGAAACATTTGGCGTTGGAACTGAACGCACAAATAAAAGTTGAGTCCATTTAAGGAAGTCGCAGCTTGAAACGTATTTTTGTAAATTTTTGATTATAATTCAGTTACTAAGTAAGTTTAAAATTCATTATCACAGAAGATAGTAAACCAGTTGATCAATTTTGATAACAAAGTTTTCACCAACCTTAAGTTGCATGGATATTGCACCTACATGTATTATATCAGTGCACGTATTATATCAAGTCACAAATTTCTGTGTGAGTTTTTGGAGATGAGTAATAAAATCTTCCTTTCTTAGTCAGATTTATTTATTATAGAAACCTTTTTTAAGTGGATTGTTTAACTTCTTAGGGCCTCAAATCAAGTGTGGTTGATTATCAAGCTTCTTCATTCATGATAGTTGCGAGTCTTTCGATGAAGATGATGTTTGAAACAAAAGTACTTAAAGCTATTATTGATTCTAGCATTAAACATTGCAATGAAGTCCTACAATCTGAGCTGTTAAAAATGTTGTGCTTGCTATGTCAAACTCAAGAAAATTTGAACACTATAAGCAACAAGTAAGTTTATTAAAGGTTTTATATATGTTACATATTTTACCTAAGTAATATTGTTTGCGCATACTAAGTTATATGCACATCGGATGGCAATTTCTGGCTACATACCTTGTTATTCTAAGGACTGTTGATGTTTAAAAACAGCGTGGTCCAACTTCTTTTCATCGCGGGCCAAAATCAGAAATTTTTTTTATCTTGCGGGCCAATGTTTTTAAATTAGAACTGAAGAAATGTGAAATTAGAACTGAAGAACAATGTGACATTGATATTAGAACTGAAATTAGAACTGAAAAAAGTTCTCTTTTTTTATTAAAACTGAAATTAGAATAGTTCAAAATTTAGCTATTAAATGCTGATCAATGTGACATCTGCGGTCGAGGTTCTTCCTCGACAATAGCGTTGGTATCCACGGGAATCGTAGTTGTGGCCATGCGAAGGCAAGCCTGAAGAGCCTCGTTTCCAAGTTGATTTCGATTTTTTGTTTTAATATTGTTCATTGCTGAAAACGTACATTCACAAATGTATGTACTTCCAAACATAGAGTACAGCTTCATAGCAGCATCTTTTAAAAGGGGAAACCTCTCCTTTGAGACAAACTTCCAAAAGCTTTCAGGATGTTCCATTTTCTTTGAAAGCAAAAACGGATCGTTCTGAAGTTCACATATTTCGAGTTGAAGCTGTGGTGGCTGTGTACTAACTCTCACGTTGATGGGATTGTTGAATAGCGAAAGAGGAATCTTGAGCTTGCGAAAGTCCGCAAACCTGCTGCTAAATTCATCGATCAGCAAATCTATAGTATTTTCGAATTGAGTAAAATTGGCACTTGGGTTTTCTTCTTTGATGACAGAGCAACAGGAAAAATGAGTCAGATCGTTTCTTTCCAAACAGTCCTTGAACAAGCCCAATTTCGAGCGGAAACCTTCTACATGTCCCACTAAATTCGAAATGCTCTGCCCTTTCCCCTGCAAACTCAAATTTAGCAAATTCAAGTGATTTGTTATATCAGTAAGAAAAGGCAAGCCGCTAAGAAATTCATTGCTTTGAAGCTGCGCTTGAAACGCATCTGTGTTTTCCATGCGCTGTTTCTCAAAAAAAAGAAAGAATTTCTTTGCGCAGGCCAAAGAAATGTTTTAACACTTTGCCAGCGCTCAACCATCTGATACTCGTGTATGGAGGAAGGTCGCTGAATTCAGCATTGACTTTGTCTAAGAATGACATGAATCTTCGATGCCGTTGAGCTTTATTACCACCCCTTATTAGATTAACCATCTTCACAACGCTTTGCATGACGTCCATCATTTTCAAAACTTT
This sequence comes from Clavelina lepadiformis, assembly GCF_947623445.1. NCBI lineage: Eukaryota > Metazoa > Chordata > Ascidiacea > Aplousobranchia > Clavelinidae > Clavelina > Clavelina lepadiformis. The sequence continues at coordinate 11,111,253 of NC_135244.1, forward strand.
TCCGCAAAGTGCCTCTTGGTAAATTATCACCATGTAACAAAATATTTTGAAATTTTTAGTTGCATAAAAATGTTTGTATTGTGTTTTGCTACTCGGAACTAATCACAAAAATACGAATATTTTCCCTGAAGTGTCCTAAATTTTCAAGAAATATCGCTTTTTCTGATTTTACTCAAAATTTTTCAGTAATAATAAGCATAATTTTGTATAAGACTCACAAACACGCTAAACATAGAAGTATTGTCCATAATACAGCCTACTAATGCATTATGTAAGGATCCATATTGCAAACATTCCTAAAAACTTCAGAAGTGGTTTTGTTTGCGTGATTTGCGTCTATGAACTGAGAAATCTTCTCGTATTATGGACCACAAATAATCCCCCATCATGTTGCAACTCCACCTTCCTTGGTATCTTCTTTCCATATCAGAAATGTCCTGGTGAAACCTTTCACCATGTTCTTCGCTTACATCACCCATATTTGGACTAAAAAAATCAAGGTGAGAGTTCAGGTAATGCATTTTCAAGGATATACAACATCCCAATTTTTCGTATTCCTCCATCAGATTGTTCACCAAAACTTTATAGTCATCGCTTCGTTTACTGCCGAGAAAAAAATTAACTACTTCTCGAAATGCCTTCCATGCTTCTGCTTCTCTCATAGTCATTTTATTTTCAAGTTCTTTACACTGGAGCATAAGTCGAACCTGCGGCCCAGTAAAAATTCCAGCCTTCTTCTTAGCTTCTGACAAAAAAGGAAACAGGGCAGAAATACGCTGAAAACCATCTCCATCTTTATTCATGGCCTTGACAAATTGCTTGACAAGGCCAAGCTTGATGTGCAAAGGAGGCATTAAAATTTTTTCCGAATCCACCAAAGGATCGTGCTTCACATTTTGTGTGCCAGGAACGAAAAACGTTCTCTCTGGCCAATCTTTTCTAGAGTAGTGTTCAGTGTCAGCTCGGGAGTTCCATAAACAAAGAAAACAAGAATGTTTTGTATAACCTCCTTGCAATCCTTTCAAGAACCCAATCATTTTGAAATCTCCACAAAGCTGCCAGTTGTATCTGACATAGTTAATACTTTCAAGAAGAAACTTTACATTTTTGTAATCTTCTCTCATTTGGACAGAATGGCCAACGGGTATAGATGGATACTGGTTTCCATTATTAAGGAGGACACATTTCAAACTTTGGGAAGAACTGTCTATAAATAGGCGCCACTCCTTTGGGTCATGAGCAATTCCTATTTCTTCAAAAAGGTTATCAACATTACTACAGAAGCAAAGAGAGCCTGCCACAGAAAAATACCTTGAAAATCTTTCATGCCTTTTTCTCGACAAAGAACATCGACATGACGAATCTAATAAGTTCCATTGTTTCAACCTTGAAGTCAGAAGTTCGGCATTTGACTTAGTGAGCCCCATATATCTAACTAAATCATTTAATTCTTGTTGGCTTGGAAAGTGTGGTTCTGAAATCATGTCAGTATGGGATATGTTGAATTCATCATCGGAGTCTTTTTCAATATCTTCAGACCCTGCTAAATCTTCTGGAGCTTTCTTGCTCGGTGGTTTGGGCAGTGGCAACTCACTGCTATGCGGAACAGGTGCAATAGAAGACGGTATAGAAGGATATACAATGCCACGTCAGTTTTTAGTTCTTCTAAACCTTGAAATGTCAACCATACAGAAATAGCAGTCATCTGTATGATTTTGGGGTTCTCTCCAGATTCTCAGAATAGCAAATGGCATCGAATGCCGGTCTCCTCTAAGCCAGCCATCCAAATTTGATCGGCATGTTCCGCAGATCACATGAGGTGCCCAGTGTTTATCTTGGTGACCAATTTTCATGCCAAAATAAAGTTCATAAGCGTAAGAAAACTTTGCTTTTACATTTATTTTGTATTTCACTTGCTTTAAACTAATGTATAGACCACAGACATAGCAAAAACAATCAGCAGACAGCTTACATTTACGTGATGATGACATACCTCAATTTATCGAGAATCACGCTACCTGTAATTAACCTGATAAGATACCAGTAACAATAAAATAGCCAACGTGGCAACTTTGGAGTACTGGCTCACTGAGACTATGCCAAGAATGATCATTGTTACGATACAGGCTACAATTATGAAGTTAAAATGTTGGGCCATTGTGACGTCACACTGCACCAATGTTATAACGAATTTACAATCACAGTTAGAAAATACAGGGTGCTGAAAGTTTAAAAAGCTTAAAGTAATATTTTTATACAACACTTGAGACAAAAAATTGCCAGAAATATGTTTTACTCAGCAATATGTTTCAGAAAATATTAAAAAATTGTCACAACTAAATTTTTGTTACATGGTGTTATGCAATGCAGCGTTATGCAATCAACTCCATTTTGTTTCAGCAATCCGACAAGACCAGTTTTGTTTCCCACCACGTGGCCTTTGCCCCATCCGTTGCAATACAAGAGCATTTTTTAAAACCTCCATACTCGGAAACAACAGAGTCAAGAGCTGCATATATGTCAGAACCTTTAGTCCCACCACTTAATGGATGAATTTCAAGCAATTCTTCGTGAACAAGAAAATCCTCGTCTACTATTCGAGCAAATATCAGCAATTGGCTAATATCACTCACATCCGTACTCTCATCTAAAGCAATTGAAAAATATCTGCATTTGCCCCTTAAGATTTCCAACTTACAAGAAACGTGTCGACTTAAATTGGTCACTTTCCTTGCCATTGTCTGATGCGACAAAGACACAGTTTTAAATTTTTCAGCAACTTTTTTGTTGCCAAACACCTCTGCCATTTTGATCGCACATTTCTTAACCAATTCACCTTCTTGAAATGACTTCCTTTCTTTTGTGAGGAGGAGTGCAACTTCATATGAAGTTGCAAGGCTTGTTTTTTGGCTGCTCACAAAAGTATACATCGCTGCCACTTGATTCTCCTGTTTGTTCTTGAGATTTTGCAGTACGTTCTTTCTTTCATTACCTCCATATTTTTTAAATTTATGTTTGTGAAAAGCCTCATAATGACGCTTGATGTTGTACTCTTTAGCAGCTGAAACTGTTTTTTTGCATTCCAGACAGAGTGGTTTCCCTGAATTTTCTACGAATAAGTAATCTTCTTCCCATTTATTTTGAAATGACCTTTCTTCCACCTTTCTTTTTTTACAAATACTCATTCTGTAGCTTTGTTGAAGTGTTTAAACTGGTAAGTTTTAGGCTAGGACAACAAGGCGTGTAACTAAAACCTAAGAGAACTTTTTGGACAAAGTGGCATTGTTACGCATTACAAAGGATCATTCACAAAGTTTTTTGTCAATTACAATAACAAACAAACAAAAATTGAAGTTATGTTGCCAGATTGAATCAAAGCTGACTGTCAGTTCACGGGCCAAAAAATCGGTGCTCGCGGGCCTGCAGTTGACCACGCTGTTTTAAAATGATGATGCCAAATTTTAGTGTATTTTCATGCTCAATGAAAGTGTACAAGAAGACTTTCTGGTTTTGTTTTATGTACTGTCTACCTCAGAATACAACATAATCAATAAATTATGACCGCATCTATCATAAATTTAAACAAATTGATTCGCTTCAAACAGTCATACGCATTTCCTTTGTTTAAACTAAAAGTTTAGGAAAGATCTTTTGAGATCTTTTGAGATCTTTTAGATACTTCCAAGAGCTTGTTCCCAAAGCCCTAAAACATGAAGTTACAAAACATATGTTATAAATCCTGGCGTTGAATGATAAAGTTTGGTAATATGCCTATATTTATAAGTGAAACCATTGTATAAGTGAAAGCGGAGATAGTTATGCATGCTGCTGGAAAGTTGTGATTTTCTGGTGTCGCAAGCAGGAAGACCGGAAACTACACAGCCAAGACTTTATGGCCAGCATGGAGTCTAAGTTTTGGCAGATATTGTCTGAGGCCCAGAGCCTTGCCTGTTGAGGGGTGAGAGCAAAGTCATCTTGGAGGAAGTTGCCAGAGCTGTTTCCACCTTTCACACGTCAGGCGCTTTTGCCACAAGTCCAGTCGACATGCTGTCCCTTCTCTCCCCCATCCTGTTTTTCAAAAACTGAGTGGCAATAGTGTTGGAAAAGGGGAACACAAATTAGAGGAATTACTGTCCAGCTGGTAAGGTTTTTTAAGATGCTTCATGCTTTGCGGCTTGAGTGTGAAAAGCTGTAGGTCAAAGTTAAGGCCTCATGTGGCAACGGTGTTGACTTACTTAATCTATTGACCTATTTCTGTAAATGCCTTTTGCATCTCAGTACTAATCTCATCTAGTCCAGTAGTTTTGTTTAGTTTTGGAATTCCAGATGGCATGTTCATCACTATTGTGGTTGTTTGGCTCCAATAGTGGATCCATGAATATAAATGGTTTTGTTCGGTCTGGGTCATCTTAACATTTAAGATATGTATTCTTGTCATCATGTTTTCTTAAGAATTTCTTCTTCGTCCAATAATATATCACCTATTTTATATTTTAGATAGCCTGCTTTGGATGTTGTTATGTATTTTATATTTCTCTATGATTCTAGTTTTATCATTTACATTTTGAAAAATTACCTGGTGGGAACTTTTAGCCAGTTTCCTAAAATGTTCCATTGTTTGTTTTCAATTGTACTAAGATAACTTTTCTCAACTTCTGAAGGTAAATAAGCCATCTCATCTGGTTGTTTTTTTTGATACTAAATACAAAACCCAGGTCTTCAAATTTTAAAATCCGGGTTTTGCGTTGCTCTGGTCTCACTGGTTTCAGATTCAAGAAAACATGTTTGGAAACAATAGTTTATTGTCATCATGCCCGGTTATGCGCCCATCGAAAAATGTCCAATATAACCTTTAAATAGACCACGATAATTTGAAAAAAGACATATCTTTTAGCAGTATTTAGCTGAATTACACAACCTATACCTTGCTATTTGTAGCATTACCCACGATATGGTAGATACCATGTGTCATATACTGTACTCTAGGGTTCATCATATTTAGGTCATGTTTGAAAAAGGAGAGAGAGAGACATTTAAAACAAACTAAAAAGTATCATAACATAACTCCAACATAATTAATTGGTGTGGGGAAGCAAAAAGACCTCATGGTCATCTTGGTCATCTGCCCTAGATTCTATTGCAAAAAAAAACAATCAAAACGGATAGAAAAATGAAACTCATTTAATTAAAACAACACTGCAAAACAAAGACACACACACAACCAACAGTAGAACCAAAAAAATCAACAATATGTTGCAAAAGAAATCAACAGCCATACATACATCACCCTATTCACAATTTTTCAAACAGCACTTGAACAAATGAAAAAATCAAGTTAAATAGACTAATCCCATTCTGTATCAACCAAAGCTAAATTCGTAAAAAAAGTTTTTGATAACTTTTACTGTCCGACCCCACTCATGAGCTCCTAAGTTTTCACTTGAAAAATCGCTAAATTTGAGAATTCCCCCAGGCTGAAAAATGTTGAAAACCTTTATTTTTTAAAATATTTTTTGTAATATTCTTGTAAATATGAAATCAGTAAACATCTTAAAGCATTTTTCTTCTGTATTTAGTTATAAAAGCAGGATTGTACTTCAAAAAGAATTGCACATTTTATAGCCGGTATACCATATTTTGGATTTTATTCATCATAATTGTATTGTATCATAATACTGAAAAACTGTTTATACAGCACACGCTGAACGCAAGAACACATGGTATAAGAAAATGGTTTCAAAGCTTTCACCACAAACTCATCACGACAACACAATACAATGTATTTTATAAGAATGTGCTGCATTGACGAATATTCGTGATCGTGCAAATCCGAATATCATAAAGCTCAACACGAGTGAATCCCGAATATATTCGTATCAGCACCAAATGACAAAATGTCATCAAAAGTTGCTAAATCTTGTTTGTAACATGACAAAATTGTTAAAAACGAATGATCAAGCGCCAATTTAAAAAGCAAAATCCTTGACTCTAGTTTAGCTTAGCCAGAAAAATACATCATTTTTTAGCAAAGTCAAGAAATTTGTAAGTATTATTGTATTTGAGATTGCCATTGTTAGTATTTGTGTTCACTCGAATTTTTCACAAAGGCAATATTCGATGAATGTTTTCACGTTTGAGTTAATATTGGCTCTTCCCTGGTATGTGAGTGGGAGTGATGACCTCACTTCTGTTTTTGAAAACTTGCAATTTATCAAACTTGGACAATGAAAAGTAAACTGCAAATTTGACCCAATGAATTATGCACATGTGGTTGTATCCCTTATTCTTTTTGTTGTAGCAGGTATTCTTCGACTGAACTCACTCATCTATTGCCACGAAAAGAGTTGTCCAGGTATCTTTTGTACCTTGCCAACAATAAAAAAGTCACTGCGATTTGTAAAAACTATATTTGTCTCTTTGGCTCTAGTTGTATTTATTAAGAACTAAAATTCCTTGACAAAAAGACAATCTTCTACAAGCTGTAAAGGAACAGAGATGTAAGTTGCACAGTTTTTGAAAACAGAAGTGAAGTCATCATTCCCTAAAAATGTATTATGCTGTAATAATACATTTTGTGTTGTCAGGTTGAGTTTGTGTTGAAAGCTTTGTAACCATTTTCTTTTAACCTTGTGTTCTTGCGTTCATTGTGTGCTGCATATAGAATTTTTTCAGCATTATGAAAGCAGCAAATTGGGTTTAAGAACTATGCACTTGTGATAAGCGCAATCCAAAATCTGGTATACTGTTTATCAAATATGCAATTTTTTTAGGAAGTATAATCCTGCTTTTATAACTAAATACGGCAGAAAATGCCTTCAAAAATGTTTACTGATGTCACATTTACAAAAATATGAAACACAAAATGTTTAAAATTTCAAGAGAGGGGTCAGAAAGTTAAAATTTCAAAACGTTTTTTGTAAATTTAGTTTTGGTTGATATAGAATCGGATTAATTTATTTAAACATGACCTGAACATATGAAGAACCTTACTGCACACTTTACTGAACTTTCTCTTACATGTAGGTCATGCAAACTACTGTCTATGATGACAAAGCTTCAAGAAACTGTGACACAACAAGCAAGTTATGCGAGCGTGGATGACTTTTTGAAGATTTACTTTACTTGCGTATTAACAAATGTATTTACAGATTCAGGTAAAAATTCTAAATTTCATTGCATAAAATTTATAACAATTGAAGGATAGTTTTGAATTTATTGTATTACAGCAGAAATTTATTATTAATAGCTATGTTAATGAAATTTGGTTAATTCCATGACGTCGTTGCAATACAATAAATAGAACTCATAAAAATATTGTGTTCATTTTATAGTACATGTGTTTGATATCATAAACAAACACTTTTATTGTAATTTTGTTGTTTTTTTTTGAGGACACAATTTTATTTAAGTTATCGGTGGTGACTTCTAAAACTTTTAGACTGATTTTTGCGTGACATAACTTGGTACATAATGTCATACTCATATTTGATTCTGTGCCAAGCTTCACAATGTTGAATAGTCTACAAATCAGCTTTGGTGATGTGATCTATTAACTTGCAAACGTGCCTTATTTACAAAAGTTTAATGATTACCCATATTTTTGGAGTATACCTTACATCAGGGATGTCCAACCTTTTATTATAGTGGGCCGCATTGTCACTTGAAATAATTGAATGGGCCGCAAAACCTATTAAATTTCAAGAAAAATGGGTACATGAAGTACATACTTTTGTAGTGAAAATGACTAGCGGGCCGCACAAAAATCTCAGGTGGGCCGCAGTGTGGCCCGCGGGACGCAGGTTGGGCATCCCTGCCTTACATCCTTGGGCAAACAATATATATAAAAAATCTTAGCATAGTTTGTAATTCCCTCCTGCTTTTTGTGCATTTCCTCGGAACTGATTCTCTATGGATTTCGACATTTGTGTTTGGCAAAACGAGTTTAATGTTATATTGCGGGGTTGTTCAAATGGCGGATCGCGATCCGGATCCGGATCTTTTCAACTTTTTGTGTGGATCTTCAAATGTAGCCTTGAAAAAAAAACTTTTTACAGTATTTTCATGTGGATACTAATTGTCAGTGTTGAAATTAATTTTTTGAATTTATAATAGCATAATTTTGCTCCCTCTCAGCATTGAAGCGTATCGTTTTCGTTTACTCATTTACGCACCACTAACTCGACTAACTATTCTCTTGTCTTCTCTTCGCGCGGTCAGCTGGTTTTCTGCACAGCGGCGAAACAAGAAAAACTTCTAGAAATGTATCACTTGTAGAAATACTTAATTTACACTAAATGTTCTTTCTTTAGTTTTACAATTATTATATATACAAGAAGCCAGATGTTTTTGCTACTAACATGTAAAAATCCGATCAGTTTACGACGTATAGTTTTCAAGTAATTAACGATTGAAAATGTGTGTGCAGGGTCGGCCACAACCTAGTTAAAATAGTAAAGTCGCGAGCCCGGTTAGGATAGGGTTAACACGTGGCTGTCAATACGCAGACATTGTTTGTTGGTTGATACGCAGATATTTGTTCAATTAGAAACACAAAGGCAAGAAAGTATTGAATATTGAACAGAAAAAAAAGTTTGAGGTTGCCATTCTGTAGCACACTTCACTTTTGACTTTTACAAAGTTATTATTATGTTGTAGGGTACATTTTCATGAATAAAGCACCATAAAAATTAAAGCATGTCCAATATATTTACTATTTGTATTTAGTGGATCATCATGTTGTCATGTTTGGTTGTGGTGGATCATGGCAGAAATCATTTGAACACCCCTGTTATATTGCATCTGGTAATGAAACAAACAAATTTTGCTGAAAAGCGAATTGGGACATTTTTTACCCAATTCGGCTGAATATTCGGTGCACCTCTCACAGTTGTAGTACAGTAGAAATCGCCTATTGTGACTGTGCCTATGGTGGCATTTTGTATATATATACATCTTTGGCAAAGTCACGTTTTGCAAACCGTATGTTTAACATAGAAGTGGCTTCGCTTATAGTGATTTCCTGTATCAGAACACTTTGATTTAATAACACTACATTACTGTATTTCGAGCTAAAATTTTGCATATAAGTACACTTATAAGTTAAGCACAATAGTGATGCAAAATGGGATAGTATGTTATTTCATATTATAAATGTGTAAGTAAGACGATGGGAAAGATATTGATTAACGTTTCATCATGTTTTTCACGTCTTTGTGCTCAACACACTTGGTATTCCAATAGTTGTGGGTTGGTGAAGTGCAGACAACTTTCGATGGGAATTTGCTGGAATACAGTTGTGTGCCGAGTGCATCATGAAGTGCGTGCAAGGCCAGTCTATTATTGTCGTGATACTTACAAAAGCACACATTACTGGGCAGCTTGCTGCTCAAGAGCACATTGCCTGGTCTTAAAGTAGCAAATGTGGTCATCCCCATGGGCCTTGAAAAATTGTTACGTTTCCCAAATAGAAAGTAGAAGTTGTTTGTCCATCACGCGCTTAGATTCATCAAAATCTTTAACAGTGACGGCATCTTTTCTTCCATGGGCTTGCGTGTCGTGTCGATAGTGAAACTGCCAGACAAGATCTGTCGTTTCCTTGGAAAGCTCCCCTCGATGGTATGGAGTTGGTAAAGAAGATGATGGTGAAGACTCGTAATGTCTTTAATTACCTCATTCACAATAACACCCAGCTTTTGCGGTGACTTTGGTAAAGCCACAAGCACAGAAAATGGCTTTGTGTTGGGCCTGGATGGTTTTCTAGGAAGTGGGTGCACATGACGGGTGAAGGAATAAGGATTGACTCGTTATTTTCTGGTGTTTGTTGCTGCTGTTGTTGATTGTTGCTTTTTTTTAAGCAGATACTGCTGTTTTCTGACAACCCATTGCAATTGACGACTTTTTATCGTTTTTTTTTTCTTTTTAGCAGAGGGAAGCACTTCTTCAACTTTGCGTTTAAACGCTTTAACCTTTTTAAGGTGATCTTCATGACCTGAAGAAACCTTTAACTTTTTCTTATAACACTTTTGTATTTCGGCATTGGTGAGAGGCATTATTTGTTATTTGTTAGGCTGCGGTAAATATTTAAGTATAAAGTTAAGATTATCTGAAATGTAAATGAGAAAAGAACATGTTATTTTTAATATAACACACTTTTTATATCTACAAAACTTTTGTTTAATAAAACTTAATTACAAGTTTGACTCCTTATAATTCAGCATATTTCCGGTAAGAGTTCTATTTAGCTGTAACGTGTCTTCTGCAGTTCAATGGTTGTACTGGTACCGTGTTTCTTCAAACAGTTCAATAATAGTTTATGGAGTAGCTTTTGTTTATTTTTTGTTGTTTTTAAGTGACTAAAGTGTGGATAAATATGATACATCTTACTGGGTAACTTGATATAATACCAATTTTGTCGAACTTAGCACCATTCGGTATTTAAGTTTCCCATTATATGTATACATTATAAAATTTATTATATATAACGTTACGGCAAATAAAAAGCCTGGCGGTACGCTATTAACTTTTAAATTTACACAACTTGTATTCTATTATTTGAATGCAAATGTAAAATTTAGGCAATTAAGCCTAAAAATTTATGGTACTCAACCCATTTGAACTTTTACCATTTAAATCGGAAATCCGGTGTTAACCTCGTTTGTGCTATCAGCTTGCGAATGACTTCGTACCGTAATTACTATTATAATTATGCACAAAAGCTTAAGCATTGTGACAAATACGTAACGCTAATAACAGCTAATATTGCATAACAAAGCCTTATTAACACCAGCAAAAATAAGACAAAATTTTTCCATCTTAACATTCCATTTTTTCAATCATTCTATGTACAAGTTCACTCATTCAACCTTTTGCTCAGAAGACATGTTGCAAGTGTGTCATCAAGGAAACATTTACTTTCCGTCACAGTTTTGCGGAAGCAAGAAATATATAAAGACACATGTTGAGTGTTCAGTGCATTTATAGTTGTTAAACAAATGCGAATAACAAAGTTGTCTACAAAAACACATTTTCATTACGCTGATCGTTGCTATGTTTCCTGGGCAAATTGCCAAGTTTGCGTTCGTTCATTTGAATTATTGTATTATGTAACAATTTTTCATGGTAGGAACAGGTAAGACTTATAAGCCACACTGCTGCTTTTTTAGGCCGGCATTTTTCACGTCAGAAGTGGGTTTATAGGTCTAAATTACTTACAAAGTACAAAGTAAAAAGTAAAGACAACTATTTGAAAGGTTTTTGAAAAGATTAATTTAAAAAAATTCTAGAAACAAAGTTTTTTAAAATAGCTTTTCCAACAGCTACATTGCATTTATCTGATATGTGCTTGAACACTGATCCAATACGATGACATCATTTTGCTTTTGGCACAGTTTCATGAAAAAAATTTTGCCAATAAATTTGTTTTTTAGTATTTTCTGAAGCATCAGTATGTTTTTACCCTTTTTAAAAAAATAAATGAAATTTTGATCAGTTTCTCTGTAAACTACTTTTAATAAGCACAGAGAAAACAGCTCCATCAAAAGGCTACGCTCTTTTCTGTTGTTTAAGAATTGTTTGTCATTATGTTTTGAGTTACCTTATTTATTTTTATAAGTCTATTTTGTTTCCACTTGTATTTCACCACTGGGCCATACACCTGTGTATTGGGTTTTATCTACACCTTGTAAGTTGCAGTTGAAACTATTTAAGCTAAGGTTTTGTATATTGTTGCCAATTTGTTTCTTTTTGCTTTCTTTACCGTTGATCACTTTGGATGTGCAGGGAGTTATGCTGAATTAGTAGCAACTTTATCCGCCCAAAAATTGTGCAACATTTTTCTTTAACAACATTCTCAAAAGCATGTACATAGAGACCACATAGAGAAAATTTGTTATATTCAAATCAGTATCATAAAATTTTAAAAAGTGGTCTCAAATTCTTATGACCATTCATTTAAACTTGTTTAACTATACAATGACAACATGCAGTGTGAAAAAATATACTCTTTTCATGTTGCAAAAAAATAGCAATTCAGTGTAATTTCATAGTTTGGCCATTGTGAAGTAACTGACTAAGAAGCTGATGTCATTGTGTTTAACAGATGTTAATATTAAGACCAATACAAACTCAATGCCGAATAGATTCACCTTCTAAATATTGCCAGAATTCGCTTCAATGTTTAAATTCTGATAAATACAAACACAATTTATTTATGAACTTGTTAAAAAATATTGATATAGTTTGATGGTGTTGCTTAACTAGGGACAACATTTTTTAAAAATTAAGGTCATTTTCTCGAAAACTCTTGGTCCTTAGTCTTTATTTGCTGAAGTTTTTTTGAAAATGAGCCTCTCTAGTTGTTTGATAATTACCTAACAATTACGTTACTTCGTAAGCTATAATAAGCTACATGCAAATAAAATTGTTTGGTATTGTGCTGATACGAATAGTTTTCCTCTCTGTGCATCCCTTGGTAATATTACCAGTAATGAATTGTTACCTTGTGACCTTGTGACCTTGTGACCTTGTGAGCCCTGTCTCGCATTACTGAAATCATATTTGCTCAACAACCTTTGAGGGAGTTTATACCCAGACAGGTGTCTGTCACACAAATTACTTATTTGACTTCTTTAGTTAGACTAAGTGGTTGTTGGCTTATTTTTTGGTACTGTGATTTTGTTGGATATTTGCTTATCATTTTGTAATTCATGTTGCATGTTTTGATTTAATGTTACTTTTTTCTCAGCACATGATGACGGAACAGCAATAAAATGTGGAAATGCTTTGAAGACAATTATTGAAAATTCACATTTAACAGTCTCTGTACAAAAGCATATTTTCAGGTATGTTGTAAAGTTCTTAATTTTAAGAAATAGGTAGAGTTAAAATTGTTTTCAAGTACATGAGCTTGCGTAAAGCAACACGTGTACAGGAAGACATATGATTTTATTAAAGTCGGTTACTTTCGGACATATTCTTGTCCATTTATTTAATCCTTTCAAATTCCAGATCACAACCAAGTTTTAACAGTGCAAATCAGCGACATCTCTGTTACTAGTATCTACAAACTACCTAATGTAAACTGGCTAAATCCTCCCCTCCCTTACCTTACCTCCATTCTGCAATACCTAACCATAGATATATGTATAGTAGACTTTGACAGTCTTTAACACAATACCAAGATAACAATGCAGCAGAGAGTGACATGCACAAATTTCTAACTGAATAAAATCTCTTTCCACAAGATAAAAACATTATTAATAGCTATACACCTGATCTATGCCTTGTCTCAAAAAACAAAACCTTAGAGAAACTTTTGGTAACTAAAGAAATCCTTGGTATTATTCTCTTGGTTTGCAAAGGCCCGTACACATAAATATCGGATTGCAACTACCCAAATTCTATCCCAAAAACAGATGGAACTTCAGCAGGTCAAAGTTGAAATGACTTTGAAAAAATTGCAAATAATACCTGCAAACACATCCCAACCGTCAGTGTAAACATCCTGAGATTCCATGATCGGGGTCACCAGTCTGCTAACTGAGGGTTTTGTTGGGGTTGTGAACAGTTGTTAATTATGGCTTGATCGATTGTTCATTAATCTGACTCCATTGATAGCGCATTCAATAACCCCTGATAGCCAGTTTAGCACCACGGTACCAGAACCAAACTGTCAAGGTCTTGAATAATTATTTATTATAGATTTTCAATGAAACGTTACTGTTTTCAGAGCACAGAATAAAGCTCCATTTAGTAGACTGCAAATTACCGACTCTCATATCAGACTGACAATATCAGAACTAACGCATTGAGCGCAGTAGTACGAATGACGTAATTCGGAAGTAATCAAAACCGGGTTGTGTATACTAAACACGTCCAAAATATAGTACAGCACTTGTTGATAAACACATGAAATAGAGCACAAATAACATTATAATATCATCCGATCTGCACGAGAATCCGTAGGAATAAGTGCTAATTAGGACAATTAGCACAGCATATCATCGCACTACAAGCTACCACTAGTCGTCTCAAATGACATTTTTCGTTCATCCAGTGTGCATGCACCATAGCTTATTTAAATGAAGCAATAGAAAGGTTACAATATTTTTCACGATTTCTTGCCGTTATTTTTTTGTTATCAAGCTGCAAGTTTGTCATTATGCTGTGGGCATTCTGTTTTGACAATGTTTCAGGAAACGGTGTCACAATAATCAAGGAATGTAACAACCTTTAGCCCTTTTGAATTGCATGTAAATACAATTGACAGAAGTTGATATTACGTATAACTAATTGTGGGCTTGTAGGCACTAACATCACTAATTTTGCTTATAAATTAGTATTGATTGAGTAGTTTGGCAATAATTAGCCTTAGAGGGAGTCCCATCCAGTAACGAAAAAAAGCAAGGCTGTCTCGATGCTATGTCTCCTTTTATAGTTATTCTGTTTGACTATTCAACACTAAAAATTTTCATTTACCTTGGTCTGTGAAATTGCATAAAATGAAAGAGAACATTCCCCAACATTTTTGTCTAGGGACTCACTCGCCCTGAAGTTTATTTAATTATTTGATCTATACTCGAATGACGAGCTGCAATTCGACTCACAATCAACACTCAATGTAAAAGTGTTTGCTTTTCAATCTTTGGAAACCATTATATTGCTATCGATTTTTCTGATAAAATCCTGCCATAATCTCCTGATTTGTACTGCTATTTTACCAACCTTTTCGTAAAAGTTCTACTTACACGTGTTGTTGTGAGATTAGTTTCCAGCTTGACCCGATTTAAACTTGGCCTTCATGTTATATCAAATTTGTGAACCTTTATTTAAGTATTTTTGGTTTAAGTGTGGAAAAATTTATTTGGTTTTCTCCATTGTACTATCATACAATAAATTGAAGTCGTATGTAAAAGTGTAATATCGTTGTTTCACCTCAGGTTGCTGATATCATGTTATAAGTCAAACCGACAGCAAGTGCCTCTTGGTATCATCAAAGAAGTTCTTGTACAAATGCAGCAAAAATATATCGACACATTTAATGAAGCTTTATCTGAAACAAAAGATGATAGTGATAATGTTTTTAACTCCTTACTGATTTCCTTGTCATCAGTGGAGAGCCAGGTTTTGTTACTTTTTTAGGTTTTGTGAATGCTATAAAGATTAGTGCATGTCTATTTTTGTTTTTTCCATTGTTCAGTTAGTATTAAGAAAGTTTGCAAACTTGATTTGTAGGTCCATATTGAATATGGAATTGCTTTGAGCCATGGTCTTATGCATGCTGACTGTAGCATTTGGTCTCAAGCATTGTACCGCATGCATTCTCTGATTTTGAATGAACAGGGAGATGAAGAAGCTCAGTCATTCGTCTTGCAAACTGTTGAAGGAATATTGAAATATGATGTTATTAAACCAGATGTAATGTTGGAGACATTGAAGGTATTGTTGTGCTATGTAGTAAATGTATTACGTAGTAGAATTGTACAAATAAGAAATTTATTAACTCTAAGAAACTATATTACTTGTTGTGAGGCATTAATTATATAAGTATTTAGTTCTTTGCAATGTGTCTCATATGGCTATGCTGCATCTTCTGGAATCTTTGGCACGTCCAAGATCTCACAAAATTAACCGACTTTACATAACCTTGGAAGCCTTAGCAGACATTAATGTAACAAAGACTTTTGCAGGCAAAATATCAAATATGTTCAAGAAACTTTTTTAAAGCCGTTTGTTATCGCCTTTGTTACTTTACTAGCATGTGCAAACAGAAATTGCTTAGTGTGATATAAAGTGGTGAGAAAATAACCTCTTGCCCCCCCCGCTGGAACAACTAGGTTAAAGAAGGTAGTTGAGCAAAGTAATCTCTCTATAAAACCTGACTTTATGACTAGTTGTTGTCTGCTATGCTACCTCGATACACTAAGGTGTGGAAAGTAACAGAACAGATTGTGAAAAATTTTGGAGTCTGGCTATAGAATTACTAATAGAGTAATGTGTCAAACCATCTGCCACCTGCAAGGTAAAAGATACATACTGCAAAGTCTGTTAAAGTCCAATAGGATGGCATCCAAACCAAAGAGAAAAATATTTTTGGCAGATGAAGAGAATACTTCATAGATCTGTTGATCCCTGTCGCTGAAGCATTATTAGCTTATACGCAGCTGGTGTGATTTGGGTGAGAAAGTAATCTCACTGAGGCTGAAGTTATTTATTGACAATTTAGTAATAGCCATTAAATCATTGTACAATTAACTCGAAGTTTGTGTTTGTTTAAACAATGTTCAATCATTCAATCATTTATTTTTCGTCAAAAGCATGGTGGAGATATAAAATCAAGCTAGTTGTCGGTAACACATGCCAATGAATGGGAAATAGTGACAAAGCCGAAAAGGCTTAAAACGTGCTCAAAAATAATTAAGTAATACAGGTAATTGCTGATAACAACTAGCATGGTCACTCATCCTATAGTTAAGTCAAAACCATTCACTTTTGATTTTGTACTTCAGCAGCTAGGTGTGTCCTGTCTGTGTGCCAGAAAATGGTGGACAATGGCGTAATGGACAATGATAGCAATGGATAATAATTAATAAATCACTCTAACCCCCTTTTTCAATAGTATTACAGCAACAACTCGTTGAACGTGAAACTGTATATTAATCCCATTCCTGGAATTATCCAACTTCTGTAGCCTAATAAACATTCTAACTACTTTTTTGATGAATTCTTTAATTTGAATTCAATACATTCCTGCCCAAACTAATTCAAACTGACAAGGTTATATCACAAATTGAAACACTGGTTGCCATCATGGTCCATTAGCGCCATTGTTCTACGTTCGCGATCACCATTTGTGTTCAAGCAAAACCTTTCCTTGAAATGCCTTGTAAAAAGCCAAAAGGATTTTAAGATCAACTACTATGCGCTGTTCAATGATTTTCAATAAAGAAGAGAAAATAACATACACCTCTGCAAATGTATGCTACACCAAGGCAGGCGTGTACTGTTCAGTAATAAACCTAGACCATTGGCCAAAATGGCAGTAAAATGTTTTATTATCAGGTGTTATGAGTATGATGAGGTGATGTTGTACCTTGCTACTATTCTACCATTCTATTCTATACCATTCTACTGTTTCGGGGTTTTTACAGCTATGAAAGCATAATACCTTAATTGTTGCTACAAAATGAATTTTACAAATGTAGGAAAACATATTTTCCTATCTAACTTTTTGAAAACGTGTTAAGAAAAAATGCGTATTGTCAAATGTTGTTGGCAGTTTACAGCTAAAGTAATCGCATGATTAACGTGATTAGCGTGTTTGTAGATCAAGTTGTTGTTTTAATCGAATACTAAAGGGGACTTTTGCCAACATTCTACTGAAATTTATCCACAACACCTTAAAGCATAAGTGGGTTATTAAACACTGAAAAGTGCTTACTTTTCATCGATTTCTAGTCAAAGTGATGACGTGATTAATCCAAAGGAGATCGATTAAATTATTTACGCTCAGTAACACTGTCTTACGTGTCTTATGTCTTAATATTTAATGTGATGTGGACAACAATGGCGAATAGAAGTTTAGCGTTTTGGCCTATGTTTCGATAGCGTATAGTGTTATGTAGGTCTGCGCTATGCGTTTTAGCCAATGTATCAAAAGTCGTCAAAGTAGCCCCAACGTTTTCACTCAGAAACTCTGTAGTTACGGCTTAAATGAAGTAGTCGGTATATCTAAATTCTGAAGAGGACTTTTTCCATCTATCAATAAAATTTGAAGACAAAATGTTAATGCATAAAGGAGTTATGAAACGCCAAAAAATGTCTGTTTTTGAAAGTTTAGGCGACTTCTGGTCAAAGTAGTCACGTGATTAATATGAAAATGGATGGTTATGTTATTCTCGCAAGGTATAACTATGTTATGGTTTACAATTTGAAAGAAATTGCCTAAGGTTTTATCGATTTGTTGAAATACAGTGACTAGCGCTATATTACGTGCTTTTAGATGAAATGCCGAAAATCGTTAGTAACCTTCGCATTAAGAGTCCTAACTTCTTAGCGTGTTTTTCAATGAAATTGTTGTTTTACGTGAATACTGGCATTGACTTTTTATGCTGATTGTTAAACTTTCATAATAATACTTCAAAGCGTAAAGGAGTTGGTAGATGTTGAAAAGTGGTTGTTTTTAAAAGTTTTCAACAACATGATTGTATAAAAATAGTTAGTTATGTTACTTTCGCTCAACTGATGATTCTATGCAATAAAGTTTTTAAAACTTAAACTATTGTGGCAATTTCGTAAAAAATCAACTTTCGTTTAAAAACTTTAAATAAAAAAATTTTTCGTCTTTTGCCCCAAAGCACGCCACAAACTCATCAAGTTTCAAGAAAATTATTACAAAAACCGCTAAAATATTAAGATTTAAGCGTTTGAAAAGCGTGGAGCCTATTTTAAACATTAATTAAAAGAAAAATTAAGTGTTCTATTTTTTTTGCGCGTATATGGGCTGTGCGTTTGCTAGCAGTAACTTTGATTAGTATCATAAAATAAGTAAAAAAAATTACATTCAAACTTTGGAAATTTATGTTTGAGGCCGATTTTGGGCTGTTATTCTAAGATCACATAATCTAATGTAAGTGTCCTTGTTTGGATGGGAGAGTACATAGCAGAACAACCGAACAAAGTTTCATTGCTTTATCGTAAATACTTTTAGAGTAACATTAAAAGTAGAAATTGGAATTGTAGAGGTGTTTTCTTATGGTTATTGGCACATAATCAAGTAAACTGTTTTTTTCTCTACACATTGTACAACTACGCTAATTATTTCTATGAAGTTAAAAGGAATTATCTTAATCAAACGTTTTTCAATAATCCGATTTATTTCTTTAAGCAGTATCCGATTCATTGATATTTTTACTTATGGTTAGATAGGATTTGGTTTGGGACTTTAGATTTGTATGCAATAAAACGATATGCGATTAACCGACTTCGTCTTTGCTGTATTTAATGTGCACATTTTTTATTGCGATCTTTCCTTTTTTGTGATTGAGGGAGAGGTAGTTTTCCAATTCTGCACTGTTTTTTTTTTTTATAAAATCAACAATGGTAGGATCAATTTTGAATATTTCCATTGCTTCAAGGATCCATGACTGTGGAACCGAATTGAATGCCTTTCCATAGTCTATGCAAGTCATACTTA
Source organism: Clavelina lepadiformis (assembly GCF_947623445.1). Classification (NCBI taxonomy): domain Eukaryota; kingdom Metazoa; phylum Chordata; class Ascidiacea; order Aplousobranchia; family Clavelinidae; genus Clavelina; species Clavelina lepadiformis. The sequence continues at coordinate 11,130,445 of NC_135244.1, forward strand.
TATATGTTTTTCTTTCTTGGCTGTTTTCTAAAATAAATCTGTTGAAGTAAGTTGTCTTTAGGTTTCTTCTTAGGTTCTTTAGTTCCTTTTTTGCATCCTTTCTGTTTTGTTGGTAGTTATTATTAATATCATTACTTATTATTATTACTAATACTATGTTTTTATTATACAAAATTAATACTTTTTCTGTACCTAAGCGGTTAGTAAATATATATATATATATCATAAACCTATTTTTATATTCGATTTTTTTTCAGCTTTTGTCTCTATGCAAGCAGGGAATCTTGATGAAAGCGGCCTCACAAATAAGACAGAATCTTATGAAGTTGATAGAGACACATATGTAATGTTTTTGTCATATATTTTTTCGTAATTGGAATATGCTAGTTTTAAAGGTTACAATAGTCACGTTATACCTAAGTGAGAATGTCGTGTATATTCCAAACTATTGTTAGATTTTGTTATCCTTGTTATATTAAGTAAGCGGAATTTCCCAGCGGAAATTCGCTCAGTTCATAAAAGTTATAGTTGTGGAATCTTATGAAGTAACAATTGACGTAGTTCAGTATCCAAATGCAATTGCCATTGTGACACACTTTAAAATTTCAGTAAAAATAAAACTATAACGGACAGTTTGTCGTCTCTCGTTAGTGTAGACAGTTTGTCGTCTCTCGCGCCCCCCTTATGAATCTTAAACGCCCTCCAGTTTAAGGACCCCTGATCTAAACTTGTAAAAAGCCTGTTTGTCTGCCGGTATTTTGGCAAATGAACTAACCATTTACTTGCCATCTAAAGTAATTTTCCATTACATCGGATAATGTGTACCTGGTCAAATAGTAATTTAAAACTAATTGCAAGTGTTGTGTCAGAACTGACGTAAAGTTACGTAATGATGTCTGACACTCAACATTGTCGTAAGGAAAACAATAGACTAACCTAAGGCTGCTCCAATTGTTGTTGTAGAACAGGGGTCGGCAACCTACGGATCGCAGGCCCCGGCCCGCATCCCCTTTACAAATTGTAGTACTGTAACTTTATGACTCGCCTAGTAGTAACCTATTTTATGAATCTTCTCTTTTTTGCAATATCTTGCATTGCGTACTAAAAAGAAATTCTCTTATGAGAAATCGTACTTTATGATTCATTGTGCCAAACTTCACTCGCGCCCAGGTGTAAATAAATATGTTTGTTAAATCACAATCTACGCTTGTAAACGTGAGTATATATGTTCTAATGTTCCAAAGCTTTAGCTGTGGGAGAGCAAATACTTTTTCATTTACCATTTTGGTAGGTCTACGTGTTTGATTTGTAACTTTTCTGTTTCCGTAAACAAGGAATTCCACATAAAGCGCCGTTATGACACGAAACATACTAATTTTTCCAAGCTTATAGGTCAGAAAAGGAAAGACAAACTTCATCAGCTTAAAAAGGGAAGGAGACGAAATTAGTATGACTCGCCGAGACCTTGCAGAATTTAGTTTTGGCCCACGGTTAGGAAAAGGTTGCCGACCCCTGTTGTAGAAGTTTGTACGTCAAAACATATGACCAGATTTTAAACTGCCAAAATGAAAAACAACAATAAGCAAGGCAGCATTTTGATATCTTATCGTAATAATACGGCAGTTGTATCTCGTTTTATTTAGTCCTATGCCTTGCCTAGACGCTATGGCACAAGTCCACGTGAATAACTTGTTAGTGGGTTATCACAATGACATGTCGCACTAAGATACTGGTAATGGAAAGTACTCCACAATCTATTACTCACTGTTGTTAACTGTAGACTTGGCAATGTTTTCAACCAATTTTTTATGGCCTAAATTAGTTTGTGAAACAGCTCAGTGCAATGGCTGTGGTCAAAAATTAAAAAATAGCTGTTTACTGTTGTGTTGACTCTATATTGCTGTGCCTAACAACACAAGTTCTACACAACAAACACAACACAATTTCTAACCGGTAACATTTTGCAGTTTTCATGACATATCTAGATTTTGTATAAAATGTTTCTTAGGCGGCAAGTGAAAGTGTTATGGTAATCGATTTGGTTAGATCTTTTAGATTTGTTTCTCAATGGCAAATTCATCCTTCATCTCTAATCAGAACTAATATCATGCTGCATTGTAATATGGTAAATAATGCAAAATGGTACTGCTAGATGTGCTGCACTTATTTTCAAGTTTATTTTTAGTTTGGCTTATGTTTTGTCATTTCTACAGGTCTGATGAAGTTTGGCATAATACTGTGCAACTTGCAATTCAATGTTTGACCAATCATGCACATGGAACGAAACAGGATTGTACTGATTTTTGTGAAAAAAATCAGGTTACCAATTTCTTACTTAAACTTCTACTAAGGAACCTCGTTTGTGATGCCAACCATGGTGTGAAATGTTTAACGATAGTTTTTGCAAAGTCGGAATTTGTCAAGGAACACATTTTCCTCAATGAGCTCATTTTGACTATGTCACAGTCTGATAGTGAAGGTAAATATTAGTTTTTGCAAGCTTACCTATGATATAATATTTTATAGTATTTATATTTTAAAAATGGTAAAAAAATTGTTTTGCTGCTTGTGTTAAATCTTAATGTCCTTTTCTGCAGGTGACACTATGTCAAAGATTTTAACTGCTCTGGCAGATATTATCAAGAAGAAAGAATTATACAATGATGTGGTCGAGCTTTTGCATGCTCTGTCAACTGATTATAACAAATTAAGTGATTTGTCGTTACACTTTTTTTGGATTGCCGTTTCCTGGCATGTTGGATCAAATTGTCCAAACATATTTTTTATGGGATGTAAGCTATTGTATTCAGCCACCACTTATTTCCAGAAAACACTTCAAGGAACAATTCATCTTGAACATATAGATTGTGACATAAATTCTTTGCTTTCTCATATGTTTGATCATACAATGAAATCTGTTACAAGTCAACATTTCTTTTTACTCATTTGTAAAGCTTGGCATCAAATCATTACTGCTGCTGCCAAATTCAAAAAACATTTTACTTCCAATGAAGTATTTATCCCTTGTACATCCTTATCTGTGGACTGTATATCTGACAATCCTTGTTTAATATCAATGGATAAATGGGCAGCTTCAATAGTCGCTCATTTGTTGAACATGTCTGGTCAAATTTCTTTTAGTGATGAAACCGCAATTCAAGTTGTTAATAATACTTTGTTTCATCTTTTTGATTGCATGATTCGAGGGGTTGATGATTTGTTGCAATTTTTATCCTACATTTTGCAACAAGTCTTGCTTTCTGATAAATATGATAGTTTGGTTTGTGTGTCTGTGTTGTACTTGGCTTGCAACATCATCAGATTGACAAGAGACATATCAGAAAACGTAAGTTTGAGCATATTATCCTTTTTGTATTTTTATTGTATTGTAGATACAAGTTCTTAGATATGGGAATACAGTAGTCGAGTCTAAGGACTATGGAGTAGTACCTAATACATGGTGGTGAAATGTACAGTGCAGTAAATTTCCACCTACAGACAGTTTAAAATACAATTATACAAACAAGATCTTATATGCTGAAGTCATGAAAGTGTGTCAATTAATGCAAATCGTTTAACCCGCTTCCAATGGTATGTATGTGTTAATTTGGGTTTGATGTATTCACTATCATTATTGCATACTTATCATTGTGTATGCAGGGTGTTCCATAGAGCTGGGCAGAGTTTGAAAGATACATAACTGCAAACCATAATTGGTCTACACATTGCAACTTTCAATCAAAATAGTTTTATATATAAAGTTAGTTGAAACAATAATGTTTATTAATGTTACTGTTTTGCAGTGCGTTTGCAGCAACAGTTACTGTAATGTAAATCTAATTGAAAGCTGAACTGTGAAACACGATGCATTCACACAAAAAAATAACTTTTATAGCTCTTGTTGATACATGCTTCAGAAAAACTATGTAACATACAAAGTAAGTAAAGTTCTCAGTTATACTTGGCTGTTGTGTTACAAACACACAAAAATGTACATATGGATTAGTAAAACATTTTTGACAATGATAAACAAACAACAATTAATAACACACATAATCCATATAAATACATAAATTACTTTGTAAATTTATAGATAGTTTTATTGTGGATTTATGAGCATTTGGTCATTTTTTATAAAGAATACCTACCAGTTATTATCATCATTTTGAATTTAAAACACTGTCTTTGAAACACCCTGTAAAATGACATCTAACATATACTCAATGTGTTTTTGCTGAGGTGAGAAAAAGACATGACTATGTGCCACCATACATCACAGCAAATCGCATTTTTGTTGTGACTGTAATGAACTGAACTGTGTAGTATGAAATTCCATTGCCAGATGTTATTTTCCAGATTTACACAATACTTTCCATCTTTTTACTTGTACACTACTCTTTCTCTTCATTGACAAAATGCAAAGATGCTCATTGTGTGCTTTTTGTACAAACCAACTGTATCTTCATTATTGACATTACTATCTCCAACAAGTACTCAGACTCGACTGAGTAATTTCATTTTACCCATTCCTACTAGCTGTAGATATTGTTTTGTTTATATTTCCCACCGGAGCTATTAAATATTTTTGGCTTTAATTTAATTTGTGTTACAGGAATCTAAAATCATTTTGCAAACATCCAATTCAATAATTCCAGCTGTGATGATTGCATGTACCAGCACAAAATATGGAATTCGAAAAGCGGCTGTAGTAACTATTCAAGCCATGGCTTCTTTGAATGAGTATATAGTTATAGTAATTTCTTAGAAATAAGACATGTCAAGAATCGAGACTTAAGAAAGAGAATTTAGAAGCGCACTCCGTAAGGTTATGAATAGGTTGCTGTTGCTTTGGCTATTTAACTACCCCTGTAGATTATTGCTCTAATTGTCACGTAACAGGGTGAATATAAATTCTTTGAAGGTTTTCTCTTGTGGACTTATTTCAATTTTTGGATAAATTTTCTAATGAAATATTGGTTGATGCCGGCCAGTGCTCAAGCGTAATAGCTGAATACTTTTCTTGGGAAAAAAGAGGTATTTGTAATGGTTTGCTTATGATAAAGGTTTGTGTTTTTTGTGAATGCATTATGTTTGAAAGGAAAGTCTACAACAGGGTTTGGTAACCTTTAACACTATAAGATATAGGTTGGGGCTATTCCCACCAAATTAATATCATGTGGAGCTACTTATCTTATTTTACATGAGGAGGAAGGAAGGTAGCACCACATAAGTAGCCTGTTTTTAACGATTTGAATTTCATATGGTATTTCACATTTTTAATTATATGCCCTTAAAATTTCCGTTTTTTGATCCTTTACGGCAGTGCTTTTCAACCTGTGGGACGGTACGCACTTGTGCGGTTGAAAAAAATTGCAGTGCGGATGACAAACGCGGTGCGGATGAAAATTGTGCATATTTTTTACTTTTTCTGACTTGGAATTATCTGTTTTGTCTTCCCATTGGCAAAGACACCACTGCATTGAGCATATTTACGAAAGTGCACAATTACTTTTCACAACATGGATTGATGTGGTCGAAATGTAAGACTGTGTCCACTGACGGTGCCAGGGCTATGGTCGGAGTTCGTAACGGGGTTGTTGCCCTCATAAAGCAAGCCTCACTGGAGGTTGTAAGTATTCACTGCATTTTGCACCGCGAAGCATTGATTGCCAAAAAACATGTCAATGAAGCAATCAACTGCCAACTCGCTGACGTGATTTCTGACGTCATTAAAATTGTTACTGAAATACTGAAAAGCTCAAAGTCAAATCGTGCGTTTCATGAACTTGTCAAAGAAATGGGAGATGGTGAGCGTCTTGTTTATCACTCCGAAGTGAGATGGCTCTCTCGCGGAAAAGTAATGGAGAAGGTTTGGAAGTTGCAAGGGGAACTTGTTGTGTGGTTTAATGAGCGAGATGATCATAAAGCTCATTTGATTCAAGACTTGTTTTGGCTTGCCAGGCTAGCTTATATTGTTGACATATTCGGTCTTCTTAATGAGATTAACGCCACTCTACAAGGAAAGGGTATTGACATATTCGAAGCGACCTCAAAAATCACTTCATTCAAACAAAAAATTCAAATTTTGAACGACGAAATCTGCAGTAACAGTCTTAAAAGTTTGAAGACTCTACAGACCTTCATGTCCACATGTAAGTGGGAAAAAACAGAGCACAAGTTGGAGCAGCGTATCATGAAGGTGGCGAGCTCTCACTTGCCCACTCTGCTTGATAGTCTTGAATCTTATTTTCCAAGCCATCAGGCAGAAGCATTAAAAGCAAAGCTGTGGGTTTTGAACCCCTTCGGTGAACAGGAGCCTCCGGGACCTTTGGGTCATACTCTCAATACCGATTTCTGCCAGCAAGCCTTTTTCAATCGCGGAAAACACGCTGCATTTTGGATAGGAGTTCTGGATAGTTCTTATAAAGACCTGGCCATCCAAGCACTAGAAGTTCTTGTACAAAACCCCACAACTTATTTGGCCGAAAAGGGCTTTAGTGCACTGGTTGACAACAAAACGAAGAAAAGGAATTGTCTTCATGATGAGACGCTTGATGACCTAATGCGGGGAGCTTTGGAGCAAGAAGTTGTGCCTAACTGGTCTGAAATTGCCAGAAACATTCAGCAGCAACCGAGTCATTGATAAAAGTTGTTAAGTCTCTTCATTTAAATGAAAAAGTGTTAAGTCTCTTCATTTTCTTTTGTGTAATAATTTTCGGTTGGTTTAAAGTGCGGATGAAATTTTTGCGAAAAAAAATGTGTGGATGGTTCTCAAAAAGGTTGAAAAGCACTGCTTTACGGTATATATCTATGTTTAATGTATCTGGGATTGACTTCTTAAAATAAGTCTTCATTGTATTGTCATTTACCAGCAGCAGATAATGCATCTGAGGACAGTTAATTTATGCAAACGCTTCTGATTTTATTGTCGTGACAACTGTTTTATAATAGAGGTGACCATGGTTAAGACAGGTTTTGGAGAAAAATGGACCATTATGTTGAATTGTTCGGTCATAATTACTACATATCTAGCCTCCTTGGCCTACAAGGTGTTAGGTGACTCGTGCTTAGGTTTATGTAAGTAAAGGAATGCCGTGGTTACATTCATACACTTTTATGTATTTGTACCCTGCATTAAAGAACTACAAGTCAGTTTAGCTAAATTCAGCATTACTATTTGAAGTCATGCTAAAAGGTTAAATAGCAAGTTAGCAACACACGGTTCTGGAACCAAGTCAAAAGTAGAATGTTTTGAAAAAGTATCAGTATGTATAAAAAACAGCATGCATTGTTGCACAGTTAGATCACTAACAATGTTTTAGATCTCGATTTAGTCACTTATGATAGTGTCATGGAACAGTTTTTATATGCAAGAATTGCCATCAGTATATAGTTCTCCCCTTTTCCGCCACTTCTCTTATTATTAATGAAACCTTAAATGCTAAATTATCTGAATCATTGTACATGACTATATGACTTGTATATGACTGTGTTGGCATGTTTTTGATTTTTTTTATTACAACTTAATTCAACGCAATAGTTTTTATAAGCAAATCCCTTTGTCTATTCCCCTTTTCTGTTGATGTGTGTTTACGCATGTTCATGAAAACTTTTATTTCACTTGGTGTTTTATGATAATATTTATCCTCAGATTGAGGAAAAGTCTTTACACGCCTCCTCATCACTCGTGCCCTGGTAACCAAGCTAGTTAGTGCAAGTTCCGTTTGTCAGATATTTTTTATTTGTTTTTTTTTTACTTTTTGTATTGTATTGGCCGAGTTTAGAATTGTCCATCAGGTCCCATGAACGGGAGCAAATCTAAGGGATTGTAACATCCGCGTGATAGCCTGTCATATCGGGCGTTTAAAACACGTACAACACACTCTGATTGACTCTCACCTTCATTACTGGTATGGTCTAATTCCATATTGTCATGTATTGTAGTGTGTCATTACACCTACATGCAAGTAAATATATACTGTAACATAAGGATGTTTAAACAAGCATTAAAAAAACTGCCTGGCCAGGATTAATACAGATTAAAATAACTCTTTGCACTCGTACTAGTACTAACCAAACAGTTACACGCCTTGTGACTGAACAGAAAAAAGTTAACACATTATACATGTGTAAGACGTAACAGAGCTACCATGCGTATACCGCATGATCACAGAAAACTACAATACCGTACATTACTGTACATTGTTTGTAAACAATAACAAGATTGACATACTGTAGTAACAAGTGTTATCAATAATAACAAGATTGACATACTGTAGCCAGAGTGTATCAAACACAGAACACAAACCACAATTTTACGAGACTAGTTCTCAAACCTCTTGGATATAGAGCCAACTTCAACTGGTCACATAAATAGGAAAATGTTATTTGTGTAATTAAAGTAAAATATGTATCAAAATGAAAGGTATTACACTAATCACAACAATATGGTGTTTCAAATGCAACTGTAATGTACTTACTTAATTTAATTAAATCTGCCCAGACAAACCGTATTAACCTAAGTTTTGTTTTTATTTTGTTCTGGTAAATATAGAGGAAACAACATCCAAACTTCTGAATGAATTGTTTTTGAAACATGTTGTTCCATCACACAAGATGAACATCAACTTGAGAGCAAATTTGTATGACAAATGCTTTTCTCAGGTATTGACAAATTCCGGGTTGGTCAGAAGTATTGTAATAAAATAGGCCATATTTTGTGCATTTCATCAAATATGTAAATTATGTGCTAATGTTTTTATTTATCTTTAGATTGATAACATTCTGGAATTACAAATTATGCTGCCCACTATAGAAACGTTCTTAAAAACACTGAAAACAAATCCTGAAAGCTTTGATGAAAGTAGTTGCACAATGCTGAAACAGTTTTTAAGAAAAGTTTCATCAAGTTTAAAAGTTGACAGTAAATATTTGCAAATATTGCTGTTTTTTTTGAGACTTGATGGAATTGAAATTGCAGAAAGAAAAGTTCACCAAATATTTTTTGATCTTCAAGGTTTCACCATAGGTAAGCAAAGTTTTTAAAAATATTGGGCCTTTCATAATATCGTACTTTTTACAGCACTAATTTTGTGATTTACTTTCAGGCTTAATTAACAACAAGTTTTTTAAGCCACTCCCGGATCAGGTTAAGCAAATTATTTTACATGAACTGATCTCAATAAATACAACTACTCCGTCAACCATAGTTGGAGCTGGCTCAGTAAAAGCTTTCAAGGTATCTGTCTACGTTTAAAATAGCTATTGCAGACAGCACTGTCTAAAAGTAACTTAACAGAAGGCATATTTCGACTTGGTTTAGCTGTAGATGCCATTATTACCCATTTGCAAAAGTTTTATTGATACCCTTTTTTGGTTTCAGTCCTTAACCTTGGATTCAAGTCTTGTTGTGTGTGAACTTTTATCAAAAGCTGAGATGGTGGTTAATCCCACCACCACATTGTCCAATACAATAACCGCAAAATTTCTCAGTACTCAGACAGCAATTTCATCATCTGATACTGGTATAATTACATTTATTTGAATGTTTTGTTTTACTGACATTTAGTTTTACAGTATACCTGTGTTTTGAATGTTAGATATGGTGCATTTCAACTATAGATACACCCGAGAATAAAGTTATAAAAATTCCCAACCAATATTTCCAGTAGAAGAAAACATTAGTTGCCTTAATCGAAACAGTCAACTTGGGTCCAAGTTTAATTCAAGGGTGTTAAATTCTGATTGAATGACATATCTGATAATAACAATAACATTTTAAATACCTTTTTTATGAAATAAGTAATGCTCCTTGTAGTTTGTATGATGTTATGCTCACACTTTTAAGGATGTGAAGGTTTGTTTGTGTAGAAAAATCTTGGAAGGAATTGACTGTTTTGCTGGAGCTGTTGCATCACAAAAAGAGAATCACAAAGCTTCATGTGAGTTAGAAGTTTTTAGCACTTCTTTTTTCTCTGAACTTATGGAAAGTATTTTATTTTGCAGAAATTAGTTGGACCATTGTTTCAAATTTTAGAGGAAATCACAAACATCAGTTATGACAGTCATGACTACATTATCTTACTTATACTTGGTTGCCTTTTGAATGTTTTCAAAAGAATTACATATGGTGACCCACATGTCAAAACTGAAATAAGGAATGCAGTTAAGGTATGTCTAGATTAACGGATAGCATTTACAACCAGCAATATAATACTTTCTTTATTTGTTGTTCAATGTTTTAAATAGATGGTACTTAAACATATTGTATACCTTTTGTACTCCACCACAGCAGTCTCAAACCACTTGACTTGGGTAATTTTGTCACGGGACCACAAAGTGTCCACACATATGCAATGAAAGATTGAAAAGTAGTGAAAACTAATATTTTTCTATGATGTCATCGCTGTCGGTTCCTGATTTAGCTTTACAGACCCAGGCGAGGGTGAAAGAGTCGTGGGCACAGGTGGCACAGAAGAGTTGTAGGAGAACACGGTTGCTGAAGTCCCTCCCTTTTAATTGTTCAGTGTTATCTTATATGGCACTTTTGCAGGCGGTACATCCTTAGGTTTAAATCCATCATTTTGCAGTTATTTGTGATGACTAGAAAGTTATCATAAAGTGAACTGAGACATTCTGCTCTCAAAAAACCTGCTCAGTGCTCATTGCTGGTGTGTGGAAAACACTGAAGCACATAGAAAAACTCAACTTTCTGAGAGGGCAATTCTCGAATAATAGAACTTAGAACCTATTACAAATATAATTAACCACTCAAATTGGAAGGGCAAGTGCAAGTGCAAGGTTGTCTTGAAGCAAGAACTTTCTATGGCCACTAAGCTTTCAATTTGGAACTCAATTTTTCTTCCCATTCTCACCGAGAGTTATGAATCTTGGGTAGCAATTGAATGAGTTCTCTCATTGGTACAGGCTTCGGAAATGGGATTTATAACATGGTGCAACATTACTACATAAAATGAGTAACACTGAGATGGACAAATCTCCAAACGTTGCCATACTTGTCTTACAACCTCATAAGAAACAAACGGATTTGAAGAACCGGAACCAAAAGAACTAAGCGATATGATTGACTTGGTCTGGTCATAACTCGGTATCCCCTTAACCAAACTGGCAAGCTTTTTGAAAATTTATGGATAATATAGGCAGCTTATGGAGCTATTTGTCCGCTCAAACTTCCTGAGAAGATACAGTGGGTTCTGATAAGAAAGATCTTTTGCAAAATCTTTTGTATAGCGCAGTAGATGTTGTCATTGCCCTTAATTAAAGAATATGGTGAAATCATTCACGTTTTGACACTAGTCTAAGAATTTGTTTCCAGAGCATTTGAAGCTTGTACTTCAATTGGCGATTAGGGACCCAAGCTTGTCGCAGTGTAACTGTTTAAACTAAGTAATTAATGCTGAACGACAACAGAATAATACTTTGTGGCGTCATAATAGCAAAAATTAATACACATGAAAGTAAAGCAAATAACAATAATGAAAATAGTACCCAGTAAAAATACAACTATGAAACCAATGCAACTACCAATTTCACTTCTAGAATTGCACTTGCAACGGTCAGTGCATTCCAAGAAATAATGTTTGCATTTGCATCGCCAAGACCATTGCGTTTTTCAAGCTCTTTTAATAAGCTCAGCACACCCTTTTGATGCTTGTGATATCGTTATACACATTGGCACTAGCACCATGTCATCCCTTTTTTCCAACCCCATTCCGTGATATCAGGTGTTCTCTGCCACTGCTCAAATCATTTTCCCCATATGTACTTGAAATGGTATATGTAATGATTTCTCATTAACATGATGCTTCGATCTAGATCAAAGATGATACTAAATTAAAAATGTTGGAAGAAATTACACATTCACTCAATCACTGTACATTCACACCTAGCCTGAATAACTGCTCATTTTGTATGCTGCATTACCGCTTCCTCTGCATGGAAAATGTCATCGATATATGACATTTCTTGATCAAGTGCCATCTTTTGTTATAAGACACAGCGCTTAATTCACTACTGCGGCCGTAGCACAAAACAACAAAACATTGTGGGCAGAAACGCTAGGATGAGGATTATATAGTGTGAAACAAAGGTAAAGATGGCGACATTAATGCAGTAAACTCATTTAAAATATTTTGAAATTCATGTATAGACATGAATGAATCCAAAGCCTTTCAAGTCAGGAAACTAAGATCGGTAATCACCGCAACATCTATTTCAACTGTGAAAATATACTTGTTTGGAAAGTGGTAGGAATGCTTAAGATGCAAAAAAGACGTGTCAGCTTCTTCATGATTGCAAGGAAAAATGAAATCGTTTGAAAAGTTTGAGACAGACAGATTTGGTTAAATGTCTGCGTCTGTCTGCGGTTAAATGCACGAAATTTCCTTGAGAACTTGAGCTGTTTTTCTGGCTGTGCTACTTCATGGTTCAATGTCGTGCATGGAATAGGCTTAATTACTCAATTTTTCATATTCAGACAAAGATGGTGGATAAGCATGGTTTTTGTGGCAAAAAAATCAATGAGATCCCAATTCGTCTGTGACGAGCTGCATACAACGATTTAAACAACTTACAATTTAATTTGTTTTTTTTGAAATAGTGCTTCGTTTTTTTTGTCTGTTAAAATATATTCAAACAATAAATATGTTCACATTTGCATTGGTTTAAATCCTTAGCTACTTATTGATTAATGCATTTTCAAGACTCTGCTCAATATAATGATATCTACAATTGGTATATTCTTTTATTTCAAGGTTGAATTTCTGATAAAATGCATCCATTCAAGTGACAACACTAATATTCACCAGCTTGCTTTGCTATTAATTTTAGAAGCTGTTTCAATCTGTCCAGTAAGTTCAATTGTATCAATATTGTTGGTCCCTACTGTTGAAATTTACTGTATTATCAAGTTCCCTTTTGAAAATATTAGTTAGCTCAATTTTCAGAATTTGCAAATAGTTGACTCAGATATGTAATTATTATGGTTATTATAATGTATTATCCTCGATTTCAATATTACAAATGAATTACCCATTAATTGTTAAGTTTGTAGCTTAAGTTTTTGTTCTTTCAGAATTGGTATGATTGATGTATATTGTTACTTTTAGTAAAGTTGTGATGTATTTTTACAGGAAAAAGTACTTCATAGTGTTATGTCCATCTTTACTTTTATGGGAAATATTTTGATGCGTAAAGATGATTCTTATTCATTTCAAGTGATGACACACATCATTCGAATTATTGTACCACGATTGATTTCAATGAGGGTATGTAATGACATAGATGTTTAAATAACTACTACTTTCGAAATAGTTTTATACAATACTTTTGAGACCAATTAACCAGAGCTGGGTAACTGCTCTTGTAAAAAAAAGGTCTCTCGCGCTTACTTTCTTCTAAAAAGAACAGAATGTGCTCTTTTTACGCTCACGCTCCCACTCGTTTTGGCAACTAAAAATTGTTTCCACTCCGGCGCCAATTGCATTCTTATGTTGCAAACATCAAATTTACATTGTAAAATGTGTGTCTTACTGCAACTGTAATTGCTTATCAAATTATTTGTTGTCAATGCTATAGGAAATTTGATGGAATCCCATATTGAAGATTTATTTTGTTCATGCTTGCCACAAATGATTAATATGTGACTATAGTTTTAAGATCCTTTTAGAATTGTAGATGCCATTATTCAACAATTTAATATTCTTCACTTTCAAATAGTGTTGCACGTAATTACGTAACGGAGCTGCTGCCATGAACGTTTGGTACATATTACGTTACTAGGTATACTTTATACGCACAAAACATCGACAACTATCTTTTTATCGCTATGCACTTGCTGTTTAAACACAATGGAAATGTGTGCGATATCTGCACTCTGCTCCTGGCCTAAAAAACCAGGCAATCACATATTGTAATGTGACGTAATAACCGTACTTTGATAACTATTGCTACGACCGTAAATAAAGTATGGCAATGACACTGCTAAACTGTTAAACCGATATCAGACTGCGTGAAGCCTAAGAGAAATACATTGCTTTCGCGTCTTTTGCAGAAGTAGATCACTTACTACGTTGGTAAAGTTACGATTAGCAATTAAATTAGGGAGAATGTTTGTCAGAAAATAAGTCTGATTAATAACGACTATAATGAATAACATTTAGATACATTTCAACTTGCCTTTAATATAAAAGAAGACAAAAAGATCGTTTTTTTCTGGTGACTGCCTTTGAAAAGCCACGCAAATTTTGTGAGATTGAAAATCAATATTAAGCAGTTATTTGTGTTATAAACCTGCTTGGCCAATATTCAACAGTGATGTCACAGTATTACCATAAAACATCACGTGCAGTATTAGGAAAAATTATGTAAATACTTGCGGTCACATAAATTATGTAATTAAATTTTGAGTTACATGCAATACTACTTTCAAAACATATAGTGACTAAGTTATAAATATAATGGCAATGTAAAGCAAATTACAACACCAGGATGGTAACTCGGCTCATTGTTGACAAACAAAGTTGTTAAAAAACAAAGTGTTTATAGCGAACTGCCAAACAAGATTTTGTCATGCTGCCGTGCTTGGTGTTGCGTGTTATGCTGTTTATTTTTTTCCATGCGGAGTAAAAAATTTACGTGAAATTAGTCTTACGACAGCCCAAACACCTAAAAAAATTTCGATCCATCCTTTTGTTTGTGCAAAAAAAAGAGTGACGAGCGAATAAACCCTAAAAAGGAGGACATTTATGGATCTGCTTCGATGTTGCAATAAATGCAACGCAGGCAAAATAGGTAGTTAAATTGGTGATCACTAAAATATGGTATCACCAAGCTACTTTAGTGATTTTTAGATTTTTACATATAATCATTGTAAAGTTTTGTAAACATGAATTAATCTAAGTAGTTACAAGCTGCCTTTAATGACAGTAACCTCTTGTGCATGTGTGCTCAGCAACTAACTCTGTTTACTAAGTGGACCAAAATTGAGTAACGCTAAAACAAAGTTGTATCACTGAAGTCTAGATCACTATTTGCGTGAAGTTTGCAACAGGCTGTCAAAAGTTGTGTCTTCTGTATCAAATACAGCAATTTACAAATAAAATAATAAGGTTGTAATTCATTACAGTTAGTCTAATTTGACAACTCCATGGGTTTACAAAACATTGTCGAATTAAGCAAACTGTTGAATTATGCTAACACATAATAACTCACCGACATGCACATTCACTCAATCAAAGTACGTTCATTCTTTATACACATCTACATTGTATCAGTGCTTTTCAACCTTTTCAAAGATGGTTTGCACTTCTTATTGTCACAAAAATATCGTACGCATGGGTTACATACAAGCCATCTGTTGAATTCCATTTTTACATTAGTTCAAGTAAACAGAGCAAACTGAAAGGAACTGTTGATATCTTTATATTTAAGTTTCTAAAAATGTCCAAAAACTTTCAAATTGCAGTGCCCATAAAGCCCTTAAAAATGATGTCATGCGTCAGCTTTGTAATCTCAATTCAACTTGTGTTATAGTTTCAAGTTTGGGCAGTACAAAAAGATAAAAAAAGCAAGTAATATATGTGTTTTCATCAGAACTTTCCCAAAGACTAGCTTGGTAACTGGGGCTCGAGCGATAAGGAATCATCGCTGAGTTAGTTGTGCAAAGACTTTCCTTTGACCCTAGGATAAAGATTATGATACCATTTTGATGGCAAATTTTTTTATGCCATTCAATAACCGTAATTATGCATAGCTAGTTAAGACTTTCATGCCGATTTAATGGGTTTATGCAGTGCACTGTATACAAGCAAATAGAGTAGTACTTTAGTTGGAAATTTCAAAAAAGAATTTACTTTTTTCATTGCCTTACAACTATGCTAGTGCTCGAATCTATTGTGATGGTTATTCCGGGTCAAAACAATCCCATGAGTAATGTCAGCTCCTATAATTTTGTTGAAGATGTGTAAATAAAAAAGGAACATTGGGGGTTGAAAGTGAAAAGTGAAAAGTTAAGTTAAATTGAGTATATACTTCTTCGAAATGTAAGAATCACCTTATCATGTGAGCTACATTTAAATCATTTCAAAACAAAACAGAGTTGGTCACTAGTCAGGTTGCGCAAAACCAATAAATTTTGTTTCACTCATTAACCTCAATACCATTCATAATTCTTTGGAGTGTGGTATACCAAGAACACCCGTGCAAATGTTTTGAATTGTATTAAAAACATGACAAAATGCTTCTCAGAAAGAAAGTAATCTAACTGTGGAATTACAGGAAGTCGAATTAAACAAACTAGCAAACATTAAAATGTACACAATGCTGATGGAATTGACAAAAATTCAACTGAATAAGCAAACTGCTAAATAAAGCGTTTTTTCTGTACTTCAGTCTTGTTGATAAAATGATTGAAGTACATATTAATAAGCAGATAGAAAGAGTGCAACTAACTGATTTCAGTGATATTGACAAACTTCTGTATTGTATTGGTAAAACTTCGGTTTTTGACTGTTATGCAGGAAAACACGGAGGAAGGACGCCAAAATAATGATGCCGTGTTAGATATACTGCAAGTTTTTGTTGATGCATGGTTACACGTCCCCTCTCACAGAAGGTAGACCTAATTTTCATGTATTGGTTCATTTTTTGTTCATCTTATTATATTAGCAGTTTAATTTGTCGCAATATTGTTCAATATTTTTTATGCATTTGCGATTAAAATAAGTCTTGTTTTAAAATACTACCTTGGTACAGTAACTTTGTGCAATTACTCTTTGTGCAAATAGGTTTAACTTCTACTGCCAACCATGATTATTTGTTATTGCATTTTTGCTTTCGAGGCATTCTTTTTACTTGCAAGCCATACAAGCCATCTGTAGAATTCCATTTTTAAATTAGTTCAAGTAAACAGAGCAATATGGTTTTTATTTTTATTTTGCTGTTCGTTTTTCATTGTTTATTGTAACTGAATGTCGAATGACAGCAAGGCCACTCACTAACCATGTTGTTTTTCCTGCCTTCTGAACTTAATGGAGTCCTAGTCAGCTATTAAAAGTACTTTGTTTATTAGATTTCTAATGAAACAAGCAATAAGCTCTCAAGTTAATAATGGTATGCCTCAGTGGTGAAACTTAACATTTTCTCCTCATCGCTTTATTCTGCTTATCCTAACACAATTCAATAGTTGGATATTGAGTTACAAAATGATTTGTTCGTTTTCAGTTACTCATCGATGTTAAACCAAAATTTGCAAGAAGTCTGTGTACTGCACCCTGATTTTCTCTCTTTTTCAGTCATAAATTTTAATAAGTGGGTTTACATGGCCAATTTGCTTTGGAAATAAGATGTACGTTGAATGATATCATTCACAGAAATGGCTTAACAATGTGTTTACATAACCAATTGAGAAGTGCATCAAAGATCTGCTAAAAGCAGTGACAATCATGAGCATCAGTTTGTCTGGAATGTTTTGAATACAGTAGGTTGCTGCAGAAGTTCCATTTTCTTTCCTATGCGTTTCATTAGTTATGTACCTATGCGTCCTTTGTCTTTTGCAGTAATTCTGAATGCACTTGTTTCAATGAGTTCTATCAATCGGTATATGTACAGTCGAGTTGGCACGCTGGTGATCTCAAGTTAGCAGTTCGTTAGCTCTTCATGTCGAACCAACTGGAGAGACTTTCAGAAAAGAAACTCTTGGGCTTAGCTTTTGTACCCATATGTAAGCTGCAGGAAACAAATTACCAAAGTGCAACGCTGTTTAATGCAGTGGCTGCATTTCAGAGTAATTCAGATTCTGAAGGAGATGCTGATGACGATGACCACTCAAGATTTGTGATTGAATTGACTAATGCAGGCGTCACCAAACTATTTTTCACTAAAGGCCAAATAGTCATAAAAACTGACGATTGCAGGCCAAATTTCAACTTTGTTCCATAGGCTACCACATAATAAGCTCACTTGTGTTCCAGTGAGGCGGGCCGGAAAATATTAATCTTGCGGGCCTTAGTTTGTTGACCCCTGGACTAATGAATCACTGAAATTGGTCTCAATACACCGACTGGAACTGTATTTTGAACCTGCCGTTGTTACACAATCCAACCAGGAGTTTAACGTGCGAATGGAAGGACAAGAAATGCCACATATGCTGCCAACGTGTCAACCTGATTTCCAGCAAACTGTGTACTATTCTTGTCAAGATGGATTTTGCCGAATTCTCCTTTACACTCGTTTTCCCGTTCATTGAAGAACATATTTTCCCTTGCATTGAGCCATCAGGCAAGGACATTATGCTCCAGTTTTTAAGCGATGCCGGACAGATCTACTACCTAGTAGAACTTCTTTCACCCTCCAACACATCTTAAATGTGGCTGAATTGCTCAAGATTTTTGTCGGACTGTGTTGACTAGCTGTCACTGTGTGATGCAACTCGTAAACAATACGCAGTCCTGCAAAAACCTCTTCACCAACTCTGCTAAGCACAGTCACGGAGAAATTGATCACTCATTTCTTGACAGACATCGCTTGCTGAATATACGAATCAGTTTAAAGAGACTCTCTACTTCTCTCCATGGAGCACACTATACGAGCAAAGCCTTCACTCACGAGCGGCGGCCGACAATAAAACCACCTACAACTCTTTTCAAGATGTAGCTCGCCAAGCAATCCTCTCCATAACCTAACCAGGTCACATTCGCCATCAGTGAAAACCATTCGGGAAACAAGCAACACCTTCAATGCTGATGTACAGCATTGAAGCCATTTTCAATCATCAGTTGCTTGAACACACCACCTGCTCGTCTTTTCGCCTTTTCAACTTATGTTTTATGGATTTAATTAATTATAAGTTTAGTGGCCGTGCTAATTGTTTCCAGCAGTTATTAGTGTTGTTTTTCTTGAGCACGTTTTAATCCTTTTCGGCTTTGTCACTTTTTCCTGTTCATTGGCGCGTGTTAGTAACAACTGGCTTGATTTTTCGTCCCCACCACGCTTTCGACAATGAATGAATGAATGAATGAACTCCATGCAAAACATTTGAATCCTTTTATTACTCTTAAATGCTTCACAGTGATATTTCATTTTGTAATGTGCTACTTCTAACTTTATTATATTACCTACTACCTTTACTTTCACACTGAATATTAGGAATTTATATTCCGAAACATATTATTTTATGTGATACTTAGATTGCTGTCCCATGCATTTCTACTGCTGGCATACTTTTTAGAAATACTTGAGGGGTGAGATAGTGTGCTAATTGTCATAGTTAGCTCTTATTCCTATGCAATTCGTGTACCGATCTGATGATAATATAATCTTATTACTGTTCTATTCCATGTGTTTACCAACAAACCCTGAGCTATATTTTGACTGTGTTTAGCTTACACGTCACATTTTTATTACTTCTGAATTATTTCATTTGTTGCCACAGCTCACAATGCACTCTCTTTACGTGCAGCCTAGTATTTGCAGTGATATCGAATGCATCTCTGATATATGCTCTTAAAGCAGTAAATCAGTTTTGTTGTGAATCACTGATATAACTATATTCAAGAACACTGTCAGATTGGTTGTTGTACTGTGATGCTCAACTAGTCTATCAGTGGTTAACGAACACGCATATCAATGGAATCAGGTAAAAGAACAATGAATAACACTGTGCTGCATTTGAAAATTATTTCGCAAAGGTCAAAGACGTTTTAACTGTTTCTGAATCAATTTTTTGCGCTGAACTCAAAAATGCAACCAGTTTTTTTCAATCAGGTCAAGTTTTTTTTTCATCACATATTTAATTATGCTAGCTTTGGTCATTATTGTGCACAAAGAAACTAATTTCTGTGGTAGCTTAATTGGTCATGCATGTTGTCAATTTTCGCAAGATGGTATTTTTATTTGAATGCAAGGTTTTTGCAATGACAGCCAGTTTAAATACTACAAAAATATAATGACACAGTTGAAATAAAGGCACTTACAACTAACCAAGAAAGCTTCCTAACACATAATTTTGTTCAACGGCGCTCAACCTAACAGTAGAAGTTAATATGTTACACTATAGACACGTAAATACTTAACATCACAAATGTGTTTTAAATGCGAAATAGGTTACTTGTCAACATCAATGTGTGAAATACAAACGAAGTGTTCAAAATAGCTTAACACAGAAAGCGTTGTGCGGCACATGATGATATTTCGACGATAAATACAATAACAATATAAATACAAATGATTTATGCTGACAAAAAGTGTCGCTTCAAAGATTTTCTTCTATGTGTGGAATTGGGAAGATCTCTTTTTAAGCACCAACAGTAATCTGCAAGCATGTTTACATCCCAGTATCCTTGGTACCTTTCTTCCATCTGGCGAAGGTCTTGGTGGAATCTCTCTCCCTGTTCTTCGCTGTAGTCACCACAGTTGTCAGGAAAGTAATCCAAATGCGAACTCAGAAACTGCATTTTCACAGACATCCGGGCTCCAAGGGATTGAAAGCTTTCAAGCAGCTCTTTAACCTCTGCTTCGTAATCAGGGCTTCTATACTTTCCAAGGAAGTTTGGAATTACTACTCGAAAAGCTGTCCATGCTCTTTTTTCTACTGCCCACATGAGTGCAGTAAAACCTTCGTCTTTGATCAGCTCACGGATCTTTGGCCCATCAAAGACTCCTGCTCGTAGCTTCGCTACAGAAATACGGGGAAGTTTCATTTGTAAGAACTTGAAGGTTGGGCCATCTTTATCAAGTGCCTTGGTATAGTTTTTCATGAGACCA
Source organism: Clavelina lepadiformis (assembly GCF_947623445.1). Lineage (NCBI taxonomy): Eukaryota > Metazoa > Chordata > Ascidiacea > Aplousobranchia > Clavelinidae > Clavelina > Clavelina lepadiformis. The sequence continues at coordinate 11,151,226 of NC_135244.1, forward strand.
AGTTTAATGTGGAGAGGTGGCAAAAGAATATTTTGTGGATCAACTAAGTAAGCAGATTTGACATTTTTAAATCCAGGTGTATAACTTGTTCTGGGTGGCCAGCTAATTTGAGCGTAGTGGCGATCATCGGCCCTCGAGTCCCACAGACACAAAAAACATGGATGTTTAGTGTAACCCAAGAAGTATCGAAATCATTTTTAAGTCACTACATATTTTCCATTTGTGTTGGCTATACTGAAGAGATTTCAAAAGGAATTTCATGTCTTCATAGCATTCGGTGAGCTTCACTGAATGTCCAACAGCAACAGAACCAATCTCATTGCCATTGTGTAGTAATACTGCCTTCAAACTCTTTACAGATGAGTTCAAAAACAATTGCTATTTTGCCGAACTGTAGACTATGCCCAAAGCTGATATTAATCCTGAAACATCTTGACAGTATACTAGGGAATGGTCTTCGTCATAATTGAAATATTTTCTAAACTCTTTATCTCTATACCGATACCAGAAATATGTGGTGCGTGGAGCTAGCAAGTTGTTCTCACGTAGTCGTGATCCTAGGAGCTGAGCGGATTCTTTGGTGAGATTTAAGTCCCGTGTTAGGTCATTCAGCTCAAGCTGTGTAAGAGGCTTCGGTTGGCTTGTACTTTGCTCTGCATCCCATGTGTTTTGTTCACTTGCTTCGCTCTCTGCAGATGAAGAACACTCCATTTCACTTATTTCTCCAGGTGGTTCTGGAACAGGAATACCAGGGCCATGTGATACTGCACACTAAACTGAACACACTAAACTGCACACTAACCTAGCCTGTAAAAACCAGTTCAGGTGTTTAACTTTTCAAGCATCAGGTGCATTCGTTATGTTCTTCTCATTGTGATGTCACTGAAGTTTCATCAAAACTTAATTCAATTGCTAAATCATTTTTATGACATCACAAATCTCAATCGCAAGACGCTGAAGTTGTCGAAAATTTCAAATGCAATTTGCCAAAAAACTAGACCTGATGGAAGAAAATGGATAACAGTTTTGGATTCAGCATCAAAAAGTACACTAAGAACCGTCAATACTCTAGTAACCTCAAAATATTAATTAATTACAACCATGAATCCTAGTTGGCACATATGTACCATCACACCATTCTGCTCATGAACTTTTCGCAAACATGTGAAGCATCTTGATTATATTATCAACCAAATTGTTTTTGCTGTATTATGAAGTTCTTTGAAAACTATTATAGAAATTTTGGTTATTATGTCTGCCATTGATCATTTGCAATAAAACAAAGTAAGAAGTCTTTTTCAAAACATTCATATATTTAATCGGCTTGTCTTGTCCTTACAATCCTGTAATGTAAATGATCAATAAATAAATCTTTTTTAATAGTGATGCATATGAGCAACATTTTTTCTTCTTACCACACTATAGCTGGCATCTTTCACCAGCTAGGTACATGCCATATTGTTTTGACTAGAGACTGTTCTCAAATGTGTGTTGGTATGAAGATCAAAGCTTGCTTAGTGTTGTTTATGGCATTTGCACCCATTCACACAACATGGAATTGCAAAACAACCAATTCAAACTTATCCATCATTAGTTTTCAACCAAATGCAGCCAGACATTAAAACTTAAGCCTGATTGAAGAGAATGGAGTGTGGCATACCAAGAACACCCATGCAAATGTTTTGAATTGTATTAAAGATTTTCCTGCTAATTAATAGTTCATGTTCCCAGTCATTCAATATTAAACAATATACTGTATTATGCTAAGTGAACTTAAGCTAAGTGAACTGAATTCCTTACAAGTTGAATCCTGCATTATGTCTCAAGTACCCATTTTAAAAAATTTGCCAAATAATGCCACAAATGCAAGGTAAAATGCTGGTAGCTTTTTTAAAATAAACAAAACTTATCACCTTCTTTGAACTTACCATGTGGCACAAAGACCACCCTCCCTGCAGGACTTTAAACTCAAGACCTAAAGTTTATGCTGTCAAATCTTATCAGTGTTGGCCATTTGGCCTTCTTTGAAACATGACAAATTAATCCTAGTGGAAAGTAAATATAATCAGCAGCCAAAAATGGGTGATGATTGCTGAACTTTGATTTATTACTTTGGCTTGCACCATACACATAATTTAGCTGAGGTTTGAATTTGACACCCCTTTTGTAGATGATATTTTAACACTTAATCATCAAACTTGAGAACAAGTAATGCAGTACTGTACATACAATTACTTGGACTCACCAGGTTTGACTTACTTGACTACTTACGTTTGACTTACTTACTTACTTACTATTTTTGTTCCCTTGCTTCTTCATGTTTACATGTTCTCTAAACATAATTTCGTTAAAAGATCAATGCACTGCGTTTATTGAATTGTTGTAATTGTAAGGTATTTGAAAGAAATAGAGTAGAATAGAGCAGCTTCTATCGTATAGTTTTTGCATCAGCTTGGTTTTACAGTAGTCATACCTTCATGTTTCTGGAGCCAGCTATTAATTATACTTAGGGTTACCATATTTTCGTGGCCTAAAATCCGGACACTTTTTCGTGCCCACTAGCGGTTTTTAAAATGAGGTATGAACACATTGTCTGTCAATATGACGTCACACTAGCAATGCTTTGCCTATCCATTGTAAGTTTATACCGGAATAGATTTTTGAACATAGTGTCGTGAATTCACTAGGCTATTGGGCCATCTCTGATTTGACCTCTGGTGATCTCTAGGCTAGGGTTACTATATTTGATAATTGTAATAGATGTAACAATAGCTTCCGTCTTTGTTCGGGCACATGAAAACTTTTTTGCCAAGTCAGAATCAGGGAACGTTTTTTTCGGCAAAGATGACGTACAATCGATTGATAAGAAGCTATTGTGATGCTTAACTGTGTGAAAAGCATATGTACCCTCGGCACTTCGGCAGCAGTGACTTGATCTTCCGCTTTACTTCCTCTTGTGGCAAAATAGTTTGTCACTTGAGTTGATCCTGAAGCTCCTCTTACTGCTTTGCCATGTTTATCAGAACTGAGATGTAATTTTAAATCTCCACTACCTTTGTGTGAAACTGAGATGTATGTTCACGGTTTGCAAACTAAACACTCTGCTTCCCATTCATTTCTACCCTTTCTGAAGCATGGATGTTTTGCTTGCATTTCATCACATCATTTACATTTTCGCTTAGCCATATTCTACAGTAAAACAATAACAAAATTAAATTTTAGCACTTAACATGTTCGGCTCGCATCTTCAACTAGAACAGGGGTTAGACTAAAACTTATGGAGAGGCGCCCCACTTCGAAATCATTAAGCATTAAACAAACGGCAATTTCCTTGGTATTCTCATTTGGTCTGCAACAGACTTCTTGTTGCGTTATTTTTCTACTGTTTTCACTGCTTTATAATTTTCTTCAGCGAATATACGCTCTTATCGTTTCAGACATGTTCTAAAATTTGCAATATCAACCAAGGTATAAGGCCTTCAGCTACTAGCCCAGCTCAACTCATCCATGTATCATTGTATCCCAAATAGAGCGCTGTATTGTCGTTTATGAGGTAACAATGAAATTATTACCTGTAACGCAACAAACAGTTTTAAAAAATTCCGAACATTTAAGCATATTTTAGCATTTCCCCCCGGACGCAGTTTGAACACTAAAATTCCAGACATGTCCGGGGAAATCCGGACGTATGGCAACCCTAATTATACTGCACAAGTTTTCCATCAGTTTGACGTTAGGTGGTTACCAGACCTTGTAAAATCACAATATGTTAGTCAGAAAACATTCTAGACCTTTCAAAAATAATGGCAAGGTGTCAAATCTTGGTGGAAAATTCCTCCACTATTGTTATATGTCTTTTGCATAGCGGGAATCACAGTCTTTTTGAAGATTGTTTTCTAAACTGATGACTTTCCATGATACCCAGGAGTTGGGTTTCTCTTCCCTGTCCAGAGAATGTTGTGAAGTGGCCAATTTATTACAGTTATCCAACAAATTTGTAATTTCAGATGTGCAGAAAGCTTATTCCGATGCAGGGAAACTTCATATTTTCATATGTTAACACTGATCTACTATAGATGTTAAAGTATATAAAAGATACTATAGAAGTGCTGACATGTAAAAAGAAGACGGTGACCATTTACGATATGTGATAGACCTTTTTTGTACAGAACAAATTATTGTAGGCTACTTAAGTGTCAAGTGACAAAAATAACGATTGGGGTTAGATCAGATTACAACCAAATGGTATAAATAACTGTTTATCTGATCATACTTGTTGTATTTTCCATAAATTATTTGTTTGAAAAATTCGCCACCGGGTTCTGTAGCGGTGTAGCCCACAGCAATTTACACCAGTTATTATGCCAGTTTGCAGGCTGTTTTGACCTCCAAAAATCTCCTGTGTGCACCTACCATACTCTGCAGTCTGACTGTTGTGAGATCTTGACCTGAAATTTACCTTTTACTAAGATGTAGGGTGTTTTTATATTAACATGAGCTGAAAAGTATGTTGATTAAGCTTTGATAAGTGAATTGTATACTCTTTTAGAACCAGTTGTTTATTTGATCTAATCATGAGTGAGCAATGCTGCAGAAAGTTTCTGTAGTTACTTTTATCATGCTATAATATTTCCATATATTACCTTAAATTGTTATATGTTATCATAACTTATTGATCTAATTCGTGTTGCAAGTAGACCCTAGATGAGCATAATATTAAGATAAGGCTATTTTCAGATTGGCAATAATCAAGGAATTGCTAACTGCAATTGGGCCATGTGATTATTTGTGGAAGTTTTTGATATTATTAGCTGATCGGCACCTTTGTAATGCCTATGGTAATCATCAAGAGTACAAGGACGAGGTAAGATGTCATTGCAATATATTAGGCAACTTACTATTGTGGTTGTGTTTAAAATGTAAGAACTTCCAGTGAAAGTTTGGGCTGTATCTAAAAGAGTTGGGTATTTTGTTTTTGTTCCATTGGCACTTGCAATCTTGTAATTTCGTTGTAAGTGCCTAATTCGGAAAACTTGTTATTTAAGGCAAATTCATTGTCATGTTCTTTAAAGCAAGTTAATTTCAACCTATTTCCTAAAAAAACATATGCTGATTTTGAAAAAAAAAGACGAAAGTTCTCCATCTTTTTTGTGAACGAATTATTTGCAAAAGTGTTTTAAAAAACTGTGTGGTGAGTGAATGTGACGTCATCGAAGTTGTTGTTGTTCAAGCATGCTGACAACACATACCAGATCAATGGAAATTTGCTGTTGCAATACTCAATTCGGCGATTTTTACTGTCGTGTTGGAGATTTTTATATCTTTTCACTGATCGATTAATTATTGACTAATTATTATAGGAGTCGTTTTTACTTAAACAGTGTTATCTTGCATATACTGTGCTGAGTTACAGACCCAGGTGGCACCAGGAATCAGGATGCCAGTTGTCTTCAAATTCAGGCAGTTACCAGTAATCTGTAGCATTGAAATCACAAACATAACATGTATAGTTTTATGTCTTGAGTAAAGTTAAGACAAATTCAAAGACTTTGATTCATCTTGATGCAAATCATTGACTCGCACTGGTTAGTGGTTTAGCAATTGTAGAATTAATTAATGTTTTTTACAGACATCTTTGGAAGATTCAGCACAGTTCTTTGACCAGGCTTCAGACAATTTGATGTGTTTATGTGTATCAATATGTGCTCTATTTGACATAGAAGTGCAGCTGAAAACTGTTACTTACATCATAATATACCTTTCGTCATTGGACGGTGGTACCGGTAATTATCTATTTAAACGTTGGTAACACTTGTATATAGCATCAGGTAACCGTATGTGGTTTCAGAGATTGACTGTTGTGTATTTCAATATAGAACCCAGTGAAAATGAGAATATTATAAATACTACACAAAGATCATCTAACCATTTGCATCGCCTTTATCTAATGTTGTTGACATTATCAATTCAACTTCTTTCTAAATCAAAGAAAACAACTACATCTGATGACAAGGCTGAAGTTATCCCTCTTACAAAAAGGTACAAAACAAACTGAAAAAATTTTGTGTAAAAGTGTATGCCATACTAATTTTGTTATTAGCACAAATTCCTTAATAGATCTTCAAACTCATGTATATTCTAAGCTGTCTGCATGTCGTAGTATAGGTGTGTCACCTTGTACAATTTGCTTTCAGAGTTTTGCGGCACAGCTTATTTTACCTCAGCCAAACCACTTTGATTGCACAACAAACGAATAGCAATGTGGTGTCTGTACGTTATAAAAAGTGCTTAATTCAAAAACTGAATGAATTGGTGAACAAGGTAGATAATTCATGTCGAATTTTCTCAGAAAACTGTTTTAGCTAATATATGTTACATGTGCTAATTTATTATTTAAAAGCATTATCTGTTTACAAAACATACATTTTAGGTTGTAAAACTGTTTTCTCCAAAATCATTCCTTTTGACTGTAAGAACTTTTCTTGTTGATGAAAATATACTAAGTGATGGTTTCTGTATGGAAAAAATTTTGCAACTTTGTAACAGCTGCCTTTCTCATGCTTACTTTAATGAGAAAGATTACAAGGTACTTAATTTAGTTTAACATAGATTTAACCCCAATGACAAATCCCATGTGCTTGTTCCTTGTTGGTATTCTTTGAAGAATGTATATCGTTTTAAACTAAAATAGGCTGAATTTGGCTAAAATACACTTTCATATGACTCGCAAGTTAACACATCCACAAAAAGGAAGACCTCATATTTGATGGACTCAGAAATTATAAACATCACATCGTTTTACAAATACCAATAGTCTTCATAATTTGACTCTTGCGAAAGATCAACTATGAATCAGCTGTAGTTCTAAAATATGAAAAGGTTTTAAAGCGGTTAAACCCTTTTTCGCTTACGCGGGGTTTAGTATGCAGATGGGCATCCTGTTGCTTACCAATACAATGAGTTGTGACTTGCGAAATCATTGCTCAATGATTCGTGTATATTTGTACTTATTCTTCGGGTGCTATAATCTTAGATAAAAGTATTGCATATTAACTTCAAGGTATAAATTATTAATTTGTAGATTTTAAAAATGCTTTTCAATTTAAAACATACCAATATTTTGTTTTATGGTTGCATCGGAAACAGTGTTTCCCAAAGCTTGTAAGCTGTGGAGAAGTTTTTGGTGGTTAATCCAGAATTTCAAAATCTGTTTGCAATAGTTGTAGAGTGTGAGTTAGCAACCTAAATATCACACCGAATGGTCTGATGTTTTGTCTGCATTTTCCAGTAACATTTTACTAGTCAGTTCGTCATTCTGTGAAATGGTTTCACTGACTGATTTGTTTGCGTTTCTGACAGGATTTTCAGCAATTGTGCAATTAATTGTTTATGTAGCATGTATCACAAGGGGGGACACATGGCCCTTGTTTGTTTTAAACTTGCATGCACATCAAATTTTCACAGCCTGCCCAAAACAAAACCTCCTGCAATCCAAATGGCTTTACATAACAAAAAGCGCCCTACCTCTGGTCTATCTGTCCTTGGTAGCTGAGGTAGTTTAAAATTCTATCAAAGTTATCTTATTAATAATAATTATATTACCTTTCTTTTCTGTGATATTTTTTTATTGTTAAACTCAGATTCTGTTGCAATTATCAGACTTGTTGGTCAACATCATACAAAGGCGCAGGTGTGGAATGTTTTATTTTTGCATTGTCAGTAAGGGTGTGCATTTGAATTCATAATTTTAGTACATGATTAGTTTACAAATAAATTTGTTGCACATTTTAGTTGCTTGTAAAAATATCTCTTTTATTGCTAGATATTTTTACAATTTGTTGTGATTTTTGTTTTCCTTATTGCCAGTATATTGGTGTAATTCAGACAAAGTTTGCACTTAGTATGATTATATTCTATTTTTAGTAAAATTCTTGCTGGAAGTTCTTTACAAAGTGCCACCCTAAGTCTCAGTCATATTATCAAAATGTGTGGAAAACTTTTCCCTGATCATTTCATTGTTGTGGTTCCAATTCTTTGTGATATTGCTCAAGACGATCATGTTTCAAATAATGTATGCATAAATTTTATATTGTATTTTCATTTCCGTAATGCAGTAAACTACACAATGCTAAACATATACTTTCATGTAAAAATTGTTATTGTGTTATACAATGATATGTGCATATTTCAGGCAAAAGGTATGGTCATAGCTTGCATTGGTGAGATCTGTCTCAAGTTAAAGGCTCATTGCATTGCGCATTTATCCAGGTATTATATTTAGAGAACTTGCAATTTGTGAAAGGTACCGCTAGTCAAAATATTTTAACTTTTGTAAAGTCAAGCTGCATATTTCCTACCAGCTGATTGCAATAAGCACCATGAAAGCTGTTATAAATGGTTTATTAAATAAACGCTAACATTTTTCAAACAATATTTGATCTTTATCAAACCAAAAGGAATTAAAACAGTTGACTTAGCAGTTAACATTTATATATGTTATGTTATTTAAATATGCTATGTTAATAATGTTATGTTATATAATTATGAGGAAAAGATTATTTTATTCCTTTTTTCCTGTAGTTAGATCATATAAAATTGTGCATATTTAAATGCTTATTTTTTATTCAACACTGGCTTTAATGTAGAGCAGATATTGTTCCAGACATCTTAGTTTTTAATTAATAACTGTTTATACTGTACCTGCTGTTGTGGCACTAGGTATCAAAATGTTTTTTTCCTTGTGCTCTTCCAGGATCTGTAGATGTTTCATTGGTCTTCTTCATCATTGGTCAGCAAACATCAATTCATTACTGGTTGATATTTTTGCTGCCTTGCAAAAACTCATTATTTGCCTGGGTCACTTTCTGAGTCCATACCTTGTGGAGTTCATCACAAAGGTCAGATATTTCAAACTTGCTGGCTGCATGTAGCTTTTCGTAAGCATAAAAACGGCCCGCAACGTGTTTGTGCTTTCATAGTTGTATTGAAAATTACATTTAACACCCTAAACCATACAGTTGCATTCAAAACATGTTTTGGACATAAATAATTGTCCCGCTTCTAATTAAATACGAGCACACTAACGTTGAAATTAATTGTGGAATAATTATTTGTATATAAAGTAGAATCCGCTTAATAAATCCACCTCCGTCCTAAGCGATTTTGGAATTTAATAAGTGGTGGATTTATTATCTGTCACAATATAAATGAGTATACAACTATACAAAAAGAAGCATACATCTCTCAGTAGCCTTGAAGTTTTCATGTCCAACAGCCTTAGCAATGTCATTTGCTTTGTGCCAAGAATCGGTCCATTAAGGGGAACATTTCTATTCGAAGCAAACTTAAACCAAAAATAGAGGGCGTTTTCCACCTCATCTTTTCTTGCCCTTTTACGTTTTACTAAACCCACCCTACAAACTTAAGTAAAAATTCTGTCCCAAAGCAATTTGAATTTAATACACGGATGTATTTATTAAGCAGATTCTACTGTATTCCGTGTGGAAGTAACTGCACACAAAAGAATATTGAAACAGCAGACATGATGATATACTTCCTGATAAGAGGTGCTAAACAAAGTGAAAAGATAATAGGAGCTTAGCATTGACAGTGTTGGTTATAGTTGTTAAAATGTCAACCACTATGACCAGCACATAGTCAATTTAAGCTGGTGGTTGCATATTTTATAGTGAATTTTAAGTTGTAGGATGGTATTAAGTTGAGTTCGGAAAAGAATTGACTGACTTTTTGTTGGTTGTCAAACGGTGAATGTGTTGTCTACATAGCAAAAACAGGTTTTGGATTTGAAGTTACTAGACCAGTGGTTCATAACCTTTTTCATCTGTTTTTCCATTTACGCCAGCTACGCCCCTTTGGTTTTATAATTACCTAACCAAGAATTACTTTTCAAAAATATTTTGGTCAGTTAATACAGTAGTGTTCTTTCATAAGGACAACTTGTTTTTGGGCTTGCCCTCACTTTAAGCTCATAACTACAATAAGTGTACATTGAAATGTCTTGATGTTATGAATGTTGTTTTTAGCTGTCGGTCATACACTATACTGTGAAACGCACTATAGATACAGATGAAAGTGTCAAAATTTCCTGTCAAACTCCCAAAAGAATGAAGAAATCCCATAACTCTAACTCAACTGCTTTGTATCAAGCTGTGTTGAGTGTCCTCGATGTTATTGCAAGCAGCATTGCTATACGTGTTCTTCTTCCTACCTTCCAACTCAGTTTGGAAAAGGTTTAGTATGATTTTCAATGACACAATTTTAGTAGGTTTTCTTAGTACAGTGCTTCCTCGATTATATATCAGTACCTCATTTAATTGGCATTCGATTATCTGGTCGCCTGATAAAGCGGCTTTATCATGTAACAATACAATAAAACAAACGAGCTGTGAAGCCACCTGCAGCCATCTATATGATGCCTGATATGGCCTATTTTTGTTAATGTTATTGTACTTGCAGTTCACATTTCAGACTAAATATTATAATGTATTTATAATTTTTGAGATGGCTTCATATTCGAAAGGCAATGTGAAATGTAAATAAATTGCTTTATCTCTTAACTATAACAATTCAATTATCCAGTTTTTTGCTTATTCTAATTTCGAAACTATTATCCCAATTAAACAGGATAATCGAGGAAGCACTTTATGGTAACTCTGCATTGGTTGTAAATCAAAGTAGTAACATATATTAACATGAATCTTTTTTTAACTAAATGGCAGCTTTTTGAAGAATCCCCACTTGCTGTAACACCAATATTGCTGCTCATAAATGGCCTTGTGATGAAGTTGGAAAAAACTGATTTGACTCGAAATGCTAATAGCATATTGTCTACTTTTTTATATGCTATGGATTTTCGCACAAAGAATTTCAAGGCAAGTTTATCTCAGGGTGTGTAGATGTTTGTAGTTTTATATAAATGTACATTTTTTCATTGCCTGTTGCTGTTTTCACCACTAGCTTCCAATATCTGATGTAGAAGGTATAGAAGAAATAGTTCTGCAAGGTGTCATATCTCTGCTGATCAAGATACCCGAAGAAACATTTAGTTCATTATACATGAAGGTAATAATATTTCAATAACTTCATAATTTTTTTTATAGAGATGTACTGATGCTGTTGTTAAACGTAGGAAAACCGAACTAACGGTCACTTTACCGATGCATCGTCTCTTTTTCGCTGATGCGCCTGTTGATGTTTTGTATAACCTTTCACATTTTTGTGGACCTGCATTTCAGCCTTTTGTTAAACAAAAAAGGACTACATATAACATGCATTTACTGAAGAAAAATGTCTCCCACAGAGTAAGAAAGCAACAAAAGTGATTAAAATGACTAAGAAAGCACGGATTAATTGTTTGCATTCGTTAGTACGCTACGATTTAGGCTACATATACCTCACTCCATGTTATCATCCAAGTGTACAGGGTTTTTCTTCGGTTTCATTTTGGCGACCGCTAAAATTTTAACACCGCAACCAATTTAAAATTAACTGGTTGCCACTAATTATCGAAGTATCGAAATCTTCGATCCATAATAATGTTTACAATAATACATATCGAAATTTTCCATTTCGATCTGTAACAACCGTAATTAGTATGAAGCAGTTTAGTAGCTGTAGTAAATTGTCTAATGCTCGATGCGGTTTACCATTAAATCTTTTGTTATATGTATAATTTAATTTAATATTATTTTGTATAAATATGCATAATCATCAAACAATCAATCATTTGTCTTGTTGTAAATGTTGCCTGTTACCGGAGCTGGGCATGAAAGCGACACTTTTTTCTAATTAGGAATGGAACTACGAGTGCGCTCTTTTGTAAGGTGTATCTGTCCATTACTCTTTTATTCTACAAACAACGCAGTGACCAATTGTTTCTAACAATCATTAGAAACTTTAATAGCGTTATTGCTGCTATGCCGTTATTTTTATAACTTAATCGTACCTTTAACCTAATTTGTTGACAATGAAATTTAAACCTAAGAAAGTTCAGTTTTTATCAAGTAATGCACTAAGAAGATGGTGTCAAACAGTCTTCTTAGCAAAAAAAATAACTGAACTGAAAATCTTTACCTTCTGGTGCCAGGCTGTTTCCCACATTCACGGTGAACTGAAACACCATGAGTAAAACCTAAGAAAGCAATTTATTTTATTAAACGACCAAAACCAAGCTGACCTCCATAAATCACCTAATAGCTTTCGTAGAATACAAAAGGTGAGGTGCCAAACTATTGATAGGATAAGAATGCACAAAATGTGAGATAAACAATGATAATCCCAGTTTATCAACTAGAACCAAAACACCATGAAACAATTCATCGCACATCGAGTAGAGAATTAACGCATTATGAAACGGTAAGACTTAGATACTATTAATGACATATTTTCATTACACCTATATTTGTGCATTGATTTATCCTTATGGAGCTTGACCATCAGAGATGTGCTCAATCGAATACAAATCTGAATCTTGCAAGTAGAATCGAGATAAAACCTATATTTTGTGAAAAGTAAGACCAACAAGCGTTAAAGTGTATTAGCGTATTTGTATACTTAATCATTAAGGGTAATTAAGAATTAAAAGCAGTTAAATTGTTGCGATAAATTTTAGTTAATATGTGTAATTGAAAACAGATTTCTTTTTTCATTCAACAAAAAAAACAACAAATTTCTGCATGATTATGTTGCTTGTTAGAAATTTTAATAAAAGGACTTCAACAAAGTTGGCAGATTCGATTCGGATGTGCACAGACATCAAAATTTATTATTTATATCCTTATGAATCTGGATCTTTTTCAATTTTGTGCATCCCTCGTGATCATGTCATGTTACCTATAATTTTTTCTACTAATCTAATAATTCGATTTCAAATATTTTTTTTACAAATTTTGTAAATAAAGAAGTCATTCCTCATTGAGAAAACCTGTGTATTTTTTCAAATTTATCTTTTGAATATAAATAAGAACTTTGTGAATCCTTTTTCCTGAGCTTTGGACAGTTGCTTATCTGTTCTAGCTCCATGTAAACAATGAAAATCAGGGGCATCAAGTAAGATATTTTGATGTATAAATGTGCTAGAAATGGTCATGTAAAAATGTTTTCTTCATGCTTTAACCAATCAATTTTACCGTGCTTTTTTCTTGAAACTTGAATTGAGTTTGGACATTATAAAAGAACAATTTAAAAATTTCCTTTAGCTAAAAACGTTCAACTGAATTTTTATTTTGTGATTAAAAATAATAGCGGTCTTTTTCCTCCAATTTCAGTCCTGTTGGAACATAACATTATGCTTGGTGCCAGATAAGCATGAAGACTGACAATCACCAGCCGTATACTACTTTTTTTAATAGGCTACAATACAATAAGCTCATTAGTTGCACAGTGAGACGTGCTAGATAAATTTCGGTTTCAATAGGAGTTTCTGCAAGTGCCGGCGGGCCGCATAAAATGGGACCGCGGGCCGTAGTTTGCCCACCCCTGGTTTAGAACCATGCGTGATTAATACCTTGCTCGAGGGCATTCCTACTGTAGCACCACTGGATATCGAACACGGGCCGCATTATTTCAAGCGCTCTTGCCCAGTGCTCTAACCACTATGCTACAGTGCTGCCTAATTGACAAACTTCTGTTGTTTTAATCCTACTTGAATGACATCATGTTATTATATTCCTGTGACTATCTCTTTTAAGAAGTTATGATTCCATATTTCAACATTGAAGTTGATTTGTGAACTTCATTTATTGCAGTTGTGTGACTGGGGATGTGCACCTGATACAATGCCGCCACGTGTTACTACATTCTACAGATGCACCGCAATGCTTGCTTCAAAACTAAAGGGCTTATATGAAGTTTTTGCCCACTCCTTGATAGATAAAATAGCTTCTACTCTTGAAGAAAAGTCAGGTAATGGATTTAAAACAGGGGTGTCCAACCTTTTTGGCCAAAGGGCCACATGCGATTTACGAATGACTGAGTGTTTACTGCTAATTTCTAATTAAATTGAAGTTAAGTTAATCTAAAATTAAGTTCGCCATATATTACATTGGCGATTCAGTTGATAATTTAAGTTATTTCGAAAAATACCGCGCGGGCCATGGGTTGAACACCCCTGATTGAAAAGGAAGCAAGCAACCTCTTGAAACATTCTGATATTTTCTAACCTGGAAGTTTTTTTTGAACAATTCTTAAGATGATGTTATTTGTTTGTTCAGATATTTACCTTTACTTGCTACAATCATAACCTTTCAACTGTTTCTTAGCAACATCATACACCAATGGAGGAAACATTTATCAGTCTTTGTATGCCGTTGATACATTGCATTCAATGATTTTGTACTTCAGCAACACTTTTATTAATCAGGAGAGATACGAATTAATTATGCAGCCTTTAGTGAATCAAGTATGTATATTCATATTTTTGTATTTTAGTTTCATTACTTTGATATAAAATATTTTCTATGATGTCATTTTGTCATTTCGCTCTCTGTGTTAAGACAAAAATTTAAAATTTCCTGGCCTTTCTTCTACCAATGTTAAAACACCTTATTTTGACAGTTTTCTTGAATAGATTTATGAAATAGTAATAGTAGATCAGTTGAAAGGTACCATGCAAAACAATTTGACGTATGGGTGTAATTCTGTAATAACTGTTAATGGTTATAGCAGCATTTAATGCCAAAAGATTTGGAAGGATTGTATGCTCATCAAATCTCCGTATCTAGTTATGACACATAAAACGAGATCTCAGACTTCCACTACAGTGCTTCCTTGATTATCCAGTCGCCTGTTGAAGTAACAACACAGTAAAAGAACGTGAATCGCTGGTTGTTATAGTTATACAGTAAGGCTGATATAGCCTATTCTTATCAATATTACTGTAAAATCAGTCGTTTGTCAGCGTCTGCACTGGGCCGTATTTACTGTATCTCTTCGATGGTGGAAATAGAATTCTAACGCGCCCTAGATCTGTTAAGGCTAGCACAAATTCAACACGGCTTAGAAAGACGTTAAGAATAATTTAATACAAAAGTAGCAGGTATAACACAAAATAGAAACGATTACCAATGGTGACAGCTCCACGACCCGTAACGTGCCAAACTGACTACCTAACGACAGAGTAGCGACAGACAACCTGATCGATCACATACGTCATAATTGCAGTGGATGGAGTGCTGCGAATGTGGCTCTCTTTCAAGTAAACAGCTACAATATGCAATGTACTTGCAATTACAAATATTGTAAATTTGACGGGGAGTTATCAGGACGGATGGAATTTTGCACACCCCACCGCCAAATTGGTAATATCAATAGACAATATCAAGGAGAGAACCCTGGAGAACCAAGAACCCTGTCGTGGAGCCAGTTGGTCAGCTCCGGGTTTTACTTGGGTCGCCTTGTTTGCGATAGTTCCACCATTGCAGCCATGTAAGTACAGTCGAATCCGCTTAATTCGGACACCGGATAACCCGGACAACCGCTTTATTCGGCCAAAATGCTTGGGAACGGAACAAAAGTAAAAATTGAACGTAAAAAACTCCTGTTAATTCGGACAATTCTCCGCTTAATTCGGACACAGGTTCGCAATTCCATCGTTAGGTTATGATACAATAAACAGTACTTCGTTCGTTTTAAGACAAGATTCAATTGCATTATGAGTGATTATGGTGAAACAATGACGATTCATGCAGTAAAAATCGACAATGAACTCATATAAGGCCGTGCCAGCTTCATAGTCATTTTTACATCGGTACAATTGCGTCCATCTTGTAGGACAAAATTGTACAGAAAAGTTTAGCACAAAAAGTGAAATTGCTCACTAAAGTAAACGAAGACGTTTTATGCGATCAGTGCCAGTTACTGCAGTATAGCGCAGGTGCAATTCATTTATTACGCAACAGTACAGTATTTTAAATGCATTTTTTGCCTTTACGCATGACCATGAAACGAACAATTGATTTTCCGCTTAATTCGGACAAAGCCGTTTCTCCGCTTAATTCGGCCAAAAGTGAGCGGAACCAAAGTGTCCGAATTAAGCGGATTCGACTGTAGTTGACTCCTGATTTCGTTTTGATTCCAAGGCCTGCTATGTGAGCGTCAGCAAATCCCGGTCTATTTATCTTTGTTTGACTGGTTGGCGATATTTATTTCCTAAAGCCTGTCGATGTAGTTATGCAGCTATATGAAAGAAACTGTTTACATTAAACAGTAATGCGAAGAAACTTATCGGACATTTAGTGAACAAGTGGTTTTGTAATATAAGTCACTCAAGGTGAGTTCCAGAGGTAAAGGGTCAGTCCATCGACCTCACCATTTTTCCTTTAGGTCACCGAACAAGGTCACCTCCAGCAAACGTTGCCAAAGATTGTTGAAAGTGCAACCTGCCAAATTCGCTGTTGAAAAAGAAGCCTAACACTCTGCTACAAATATACAAGAAAAGTTGTCTAATAAAAAGCAGAACTTGAAATAGGGAAGGCAGAAACCGCTTTCGCAAAGCTTGAATGTGAAGCAGCCGGGAAAAGACATGAGTTGCTTGCTGCGGCCAAACGACCTCCCAATGAAACTCCGTGTCCAGCGGTTGGGAGCGAACCCTGCCGTCTTGTGCTAACTACCTTTAGTTGTTCAGTCTGGAACTTCTCACCATGCTGTGCGGTATTACTTATAGCTGGCACCCTCATTTCCAGTTCACTTGTGACATTCAAGCTTTAACAAAGACTGTAGTTTCGCACCCAGAAACAGTCCGGTGGAGGTTTTGGGTTGCTTTGCACGAGGTCGTCTCTGCCGTTGCCGTTACGCGAGAGGTCGACTCTGCCGTTTCCATTCAGCACTCTCATTCGTTCTACATGTTACGCCGTAACTACAGTGTGTACGCCATTCTAGGGTCTTCCTTTTCCGTTGTACAGTGCCTACGGAAATAATCTGTTGCTTCTATGTTATACCACTTTTGGTTATTGTTGTGTTATAACTCAATCATACAACATTTGTTGTCCTAGCTAATCAGAAGAAAACTGTAAGTGACTTGTTGTTACACATAAACATGTGTTACCATTTAAATTTATGTATTTTATTTAGATTTTAGTAACTTGGTCTTTAGTTTCCTCGCTTTGGCCTCAGATTTTAGATTATACGTTTTAATTTATCTACATATGAACTTATGATAAACTACATGTTACTGAAAAAAGCTGAATTTGCCGTTTTCAGTAGCTGCTACATGTGATCTTGCTACCACGAGTTTAATCTTTTACGAGGCACTTTGCGTCAGTGTTTAAAAACACAATTTGAGCTCAAATGTTTTTTTGAAACGCAAGGGATTATGACGTTTTTTCACGCTGCAATGGTATGGAAGCCTTGTTTGGAGGAGACGCTGTTTTTTTTATCTACCCAGTGCCCACTGTCAAACACCTTTTTTTAAATAAGTTCAAAATTTGAGTGAATTATAATTTGTTAGGTAAAGTTTTAATAAAAAAGTTAAATTATAGAAAAAGCATTTTTTATTGTGTTGTCGCGGTCAAGGCGACCTTGGCGTCGTGTGACCGCCACCGTCTCATAACTTGCCAGCGGTTATTTTAATGAATTTATGAAGTATAATGAGTTTGAGGAGCAGTAAGTTTTTAAGAACGTAAAGATAACGAATAGTTATGAAAAAGGGTTTTGAGACAAAACGAAACAATTATAGTACATCACAATGCATGTCACATTCACTATTATATGCATTTTCTTGGTAATGACAAAATTCGCTTGCTGCCAGCATTAATCTTAGTTAATTAACAATCTATTCTTTTAGCTGGAAAAATCTGTCAACAACGAAGAATTGGAAAGGAAATATATATTAAACCACGTCATCCCATGCATTGGGCAGTTAGCAGCCTCAGCTCACGATAATGTCATCTGGCAGCCTTTGAATTATAACATATTAATGAAAATGAGACATTCGTCTATCAAGGTATCCTACTTTACTATAAATAAATGTGGTGATGAAAAATGTATTGCATTTAGTTAATCTATGTGGAAACGCATCATAGGTCCGGTGCTATGCCTTGGATTGCTTACAAATGGTTGGAGAGAGACTTGGAGAAAATTACTTGATCTTGCTTCCCGAAAGCATTCCATATTTAACGGAATTGCTTGAAGGTGACTTTAGTAATTGTTTCTTGAGTATGTGTTGGTCTGTATTATTTTTACGCCTCCAACAGATCAGTGTGAGTGTAACACGTGAAAGTTGGCTGAAAAACATACTTGCTTTGATAAAACGTAAAGTTGTTCAAAAATAGTTGTATAAATATTTTTGCGAATAACGTTCAATTTTTTTTCCAGACGGAAATGAAATTGTTGAACGGCGGTGTCAGTCTGTGATCAAGCGTTTGGAAGAAGGTCTGGGTGAACCGTTGCAGAAATATTTCTGATGCCACGCAAAGCGCAAGATTTCAAAACATTTAACTGAGATTCCACCGAAATTAGTAAGGCCTGCAAGTCCACAACTGAACCAAATAAAAAATTTTACAGCTGTGTGAAAGTAACTTCAGTTAGCCTCCGTTAAAGAACCGCACTCAGTTTGTTAGTTAGTTAAACATGTTAGTTAACAAAGTTAAGTTAACCAAGAGATTGAGTCAATCTCCATGTGGATAAAAGTCTAAGAAAAAAGAATAAAGCAAAAAACATTAAATCTTCATCTAAAAAAAATTTCTTACCCAAAGAAGCGATTTTTACAACCTCACACCTACCAAAGATTCTATTGGAAAAAGTTTCATTATATAAAACGCTTCCCGGAACTAGACGGCATTCTTTCGTTAGAAAGAGAAGTAAATTTTATTATTCATTTGATCATTGTGAAGTACTGACATCAATTTCAGTGAAAATAATCTATTTAATGAGCCATAAAGGACTCGTTTGCTTTATTATACAGGAACTGACTACTCGAAAAATCCTCCCTGGGGTATACGAATGCTCATTACACTTAACTAAAAATCGAAAGACGAAAATTACGAGTGTGAGAATCAAATTAACACATAGTACGCGAAGGGCCGAAGGTAGCGTTCTTTTGACAGGACAAATTAATAGAATCAAAAAAGTATTTAGACAAGAGTTGCAAAGGCAGCGAAGTTGCTTAAGTGTTTTGCTTAATTTAGAAAAATGGAGTTGCCCTATTTAGTTAAAAGGTGATACCTAATTTGGTATTAACAGCCGTTTCTGGAGCTATTGAAAGTGTAGTACACAAAGCAACTCGCTTGTAACAAATAAAATAGCTGAGCATATTGTAACATGAAACCGTTGTGGAGATGGCGATGTGGATTGTTTTAGGTTGGCGAAAAGCATTTAGTCTTTCTTTTAGAACTCATTGACTATTTTGTCTTTGACTCCGTTGCATGTGCTATCTTTGATTGTTTCCTTAAGTCAGCACAACATTCATCAAGTCTAAATTATTATATTGTCCAAAATATAGTCGCAGTCACATCAGAAACAATTTATCGGAATTGAAAAAACGCTCTTTCTGAACTATTTCTCTTCGAAAGGATCTTTGGTTTATTACCATGATATTGAAGGTCTTCTTTTGCAATTAGGTAGCCTATAGCCCAATCTCAACCAGATGAGTGGAGACTTTTTATTGACAGCTCGAAACGAAGCCTTAAATGCGTGTTACTTCACAATGGAAATAAATATGCATCGATTCCAGTAGGACATTCTGTGACACTCAAAGACACATATGAAAACGTTAAGGATGTGCTGGAAACACTGAAGTACAATGTTCATGGCTGGAGGATATGTGTAGACATAAAAATTATGAACGTTCTGTTACGACAGCGAGGTGGTTACACCAAATACCCTTCTTTTCTCTGCTACTGGGATAGCAGAGCCAAAGATGAACATTGGATAAAAAATAAGTGGCCAGAAAGGAGCAGTTTAACACCTGGAGAAAAAAATATCATTCATAACCCTTTAGTCATTTAGTGGATACCAAGAAGATCATCCTGCCGCCACTTCACATCAAACTTGGGGCAATGAAACAGTATGGCCCTTGATCACAATGGAGATTGCTTTTAGTACATCTGCCAAGCCTTCCCAAGTCTTAATGAAGAAAAGAAAAAAGCTAGAGTTTTTAAAGTTGTTAAAAACTTCTTTGGCAACAGAAAGGCAGAGAACTATCGAGACCCCGTTAAAGAAATGTTGTCCAGCATGCAAGAGATGAAATGAAATATGAGCATAAAACTTCATTTTCTGAAAAATCATTTAAATTACTTTCCTAAAAACCTTGGGGACGTCAGTCAGTCAGAAGAACAAAGTGAGCGCTTTCACCAAGATATTAGAGTTATGGAAGAGCGCTACCAGGGCCGATGGGACTGCCACATGACGGCAGATTACTGCTGGAACTTGAAGAGAGAAAGTAGTTACACCACTACCCACAAACGAAAGCCATTAAAACGAAAATTTTCGAGTTCATAAAGATTGTGGCATTTCTGTATCATTACATTGATTGAATTGTTCAACGGTTGATTTCTAGTGACATTTTTTATATGATTTCGAGGTTTTGTGTTCGTGTTTTGCATGATTAAACGTTCCAGAAGTTAATTGTTTCTGATGTGACTACGACTATATTTTGAACAATATAACAATTTAGACTTTATCAATGTTGTGCTGATTTAAAGAAACAATCAGAGATAGCATATGTGACGGAGTCAAAGATAAAAATAGTTAAACAGTTCTAAAAGAAAGACTAAAGCTTTTGGCTTTAGGCCAACCTAAAACAATCAACATCGCCATCCCCATAGTATGTATGTACCGATGCATGTTATAGTTTAAGAGAGAGAGAGAGTGTTTGGTGATAAAGAAGTATGTGTGATCGAGAAGGAAGTAGCTCATAACTGCTCTGAGATAATCTCCTTATGTGATCGTGAACGAGAGATGATAGATGCGCTTTGATGGCAATTAGGATTCTTAAAATCCTTTTTCTATGAACAGAAATATTGCTGTAATTTCTCGTGTATGTCTGAAGTAACAATGAGAAGCATTCAAAATAAAATTAACCAGATTCTATGTATTTAATCTATTCAACTGAAGTTTAGGAAATTTCTAGACAGAATTTGCAACCTTCTAAATGTTCTTAAGAGTCAGATTGCAAATAATTGTGGTATACACTAACCAGCGTATTCCACCTCTCATACCTTTTTCTATGAAATAATATTGGTTAATATCAGACATTAATACTAATTGATTTCAGTTATTTTAAGCATTGCATCCCATGATAAACCAGGTGTAAAATAATGACAACGGTCGAACTCATAATATTGAATAAAATTTTTTCTAAATTTTTCAAATGCATCTGTTAATAACAAAACACCTGATGATACAAGTTATGATATTCCCCCATAGATATTAAATGAAACGTTTTCCATACATTTTGAGCGTGTTCATACACTGCGTACTCGAGAAAAGGAAGTTTTAGATAAAATCAAAAGAAAAATTCCCAGAATATGTAACACTTTTTGACTATACACTTCTTTTCAATGTTAATAATAGGATTAGATGAAAGAATTTAACTGAAGAACAGGAGATTTTTATATATGATTTATGTTCAGAAAATGTTTATAATAATGCTTTTGACAAAAGTGCTTCAGATGGTGAAACATATTTAACTCCAATATATGCAGATAATAATCAATATGATGATTCTGAAATTGAAAATTTTGATGTTACTATACAACAGTGCTTTTCAACCCCTGGGTCGCGACCCAAAAGTGGGTCGCCATTTGGTTGGTTTGGGTCGCCAATTAAACTAGTCCACAAAACCGTTCAATAACTGAGTACCTTACTCTATTCATTGCATATTGACTGTTTGCTGATGTCATACTGCATTGTTGCGGAAACACAGGTGAAGCATGGTGATGATTATTTGCTGTGAAACTTTAGATTAGCTACTTTTGAGTCAAGGCTAAATATTTGCAAATACTCAATTTTTGGGTAAAAAAATTGGGTCGCCTCAGCATCGCTATTAATTTACATTTAATATTTGGGTCGCCGCAAAAAAAGGTTAAGAAGCACTGCTATACAATGTCATTTTCAAGAATTTGATTATGAAAGATTTATTCTTTTTAACCAATCTAAAATATTTTTTCCAGGTTCTTGCGAAATGTATGAAAAATACATTGGTGATGATGATGAAGTAAAAATATATTTTGAACCTAGACATAAATTATATATTTTAGAAACACATGATAATATTATTGACCATGTGATCAAAGGTCTACTCTATATCAACGAATAATTAATCACGATTTTGTTAATTTTGATAGTGATGTTGATTTTGGTCAGAAAGTTTAGAACCATAATTTCTTAATTAACTGTTAGAAATTTATTGACCTCAAAATTCTAAACTATCCTAGTTCTTAAAGTTTAAAAATTATTATTGAAGATATTCCTAACATTTTTTATCGTAACGTCATATGACCCCTAAAGTCATGTGATTCTCTTTTTGCTCATACAGCAGACCTAATGAACTCGTTTGACCATATAAGTCATGTGACCAAACTGTCCTGGTACCCCCGTTTCACATACTACTCCTGTCTTCTTGTAATTAATAGCAATTTAAATCAAAGCTTTATTTTCAACATCGAAACTATGCAAAAACTCACAGTTTTGATACAAATACGAAGATGGTATCGCTTTTCTAGCAACGTGTGGCTCACATACACACTAAGCTTTCAACCTTATATTGAGTAAAAACAGTAGATAAAAACAAAAAACATTTAAAAAAATACGGGTAACATTTAAAGATTTGTTATCATACTTATTCCACCAGTGCGTAAGTCGATGCGAGCTTTAGTACCAGCCTCAGCTGTTCCTGGCAGTGTATAACAGTTGCTCTGTTGGCTATCATATGGTTTTCTTTCGGAAACAAATTCTGCCGAAACAATACTATCTCGGGTGTCAAGCTGCTCACGATCGTGAGCAAGAATCTCTTTCGAGTCGACTTTTGTTTCCTTGGCACTGCAGGATGGTAGGGCATACTTTGGATCAACACTAGACAAGCTTGTTACACTTTTAGAAGCGCTGACCCTACCGCTTTGCGTTGTGTCTATTAAATTCTGGTTTGAATCGTTAAGCTCTGTGGTATTGCAGCAATGGTGAAGATTCTGATTTGATTGTACGGCATTCTTCACTAAGGCGTCATCAATGTGAGAACTTGGCGTTGTAGAATTGATAAATTCCACTTCTAGATCATTTTCCGACTCACAGTCCGACTCGTGATTTCGATGTTTTGTTGAGAATTGTGACGAATTTCTATACGAACGTTTAACAGTAGAACGTTCCATTTCACCTGGACTGATAGTTTTTTCTTGTTGGTCCAAATCAGAATGAACACATGAGCGTGCTGCAGAAACGGAGGGATGGTGACGCAGCAAGCAATCATTGTCATTATGAGGAAGTCTTCTTTGGATTTGTGCGAGTTGCTGCGAGTCAGTGTCATACCCTTGGTCGGTAGACAAAGGATCTGAGCTGCGACCATTTCGACTCGAAAAACGAGAGCAATCATATTGAGTAGATTCAACAAAACCCGAGGAAGGACCTGCAAGAGGCATACCGCAGCATCGAAACTGATACGATTGGTTGCTTCGTGCAGTGCCAGAGTTAAGTGAACGAGGCAGATTTGCAGGGTGTTTTTCACTCAGCTCACTAGCTTCGTGTATACTGTCAACATGTTCGATGCAAACAGTGTGTGGTTCAACATCTTCATAACAATGACGATATACCATCGCAGATGGGTATGCCTGCAACATCAAACGCAAAGGACTCACATTAATAGCAAACAGTGACCTTAAAAATTAATACTTATTCAAATAACAGCCTTAAAAATGGACAGAAGTCTTACTGTTCACCTGCGTACATAAGCACTCATTATTTGACGATTCCGTGATGTTATCAAAAGGACCCAAAGTTTCATAATGATGAGGGTTGGTACTATGAGAACTTCGAAGGGTATTTTCGGATGAGTTAAGCTTCCAACACTTTGTCTTTGAAATATGGCGATTAAGAACATCTTCGTGAAGGTGATCATAACGTGTTGAATTTGAAATGGTGCAATTACAAACAGAGTTAGGTTTTTCATAGTGATGTTGTCCAGCACTGTTACATGTAGAACATCCAGTCAGCCTTGCATTACTTAAGGTGGAGGAGTTGGTTCCATGTCCAGGACACTGACTGGACGTGTGTACATATTTGTTCCAACTCGAATAAGGTTGTTGTAAAAGATGAACCGGGCAGGGAAGCTTTGGATCTACGTACATCCCATGATGGGCGAATTAATTAACCCCATCGGTAAGTAAGTATAAACCATGTGGCATAGATGTACTTACTTGTATTATCTCCTGAACATAAAGATGCAGTACAGGAAGCTGGGTCTTGGCTACCTCTGGTGTCAGAAAGCATATAATGAGATGATGTAGCAGCAATTGACGTAGAAGTCAGTGGAGCATCTTCAACATCCTCTATTGCAAGTACAGGTTTCACTCGAGAGGATCTATGAGCAGTGGAAACGGGCAGCAAAGTAGTCAATGATTCCAAATGGCCTTTAAAAAAGTGATACAACTATTCAGAAATCCAGAAAGTACCACTTGATACGTTATTAAGAAAGATCTGTATACTGTACCTAATGTAACAATTAATAGCACTTACGGTGAAAAGCAAGTCAAACAATTTAACTTGCAAATACTGGTCAAAAGTAATACAATATTGTTTTAGTCGTTCATGTAAAAATGCAACCGACTAGAATAAAAATTAACTACTTCATTTGCTGATACAATATAAATCTCCATGTGGTGCAATATAGCTTTGAAGTAAAACAGATATTCCAGGGAGGTTTCAACGTTTTGGATCCCGCGTATACTATTAGAGTATGCAACTCCATATATTGTGCCTTTATCTAGACCAGAACCAAAATTACCAGCATAATGGTAGTTGGAAAAAATTGTTCCATCGCTTCTAGTATTCCCTGGGACAAGCCGAACTCGCGAGTTTATGGAATTGTGTGCTTGTTGCACTGCAGCAGCACTGCTGTTCCGTTTAAAATGATGTTTGAAGCAGACCAGGCCTGAGCGCACCTAAAATATGCAACAAATTATTAATTCATATCAGGAAATATATCTTAGATCCTTTCTGTAATTTTTGATAGCGATAAGCCATAGCCTACCACAACCCAACCGTGCTGATGAAAGTTTCAATTTGTTTGTAGCTGTGTCCAAATAAAACTTTCGTTTAATAAATAACAGTAGGAAATCCTCTGCTAGATCGCAAAGAAAATGTATTTGCTTTTAAGTTATGTAACATAAAAATTCATCGACAGGAAGCAGAATGTGTTACCACAAATGTCTTAACCGTTCCAATTGACAAAACCTGTGCATATAGTAAGTACAATATGTAACCTAAACATAACTTTCGGGTAATAGTTATTTTGTTGTCGAACGTTTCATGACGCCTTTACTCGTTTTATCCTGCAGTAAATCTGCATCGGTTTTTGTCTGTAGCGACATCCTTTTAAGTAAACATCAGTTCACAAATCAATCACTTGCTCTTTGTATCACTGTCGAAGTATGGTATTGCTCAAAATATAATTACATTTATTTTGACAATTTGTGTGATTTGTATTCGAGGATGACTTAAAATTACACAACTTTAGCGTCAGTTTTATAGTGTGAAACTATCGCTGAAATCATTCAATGTTTTAATCAATGTTTAATCGTAATGAGTTTAATAACCAACTCAACGGCACACATTTTGACAAAAGCAGACTCGCGATGAGATTCGCAATTATAATCTTTCCCTCGTATTCAATGACGTATTTAAGGGCAACTAAATTTATCTTACAATCGAGGCAATACAGTATCGTAAAGTTTTCCTCAATATACGTTATTTCTTGAATAACGGTGCTAATATACAAAACAACGCACACAAACGTTAATTTCTTTGCCTGTGGTAATTATCTCAATTAAGCAATGGAATAATGTAATGTATTTGAAATGTGTTTAATAACACTCCTAATGGCAGAGCACTCTTTGCACCAGAGACCGTAAACCATGTTTCTTACGTTAAAGTTTTGTAATTATAACGGAGGAAACCTTGCGGCCTGTTGTGAGATTCGAAAAAAATGTTATCTTCAACATGCAAAATGTTGGGCAGGGCGGATATACTGTACATCATGTAGCCAAAACAATCATTTACCTCGGGTGGAAATACGCAATAAAACAAGAAGCAAGTTATTCCATGCACAGCACATAGAACTGCAAAGAACCAAACAGTGAGATGAGACTGATATCCACTTAACCACATGAAACCGCAACTCCACATAGCACATAACAAAAACATCAGCAGACAAGTTCGTGCCACATTAGTTCTGAAACAAAATGTAAAATATTCTATGCTGAATCCCTGTTTAAATTGTATTCCACTTTCGTTTGATTTCTCATGGTCTGTAAGCAGTAATCGGTGGTTAAATGCAGATTTTGTTTTAGGCAAACCATACAAACCTGATGATGCCTATTTGATCACTTTCTGTGTGTCTGGTAGTATGTCGATGGAGTTTACATAAGACCAACGTTAGAAACACCACACACAAGCAAATCGCCAAACAAGCGGGTGCAATGAAGCTCCAAATAAATTTTCCATCAGTTTTTAACCAGCACCTACAAAAAAATGGATTGTGATCAAATACTACGGGTTGGATTGATAGTGAAACATTTATGACCTGAAAGCATCGAACTCGCAATTACACCAACCGTGCTGCACCGCCGTTCCAATGCTAATAACGCTAATAACAGTTAAAATAACGTTTGCTCTGCTGGTGAACAATTCCGAATTCCGTGCAAGACCATAAAAACATATCCGTCGGATTCCATTTACACAGGCAGCCACGGTAACGGTGGCTCGTGCGGTGTTGCGCAGACTTTTCCCAGTCCGAGGATAAATATTCCCATACCAACCAGCAACACGAGCACGAAAGTATTATCAATCGGCATAAAGAGTAACGTGGAGGCCTACTCACACAGAACTATTGTTGTAACCGAAGTAATCCACTGCCGTGCTTATTATGACGACCACAAAAGGCAATCCATATCCCAGAACATAATACCATTTCCATCGGTTATTACGTTCTTGTGGATCAGCAAACACTACAAGATGGTGATACGATTCAAGCGAAGACCATGTAAAGGTACCAAGTACACCATAGTGCAGTACCGCAGCCACAGTTCTGCACAGCTAGAATTAAATATATATGCAAGTTGGAACGTTTTCGTATGGATTAAATAACTTTATCTATAAAGCTCAAGCCTTTTTGCATTTTTATAACTTCTTACCATTGGGTTTTCGGTTTGATGAATTCCAATCAGAAACACAATCTCGGATAGAATGAGCGACAGAGCAATGTTCTTATGTATAGTGTTTAAATCTAGTGCATTGCTGAAAAATATAATCGAAACTAAAAGTGAGGGGCAAGTCCAAAAAACAAATTGGCCTTAAATGAAAGAGTGATTGTAAGTAAATATATTGGTGAAAGAATTGGTACTAATATGTAATGGTTAAGCAGTTTTTGAAATAAGCTGCAAAGAAAGAAAATTCATCGTTTACTTATGACTCTGATGGTGGTTCGTATTACGTCACAATAAAAGAAACAATACGGATAACTCAGGTATTTGGATGAAGTATGACTAGACTAGAATGTTTCCTGTGACAGATAAGTAAAGAGTAATAGGTATAAATAAGCGTACTTTAGGACATAACAGTAACATTTTGCGTTAAATACGTTAAACTAGCTTAACGTAGGTGCATTTGTAGTGATAAATGTAAATGCTAACGTATAGTGCAATTTAGTCTTGGCTGTTGATTCTATTACTAGCTAAGCCCGGTGCCTGTTGTAAAAAAGAATGCTTTACAAGTTTAAGTACTATCATCCGCGACATTCCTATGCTGAAAATACACATTACCTGCTATTAATCACCTAAACCTTCCTACAGAGATATATTCCATCAAAAACGTGTTAGTTAGCAGACCATACCCAATACACTCACCGGATAATATTGTTATTAGCATTGTGACTTCATAATGACATCCTATTAGTCCTTACAGGTGGCTAAATTTGCAATACAATTTTGGCAATAACTGCTTAACGGCCTTAACCACTACATATTAGTAAAAACCTTTTCACCAGTATGTATACTGTCAACTATTCTTATTTAAAGACAACTTGTTTTTGGACTTGCTCCTCACTTTTAGTGATAAATTGTTGTTTGAAAGCTGAAGTTTACGTTATGTCAAAAGCGTTACCTGTACCACAGAAGAAGCACAAAAGCAACCATCAAAGCAAGGGTAGATATGACCATGCCGCCTCGTGCAACATTCACTTTGGTGAATGCATTTGAACGGTTATTTGATGAATCTTGACCGGACTCTAGTGTACCCAATAGAGGAAAAGGATTGTTTGACGAAAGCACGACAAAGTTAGTTAGGTGATCGCAACTGCACGTGCTGTGTGTTGAATTTCCAAAAATACGTTTACATCCCGACCTCCACCATTTGCCATCGGTTTCACTATATGAAAAATTGAACTAAAGTTACTATCGTTTCCTAAACTTTGTTTAAGACATTGCTGAACTAGTGACGCATCACTACCAGCGTTTTTCTTCACGAAGAAAGAAACTGAAAAAAATTGTGTACACAAGGAATTGCGTTAGATGTCAATTTATCATAGTTTAATACTTCGAAGTGCAAATGCTAGTCGCTTCTTACCCAGTTATCTCATTCCAGAAAGCGCAGACGTGATTTCGGTAACTGTTGCTGATATGTCGCACATAAAGTAGAACAGGTTGCTTCAAATGAACTGAGTGTGACCGAGATTTGATTTGACCGACCGTTTTACCCAAATTTTTTACCATTAGCGATACCACATCGGAATTGACAGGATAATCAGCGGAACCGATACCAAATTTGTCTTCAATATAATTCCCTAAATTTCTGAAGGACATTTGAATAATAGCTATCCTCTCTTCATCTTCTGCGCTTAGCGCTTCTGCCACTGACTGAAAGTCAATAATGGCGCTGGCACTTTCGCCAGCATCCAATCTTATCGGCGAAGGAGAAACATTGGTTGAGGTGGTTTTTTTGTCAACCAGTTTAGACAGGACACGAATGTTCAAAGTAGCGAACTCTTCCGACCATGTCAGGTCGTTTCCATTAGGGGAGGGAAGTGGCGATGTTGTAGGATGTACGTCAACTAAACCGACACTTTCATCATGCACCATATCTTTTGCTAAAAGAACTGCGGAATCTTCTACGACAGAAGTAAAGTCTATGGCAGTTTCCCGCTGAAATGTATATTAGCATTATGACAACAATGATAGAAGATTACCTTACCTACCCGAACAGCAAGAAAATAGCTACATAGCAAGTAAGAAAATGGTCACCTGAATGCTCTTAGCAAGCCCATTCCACAAGTCAGCGTAATCATTGCTAAGGAGCTCGTTTGCGCATTTTAAAACAGAATGAACTGTTAGTGTAGAGAGCAATCCTGTAATTTCACAAACTCGAAATCAAATTTCTAAATACCTATAACAAAGACTTAGCCTCAAAGTTTCGGAACTCAAGTTTAAACGTGGTTCTTTCATTGGTAATTGATTTCACCATGATTGCGTTACGCGTTTACTTTTAAATTAAACTTACGTCGAAGCAGCCTGACTACAACTGTAACATCCCAGCTTGTAACAGCATTCTCCTTGTTTCTCAATTTGACCAATAATTGTTCACATACCAGAGAGGGCGTCTTAACAGCAACGTTTAACTGCAATAAAAGCAAAATATTAGATTGGAATTTGATTGCAAGGGATTAGATTAACCAGAAATTGTATTCTGACACATATTCACCTCTTCTTCTAGATCTCTAAGCCATCTAGAAACACATAACGTTAAATCCGGTTCAGGAGTTGACCAACTTGGATGAGTTTCGTTGCCACCACACATCCAAATCGCCTGCCGTACAGAACCACCGTGACCTGGAATATGGATCAGTAACTTTAACCTAGTGGGTAACAGTCCTTCAAAGCGATGTACAACAACCCAAAACAAAGCAAATTAAAATTTTAATTAAATTTGCATTTACCTGGACAACGGAGTTTGGCCATCTGCCCATATGTCTTACTGGGCCATTGTAATCCAAGTGCTGTTTTGCCAACGCAATAAACTGGGAAGTGTGAGGATGGTGAACCTTGAGTTACTATCAAAATACGTTACACAATAAACCACCTATAGTATCAATTAATTATCAAAAACACCTTTTTTCTGCGACCAGTAAGTCAGAGTTCTGTAATTACCAAGTAGGGGTTTGGTAGTTGTAGTACTTGACACTACAGGGGTAGAAGAACTTGTTATCTCAGCTTGATATGAAGACGTTGCTATGTTGGTAGTCGTAGTTGTTGGAAAATTTGCGGTTTCGGTATCAATAGCAAAGTTAATTTTGTAAGACATAGCTATCTGGTCGTCCCAGGCATATAAAGTTTGATCTCGTCGATTATACTGGATAGACGATGCAGTTTCAGTTAATCCTGGTATATCGATCCTTATCTGTAAAAATTACAATATCTGCATATAATGACATCATGACTGCGTACGACGCCAACCCGATAACAAGACAGACCTTTCTAGACAATTTTGAAGTAGTGTTGAACATGTATTCAATTTGAAGAGATTCAAAGCTAACAACATACAGAACCCCGCAAACCATGAAGGCATTCAAGGCCGAAAGTTTTTCATATTCAGTTTTCCATGTGTCGATTATTCGTAACGATTTCGGGTTCATTCTATTACGTAAAACAGTAATGGGTTAAAACAATTGGCTATGACTACATTTAAGTTTCACAGCAGAACATTAAAAACCTGCTGATAACTATGTTGCCTTTATTTTCTTCAGTTGCATAAATCGCCCACAGCCCATGTTCGTCGATAGCCAGGTCAATGTCAGTAGCCATTGACACAGCGTATGGAGACGTCCCATGATAATTTGCGTTAGGTAAATCTTCTTGTTTTTCGACCTTTCCAGTGCCAAGGTCAAAGCGAACAACAGTACGTGTACTTTCCTGTAAATCATTTTCAGTGAGTTTTCTCGATTTCATGTTACAAGGTGTTTCTAAATTTGCATGTAATCAAATCCTCTTTTTGATACTTTGGCAGCTATGCAGCAAGAGTTACAGTATGTTATTAAAGATTTAGTGAATGTGAACTTTTGTGGGCATTATTACACCAGAATTTATCTCAGAAGGATACAAATTACAAAATTTACGGTACGTAAACTTAGTAGGAATTCAAACATGCTTATCACCTTGTTATAGTAAATACTATTTTCATAAATGACAAAACCAGTTCCATCAACACGATGAGGAAGATGATGAAAATCATCCACTATGTTCCTCTTCAATGTTTGTTCCGAATTATACTCACTAAGCTGTGAAGTTTCGTATTTCGACCAACCCATATAATAAATTCTAAAAGTGTGATGTAAAAACGGTGTGAAGCAATGCAAGTATAATTTCCCACGTTTAAACAATGTTTCAAATTATCGGTTTAGCTATCACTACTTTTTACTGACTTGGAGGACTGTTGGAAAGGGTCTCTCACCCAAGCAGCATTTTCAGCCAGGTTTGTTTCAAATCTTTTCGGAGAACAGACACTTTCAAAGGTTCCTGGGCAGACAACAACTGCAAAATGTAGCATTACTTGTAAGAAACATGAACTTGAGGTAAGGCCAGGAGAACAGACTTTTCTGTATCCTTTGTATGGTGTGACACCATTTGAATAAAGCGATGGGTTAACTACTTATAGGTATTGTATTGTAAACAGCCTTCTAACGTAATTCAACAGGAAGACAACATTTACATAAACTTTTCTCAAACGACACCATAAACATTTCCATGCAGCCAATGATAACTCTGATATCTTAGTTTTCAAATATACCTAGAAAAAGAATAAATTGAAGTGAGGGGCAAGTCCAAAAACAAGTTGGCCTTAAATCAAAGAGTAGTTGTCATTAAACATACTGGAAAAAAGGTTTGTACTAATATGTAGCAGTTAAGCATTTATTGCCGTAAATAAGTGACAAAACCACGCAAATTCGTCGTTTAATTATCGCGGCTCTTATTATGTCATAAGAAAAAAACCATGGGGATGA
Organism: Clavelina lepadiformis; assembly: GCF_947623445.1. Lineage (NCBI taxonomy): Eukaryota > Metazoa > Chordata > Ascidiacea > Aplousobranchia > Clavelinidae > Clavelina > Clavelina lepadiformis. The sequence continues at coordinate 11,183,438 of NC_135244.1, forward strand.
GTCAGGTATTTGGATCAAGTGTGAATAAAATATTTCGTGTGGCCGACAAGTGAATAGTATATAATAGATGTAATTAAAGCATACTGAAGTGCATAACCGAAACATTTTCTGTTAAATAAGCCTAAACTAGCTTACTGTTGGTGTATTTGGACCGGTTAATGTAAATCTCAACCTACAGAACAGTGCAGTCTTGGCTACTGGATCCAGCCTGATACGGTACCGCTATACCGGTAACTGCGGTAAAAGCAAGACTGCTTGACCGATTTATGTACTGTCATCTATGACATTTTTATGATGAAAATAACCTACCTATAGTAAGGAGACGCATTCCTTCCAAAACGCTTTAGCTAGCTTAGCACTACTGCCATATCTAATACAAACCCTAATCACGAAGAACATCGTGACGTCATAATTTGGTCATACCAGGAGACCAAATTAGCAATATAATTTTGGCAAGATCTGCTTAGTCATTAGTCATTACATATTATTAAAAACAGTGTGACACAGTGGTCACGCAGCCCATCAAGACAGGCGGTGGAGTTAGGACAGAGATCGGGAACCTATGGTTCGCAAGCCAGATGCGGCTCTTCTGATGACGGCATCTGGCATTTCTTAGTACGATTGTTAGGAATAAAACTTTTTCTGTAATTTTCCATAACGTAACAATCAATCAGTAAATTCAGACATTTACCCTTGTCTAAAATTGTTAGTTTTGCTTAAAAATGCACACGTTTAGTTGCATTAAGTGCTGAAAAATATTATATGGCTCTCACGGAAATACAATTAAAAATATGTAGCTTTCATGGCTCCTTTAGCCGAAAAGGTACCCGGCCCCATGGTTAGGAGAAGGGAGATGCAAAACGTCGATTATTATTTAGGGTTTAATTGAAGTTAGATTTATGGTTGGCTTATTGTATTATTGCACATTTTCTGTTGATTCCTTTATTGCTACTTGGGTTTTTTATCCTTATTTTCTTTTAAGGGCAAACTTGAACGCAGATTCACACAAGTAAAATCAGATTATGAAAGTGCGTCCGTCAATTAAGTTCTTTTACTAACGGATAATTATAATTTTCACGTCTTACAACAGTTTTCATTTTGCCCGACACGCATCGACATTGTCCATGACAAAAAGCTTACTTAGACACAAAAAATATTTCTCGGAGATGAAGAAAAGGTGCCTAAGTAACCGAACTTTTGAATTACAAAAGGCTGAATTAAACAAACTTTAGCAATCTACAAGGTAAGTAAAGCCAAATTAGGCCAGTGCGGCTGCATTGGTTTCTTCCATTTTCGAAGTGGCGTCGTTTCTTCCATTTTCAAAGGTGTTAGTATCATACAAAGTATGGTGGACAGAATATGGAATGTAATATTTTTAGGTATGGAACGGAAGATTTTGCAGGATTTGGTAAATTTTTACTCCATTCCATTGCATAGCATACCCTGCGTGTGTGTTGTAAAAATCTCCGCCGCTCAAAATGGCTGTGTCTGCTTACACGAACTTTGTTCATAGATGTCATGAAAGAATTTAAGTCATCCAAGTAGGTAGAACGGCGCCAAGCAGATGAACATTTACTAACACAAAACTAGCTAGGTAGTGAGAGTGACTGTTTCACCATAAGTAGGTCACGCAACCTATATTTAAAGATAGGCGGTGAGGGGAATTGGAATTGATTTGCTTTTCGCGTGAACGTTGCAATACAGTAGAAAACACTACAACATGCACAAAACAAATATGATGGTCACCATATTAAAGCACCGCTGCCTGTAATAACTAATAAATGGGGAGAAAAATTCACAACACAAATTCACAAAATCACAACACAGGCCTGTGTTTAAGAAACCATCCCTAAATGGGCAATTGGACACAAAGAAAATTTCACGGTTTCTGCCCACGCTTATCCACGTGAAATATTGCCTTGCGGTTGTACCAGACAAATGTTACTCATCCACACATTAAGTCGCTTAAGATCAACCATGTTTTAGTTGTTACAACGGTCTACTAGAGTCAAATTCCAATCAAAATTACGCATAATTGATTTTCAATCCAGTAGAAACGTATAAAAATAGCCATTCAACAATAAGTTCAGTGAACTAAAGGTGTTGCCACAATAATAATGGGAGCATGCGCGAAAGTGGGAAAAGATAAGGTCTGAAACGCAAAATGGCAGATCGTAATCTTGGCCCATACCGCCAAGTAGACTATTTAGACAAACCCAACGCGTTGGAACAGGACTTATGTTAAAGCTACAAGCCAAATCCAATGTAAACAATGAACAGACCTTTTAAGAACACCAATTTGTCCTACATCAAGATCTGTTGCTTGATGCTAATTTAACATAGACGCAGTGGCTGTTTTACAATTTCGCTCAGTACCGAAAATTTACTGCAAAGAATTAGAAACTTATGATAGAAACACAATACTTAACTATAGGAACATTATTCAATGAATTGGACCATAACAAACAATTTCAACAAAAAATGTATGATATTTAATCCGTATTTGTTAAAGTGAAGAGCAAGTCCAAAAATAAATTGACATAAAATCAAGCATAATTAGCAGAAGTAAAGTGAAGAAGGGAATTTTATTAATATATAGTGGCTAAGCATTAATTGACAAAATGTATCACCAATTTGACCTCTTATGTCCTGATGAAGTTGGTGACAATTTTTACGTAACAATGTAAAAACAACATGTTTGATGACTGAGGTTTGCATAAGGTTTGGTAGTTGTGGTAAGCTAATTAACGCGTTTTGGATGAAATACGTCTCTGTTTGTAGGTGATTGGTAACAGGAAATCGTAATTTTCAGTTTAGGTTCCAGAAGACAATACATGGACTGGACAAGCTTTATGGCAGAACCCCGTACCGGACTAGGCTAGTGCCAACAGCAAAAACTTGGTGAGCTGTAGGTTAGCATTTACACTCACCAACCGAGGTACACGAAAGTTAAGCTAGCTGAGGCTTATTTAACGCAAAATGTTCCGGTTATACACTTTCATTATACTTATTACTTGTCGGAACTTGACAGGAAACATTCTCTTCATACTTGATCCAAATACCTGAGTCGCATTGTTTTTATATGGTGACGAAAAAAGAGCCCTGATCGCCATTAAAATTAACAACGAATTTGCGCTTCTTTGCCATGTGTTTATGACAATAACGCCTTGAACATTTTGGTAAAAATACTTTCTCCAAACTAACAATTACTCCTTGATTTGAGGCCAACTTGCTTTTGGACTTGCCCCTCTCCAACTGTTTGTTGAGGGGCGCAGCCGCGCAAGTCTATCGCTCTTGTTAGGCTTTAATAGATGCATTGCAAACTACTATGAACTCACTGTGTGGAATGCATTTCCATTTGACAACTAAGTATTTGCTGGTATCAGGGCAGGGATCTGAAAATGTTGTTTGTCCGACCGTAAACGTGCATGTACTCTGGTTGTCACAGCTAAAATACAGGTGTACAAATGTAATGACATTTACAATTGTTGTCTAACAGTACGGGATACTGTACCATAAAATTTATTTCCGACTTGAGACATCATTCAACAATATTCCAAAAGTCTATTACCAAAACATACTTATCAGAAACAATCTTTTTGGCATTAGGGAGACTGCATTGTATATTTGTCAAGCGGTTACTTCTCGAAACACAAGTGCGATCGTCTTCTCTGCCATATGAAGCTACATCAACATTGATACGGTAATTTCCAAGACAGGTTAACGTGATTTCATCATGGTCACAAGCGGTTTCTTCGCGTAGTGTTTCATTCCCGCTTACACAAGGACCAAGAGAAACTGTAACGTTAAACTTAGGTCAGTAAAATAAAGGTTGCCACTGACTTAAATGCTATAACATAGTAATCTAAGCCTAACCTACGACCATACCAGGTTGAGTAGAATCGATCTCGGAAGTTAATCTAAACTTAACCTAAATCTACCTGCTAATGTAATTCTAAGTACAATAAAACCTTAAATGGTTAAAATTAACTTCTCCATGGCCTTTCTTCTAACCTAACGGCCTATCTTTAACAACAGTTTGCGTGACCTAGTTAAGGTGACATAGTTACTTCGTAAAATAAATCTCTTTTTTGACGAAATGCACTAACTATTGTCAAAGTTTAACTTTCACCCGTGTAAAGCCGGGCTACTCCAAAGTATGTCCGCATTTAGGCATGAATGTTCAGTTGATTGCTGATCACGATTTGTGCCATATTATTGAGTCGTCCTAAGTTTGCGACGGCGAAGTTTTTATCTTCGTTTAAGAGCATACCATAATACTGTTCGTAAAAAACAACAACGGCCAAGTCATATAAAAATCTTGGTAAAGCCTCACTTCAGATAAATAACGTAGAAGGTCAACAATTCAGCGCAGATTTAAGAGACACAGTAGCTTATAGAGTACAAACGTAGGTGAAACCGACGGCAAGATCTATTGCAGTTATTTAATCAGTTAAGAACGAAAACATCCCAATCTTAACGAGAGTAACATGTTTTATTTAGAATTGACATACATTACAGTTGCATTTTCGTTGCACTGCGTTTTAAACGGTAACTCATGCTGTTCTGTTACGCTAACAGAAACAATGGCTAATGTTAAGGGGAACACTGATATCAGTCAAGAGGTATAAGAATGAATAGCAGGGTTTTTTAAGTGATGCACTGCTCTATTATTGTGCTAACATTGTAAGGCTTTGCGATAATTTACATCATTTTTGACATCTTTAATGTGTGATTATAGGGACGAGAGTGACTATTTCACAGCAAGTAGAGAACACAGACCGTTGTAAAAGATAGGCGTTTAGGTCAGGAGAAGGGGTATGCAATAAGTTGATTTTAGCTATATAGGGTCTATTTCAGGTCAGATTTAGAAAGAAGATTTAGGTTTATGTTTAGGCTATGACATTTAACTTAGGTTAACAAGAAACTGTGAAAAATAGCTTAGAACGATTTTTTTCTATCAACTAATCAAACTAATCCTGATGACACCACTAACAATGATTTCACAAACATTATCAAATAAAATTTGGCAAACTTAATGTTAGAGTACCAGTGTATGAGATATGAATACGGTTATGATACACTACAAAACCATATAGAAATGAAATCATAAAATTAAATAAATCCCCACATTGAGTTGCAAATGCAAAATCACTTCAAAATATAGTTTAACAATACTACAGTACCAAAAAAATAAACAATAATCTTACCTAATAATATTACCAACAAGGCTGTGACTAAATTTCGATTGAACTTGTTTGGTTCGCTGATTAAATTTCTTTTTTGGCGTTTATTTGATGTATCCATACTTTCAAACGTGTAAAATCCAGTTTCCTTTATTATTTTATACTCTCGCATGAGTTGGAATAACGATTTGCAGCTGCTATCCTGCAGTAGGTCCTACAGCACTACTAATTTCTAAGTTTGCTTGCTGCTCCCTGTCATTAGGTTGGTTTTAACGCTTCGCACTGCTAAGCAGAAACACATTAAATTATTTTGTTTAACTATGCTTTCTAATACTCTTTTAAAACAAGTTTACACACCACACCTTCCCAAATACAGTTTGACTACAACACAGATCTAACTTAAAGACAAGTCTCCTTCTAATCTAAGCTGAATCTCGGCGACGCACACCATCGCCCGCCTGGAACGGTGCCTAGAGGCAGTTTGTCAGCCAAAATTGCCTTTTTCTTTCTAAGAAGGCCATTCAGTCTTGCGCATTTGACAGACATCAGAGGTATTTTGTATTTGTATTCCAACAGCGTAATGAACAGACTGACGCTGTTTGACCCTGATAACGAAATGCGCTACTTTCCTCTTTGTTTTCTTTTGATTAAGTCCAAAAATGTATCCTATAAAAAGCATGTCAAACCTATATTGCCAAACACCCTAAGCTATAGCACTGATGTTGAAGTTGTAGTATATATTTCGACAACATAGCTTAACATAAACACATGTGTTAATCAATAAAATTGCTCCGGCTAATAATTGAATAAGTGTTTTTCTCGAAATATTTACCACAATCATCTTAAATAATGTCTTAGAGATGTCAACGAATTCGTAGTGCCGATAAAACAACCGAAGTATTCAAGAATCGCAAATGTTTCACATTTTAAAGTTACGCAATCATGTTTGGAACATGAAATAAAACTTTACAGCGAACATTTTAGATTTACAGAAACTGATACTCAAGTTGTAACTTCTAAAAACTGTGAACGTAGAATTATTTACGATTGCAGAGGCAGGTCGTAAATGGGCCGTTAACCTTGCCACCATCGAGTTCGACAACACACAACACATTCATTGCCTTGGGCAGCATCTGCCTCGTGACTTAAAAATATTTCTGCTGTGTTGGTTTTACCTGATTTAACGCAGTAAAAATTAACTTAAAACTAATTCAATTAAATCGATTAAACGCTTACATTATAAATGATAAAATGTATTCAAACAAATCACGTGCCCGGAAGGATAACTAAAGCGTATGTTACAAGTTGTTATAATCACAATCTATTGCCATATCAATCATTATGTAGTACAAACCTATAGCTTTATGTACTTTATACACTATTTAATTAAAACTGTATAATGCTTGCTTACGAGTCTCACGCACAATGTTTTGCCATCAGGTTAATTACCTTATGCTGTTAAATAAAGATTAACTTTTAATGCCAGAATTTTAATACGGTCTGAAAATCAGCACCAAACGCATATCACTGTTCATGTCCGGCATGTAATTGCAAATAAAAAAGATTTATTGACAAAATATTGCAAAAGACATGGCTGTGTATTAGATAACCAACCTTTCTTCTTGCAGGCAATCAATTGTAACGACATTGCACTATTGCAGCCATAGAAGCGAAACAGTGCAGGCGCACTTAAATTGAGTTACACTTTGGTCCATTATTCGCATAAGGCGAACGTGGAATACATTAAAATATAACAGGAGTGACCGATTGAAAGCTAAAACGAGAACATTGTACACTTAATACTAGTACTACAGCGTGTCACTGTACATATGTTATGCTAACATTACTATAACTAAACAAATTGTGCTTGAATAACATAAGCCATGATAACATACTGATATACTGTATGACAGATCTTTTTTTCTGATATTTACACTGTACATAAAAATATTTTATCTCACTCATTTACTCAACGAAGTGCCACATAAATTACGTGATTCTAAACGAAAATCGATGCAATAATCACAGACTGGGAAAGGTGATAGTGATAATCTCAAATATCAGCAAACTTCATTTATCAGGTTCGGCTATCGTAATCCAACGATCACTTTTTAAATTTCTGTTATTCATGGAAGGTCAAATAAATCAAATACAGTATAATCGATGTGACAAAGACTAAATGGTAGCTTACTTGACATGTATGTTAATAGATGTACCGTAATAGGCTTTATAATATAAAGCCTATAATATAAATAAAGTTATATAATATAAAGTTTATATGGAGTGCTCGACAATTACCGCTTGTAGGTCATGCGGAAAATCATGTACTATAAGCCACACAGCAGTTTATTCGTAAAAACTCTGCACACCACAACGCTTTTCTATTCAACAACTTAAAGAGAATTTCTCCCCAAGCATGTCTGTGTTTGTAAGTCTCACAGTAGGCGAGACGCACACAAGGCGAAGTGATTCATGGCAGAGCAACGAATAGTTTCACCGTGTGTGTTTGTGGCAAAACATTGAGAGTCAAACACCCTAAAAACTGAGTAACTGCCGGTCGTAAAACTCGATTGTTTCGTTATCATGTACAGTAAGGCGCGTTTCACCAACCATTACTTGCCTAATGAAATTTATGCGCAGATATTTATAGGCCAAACCTCTTATAATACTGAATATTTAACAATCCATATCTATGAAATACACCTTCTTTACTTTGTATTAACCAAGAGCACTAAAATCTCATGCTTAACTAGGGGTGCTCCGCATAATTCATCATCTCTCTTCGTGACAAACGCGGAAACCAATCAGTCAGACATAGCCTACGTTGAAACTATCAGCTTTGCCCTAGTCACTAGGGCCTAGTGCCACCCCTGATTTCGAATGTGCAGTTCAGGACGTCCGCAATGAATACAGTTCGGATGACAACAACGAAAATCAGTAGAAACCTTTCAGAAAACAACCCAAACCTGTAGGCGAGTTAAACTTACGTAATTCTCTAGTATGGAACACGTATTCAAACATAAGCCAATACATCTGAGAGGTTTCACTGCAAACATACCGCCGGAGGAGTTAAAAACTATTTCTTAGTCAAGAAGTATGTCAGTTTCTACTCACAATTTCTGTTCAAGATATCTCAAAAAGCCTTAAAAAATGATAACAAAATGCACAAACAAAGTCGTTCAATAGCATCTGTTATGGGTATCTCAAAAATATGCTATTTTCTTTCTGCTTAATTCATAAACAATGTCGGTTTCAAGTTATTCTCATTTACGTCATTAGATTCAATTCAGGCGAAGTGGTCGTTGTAAGATACAGTAAAGTAAGGTTACCAGTTTGGTAATGTGCTTACGGCAGGTTTCCTCTATGTTTCGCACACACATACACACACACACACATGGCATCATCGTCGCTCTCACGTGGTGATATCAAAGACTTGAAAAATTCTACTCTTTAGAAATTTTAGTGGTTGTTGCATTTGTGTGAACGTTGAACAGATTAAAAAGGAGGCGGATCAAGGATCCTTGAAAACATGAAATAGTTCCTGCTTCGGTAAACGCGTGATCGTGCTTTACTTAACGTACTCAACAACGTAACAGTAACTTGGCCACAAGTGCTCTTAAACTAACGAGAACGAGTTCAACAATTACCTTGGCGATTTTAGACAAATTTGAATACTATTGGTGTTGTTGTAATCACGTTTACGTTAAAGTGTCTCATTCAATGAGATTTGACTAATATACGTATACAACTGCAAGAGATTTTATAATTATTTTAGTTTTTATATAAAAAAGTAGAATAATTTTATCTTTGGAAAAAGTTTTAAATGGCTTCGATAGTTTCATCTAAGCCCTAAGGAAAAGTTCTCGTACGTCGTTTCAATACTCAAATATAACACACGGCTTTCGAATTATTTAACCGATTTATCTTTAACTAAAGCGATAAGTGAATAAATGAAATCTGTATAAGGAATCTTAACATATAACAGGGATTTTTTTACAGGAGCAATATAATGTCATCACGTGAACACGTAATAGCGATATTAGCTCAATAAATGCGACGTAGCAAAGACTCTTTGCAGTTTAACGGACGAAGAGACGAAGTGTATGTGGAGTAATTCTAAAGAGCCTGGCCAGTGAAAATAAATAGCATTACATCATTCTAATGATGCTATTCTCATAAAGGGGCAAGAAATTTTCTAACGTAGGAAATATGCCATCTGGATGCTGGCGGTTCTTCTAATAACTAAAAAGTATGATTTTGATCTTGTTCCAATCCTTGATGCTCCTATTCCTGTATTTTTTGATTTTGTATTCCTGTGATGATCTTATGCGTGTGATGGAATTAATGTGCAGACCCGACTACAAACATTTTTCTTAAAACGTCAAAACGAGTAAAAACCTGGACCTTTTGCACACATTACAGTACTGTACAGTAGCTAGCCTGTTGAACAGCGAAAGGTGCTATAAATATCAAGGAAATCTGATTTACTTCAGCAAATTGTAATTAAAAATGGCTTGCAGGAGAACGTCTAAGTATATATAGACTGCCTCTGATAACGCATTGTTCATCTCGATGACGAATATGTGTGAAAAGCCGTAAGACCACAAAATGTTTGTTTAAGCCCCGGGATAAAGAATCCACTCAAGGTTGAGCCGATCAACGCATTTACTAATTCCACTTGTCATCACAAAAATTAGTCATACAGCTCTTATTGTACAAACAGTATTTGCTTGTATCTATCAAGCAATATATTAACGATAGCATCAAACAAGTAATTTGTTTGAAACATTAATTTAGTGAGGGCTGTGCTGATTTCGCTTCGATATGAGAAAACCATACACTAAACAGCAGCGGACTGACAATCAACAGAAGGTCGCGGCAAATAGGATAAAAGACTAATTTTTACGTCATAGATAAACCTTATAGGAAACTGCATGGCAGTTCAGTCGAAAAACTATGGAGCTTTACTATTTTTTTTTTACACCAATGTGAGTGTTTGATAATTATGGAATGTACAACATTTTCGAGGCATCAATAACATAATACTTGTGAAAAATTAGCAAAAACAGATGATGGCTAGGCCATTCTCCTAAAGAGAAAATACTGTATAGCTAATACAATTACATCATTTTCGTTTCAGACAGCTTATATCAACTTGACGATTCTTTCCAGTCACCACACATCAACATGAGTCAGCCAGCTTCGCTGGCAGAAGTCCGAACCCCCATAAGCAAAATAGTTCGTAAATTTATTTTCATATAATTATACAGTAGTATAAATACTGTATTTACGCCATACCTGTAAAAATGAAATTATAAAACATGTATTTCATGTTAAATGCAGTATGTGTTACTTAATAGTATGTAATGTAAATACTGTATATTATACCATAATTCACGTTTTCTGCGTTTCTATATGTATCACCATCGAAGAATTCACAAAAATCACCTCGTGAAGTGTTTTTGCAAACACTGACGGAGAAGCTGGTTTGATAATGGGTTAATCACATGAATAAGGGCTGAATTACAGTTTCCCATTGTGAGCTGTATCAAACGTATTCAAAGATGAGGACCAGAAACTAGATACCGTTTTAGTTTTTTATTTTTCCCGCGTGAATGAAGTTAATGCCTTTATATAAGCTACTTGAAGTGCTTCATCTTGTCATCAGATATCGCACAGGCTATTCGTTTACTAAGTAAAGTATTCTTGCCATTAAATTTGTAACGATTGAGCTCCCAGAATTATGAACACCAATTCAAAAGCATAAAATTTGCAACCTACATGTACGCGTACCATAAATACATAAAAAAAAGTATTGTAACATTAGTCGGTAATTTCTGCTATACAGTACACCCATCATCGACTTGCTGCGGACGAAAATTAATTAGCACGGTTACCCACAAGATTCGTTCTGTGGAAGGGGATAGGATAATAGACATGAAATTTGTCCCATGTTTCATGAATATTGTTTTAGTTTAGAATACTGGCATATAATAAAACATATAAGCCAAAAAATGTTGTCATAATTTTTTACAAAATATTTTATATTTTGCTTGAGATGTAGGAATATTTAATATTGTTGTCCCGTAACCGGAATTGCGTAATTCTTACGTCAGAAACAGGTGACATGGCATAATGTACATACATAATGTGCCGTACAGGCTACTTTGTATTAATAAAATAGGGATTCTCATGCCATGGGATGGCACAGTGACATACTGTCATGAAAAGGTAATGGGATAGAAAAAAGTGTCCCATGGCTAATAATATTAATTACAAATATTGTATAAGCTTCATAATGTTATATCTGGGATTTGTACAACAAATCTACAGATTGTAAAGCATATATGAAACGAGAGAAAAATGATTTGTCACCAGTCATACTAGGAAACGATAACAATTGAAGAAGCCTATTTGGCTGCTCCGGGAGCCAGAAATTACAGAGTAACCATGTTGTGGTACTATCAAGTTACTTACGAAAACTTTTTGTTAAAATGTGTAAACTGGGATTCGCTGTACAAATACAAAAGAAGGCATGTTGTCGGTTGCCTTGTATTACGTTCTTCGACAACAGGCTACAATTTACAGAATAGAAATCTAACACAATACATAGCGCTTGCCACTATTAACGATTTCTGTTCTAGTTGGTATATTTCCAAAACATGGTTAAAGACAATCAAGGGGAATTCATATTATGTGATAAGATTGCGTAAGTTTCTTGGGGCCTGTTAAAAAAATTTTGTTTGAAAGTGTTTTGTAGCACACACGTTAAACTATTGTAGGCCTAGTACGTTATACAGTCAATGTTAACATAAAATATGTTTGCAGATTTTAAGCTAACAGCTGAAACCATCTTTGTTGATTGTTTTGTGAATAATATACTGTGAGATTTGTATATTTTCAAGAATATTTTGAAATATTGCATTTCCAATAAACGTGATATGCAGGCTTTCGAAAATGTGAGAACACAAATTTGAATTTTATCTATAACCAGTTATATTCAAAAGTAGATTCAACAACGCTTATGCGGAAAACAAAACTTGCTCTAACTAATCAAACATTACATTTACTTTTACCAAACAGTTATCTGAAAATTGATAAACTTTGCTTTATAACTCAAGTTACTCATAGTATAAAGTTTTGTGAGTTAAAGATACAGTAGATATAGTCTTATATGAATCCCTTCAAATAAATAATATGCCGTTCGACATGTTATTATAGTATAGTATTATAGTACAATCCAAGTTGCCATCATAGCATCAAAAATTAAGATATCATTGTCAAACAACGTCATCTAACGGCAGCTATTAAGTAATAAACTTTTTTTGCTTGATTGATTGATTAAAAGTAGTAAAGGATATAAAGACATACCACCACTGATTTACGACACGATCTTTGCACAAACAGTTTTTTTATCTGCATTCGAAAAGAGAACGTTTCACGACTGTAGCTGCTTGGTAAACATAGTTTGATGACGTGCAGGCAAAAACTTACCAAACGTGTTCGAACATGGAAAATTATGTTTACTGTTTAATAATAATTAATAATGCCATTGAACAACTTACCTAAACAGCTTACTTGCTTGCTTGTTCCAATATTTAATTACGTGGAGTACACTGGCCAGTAATTGAAACGTTTTGGAGAAACTAATCCATACATATACTATATACTGTAAGTACGTATAGTTTTTGAAAATATAGTTTCTTAGGCTTTGACCAAATTATTCTTGAACTATACTAATGCCGTACGCATATAAAACCAGTACATTAGAAACGAAATTAAGGAGCCTATATTGCGTTCATTGTTGTGCCTAAGACGTGCCTGTTTTCACCTTTTGGATTTCTTAACAAATTTCAACTAAAAAGAGTTCAGGTTACGCAACAGGTAATAAAGTAAATCCCTTTATAACTTGACTTATGCATAGAAACATTTGGCGAATTGGTCTCAGTTGCATCAATTTACTAAACGAAATATAAAATGGTTTTATATATATATAGGCAAATTTTATCAGATGTGTCTACAACAAAATCATGTATCAAAAATGTTAGCTATATGTCCCTTGTTAGCTATATGCACGAATGGCTGTAATATACAAAAAAGTATGATTCTCATTTACGTAAATTTTTGAGCTCAAAAAATTTGGATTACTAAAAAGAATCAGGAAAGTTTTGTATTTACGCAGTTTGTTTTGGTTTCATGATAAAACTGGCATTCATAATGAAAGATTACTTCTTAAATCTTCGCAAAACGTTTGAGTTTAATATTTAATTGCCGTAATATACAGTATAAAATAGTTGGCGCGGATGTTACAACTATAAATATCAATTCATTATTATTCAACAGCACCTTTGAGCGATCGACGAAATCTTCTTCATTGATTTCTAAGAAATAACTTTTAACCTCAGGCGTTTCGCCTTAAATGAGAGCGAGCTTGTATAGTTTAAGTTATTGCAAAATCTTTTGATAGTTTACTTTTAAATTATAAATCTATTTCGTTTGCTTATTCTGTATGTAAACGAATTTCTTACATACGTGTAGATCTATATATTACGCAAACTGAACCAATTATAAAACCGCTTTAATGTATTCAATTGTAGTAGGCTATGCAAAATAGCATTTTGATGCTACATTCTTACTTACGATACTGTGTTTAAGGTTGAAGCTTTTCGACGAAAAACAGCTATAAGGTCAGACCACGTTTCCCGGAACGACTAAGTTAACTTTACACAGGCTCCAGGAAAAACCGCAAAAGCTGTAAAATTGCAATGTTTCTTGAAAATTTTTTCTTCACTCACAGTCGCCTTCAAACGTTAATGTATGGTGTTGTTTTGACGAGGAAATTTGCGCCATCGCCTCTTCCTGGAAATCATTATCGCTTTTCACAGTATACTTAAGATTTCGAAACGTCAGAAAGTGCGAAGTCAAACAGCGGCTACCTTGTAACGAATCAGCTTCTAACGACAGAGTTCAATACTGAAACAGGCAAATTCAGACTATGATTTCTTGTTTCTTAACCCGTAAACTGGATTTAACTTATCCCAAGCATTTGCGTGCAAAATACGTAAAGAAAATATTGTTAAAGTATTAATCTCAAATTACTTGTTTTAGATTAAAAGAGGTCATATTGCTAATTAATTTTTGAGCTAATTTGTCCGGTTTCAACATGACTACGGTGCAAGATGAAACAAAGGTAAGGTGTAAAGTATTTTATACTTACTTTATAGGCCAGTAGAAAAAAAATGGTTTTCTGATGACAAATTTTTGTGTGCTTGGTAATGTCGTATAACTATATGACGAATTAACAGTAATAACAACGTCTTTTCCATGATGAAACAAAATTTGTTTTCTGGCCGTTGAAATACACTGCTCGTGAAATGATTTCCTTCGAATGTTATTTTAGTAAAAACAAACTGCTTCATTATTGGAGGAGCAATTTTTGTTACATTTAATATGCCAATTTGTAGCCTAAACTGATGTTACGTTAGCATTAATGTGTGTGAGCACACTATTCAGTGCACAACATTTGTGTTTAGCCTAAACAGTATAAGCTATATTATAATAAAGCGATAACGATGTTACAGATTTCACAGTCACATTATATGAATTCACGCATTGACGTCTCACCAAAACGATGCAGAAACAACATTACCATTATACTGTATGACTAATTGGATTTTTCCAAACGTACTTTAATTTTTTTTCAGTTTTATATGTGATGAAAATCAAAAACTCAGTAATCTTCAATTTTAACTAATTTTAAATGTTTGTCAAACAGTTTTAAAGCGTATTGCAATAACTATAGATAAACTTACGAAACGAAGTAAACTATATAGGTAAACTTAATGTAGGTGTGACGACTACTGTATACAAGCTTTAAGCAAACAGATTCTTTCTTTGAGAAAAACTTCATAATGCTTTAGCATGTGTAGTTGCGTTATTTTGGCAGGTTTATAGTTGCGTTTAAATAATTATTGATTACAGTTATCGGCATGTCTGACCAGCCTCTCTTGTGACCGTTATAAAGTATCTTCGTAAGCTTGAGTGGTTACCTTATTTGAAACTATTTGTTTTGGTAATTAACACTTTACATTTACGTCCTATGAAGTTAAAACTTCGACTGCAATTTGATTAACAGCATATGGCCGAGGACACTGAACTAGCCGAGTGCTTTTCAACCTTTTTGATGACAGTTACCACTTTTTTTTTCAAGAAAATCTGATCCTCACGTGATGCAGTCCAAACTGTAAAACGATTGGCAGGCTGGCGATTTTGTCATTCGTGCACTTTTTCTTGGTACTACTAATTGAAACTAAACATTTTATAGAACAATTCATACCAGAAATCGAATGCATGTCAACATTTGTAACCTCAAGTCAACCAGTTTTGCCAACGTACGTTCTAAGTAAAGAGTACAGCTTGCATTAAACAAGTTTAAGATTGGTTTAATTTGGTTTAGAGCAAAGAATACTGGTTAAAACGACGCAAAAATAATGAAGCAGCACGAAGATCACGAGAAAAGAGACGAATGAACGACCTATTGCTTGAAAGGCGGGTTATGCGTTTATCTGAAGAGAATAAAAATTTACGATCACAGCTGCTTTCAATGAAGATTAAATATGGAGAAACCGAGGAGATTAAATCACCATCTGTGGAAGGTATATTTTTGTTTTTTTTCTAACGATTTTAGTTAGAAGGAGTTGTACTGATTTCAACGTTGAACAGTAGCCTCTTGGCAGACTAGGCTTACACCATAACTGTTTTCCATAGGATAACAAAGGCGTTATATCATTTCATGATAATTTTGTTTTATAATAGCGCTCTAATTTGGTCTACACAGCATCATGATCTTCAGTAACGACAATATGTATTGATACTCTTTTAAAACACCATAATGATACGATGTATGTTACATTTTTTGTGTTAAGAAAGAGATGATTTTACTTCAATTTCTTCGGAATTTAGTCTAAACTCAAGCATAAGAAACATTTCGGGCTCTCTTGGATTTAAAGGTAAATGAATTTAAACTTGAATAAAACTAAATTGGATGGAAACCTTTGCTACAGTAGAATACAGACTGCTTAATATACAATATAGGCCTATGACTTTATAGCAAACAAAAAGGCCATTAATTGTATGACAACTTTTAACGATATTCCTTGGGAAAAAGTGAAGGTATAATTTATTGTCGGGTTCACACATCATTCATATAACTCATATAAAATATAAAATATAAAATTTTTCTTGAAATGAAATCAACATCTTACAGTATACTCTTGTTTTTGCGCTCACATAACCAAAGCTGAAACTATTTGAAACAAATTCACATATTTTTCTGACGAATTTTGGGCAAATGATTAACCGTACACCAAGATACATTTATGTTATAGTTATTTATGTATATACATAACATTATAACTTTCACTATTATGCTTAAAATAATCTAATTTGTATACTTTACTACAACTAAAGTAATTTAACCTTACACTTACAGATAGGTTACATTTATATATACAGTACATACTGATACTTACAGTCAGTTACAAATGCATACTTACACAAGAGCAGGGGTGTCTAACTTTTTTGGCCAAAGGGCCACATGCGATTTCCCAATGATTGCGCGGGCCACTTGAGTGTTTACTGTTAGTTTCTAATTAGAAAAGGGAAAACCTCAGACCAAAGCAGAGGAAGGAAGTTTTAGAAAACCTTCACATCAAAATTCTATTGTTAGAAATAAATTGTGATGCAATAAAATTAACTTGAACAGTTGTGCACCCCCGCAAGAGAGACTACAGTATATAATTATCTATCTATTGCTCTATTATCTATATTATCTATTATCTCTACTAACTATTAGGGACGGGCCGTTACGAAACCAAACCCGAATAGATTCGCCGAATATCGGCTTTATAGAAGATTCGGGCGAATACGAATACCAACAATGGCGAACCCGAATACAATATTACTTACAAATTTACTGATTTTTGTTAAAAATGATGATCTAGTTTCCCGACAAAGCTAAACTAGAGTCAGCAGTATTTACAATGAAGGTCGTTTTCCTAACGATTTTGCTTTTTCAATCGTTTTTTAAACACTATCTTTCGAAAGAAAGCGATTTGTTTATCGATTACATCATGTTACAAGCAAGACTTGAGAACTTTTTGAAGAAATTTTATTGTTTGGTTCTAATACGAATAGATTCGGGATTCGTTCGTGTCGACCTTTATGATATTCGGGTTCGCACGAACCCGAATAATCTTCCTCGCGGCACATCCCTACTATCTATTGCTCTATACTCTATAGTCTATAGTATAGGTCAATAGACAAAGAAAGCAAACAATAAATGCCAATTTCTCGGAATGTAAGTTCGCCATAAATTACATAGGCGATTCAGTTGATAATACAAGTCATTTCGAAAAATACCTCGCGGGCTACTCAGAACCTTCCAGCGGGCCACGGATTGGACACCCTTGCTTAAGAACATATTTACGTAAAAAGACAAATTTCAGGTTGTCAGTTTTTTTCTCCGTCATACCATACAAAATGCGAAGTTTGTATAATGAATAATCATGTTCAGATTAATGTTATATCATCATGTATGGCACACCGCAGCAATGGTTCCCAACCGGGGTCAGTGAATGTCATGATAAGTTTTAGGAAATTAATTGAAACGATTTTGTTTATTCATTGATTTAATATATTAATTAGTCATAGTGACCTGTGTCAGTATATCACCTTCAGGATAATAATTGCTGCCAATTTGATCTGACGAAAGAGTTGTTGTATTAAGCTTACAGCAAAAATAACGTATATAAATAGCAACAAAGATTACGAATTAGTTTATGAAAATTTTCATGTGGAGATCAATGTATTTTAAAAAACATTTTAAGGTATCCGTGAACAGAAAAATGTTAGGAACCATATTGGCTTAAAGCATCTGTGCGTTGATGGTTTCGTAGGTATGCAATGGGAAAGGTATAGGTAGTGAATAAATAAAACTGCCCATAAAACAAAGTGTGTTTTAATAATTTTTTGCTGTAATCTGTAAAAGCGTTGGGTATGATTAACTAAACATCTATAAAACTCTATTTATTTTTTCCACTTTTAAAAAACACATCTAGAAAGTAGAAAAGGTTTTTTCAACATTTCGTTTTTTGTTTCAAGTGTTCTTGTTCAGCGTTTGTCAAGCGCAGAAGTGTAATTAGATAAGACACAATCGGCTGCGCGTCCTTAAGGCCAGAAAAATGATGACGTCATATTCACACATCGGAACAGTTTCTCCTCCCTCTTCCACTAATCTTAAGACATTCACCATGTCCATCCTGAAAAATAGTATTGCAACAAAAAACAAAATGAAGTACTAACACTAAAATAAAATTAACGTGCAACCAAATGGAGGAGTATTGAGGCGGTACACACCAGGCCACATGGAAGATTGGCTTGTTTACGTTTTGCTCTATGAAAAACTCTTGTGTGTGTTACTTTTATTTCAATTCCCTTTATTTCAGTTCGGTTCTTGGTTTTGTTTTAGTGACTTTTATATACTTCCATGGTCGTATTTTGAAGTCAATATAGTGCCCCTTAGTCTCTCCTAGTTCACTTATCGCTTAAATCTCGCAACACTGGACCAGCAATCCTTGCTGGATCCAGTGACGAACGTCTACGATCGCTTTCAGCTGCAGTTCTTCACATAGAATTCTACGCTTGCCTATCTAAGTCCTCAATCAAACATTAGAAAGCTTGATGTGATGAGGCAAGAAATATAGAAATATAGGCTATGGAAATTCGCATGCCCTTCAGCAGCTGATCTTTGGTCCCTTTAACAATGTGTCCAACAACGTCGGGAGCAATGTGACCATATTATCCATAATTAAAACGTTGAAATTTTCACCAGCGTGAAGGCTCTGATTACCGATTTTATGAGTACTTATTTAAAACGTGAAAGTGATTAGTTGTATCCTCACTTTCCCAGATAATTTTACATGTATTTGCAGTTTAACTAGGCTACCTATTAAGTCACTTGCTACCTGTTGTAAAAGTTATAATTTTAAATAAATTCTTAAAATTCACTGTAAATTTGAATCAATTTATACAAATAAGTCATAATAATTTTTTAAAATATTAAAAAATCAAATAAATCTATACAAATCCAATCTAATTCATAAAGAACTTATAAAAATTCTAATACATTAATTACAATTTATTAATTTAAAGAAAATTAAAACACTTTTAAAAAATCAATACAAGTTAGTTAAACTCAATTAAATTCCAAATAATTAATATAAAACCAAACGACGTTATAAAAATAAGAAAATATTTGTAAAAACTAAACTAAATTTAATTAATCATCAGCTTAATCAGTAATTGGTTTTACCCACTCTTGCCGATTACTGGCGAAACGGATTATTTTGCCGAAAAAACGGTATTATTATAATCGAACATTGCTAAATGTTTTATAACAGGGGTGTTCAAATGATTTCTGCCATGATCCACCACAACCAAACCTGACAACGTGATGATCCACTTAATATGAATAGTTAACATATTGGACATGCTTTAATTTTTATGGTGCTTTATTCATGAAAATGTACCCTACAACATAATAATAACTTTGTAAAAGTCAAAAGTGAAGTGTGCTACAGAATGGTAGCCGCAAACTTTTTTTTCTGTTCAATATTCAATGCTTTCTTGCCTTTGTGTTTCTAATTGAACAAATATCTGCGTATCGACCAACAAACAATGTCTGCGTATTGACAGCCTCGTGTTAACCTTATCCTAACCGGGCTCGCGACTTTACTATTTTAACTAGGTTGTGGCCGACCCTGCACACACATTTTCAATCGTTAATTACTCGAAAACTATACGTCGTAAACTGATCGGATTTTTACATGTTAATAGCAAAAACATCTGGATTCTTGTATGTGTCATAATTGTAAAACTAAAGAAAGAACATTTAGTGCAAATTAAGTATTTCTACAAGTGATACATTTTTAGAAGTTTTTCTTGTTTCGCCGCGGCCCCCCGCTGTGCAGAAAACCAGCTGACCGCGCGAAGAGAAGACAAGAGAACAGTTAGTCGTGCGTAAATGAATAAACGAAAACGATACGCTTCAATGCTGAGAGGGAGCAAAATTATGCTATTATAAATTCAAAAAATTAATTTCAACACTGACAATTAGTATCCACATGAAAATACTGTAAAAAGTTTTTTTTTCAAGGCTACATTTGAAGATCCACACAAAAAGTTGAAAAGATCCGGATCGCGATCCGCCATTTGAACAACCCCGTTTTATAACATAGGAATTTTGAATATTCTCTGAGTAAATTATCCTAATAACGACGTAATCTACATCGACAGCCGATTAATCAATATTGGCAGATTTGCATGTACCATGAATTGATTTAACAATCTCTTACTTTTATACTTATTATGACACGCATAAACTAAATATCAACAATCTCATGAGTCATGACAACCTTGATACTTTACCTACTTGAGGCAGATTTGACTCTAATTAACTTGACTATATAGTTTTTTTTAATACACATTAATTTTAATAAATTTTAGATCTTAAATTTATATGAATTTATTTCATTTTGCATAGATTTATTTAATTTTTTACCAATTCTTATGATTTTATCTAAATTTATGACATTTACAACAGGCATAAAGCAAGTGATTTAAGAGGTAACGTACTTAATCTGGAAGTAAGTAACCGAATAAGTAACCAAGAAATCGGTAAACAAGTTCAACTGCGATGAAATAAATTAAAAAACAAAGAGGTTAGCAGTGACTTAAAATCTAGAAAGATTATATTCAGCATACAAGTTCAACTAACTAGAGTTTATAGGTTGTTCACTATAACACTCCACTAATCCTTTTCTTGTTCCCAACCACTCTACTTTTTGGGGTGGAAAACGGATACATACAGTATATACAGGTTAGCAGAGCATAAAGAAACTAATAACTAAATAGAACAAATATAAATTGCACACTGGAAGTGAAGTAAAAAAGTGCAATTACAATGCACTTTGTTGTTTAGCCAGTTGGGATCAAGTGAACAAGCTTATTATACCTTTTATAAGCCGCGCCAAGATAGATTATTATGGTTTCTCTAACTTGTCTTCAAAATTCGTAAGCGGCATTCAAAAGTTGTCAAAGCAACGTCCTAAGATTATCAATATCCGATTAAGCAGTTGCATTTTTCTCTAAGTCAGTTTCTCTATTGCGTCTTTATAAATCTTAAAACTTGATAATTAATTGTTCAAAACAAAGTTTAATATATAAGTTTAATAACAACAATAAAATCATTATGTCTGACGTAATTTTGGTTAAAGAGAAATCAATGCATTAGGATAAGCTTACAAACAGTCTAAAAGCTTTGAGTAATAAAATCGTATGATTAAGTTTGTCGTGATTTTTATGGCAGGAAGAAATATAAAGCTTAACGATATGACGACAAAAGAGTTTTGGGAATGGATGACAATAAAAGAAAAACTTGAGGGATTGATATTAAAAACGCACTTGACATAATCTTATTGAAGCAGCTGCTGCTCCACTAAATAAACTCGACAGCATTTTAACAGATGGGGCTCCTACAATGGTTGGTAAACGTGTTGGGTTGGTTGATTGATTGATTGATTCCTTTTTTTTCGTCAAAATTACGATGGGACAAAAATCAGACCAGTTAGTATTAGCATGTTCTAATCTGTTCGAGAATAATTACGGTAGTAAGTGCTGCGGTAACAACTATAGCACGGCTACTAAACCCACAGTTAATGATTTAGACAAAGCATATAAGTTAAACTAGTGATGTTTCCACGGGACAGATGGTTAACAAACGCTTCAATGCTGTACCTCAGTGGATGGGGAAAAATAGAAAATCCGCATTACAAATTTACAATTAAAACCCTATCCCAGACAGAAGGCCGGTTTCTGGTACCCTTGTCAATAATAATGTAGGACATTGCCGACGAGCCCAAGGGATTCTTCTTTGGAAGGTACATAGACAGTGATGTACGGAGAAATACGCCAATGCAGGTCAATTAGAAGATAGCGAGAAATGGAAACCATTTTTCAGGAAAATCATGACTCGAAGGCTGTTGGCAGTGAGTTTTCAATCCTGTAACAGGTTCCAGACTCAAATCTTGGAAATGTATAAAAGCAGCCAGCAGTAATTGTAGAAAATATTCCAAATAGGTACGACTTGAGTGTTATAAGTACCTTTAAAGTTTTGGTACCTTTGGTAGTTTTACCAAATACCAGCAACGGCATTGAAAGTCTGGAATTCATTTTTTCTAAATTTGTATTGTATTTATTTTAGGTTTAAAAAATTTAGTTTGTAATTTAGGCTGTGAGTCGAAAAAAAGAAAATTATCACATCAGTTCACTCAACGTGTTATTACCAATGCTACAGGAGACACAAGTGCTACAGTTCTTGTAAACCACGCAGGTATGAATTATAACACATTGCCAGATATAGATAAGCGACGAAAATTGTGCAACTGAATATTCCTTTATAGTTATATTCCTAGTACAAGTAAAATAATTGTAATGATATCATTTAGGCTAAAATTAATTTTGTTCATCAACTTTGGAATCAAGCAAATTGAAAAAAAATTATGTTTTACTTTAAGGTTCGTCCCAAAATTCCAAAAGTCTGTTATCATCTTTACATCTGGAAAATGATCTGGCTCGAATAATGCCAAACCCACAGAATCAATCAACAGTAATAATTCCTGATTTTTCACATTGGTTAGAGAGAAACTATGACTCTTTCGGAACAGAGTTGAGAAACAACGATTCCCCTGCCAGCTCCAGTTTTGAAAACTTTTCATCGTTTAAAACTCAGGTTTCGTCAAACTTGGAACAAGATCTATTTCAAGTCAAACCAGAAGTTTCATATTCACCGCCGCAGTCTTTTTGCACATCTAACAGTTCATGCCCATCTGATGCTACTTTTGGAACGCAGTCATTATCGCGCAACGCTGCATTTATGCCAAACATGTTAGAGACTTTACGGAACCACCTTGAGAAAGGTGATGCATATGAGCCAAGCTTTGCACCCAGTCAACAACATGTTTTAGCAGAAGAAATTCTGTACCAGATGCAGGTTTACTTGGATAAACTGGAAGGAATGGACCACATAAATAACATCCCTATTCATCTTATCGAAGATAAACATTTTAGTGTGAGCCTTTCTGTTACTAATAATAATATATTCATGAATAATTTAATTGCAATGCAATGAACATACGTTATATAGTATTCAATGATTTTGAAAAACACTGCAAGTTATAAGTTAAATAATTAATTTAGTCTCGTTTAGGTTTTAATGCTCGATACAGGAAACTATTGTCTAATACAGATATATACTATCAAAGTCTAATACAGATGCCATCAATTTTAATTTTAAATTTATCTGAATATATGTTTAGGTTAACGGATTGAGCGATAACAACATAAAAACACCACAACCACGTCTTTCACCTGGAAAATTTTGGAATAGGATTACGCCTCGTCACCGTTCTTGCGATTCTGGCTTTGATGGAAATGATGAAAACATAAAGCGTTCTACACATCCCTTGTCGCCTCCTCCAAGCCCTGACAGTACAAACCGTGTTTATTCAAAACAACGTTTTATAAGAGGAGAAGATAAAGAACCACAGAGTAAAAAGAATCAGCTGAACGACTTCATGATAAGCAAAAATGATCTGAAGTGGTCCTCTGCTGACAAAGCACTTATTTCATTCACAGAAAAGACATTTTCAGGTATAAGCAAATCAGCAAGCAGCGAACCTCAATGCGGCATACATAGGCATTCCCTTAAAAAAACTGACTTTCAACTTCCGCACAAACTTCGACTGAAAAAGTCTTCAGTAACGAGCGAATATTACCCTTTCCACTGCGACAAAGAAGTTACCTTGCCTTTGGATGAAGCTGAATCGCTTACTGATGAAAACGGAAGACAATTGTTGCGTGAGTGCAGAAATGGTGATGGCAGGGAAAGTGTTATATCACATGACACACTAACAAACACAAGAAGTCAAAGATATCCTGGAAAATCACTATAATAATTATCGTTAATTGTTAATTATAATTAACAACATAACAGTACAAATAAATATAGATAGCCTTCATACATCGTCAAAGCCAGTGGTTACACCTTCAAAATAAGACAAGACAACATTCTTTGTTTATCTACCTTATTCAGTGTTTTTTATGTTTTTGAGGTCTCTGATGCCGAATTTTATGCTAGTTTTTGTCTAGTGTCAATGATTTGAAAGATATTTCCGAAAAACGTTTTTAGTGATATTTGAAAATTATTCAAAATATTGCGCATTAACATTAATTGGGATTATAATTTTCTTTTATTATATAATTTTCTATAATTTTAATAATTTTCTTCGCTGTTTAATATCACACAACCTACCTAAATCATCTATTATTCCTTTTCATCACTCGCTAGATGATGGTAAAGAGCTATAAACTTGCAATGTGGAAATTTTTAAAACGTGATTGGTCAAAATTTTGGCTGTTTACAACTGGCAACATTTCTTGGAGAGTTGGGCTATTGGCTAAGTGTTTGTTGTTTATTAGCTAGTCAGCCGTTGAAGGCAAGGACTTTAGTTACTGGAAAAGTTTGCAGTGTACATTTGATAGGGTTAGCATGTTTTTAGGTTGTTAAATTTGGTAAGAAAAAGTAGAAAAGCAAATGAAGCGGCCCAGTTGCATGATTTTTCCTACTTGCTGACATAAGTATCATGGTTTTCAATGCTGCACTGCACAGGTTTTCAAGCCGAGGAAAAGACATGTGACCTATGCCAGTTTCTATACTACTGTTGTCATTAATTCTGAACATCATTCTCTTTGCTATTGCACTGACATAAATGGCCTTTTTCAGGAGATTGGAATGGGTTATTCAGCTTCAGAATGGCGTTTGTTTATTGACAGCTCAAAACGGAGCTTAAAAGGAGTTCTTCTTCACAATTGAAACACATATCCATCAGAACCAATTGCACATTCGCGAATCTGTGAAAATATTGCTGGACTTGACACAATACTAGAACCAGATTTTAAAATGATTGCTTTCTTGTTGGGTTTACAAGGAGGCTCAACCAAACATTCTTGCTTTCTTTGTTTGGGGAATAGCAGAGCAGATGAACAGCACTACTTGAAAAAAACACTGGCCAGTACGCGAAGAACTCACCCCAGGCTTCAACAATGTCAAAAACGCACCCTTCATTGAAAGGAGTAAAGTATTACTTCCACTTTTACATATAAAACTTGGGCTTGCTAAACAGTTTGCAAAAGCATTGAGACCAGCAAGTCGTGTCTTTCAACACATTCGCTCAATCTTTCCAAACCTTTCTGAAGCTAAAGTAAAGACTGGGATATTTGTTGGGCCCCAAATAAGGAAAATGTGGGCACCAAAAGAACTGGAGGAATCAATGCCTGATAAGAAAAAAGTGCTTGGCAAGCTTTTCGAATGACAGTGTAAGGATTTCTTGCTAACTATAGAAGAGAAGACCACATTATGATCCACATTACCAAGGATGTGGGATGAAGTCATGATGATCAGATTACATTTGGTGTTTGGTACGGGAGCTTGACACCACATACAAACGAAAGACTCTTTCCAATGTGCATTTTTGATTAGGTGTCAATAGTCTTTGTCTTACTATGTTTTATTGTGCCTTTTTAGATGTGGTACGAAATTTTTACGCCATGTAAGAGGTATTTGTAATGCATATTACTGTAACTTGAAATCATAATTTCATAAAATTATAAGGTGTGGCGGAACCATTGTGGCATAAGCTAAAAATTGAGGAATTGCGCGAATGCAATAAAACTCATTAGGTTTTGTAATAAACGGTGTCAAGTGTGGTTAAAAATCCCTACGGTTAGAATATGGGGCTTTTGCAAAGAGTAAGGCGTAGGGCAGGGGTGACCAACCTTTATTAACCCAAGGTCTACTTTTCAAGTAGCCTACCTCTAATTTTCTACCAATCCAGTGTGAACATCGCAAACCCACATACACCATTTCCGGCGTTTCTTGCTTGTGAATTTCAAACGTTTTCAAGTCCCCTCCAACATAACCTTGAACGTACCGTAAAATTAATTGTGGTGCCACATTGAAATTTATATAACAAACTTATCTCAGACGCAAAAAAGGAACAACTGAAAATGCGCTCAAAACCTTGAAATAAAAGGTTAAAATTCTTTATGAAACAATGGCAGGTTTAGCGCATTTAAAAATGTAATTAACACGTTAGTGGTTTAGCGGGTAAATAGATTTTATTATATTAAAGCGATATGGTCGCAGAAGCAATAAGACGGATTCCTCCCCATTTCCTTTTCCCATTGCACCCTTGCATTGAATTTCTTTCTGAAATTTAAATCTCTCAGCTTTAAATCAATCAATTTAAAGAATTAAAAAATGTTGTAAAAATTAAGACATTGTTACCGTTGATGGAATTTTATCATGTTGTGGTTAAGTTAAATGATATGAAATAGTTTATGATTAGATTGATTATAATCTAAACAATGTCATTAGACCTAAAACAGTTTATGATAGCACTCAACATGTTAGAAAGAAACTGCTCTTTATACTTACTCCAGATGAAATGGAAATATTTAAGAAAGTTTGGAGTCTTGTTGAAGTTTATTTAAAAACAATAAGTAATAAAAGATTTCCTAAAGTAAATTGTGTTATTAACAAATCTTTAAAAACTAATGGAACTGATAAACAACTTTCATGTGAAATTAGTTTAAAATAATGTGATAAATATAATTCTATTTGGGATGAAACTTCTTCAAAAATTTTTCTCATAACAATAAGAAATAGGTCGACAAACATCATCAACTTTGTCATCACCAATAACAAGTTACTTTGGCTCAAAGTATTGAATTATCGACATATTGTTTATTCAGAGCATTATTTTATAGTTTATAGTTTGTCAAAATATTGTTTATTAGCAGCATCTCCATTATCTGTTGGATTAGAACCTCCTTTTAGAATTAAAGTAGCTCCTAATTCAGTTATACTATTGTCATCTTTTGTTAAGAGACTTTACTTTAAATGATGAATCTGCAAAAGTGTTATCATGGGGCACTGGCTTCCACCAGAATTACCATCAACCTAACAACAAAGCCTCCTACCAGAGTTCATTTCCACCTCTAGAAGGACAGCAAAACGATCCACGAAAAGAAACACCAATTCACAATCCACCCCGATGACCAAGATACGAAAACGGGTATACCATAGCTCGCCAGAGAAATAACCCCCTATTTAGCAAAAGGATCTTAGACGAATACGGAATCCAAAAAGATCCAACCACGAACATGAGCAGAGGGAACAACACCTTCCTCCACAATAATAAACAGGAAAATGCTATCCTCCCCTCCTCAGAAGATCATCCCGACCTTGAATCAACATCAGGATATATTGATAAAACTAACTGATTTCAAAGAAGAAGAGGAAAAAGAAACGCGATCCAAGCAGGGTCTCTACAGCTCAAGTTGATTTACGGCCAGAACGCAAATTTAATAAAAGAAAACTTCAGAGAAGAAGAGGAACAAGAAGAAGATGTTTTCCAGCACAACGAAGAAACACTCGCCTCATTTGAATGCGTGTGTGGCGAACGAATTCCCAGACCGAGCAGACAGTCACCAACCTTCTGCCCTCGATGCCTAATTGTTTTATATAAATGCGATTGTGAATTGGACAATGTCAAAAAGTCCCACAAACACGGTATGGGACACTGTTCAACATGGTCGTACAAATATGTGCCGGACACAATCGCGATGAATCGCACTGCACCAAACTAACAATAGAGGTAATTAACGTATATTTTACTTTTTATTTCTGTGATCTTTCCTTTTTTAATTATGCATTATCTATCCCTAATTGCTCGAAATTTCCAAGGCCTGAACGACGCCGCGAAACGCCTAGCGCTTTTTGCAGAAATGAGAAAATCCAATTCCCACGAGACTCGCTCGAGGTCGAACAAGGAAATAGATTGGCAAAAGAACTGGGGTAACAATCAATCGTTTTTTAACTAGGCGTCTCAGAAAATGTTTCTGTCAAATGTAGTAGTCAGCTTTAGCAGTAGAAAATCAAGAATCGGATTTGGAAGGCCGCTTAATATCCGTCAACTTTAAAATTGGCAATAAAAAGTTAAAGTTATAAACGTATAGGTACAGAATGTAATACATTGAAATTTTAAAGATAACAACATTTTTTACTCTTCTCTCCCGCAGTATTTAAACGAAAATATCCCGTGTATATTAACAGGCGATTTTAGCATTGTGGACGACTCTGCGCTCGATAGAGAACCGCCACTCCAGCGTCATAGGAGAAAAAACAATTTTTGGTAGTGACGTATGTCAGACCTACAATCTCCAAGATCACTTCTGAACGCTGTATGGTGACATTAGAAGTTTTACAAGACAAGACGAAAATCAAAGTCAGTATATAGGCTCTAAACTTGCTTTACGAAAGCACAAAAAAGATAAAGCACTTTCTCGCATTGTCAAAAACAATTCTACGCCCACTTTTGAGAACGCAAAAAGCAAACTTTCAATAGTGAGCTATACGATGAAAATTCTCTTCCAGTCAATACGCCTAAGGAAATGTTATCGGTCACACAAGACTGCTACTCAAAATTATACGCGAACGAAGAACCTAACGAAGAAAGGCAGAACGATTTTAAAATATGTTTCTGACAGAATCACGGAGAACGCAGCTCATTAGGTAGACAACAAATAAATAATAAGGAAATTGAGCAAACGATAAAAACTATATCAAACGGCAAGTCACCTGGTCCAGATGGAATAAGTGCAGAATTTTAAAAAACCATTTGGCCTTTATTGAAAAAAAATTGACGGAAGTTTTAAAATTTTGACACAAAAATAAATCCATTCCTTTGGTCTTCAAAAAAGGTATCACCATCATAATTTTTAAAAAGGAGGTGATGCAGATTTAGGTAGTTATAGGCCAATAACTCTGCTCAGTACTGATTACAAAATTAATTCTAAAGTTTTAACAAACCACCTTAAGGAAACGCTTGACCAAGTAATTCAACAATCACCAATACGCGCGCAAGAATAAGCGAAGTGAGTATCCTCTTGAGGAATATTTTCCAACACACCCAAAAAAAGAAACCAACAGCGTGTATTATCTCTCTTGATTTTTAGAAAGCATTCGATTCTATAAATCACAAATGGCTCATTAAAAATTAAAAAACAATGTCTTTTCTACATAAATTTGTGAAAATTATAGGGGATCTGTATTGCGAATGCACCACAAAATTTTAAATATTGGTAAATTGACAAAAGAAATTGTGCTACGTAAAGCAGCGAAGCAGGGAGACCCCTTGAGCCTGCTACTTTTTTTTAATCGCATTTCAACCGCTCATCGTCAGAATTAACGATGATTTCAAAATTCAAGACCTCACCATGATAGGAAGGAGAGACACCAAATGCGTATGTTACGCGAACTACTCCACCTTGTGTTTAAGGAATATGACATCGCTACAATATGCCCTACCAACTATAAATGAATTTTCATACGCGTCAGGATTAACGTTTAATCCAAATAAAACAACGGGACTCCTAATTAACTTAGACCTCAGCGAAATTATTATCCCAAACATTAAACGGTCCACCGAAACAATTCAATTACTCGGATACGACATTGACAATGCAGATTTAGAAAAATTCTGGAAAGCAATTTTAAAGAAAACCAGAAGCGGTCTAAAGCTTTTGAAAGAATCATATGCGACTTATGAAGTAAAAACAACCCTAATTAAGTTTAAGATTCTCCCTATAGTCTTAACCAATTTAAGTATGTACCCAATCACCGCATATGCCGCCCAAAAGCTCCATCAACAGCTGATAAATTACATTGTAGGCAGCAAAAGTGAAATCAATATTACGTAACTACAACAACACAAACTCGAAGGAGGTTAGTTACTCCATCCCCAATCTCAAGATTTA
The DNA here is from genome assembly GCF_947623445.1 of Clavelina lepadiformis. Lineage (NCBI taxonomy): Eukaryota > Metazoa > Chordata > Ascidiacea > Aplousobranchia > Clavelinidae > Clavelina > Clavelina lepadiformis. Next base: position 11,213,620 of record NC_135244.1, read on the forward strand.
CGCGAATTTAGCATAAGCGAAAACCATAGAAAAATACTGCAGAGCCAGCATTTTAAATGAAACGATGACCACCCATGTGAAATACATTGAATACAAAATGTCTGAACCTTATGTCTAAAACCCTGGAAGTCTTCAGACTAAACAACATTCCCCACACCCAAACAGCATGCTCTCAATATAAGAAAATTTATGAAATTACCGTATCAACCATTATAAACTTTCAAAAACCTAGCTGGCGGGAACTCCTCTTGAAAAAGTATATCAACAAGTGATAAAATCCACTTTAAAGGAAATATCCAATTTGTCGGATCTCCAACCAGATGGTAAACAGAACACGCGGAATAACTATTTAACTATTTAAAAAAGTTTAACTTCCGATCCGTCAAAACATATTACCTTTTAAAACCAAATCAGATTACGTAGACTCAATCCAGACAAGATATGCCCTTTTTTCTCGAGGGGTACAGACTCTGCCAACCACGTATTTTATCAATGCAACCCTAGTCGACAAACATGGTCAAGAACCCGAAACTTTGCCCTAAAATACATCGGTTTGCAGGCCGGTAAATACTCGCAGAACGACTGGGAAAATTTTGATTACCCAACAAACAACAGGAAACAGACGGAGCAGGTTCTTAAGATATTAATCACCTCGGTAAAATATGAAATGTGGAAACTAAAAAATAATAGCATTTCTAACGTACAACCTTTTCAGCCCAACGTCTTAGGCAGAAATATTGAACGTGCCTTTTTTACCGCACCAGAAAAGTAGATAGCAGAGATTACGACATAAATAAAATTGTTAATTTATTGTAAACAAAGCCCCAACATTTTAACACGATGGATAGACCATCAAACTAAAATGTTCTTGGTATTGCACAGATGTTTTCTTATTCTATTTTTATTATCTTGTAAACTAATTTGTGTTCTCGCTAGGTTTATTTCATTTTTGTTTATTATTCCCTACGTTTCAAAATATAACATGACATATATAAGCAGACTTCTTTTCTTTTTTCCATTAAAACTGTCATTTACGTCATTCAACCCTTTTGTTGCTTTACTTTATTTGTCCCGTACCAATTGCTACCCTTTCGTGACCATTTATTAAAAAGTTTAGCCTTTCGTCACCCTTGCGAATGCGAGACGACAATTTTACTTGATGTTAGTTTTGTTTTCACTCGTTTCCTTTCTCCGTTATGCATTTTTTGTACAATATTTTTGTACAATACAAAAACTTGGCTCAGTGGTGATACGATTATTATCCAACATCTCTTTATTGCATTTGTTATTCCCTTTCTTCATATTATCATCTCCGTAACAAATATAAATTTTCAAAGCAATGGCGCCTATTCGGTTATATTGTTCTTGACAACAAAATCAAGATCGTGATCATTAGCATCAAGTTGTATATCAAGGGGATTGTAACGTTCAGGATATTTATAACTTGGTAAGTAAATCTACCTACCACGTAATTTTCCAATTAAATTAAGAACATCCAGTACCCAGGTTGAACACACAGCTTGCTTACACCATAGGGTGCTCCGCAGAAAATTAAATGGAAAATTATGCTTCATTATACTGTAACCAGCGGGTTTGCATTTTAACATTCGTCTATTTCCTTTTGATTTGTAAATTACTTCAGTTCTAGGAACACATTAGGTTTTTCGTCTATCTTTTACGCAAGAGTACAACAGTTAACCAATAAACGGTTTGTCCGTTATCGTTAAAAGATCTTAACTACAACATATGCACTATGACTATACCATAGTTATATAGGTACTAAAAAGATCCTTGTGAACTATATGGTGTAAAATGTTTAATTCACATTGCTAAACGTTCTAATCCATCTTAAAATGTTTATTAGAGTCCAATAAGTAAATAGCAAATACTAAAAAGACGCTTGTGAACTATATACAGTAGTGCAAAATGTTTAATTCACATTCTAAGTTATAACGTGGCTCAAAATTAGCGTCTAATAAGTAAATAATAAGAGTGCAACAGTTAACAAATAAACGGTTTGTCTGTTATCGTTAAAAGAACTTAACTACAACATATGCACTATAAAACAGTTTTATAGGTACTTAAAAAACCCTTGTAAACTATATGGTGCAAAATCTTTAATTCACATTGCCATCATGTCTAAAAGGTCTCAAAATCTTTATTTGATTCTAATAGGTAAATATTAATTTGAGTACAACAGTTAACCAATAAAAGGTTTGTCTGTTATCGTTAAAAGACCTTAACAAAAACATATGCACTATACAACATTAATACAAGTACTAAAAATACCATTGTGAACTATAAGGTGCAAAATGTTTAATTCACTTTCTTCAAAGTTCTAACGCGTCTCAAAATGTTTATTAGAGTCTAATAAGTAACGAATACGAGTACAACAGTTAACCAATAAAAATTTTTTTTTGTTATCGTTAAAATAACTTAAATACAACATATGCACTATACAACAGTTAAAGTACTAAAAGACCCTCGTGAACTATACGGTGCAAAATGTTTAAGTCACATTCCCAAAAGTTCTAACCCTTCTGAAAATGTGGATGAGAGTATAATAAGTACATAATAAGTAGGGCAATAATTTTTTAACATGCTGAAAAAAAGTCAAAAATTTGTCAAATTTACAGCTTTAAATCAAAAATTGTCAAAATTGCTTAAAAAGACTCAATTTCCTACCAAGTCAAAATTGTTTACAAACTGCATTTTCGTGATGTCATAGAGGTTGCACTGTAGGTGAACTTCTCATTTTAAATTGTACACCTTGAAGCCTACTTTATACTGTTGTAAATGGCCCATTATCTATTTAATGTGAATCAGGTTTTGTTTCAGTTTTGCTTTGGATACTTCATCTATCTTTAGTTTAGACAAATGTATTGAGAAGTTTTTGTTGTGTTGTAGTTGCAGTTTTTCGGCAATGATTTGTAATTATATTTTTTCCTTTTTCAAAATAAGCTAGGTCTGTTTCCAGATTTTTGCCCTTCTTTACTAAAATAAACTTTAAGTTTTTGTACAATAATGCGTAATTTAGGTACTTGAAATCTTCATACGTCAAAATTTGTCAAAAAAGTTTTTAATGTCAAAATTTTCAATTTTTAGATCAAAAAATTTCTTTTTTTATGTCAAAAAATAATCGCCCTAATAATAAGAATACAACAGTTAACCAATAAAAGGTTTGTCTGTTATGGTTAAAATAACTTAACTACAACATATCCACTATACAATAAATATAGCCTATACGTACTAAAAAGACCCTTGTGAACTATGTGGTGCAAAATGTTTAATTCACATTCCCCAAATTTCTAAAGCCTCAAAATGTTTATTATAGTATAATTAATAAATAATAAGAGTACAACAGTTAACCAATAAAAGGGTTGTCCTGTAGCGGCCGTTGGGTGTTTTGTTTGTTTGTCGCTGGATGACGCTCTCACGATGCTCCCAGCACATGTTTATAAGCACTGTTAGTTCGTTTACCGTTCTCTTTTCCGTTTTGCACTGTCTGAGCGCAGGACATCAGTTCGATTAAAGACTTGAAGTAAGAAGGTCGTACTTGTTTTTCCTTTAATATATGAGCGAAGGTAACAAACAACTGAGTAGCAACCTTCTGAGCAAAGGAGTCAGCATCGCAGCAACAGATCAACAACAACAACGTACAAGCACTACCTTCGCCATATATTCTGGTGACCTCCGACTACAACTCTGAAGACATGTCTACAACCCATGCAAGGTTTGTTCATCGAGCTTTTAACTGCAAGCCACCGCGGAACGATGGTGTTGTTGAAACTTTGTTTGACCCCGGATGCGAGGGTGGCGGAGAACCAGCATGCTGAACAGTGCACGACGCGTGGAAGGTCATTCGAGAGGCCTGCGCGGTGTTCCAACACTCAGTGGTGAATGTGTGTTTGCGTTTTGTTTATTTATAAGCGTTTCCATTTGTTGTGTATTTTTTTTACGCCTACCAAGGGTAACTTGAATATTACACCAAAGATTATTGCCCAGCTGTCATTTTGTCGTGCTTATCAAGGGCTTATTATAACCTTTGATAAAAATCCACACGATCTGGTGTTACGTATAATAGCGTTCTATTGCCGATTGTGTTATCACACTAATCTTAATGGCCCTAATTGCCATGCTTTTAACGGCACTAATTGCCATGATTTTACCGGCATTAATTGCCATGCTCTCTGACGGCGAACTCCTGTCGTGGAGAATTATTCCTTTGCATTCTTTTGTTATGGTGTACACTGTACACATAGTGGCTGTTTTTGGGAAGGTGACGTCCTTCCCGCTGCTGGCGCTACTGCCATACTCACAATTGTTCTTTTTGCACGATAGGTTGACACAGTGGCGCTGAGATAATCCCAAATTTGTAAAATGTGAGTTGTGCTTGTTAGATCTCAGTTTTGTTTTATTAGTTCGCATTATGTGTTATCCTCATCGCTTTCCGCCCTCTTATTTTCTTGCCGGGAAGGAAAGATGTATGTAGCGGCCGTTGGGTGTTTTGTTTGTTTGTCGCTGGATGACGCTCTCACGATGCTCCCAGCACATGTTTATAAGCACTGTTAGTTCGTTTACCGTTCTCTTTTCCGTTTTGCACTGTCTGAGCGCAGGACATCAGTTCGATTAAAGACTTGAAGTAAGAAGGTCGTACTTGTTTTTCCTTTAATATATGAGCGAAGGTAACAAACAACTGAGTAGCAGCCTTCTGAAACAGGAGTCAGCATCAGATCAACAACGCAGCATCGTGACAACAACAACAACTCACTAGACGTTAGCCTTCGCCATAGTCCGTTATCCTTAAAAGAACTCAACTACAACATATGCACTATACAATGGTTGTATAGGTACTAAAAAGACCCTAGTGAACACTATAATGCAAAATGTTTAATTGACATTCCCCAAACTTCTAACGAGTCTCAAAAAGTTAATTAGAGTCTAATAAGTAAATAAAAAGAGTACAACAGTTAACAAATAAAAGCTTTGTATGTTATCGTTAAAACTTTGGGGAATGTGAACTAAATATTTTGCCCCATATAATAATTCACAAGGGTCTTTTTAGTACTCTTATTATTTACTTATTAGACTCTAATAAACATTTTGAGACCCGTTAGAACTTTTTGCAATTTGAATTAAACATTTGGCACCATATAGTTCACAAGGCACTTTTTAGGACCTATATAACTAATGTTTAGTGCAAATGTTTTAGTTAAGTTATTTTAACGATAACAGACAAACCTTTTATTGGTTAACTGTTATACTTTTAATAATTACTTATTAGACTCTAATAAACATTTTGAGACCCGTTAGAACTTTTTGCAATGTGAATTAAACATTTTGCACCATATAGTTCACAAGGCACTTTTTAGGACCTATATAACTAATGTTTAGTGCAAATGTTTTAGTTAAGTTATTTTAACGATAACAGACGAACCTTTTATTGGTTAACTGTTATACTTTTATTATTTACTTATTAGACTCTAATAAACATTTTGAGACACGTTACAACTTTTTGCAATTTGAATTAAAAATTTGGTACCATATAGTTCACAAGGCACTTTTTAAGACCTATATAACTATTGTATAGTGCAAATGTTTTAGTTAAGTTATTTTAACGATAACAGACAAACCTTTTATTGGTTAAATGTTATACTTTTATTATTTACTTATTAGACTCTAATAAACATTTTGAGACCCGTTAGAACGTTTTGCAATGTGAACTAAACATTTGGCACGATATAGTTCACAAGGCACTTTTTAGGACCTATATAACTAATGTATAGTGCAAATGTTTTAGTTAAGTACTTTTAACGATAACAGACAAACCGTTTATTGGTTAACTGTTATTTTTATTATTTACTTATTAGACTCTAATAAACTGGTTGAGACCCGTTAGAACGTTTTGCATTGTGAATTACACATTTACCACCATATAGTTCACAAGGCACTTTTTAGGACCTGTATAACTAATGTATAGTGGAAATGTTTTAGTTAAGTTCTTTTAACGACAACAGACAAACCTTTTATTGGTTAACTGTTAAACTTTTAATATTTACTAATTAGACTCTAATAAACATTTTAAGACCCGTTAGAACTTTTTGCAATGTGAATTAAACATTTGGCACCATATAGTTCACAAGGCATTTTTAGGACCTATATAACTAATGTATAGTGCAAATGTTTTAGTTAAGTTCTTTTAACGATAACAAACAAACCTTTTATTGTTTAACTGTTATACTTTTATTATTTACTTATTAGACTCTAATAAACATTTTGAGACCCGTTAGAACTTTTTGCAATTTGAATTAAACATTTGGTACCATATAGTTCACAAGGCACTTTTTAGGACCTATATTAGTAATGTATAGTGCAAATGTTTTAGTTAAGTTCTTTTAACGATAACAGAAAACCTTTCATTGGTTAAATTTTTATACTTTTATTATTTACTTATTAGACTCAAATAAACATTTTGAGACCCGTTAGACCTTTTTGCAATGTGAATTAAACATTTTGCATCATATAGTTCACAAGGCACTTTTTAGGACCTATATAACTAATGTATAGTGCAAATGTTTTAGTTAAGTTCTTTTAACGATAACAGAGAAACTTTTCATTAGGTAACTGTTATACTTTTAATATTTACTTATTAGACTCTAATAAACATTTTGAGACCCGTTAGAACTTTTTGCAATGTGAATTAAACATTTTGCAACATATACAGTAGTTCACAAGGCACGTTTTAGGACCTATATAACTAATGTTTGGTGCAAATGTTTTAGTTAAATTATTTTAACGATAACTGAAAAACCTATCATTGGTTAACTGTTATACTTTTATTATATGCGAATTAGACTCTAATAAACATTTTAAGACACGTTAGAACTTTTTGCAATGTGAATTACACATTTTGCACCATATAGTTCACAAAGCACGTTTTAAGACCTATATAACTAATGTTTAGTGCAAATGTTTTAGTTAAGTTATTTTAACGATAACAGACAAACCTTTCATTGGTTAACTGTTATACTTTTATTATTTACGTATTAGACTCTAATAAACGTTTTATGACTCGTTAGAACTTTTTGCAATGTGAATTAAACATTTTGCACCTCATACAGTAGTTCACAAGGCACGTTTTAGGACCTATAAAACTAATGTATAGTGCAAATGTTTTAGTTAAGTTCTTTAGAAGATAACAGACAAACCTTTCATTGGTTGACTGTTATACTTTTATTATTTACTTATTAGACTCTAATAAACATTTTGAGACCAGTTAGAACTTTTTGCAATGTGAATTAAACATTTTGCACCATATAGTTCAGAAAGCACTTTTTAGGACCTACAAAACTAATGTATAGTGCAAATGTTTTAGTTAAGTTCTTTTAACGATAACAGACAAACCTTTCATTGGTTAACTGTTATAATTTTATTATTTACGTATTAGACTCTAATAAACATTTTGAGACCCGTTAGAACTTTTTGCAATGTGAATTAAACATTTTGCACCATATAGAGTAGTGTACAAGGCACGTTTTAGGACCTATAAAACTAATGTTTGTTGCAAATGTTTTAGTTAAGTTCTTTAGAAGATAACAAACCAATCTTTTATTGGTTAAATGTTATACTTTATTATTTACTTATTAGACTCTAATAAACATTTTGAGACCCGTTAGAACTTTTTGCAATGTGAATTAAACATTTTGCACCATATACAGTAGTTCACAAGGCACGTTTTAGGACCTATAAAAGTATTGTATAGTGCAAATGTTTTAGTTAAGTTCTTTTATCGATAACAGACAAATCTTTCATTGAATGACTGTTATACTTTTATTATTTACTTATTAGACTCTAATAAACATTTTGAGACCCGTTAGAACTTTTTGCAATGTGAATTAAACATTTTGCACCATATAGCTCACAAGTCACTTTTTCGGACCTATATAACTAATGTATAGTGCAAATGTTTTAGTTAAGTTCTTTTAACGATAACAGACAAATCCTTTATTGGTTGACTGTTATACTTTTATTATTTACGTATTAGACTCTAATAAACATTTCAAGACACGTTAGAACTTTTTGCAATGTGAATTAAACATTTTGCACCATATACAGTAGTTCACAAGGCACGTTTTAGGACCTATAAAAGTATTGTATAGTGCAAATGTTTTAGTTAAGTTCTTTTAACTATAACAGACAAATCTTTCATTGAATGACTGTTAAACTTTTATTATTTACTTATTAGACTCTAATAAACATTTTGAGACCCGTTAGAACTTTTTGCAATGTGAATTAAACATTTTGCACCATATAGCTCACAAATAGGTTTTTCGGACCTATATCACTAATGTATAGTGCAAATGTTTTAGTTAAGTTCTTTTAACGATAACAGACAAATCCTTTATTGGTTGACTGTTATACTTTTATTATTTACTTATTAGACTCTAATAAACATTTTGAGACCCGTTAGAACGTTTTGCAATGTGAATTAAACATTTTGCACCATATAGTTCACAAGGCACTTTTTAGGAGCTATATAACTAATGTTTAGTGCAAATGTTTTAGTAAAGTTCTTTTAACGATAACAGACAAACCTTTCATTGGTTAACTGTTATACTTTTAATAATTACTTATTAGACTCTAATAAACATTTTGAGACCCGTTAGAACTTTTTGCAATGTGAATTAAACATTTTGCACCATATAGTTCACAAGGCACTTTTTAGGACCTATAGAACTAATGTTTAGTGCAAATGTTTTAGTTAAGTTATTTTAACGATAACAGACAAACCTTTCATTGGCTAACTGTTATACTTTTATTATTTACTTATTAGACTCTAATAAACATTTTGAGACACGTTAGAACTTTTAGCAATGTGAATTAAACATTTTGCACCATATGCAGTAATACACAAGGCACGTTTTAGGACCTATAAAACTAATGTATAGTGCATATTTTTTAGTTAAGTTCTCTAGAAGATAACAGACAACCCTTTCATTGAATGACTGTTATACTTTTATTATTTACTTATTAGACTCTAATAAACATTTTGAGACCCGTTAGAACTTTTTGCAATGTGAATTAAACATTTTGCACCATATAGCTCACAAGGAGGTTTTTCGGACCTATATAACTAATGTATAGTGCAAATGTTTTAGTTAAGTTATTTTAACGATAACAGACAAACCTTTTATTGGTTAACTGTTATACTTTTATTATTTACGTATTAGACTCTAATAAACATTTCAAGACACGTTAGAACTTTTTGCAATGTGAATTAAACATTTTGCACCATATACAGTAGTTCACAAGGCACGTTTTAGGACCTATAAAAGTATTGCATAGTGCAAATGTTTTAGTTAAGTTCTTTTAACGATAACAGACAAATCTTTCATTGAATGACTGTTATACTTTTATTATTTACTTATTAGACTCTAATAAACATTTTGAGACACGTTAGAATTTTTTGCAATGTGAATTAAACAATTTGCACCCACTAGCTCACAAGTCACTTTTTCGGACCTATATAACTAATGTATAGTGCAAATGTTTTAGTTAAGTTATTTTAACGATAACAGACAAATCTTTTATTGGTTCACTGTTATACTTTTATTATTTACTTATTAGACTCTAATAAACATTTGGATACCCGTTGGAACCTTTTTGCAATGTGAATTAAACATTTTGCACCATATACAGTAGTTCACAAGTCACTTTTTAAGTCCTATATAACTAATGTATAGTGCAAATGTTTTAGTTAAGTTCTTTTAACGATAACAGACAAATCTTTTATTGGTTGACTGTTATACTTTTATTATTTACTCAATATATTCTAATAAACATTTTGTGACCCGTTAAAACTTGTTGCAATGTGAATTAAACATTTTGCACCATATACAAGTTCACAAGTCACGTTTTAGGACCTATATAACTAATGTTTAGTGCAAATGTTTTAGTAAAGTTCTTTTAACGATAACAGACAAACCTTTCATTGGTTAACTGTTATACTTTTAATAATTACTTATTAGACTCTAATAAACATTTTGAGACACGTTAGAACGTTTTGCAATGTGAATTAAACATTTTGCACCATATAGTTCACAAGGCACTTTTTAGGAGCTATATAACTAATGTTTAGTGCAAATGTTTTAGTAAAGTTCTTTTAACGATAACAGACAAACCTTTCATTGGTTAACTGTTATACTTTTAATAATTACTTATTAGACTCTAATAAACATTTTGAGACCCGTTAGAACTTTTTGCAATGTGAATTAAACATTTTGCACCATATAGTTCACAAGGCACTTTTTAGGAGCTATATAACTAATGTTTAGTGCAAATGTTTTAGTAAAGTTCTTTTAACGATAACAGACAAACCTTTCATTGGTTAACTGTTATACTTTTAATAATTACTTATTAGACTCTAATAAACATTTTGAGACCCGTTAGAACTTTTTGCAATGTGAATTAAACATTTTGCACCATATAGTTCACAAGGCACTTTTTAGGACCTATAGAACTAATGTTTAGTGCAAATGTTTTAGTTAAGTTATTTTAACGATAACAGACAAACCTTTCATTGGCTAACTGTTATACTTTTATTATTTACTTATTAGACTCTAATAAACATTTTGAGACACGTTAGAACTTTTAGCAATGTGAATTAAACATTTTGCACCATATGCAGTACTACACAAGGCACGTTTTAGGACCTATAAAACTAATGTATAGTGCATATTTTTTAGTTAAGTTCTCTAGAAGATAACAGACAACCCTTTTATTGAATGACTGTTATACTTTTATTATTTACTTATTAAACTCTAATAAACATTTTGAGACCCGTTAGAACTTTTTGCAATGTGAATTAAACATTTTGCACCATATAGTTCATAAGGCACTTTTTAGGACCTATATAACTAATGTTTAGTGCAAATGTTTTAGTAAAGTTATTTTAACGATAACAGAAAAACCTTTTATTGGTTAACTGTTATACTTTTATTATTTACGTATTAGATTCTCATAAACAATTCAAGACACGTTAGAACTTTTTGCAATGTGAATTAAACATTTTGCATCATGTACAGTAATTCACAAGGCACGTTTTAGGACCTATAAAAGTATTGTATAGTGCCCATGTTTTAGTTAAGTTCTTTTAACGATAACAGACAAACCTTTCATTGAATGACTGTTATACTTTTATTATTTACTTATTAGATTCTAATAAACATTTTGAGACCCGTTAGAACTTTTTGCAATGTGAATTAAACATTTTGCACCATATAGCTCACAAGTCACTTTTTCGGACCTATATAACTAATGTATAAAGCAAATGTTTTAATTAAGTTATTTTAACGATAACAGACAAACCTTTTATTGGTTAACTGTTATACTTTTATTATTTACGTATTAGACTCTAATAAACATTTCAAGACACGTTAGAACTTTTTGCAATGTGAATTAAACATTTTGCACCATATACAGTAGTTCACAAGGCACGTTTTAGGACCTATAAAAGTATTGTATAGTGCAAATGTTTTAGTTAAGTTCTTTTAACGATAACAGACAAATCTTTCATTGAATGACTGTTATACTTTTATTATTTACTTATTAGACTCTAATAAACATTTTGAGACCCGTTACAACTTTTTGCAATGTGAATTAAACATTTTGCACCATATAGCTCACAAGGAGGTTTTTCGGACCTATATAACTAATGTATAGTGCAAATGTTTTAGTTAAGTTCTTTTAACGATAACAGACAAATCCTTTATTGGTTGACTGTTATACTTTTATTATTTACGTATTAGACTCTAATAAACATTTCAAGACACGTTAGAACTTTTTGCAATGTGAATTAAACATTTTGCACCATATACAGTAGTTCACAAGGCACGTTTTAGGACCTATAAAAGTATTGTATAATGCAAATGTTTTTGTTAAGTTCTTTTAACGATAACAGACAAATCTTTCATTGAATGACTGTTATACTTTTATTATTTACTTATTAGACTCTAATAAACATTTTGAGACCCGTTAGAACTTTTTGCAATGTGAATTAAACATTTTGCACCATATAGAGTAGTGTACAAGGCACGTTTTAGGACCTATAAAACTAATGTTTGTTGCAAATTTTTTAGTTAAGTTCTATAGTAGATAACAGGGAAAAATTTCATTGGTTGACTGTTATACTTTATTATTTACTTATTAGACTCTAATAAACCTTTTCAGACCTGTTAGAACGTTTTGCAATGTGAATTAAATATTTTGCACCATATAGTTCACAAGGCATTTTTTAGGCCCTATTAACTAATGTATAGTGCAAATGTTTTAGTTAAATTCTTTTAACGATAACAAAAAAACCTTTCATTGGTTAACTGTTATACTTTTATTATTTACTTATTAGATTCTAATAAACATTTTGAGACTTGTTAGAACGTTTTGCAATGTGAATTGAACATTTTGCACTATATAGTTCACAAGACAGTTTTTAGGACGTATATAACTAATGTATAGTGCAAATGTTTTAGTAAAGTTCTTTTAACGATAACAGAGAAACTTTTCATTAGGTAACTGTTATACTTTTAATATTTACTTATTAGACTCTAATAAACATTTTGAGACCCGTTAGAACTTTTTGCAATGTGAATTAAACATTTTGCAACATATACAGTAGTTCACAAGGCACGTTTTAGGACCTATATAACTAATGTTTAGTGCAAATGTTTTAGTTAAATTATTTTAACGATAACAGACAAACCTTTCATTGGTTAACTGTTATACTTTTATTATATGCGTATTAGACTCTAATAAACATTTTAAGACACGTTAAAACTTTTTGCAATGTGAATTAAACATTTTGCACCATATAGTTCACAAGGCACGTTTTAAGAAATATATAACTAATGTTTAGTGCAAATGTTTTAGTTAAGTTATTTTAACGATAACAGACAAACCTTTCATTGGTTAACTGTTATACTTTTATTATTTACGTATTAGACTCTAAGAAACGTTTTATGACTCGTTAGAACTTTTTGCAATGTGAATTACACATTTTGCACCATATAGTTCACAAGGCACGTTTTAAGACCTATATAACTAATGTTTAGTGCAAATGTTTTAGTTAAGTTATTTTAACGATAACAGACAAACCTTTCATTGGTTAACTGTTATACATTTATTATTTACGTATTAGACTCTAATAAACGTTTTATGACTCGTTAGAACTTTTTGCAATGTGAATTAAACATTTTGCACCATATACAGTAGTTCACAAGGCACGTTTTAGGACCTATAAAACTAATGCATAGTGCAAATGTTTTAGTTAAGTTCTTTAGTAGATAACAGACAAACCTTTCATTGGTTGACTGTTGTACTTTTATTATTTACTTATTAGACTCTAATAAACATTTTGAGACCAGTTAGAACTTTTTGCAATGTGAATTAAACATTTTGCACCATATAGTTCACAAAGCACTTTTTAGGACCTATATAACTAATGTATAGTGCAAATGTTTTAGTTAAGTTCTTTTAACGATAACAGACAAACCTTTCATTGGTTGACTGTTATAATTTTATTATTTACTTATTAGACTCTAATAAACATTTTGAGACCCGTTAGAACGTTTTGCAATGTGAATTAAACATTTTGCACCATATAGTTCACAAGGCACTTTTTAGGTGCTATATAACTAATGTTTAGTGCAAATGTTTTAGTAAAGTTCTTTTAACGATAACAGACAAACCTTTCATTGGTTAACTGTTATACTTTTAATAATTACTTATTAGACTCTAATAAACATTTTGAGACCCGTTAGAACTTTTTGCAATGTGAATTAAACATTTTGCACCATATAGTTCACAAGGCACTTTTTAGGACCTATAGAACTAATGTTTAGTGCAAATGTTTTAGTTAAGTTATTTTAACGATAACAGACAAACCTTTCATTGGCTAACTGTTATACTTTTATTATTTACTTATTAGACTCTAATAAACATTTTGAGACACGTTAGAACTTTTAGCAATGTGAATTAAACATTTTGCACCATATGCAGTACTACACAAGGCACGTTTTAGGACCTATAAAACTAATGTATAGTGCATATTTTTTAGTTAAGTTCTCTAGAAGATAACAGACAACCCTTTTATTGAATGACTGTTATACTTTTATGATTTACTTATTAAACTCTAATAAACATTTTGAGACCCGTTAGAACTTTTTGCAATGTGAATTAAACATTTGGCACCATATAGTTCACAAGGCACTTTTTAGGACCTATATAACTAATGTTTAGTGCAAATGTTTTAGTAAAGTTATTTTAACGATAACAGACAAATCTTTTATTGGTTCACTGTTATACTTTTATTATTTACTTATTAGACTCTAATAAACATTTGGATACCCGTTGGAACCTTTTTGCAATGTGAATTAAACATTTTGCACCATATACAGTAGTTCACAAGTCACTTTTTAAGTCCTATATAACTAATGTATAGTGCAAATGTTTTAGTTAAGTTCTTTTAACGATAAAAGACAAATCTTTTATTGGTTGACTGTTATACTTTTATTATTTACTCATTATATTCTAATAAACATTTTGTGACCCGTTAAAACTTGTTGCAATGTGAATTAAACATTTTGCACCATATACAAGTTCACAAGTCACGTTTTAGGACCTATATAACTAATGTTTAGTGCAAATGTTTTAGTAAAGTTCTTTTAACGATAACAGACAAACCTTTCATTGGTTAACTGTTATACTTTTAATAATTACTTATTAGACTCTAATAAACATTTTGAGACACGTTAGAACGTTTTGCAATGTGAATTAAACATTTTGCACCATATAGTTCACAAGGCACTTTTTAGGAGCTATATAACTAATGTTTAGTGCAAATTTTTTAGTTAAGTTCTTTTAACGATAACAGACAAACCTTTCATTGGTTAACTGTTATACTTTTAATAATTACTTATTAGACTCTAATAAACATTTTGAGACCCGTTAGAACTTTTTGCAATGTGAATTAAACATTTTGCACCATATAGTTCACAAGGCACTTTTTAGGACCTATAGAACTAATGTTTAGTGCAAATGTTTTAGTTAAGTTATTTTAACGATA
This sequence comes from Clavelina lepadiformis, assembly GCF_947623445.1. Classification (NCBI taxonomy): domain Eukaryota; kingdom Metazoa; phylum Chordata; class Ascidiacea; order Aplousobranchia; family Clavelinidae; genus Clavelina; species Clavelina lepadiformis. Next base: position 11,228,738 of record NC_135244.1, read on the forward strand.
ACAGACAAACCTTTCATTGGCTAACTGTTATACTTTTATTATTTACTTATTAGACTCTAATAAACATTTTGAGACACGTTAGAACTTTTAGCAATGTGAATTAAACATTTTGCACCATATGCAGTACTACACAAGGCACGTTTTAGGACCTATAAAACTAATGTATAGTGCATATTTTTTAGTTAAGTTCTCTAGAAGATAACAGACAACCCTTTTATTGAATGACTGTTATACTTTTATTATTTACTTATTAAACTCTAATAAACATTTTGAGACCCGTTAGAACTTTTTGCAATGTGAATTAAACATTTTGCACCATATAGTTCACAAGGCACTTTTTAGGACCTATATAACTAATGTTTAGTGCAAATGTTTTAGTAAAGTTATTTTAACGATAACAGAAAAACCTTTTATTGGTTAACTGTTATACTTTTATTATTTACGTATTAGATTCTCATAAACAATTCAAGACACGTTAGAACTTTTTGCAATGTGAATTAAACATTTTGCATCATGTACAGTAATTCACAAGGCACGTTTTAGGACCTATAAAATTATTGTATAGTGCCCATGTTTTAGTTAAGTTCTTTTAACGATAACAGACAAACCTTTCATTGAATGACTGTTATACTTTTATTATTTACTTATTAGATTCTAATAAACATTTTGAGACCCGTTAGAACTTTTTGCAATGTGAATTAAACATTTTGCACCATATAGCTCACAAGTCACTTTTTCGGACCTATATAACTAATGTATAGTGCAAATGTTTTAATTAAGTTATTTTAACGATAACAGACAAACCTTTTATTGGTTAACTGTTATACTTTTATTATTTACGTATTAGACTCTAATAAACATTTCAAGACACGTTAGAACTTTTTGCAATGTGAATTAAACATTTTGCACCATATACAGTAGTTCACAAGGCACGTTTTAGGACCTATAAAAGTATTGTATAGTGCAAATGTTTTAGTTAAGTTCTTTTAACGATAACAGACAAATCTTTCATTGAATGACTGTTATACTTTTATTATTTACTTATTAGACTCTAATAAACATTTTGAGACCCGTTAGAACTTTTTGCAATGTGAATTAAACATTTTGCACCATATAGCTCACAAGGAGGTTTTTCGGACCTATATAACTAATGTATAGTGCAAATGTTTTAGTTAAGTTCTTTTAACGATAACAGACAAATCCTTTATTGGTTGACTGTTATACTTTTATTATTTACGTATTAGACTCTAATAAACATTTCAAGACACGTTAGAACTTTTTGCAATGTGAATTAAACATTTTGCACCATATACAGTAGTTCACAAGGCACGTTTTAGGACCTATAAAAGTATTGTATAGTGCAAATGTTTTAGTTAAGTTCTTTTAACGATAACAGACAAATCTTTCATTGAATGACTGTTATACTTTTATTATTTACTTATTAGACTCTAATAAACATTTTGAGACCCGTTAGAACTTTTTGCAATGTGAATTAAACATTTTGCACCATATAGAGTAGTGTACAAGGCACGTTTTAGGACCTATAAAACTAATGTTTGTTGCAAATTTTTTAGTTAAGTTCTATAGTAGATAACAGGGAAAAATTTCATTGGTTGACTGTTATACTTTTTTATTTACTTATTAGACTCTAATAAACCTTTTCAGACCCGTTAGAACGTTTTGCAATGTGAATTAAATATTTTGCACCATATAGTTCACAAGGCATTTTTTAGGCCCTATTAACTAATGTATAGTGCAAATGTTTTAGTTAAATTCTTTTAACGATAACAAAAAAACCTTTCATTGGTTAACTGTTATACTTTTATTATTTACTTATTAGATTCTAATAAACATTTTGAGACTTGTTAGAACGTTTTGCAATGTGATTTAAACATTTTGCACCATATAGTTCACAAGACAGTTTTTAGGACTTATATAACTAATGTATAGTGCAAATGTTTTAGTAAAATTCTTTTAACGATAACAGAGAAACTTTTCATTAGGTAACTGTTATACTTTTAATATTTACTTATTAGACTCTAATAAACATTTTGAGACCCGTTAGAACTTTTTGCAATGTGAATTAAACATTTTGCAACATATACAGTAGTTCACAAGGCACGTTTTAGGACCTATATAACTAATGTTTAGTGCAAATGTTTTAGTTAAATTATTTTAACGATAACAGACAAACCTTTCATTGGTTAACTGTTATACTTTTATTATATGCGTATTAGACTCTAATAAACATTTTAAGACACGTTAGAACTTTTTGCAATGTGAATTAAACATTTTGCACCATATAGTTCACAAGGCACGTTTTAAGAAATATATAACTAATGTTTAGTGCAAATGTTTTAGTTAAGTTATTTTAACGATAACAGACAAACCTTTCATTGGTTAACTGTTATACTTTTATTATTTACGTATTAGACTCTAATAAACGTTTTATGACTCGTTAGAACTTTTTGCAATGTGAATTACACATTTTGCACCATATAGTTCACAAGGCACGTTTTAAGACCTATATAACTAATGTTTAGTGCAAATGTTTTAGTTAAGTTATTTTAACGATAACAGACAAATCTTTCATTGGTTAACTGTTATACTTTTATTATTTACGTATTAGACTCTAATAAACGTTTTATGACTCGTTAGAACTTTTTGCAATGTGAATTAAACATTTTGCACCATATACAGTAGTTCACAAGGCACGTTTTAGGACCTATAAAACTAATGCATAGTGCAAATGTTTTAGTTAAGTTCTTTAGAAGATAACAGACAAACCTTTCATTGGTTGACTGTTATACTTTTATTATTTACTTATTAGACTCTAATAAACATTTTGAGACCAGTTAGAACTTTTTGCAATGTGAATTAAACATTTTGCACCATATAGTTCACAAAGCACTTTTTAGGACCTATATAACTAATGTATAGTGCAAATGTTTTAGTTAAGTTCTTTTAACGATAACAGACAAACCTTTCATTGGTTGACTGTTATAATTTTATTATTTACTTATTAGACTCTAATAAACATTTTGAGACCCGTTAGAACGTTTTGCAATGTGAATTAAACATTTTGCACCATATAGTTCACAAGGCACTTTTTAGGTGCTATATAACTAATGTTTAGTGCAAATGTTTTAGTAAAGTTCTTTTAACGATAACAGACAAACCTTTCATTGGTTAACTGTTATACTTTTAATAATTACTTATTAGACTCTAATAAACATTTTGAGACCCGTTAGAACTTTTTGCAATGTGAATTAAACATTTTGCACCATATAGTTCACAAGGCACTTTTTAGGACCTATAGAACTAATGTTTAGTGCAAATGTTTTAGTTAAGTTATTTTAACGATAACAGACAAACCTTTCATTGGCTAACTGTTATACTTTTATTATTTACTTATTAGACTCTAATAAACATTTTGAGACACGTTAGAACTTTTAGCAATGTGAATTAAACATTTTGCACCATATGCAGTACTACACAAGGCACGTTTTAGGACCTATAAAACTAATGTATAGTGCATATTTTTTAGTTAAGTTCTCTAGAAGATAACAGACAACCCTTTTATTGAATGACTGTTATACTTTTATGATTTACTTATTAAACTCTAATAAACATTTTGAGACCCGTTAGAACTTTTTGCAATGTGAATTAAACATTTGGCACCATATAGTTCACAAGGCACTTTTTAGGACCTATATAACTAATGTTTAGTGCAAATGTTTTAGTAAAGTTCTTTTAACGATAACAGACAAATCTTTTATTGGTTCACTGTTATACTTTTATTATTTACTTATTAGACTCTAATAAACATTTGGATACCCGTTGGAACCTTTTTGCAATGTGAATTAAACATTTTGCACCATATACAGTAGTTCACAAGTCACTTTTTAAGTCCTATATAACTAATGTATAGTGCAAATGTTTTAGTTAAGTTCTTTTAACGATAACAGACAAATCTTTTATTGGTTGACTGTTATACTTTTATTATTTACTCATTATATTCTAATAAACATTTTGTGACCCGTTAAAACTTGTTGCAATGTGAATTAAACATTTTGCACCATATACAAGTTCACAAGTCACGTTTTAGGACCTATATAACTAATGTTTAGTGCAAATGTTTTAGTAAAGTTCTTTTAACGATAACAGACAAACCTTTCATTGGTTAACTGTTATACTTTTAATAATTACTTATTAGACTCTAATAAACATTTTGAGACACGTTAGAACGTTTTGCAATGTGAATTAAACATTTTGCACCATATAGTTCACAAGGCACTTTTTAGGAGCTATATAACTAATGTTTAGTGCAAATGTTTTAGTAAAGTTCTTTTAACGATAACAGACAAACCTTTTATTGGCTAACTGTTATACTTTTAATAATTACTTATTAGACTCTAATAAACATTTTGAGACCCGTTAGAACTTTTTGCAATGTGAATTAAACATTTTGCACCATATAGTTCACAAGGCACTTTTTAGGAGCTATATAACTAATGTTTAGTGCAAATGTTTTAGTTAAGTTATTTTAACGATAACAGACAAACCTTTCATTGGCTAACTGTTATACTTTTATTATTTACTTATTAGACTCTAATAAACATTTTGAGACACGTTAGAACTTTTAGCAATGTGAATTAAACATTTTGCACCATATGCAGTACTACACAAGGCACGTTTTAGGACCTATAAAACTAATGTATAGTGCATATTTTTTAGTTAAGTTCTCTAGAAGATAACAGACAACCCTTTTATTGAATGACTGTTATACTTTTATTATTTACTTATTAAACTCTAATAAACATTTTGAGACCCGTTAGAACTTTTTGCAATGTGAATTAAACATTTTGCACCATATAGTTCACAAGGCACTTTTTAGGACCTATATAACTAATGTTTAGTGCAAATGTTTTAGTAAAGTTATTTTAACGATAACAGAAAAACCTTTTATTGGTTAACTGTTATACTTTTATTATTTACGTATTAGATTCTCATAAACAATTCAAGACACGTTAGAACTTTTTGCAATGTGAATTAAACATTTTGCATCATGTACAGTAATTCACAAGGCACGTTTTAGGACCTATAAAATTATTGTATAGTGCCCATGTTTTAGTTAAGTTCTTTTAACGATAACAGACAAACCTTTCATTGAATGAATGTTATACTTTTATTATTTACTTATTAGATTCTAATAAACATTTTGAGACCCGTTAGAACTTTTTGCAATGTGAATTAAACATTTTGCACCATATAGCTCACAAGTCACTTTTTCGGACCTATATAACTAATGTATAGTGCAAATGTTTTAATTAAGTTATTTTAACGATAACAGACAAACCTTTTATTGGTTAACTGTTATACTTTTATTATTTACGTATTAGACTCTAATAAACATTTCAAGACACGTTAGAACTTTTTGCAATGTGAATTAAACATTTTGCACCATATACAGTAGTTCACAAGGCACGTTTTAGGACCTATAAAAGTATTGTATAGTGCAAATGTTTTAGTTAAGTTCTTTTAACGATAACAGACAAATCTTTCATTGAATGACTGTTATACTTTTATTGTTTACTTATTAGACTCTAATAAACATTTTGAGACCCGTTAGAACTTTTTGCAATGTGAATTAAACATTTTGCACCATTAAGCTCACAAGGAGGTTTTTCGGACCTATATAACTAATGTATAGTGCAAATGTTTTAGTTAAGTTCTTTTAACGATAACAGACAAATCCTTTATTGGTTGACTGTTATACTTTTATTATTTACGTATTAGACTCTAATAAACATTTCAAGACACGTTAGAACTTTTTGCAATGTGAATTAAACATTTTTCACCATATACAGTAGTTCACAAGGCACGTTTTAGGACCTATAAAAGTATTGTATAGTGCAAATGTTTTAGTTAAGTTCTTTTAACGATAACAGACAAATCTTTCATTGAATGACTGTTATACTTTTATTATTTACTTATTAGACTCTAATAAACATTTTGAGACCCGTTAGAACTTTTTGCAATGTGAATTAAACATTTTGCACCATATAGAGTAGTGTACAAGGCACGTTTTAGGACCTATAAAACTAATGTTTGTTGCAAATTTTTTAGTTAAGTTCTATAGTAGATAACAGGGAAAAATTTCATTGGTTGACTGTTATACTTTATTAGTTACTTATTAGACTCTAATAAACTTTTTCAGACCCGTTAGAACGTTTTGCAATGTGAATTAAATATTTTGCACCATATAGTTCACAAGGCATTTTTTAGGCCTTATTAACTAATGTATAGTGCAAATGTTTTAGTTAAATTCTTTTAACGATAACAAAAAAACCTTTCATTGGTTAACTGTTATACTTTTATTATTTACTTATTAGATTCTAATAAACATTTTGAGACTTGTTAGAACGTTTTGCAATGTGAATTAAACATTTTGCACCATATAGTTCACAAGACAGTTTTTAGGACCTATATAACTAATGTATAGTGCAAATGTTTTAGTAAAATTCTTTTAACGATAACAGAGAAACTTTTCATTAGGTAACTGTTATACTTTTAATATTTACTTATTAGACTCTAATAAACATTTTGAGACCCGTTAGAACTTTTTGCAATGTGAATTAAACATTTTGCAACATATACAGTAGTTCACAAGGCACGTTTTAGGACCTATATAACTAATGTTTAGTGCAAATGTTTTAGTTAAATTATTTTAACGATAACAGACAAACCTTTCATTGGTTAACTGTTATACTTTTATTATATGCGTATTAGACTCTAATAAACATTTTAAGACACGTTAGAACTTCTTGCAATGTGAATTAAACATTTTGCACCATATAGTTCACAAGGCACGTTTTAAGAAATATATAACTAATGTTTAGTGCAAATGTTTTAGTTAAGTTATTTTAACGATAACAGACAAACCTTTCATTGGTTAACTGTTATACTTTTATTATTTACGTATTAGACTCTAATAAACGTTTTATGACTCGTTAGAACTTTTTGCAATGTGAATTACACATTTTGCACCATATAGTTCACAAGGCACGTTTTAAGACCTATATAACTAATGTTTAGTGCAAATGTTTTAGTTAAGTTATTTTAACGATAACAGACAAATCTTTCATTGGTTAACTGTTATACTTTTATTATTTACGTATTAGACTCTAATAAACGTTTTATGACTCGTTAGAACTTTTTGCAATGTGAATTAAACATTTTGCACCATATACAGTAGTTCACAAGGCACGTTTTAGGACCTATAAAACTAATGCATAGTGCAAATGTTTTAGTTAAGTTCTTTAGAAGATAACAGACAAACCTTTCATTGGTTGACTGTTATACTTTTATTATTTACTTATTAGATTCTAATAAACATTTTGAGACCAGTTAGAACTTTTTGCAATGTGAATTAAACATTTTGCACCATATAGTTCACAAAGCACTTTTTAGGACCTATATAACTAATGTATAGTGCAAATGTTTTAGTTAAGTTCTTTTAACGATAACAGACAAACCTTTCATTGGTTGACTGTTATAATTTTATTATTTACTTATTAGACTCTAATAAACATTTTGAGACCCGTTAGAACGTTTTGCAATGTGAATTAAACATTTTGCACCATATAGTTCACAAGGCACTTTTTAGGAGCTATATAACTAATGTTTAGTGCAAATGTTTTAGTAAAGTTCTTTTAACGATAACAGACAAACCTTTCATTGGTTAACTGTTATACTTTTAATAATTACTTATTAGACTCTAATAAACATTTTGAGACCCGTTAGAACTTTTTGCAATGTGAATTAAACATTTTGCACCATATAGTTCACAAGGCACTTTTTAGGACCTATAAAACTAATGTTTAGTACAAATGTTTTAGTTAAGTTATTTTAACGATAACAGACAAACCTTTCATTGGCTAACTGTTATACTTTTATTATTTACTTATTAGACTCTAATAAACATTTTGAGACACGTTAGAACTTTTAGCAATGTGAATTAAACATTTTGCACCATATGCAGTAATACACAAGGCACGTTTTAGGACCTATAAAACTAATGTATAGTGCATATTTTTTAGTTAAGTTCTCTAGAAGATAACAGACAACCCTTTTATTGAATGACTGTTATACTTTTATTATTTACTTATTAGACTCTAATAAACATTTTGAGACCCGTTAGAACTTTTTGCAATGTGAATTAAACATTTTGCACCATATAGCTCACAAGTCACTTTTTCGGACCTATATAACTAATGTATAGTGCAAATGTTTTAGTTAAGTTATTTTAACGATAACAGACAAACCTTTCATTGGTTAACTGTTATACTTTTATTATTTACGTATTAGACTCTAATAAACGTTTTATGACTCGTTAGAACTTTTTGCAATGTGAATTAAACATTTTGCACCATATACAGTAGTTCACAAGGCACGTTTTAGGACCTATAAAACTAATGCATAGTGCAAATGTTTTAGTAAAGTTCTTTAGAAGATAACAGACAAACCTTTCATTGGTTGACTGTTATACTTTTATTATTTACTTATTAGACTCTAATAAACATTTTGAGACACGTTAGAACTTTTAGCAATGTGAATTAAACATTTCGCACCATATGCAGTACTACACAAGGCACGTTTTAGGACCTATAAAACTAATGTATAGTGCATATTTTTTAGTTAAGTTCTCTAGAAGATAACAGACAACCCTTTTATTGAATGACTGTTATACTTTTATTATTTACTTATTAAACTCTAATAAACATTTTGAGACCCGTTAGAACTTTTTGCAATGTGAATTAAACATTTTGCACCATATAGTTCACAAGGCACTTTTTAGGACCTATATAACTAATGTTTAGTGCAAATGTTTTAGTAAAGTTATTTTAACGATAACAGAAAAAAATTTTATTGGTTAACTGTTATACTTTTATTATTTGCGTATTAGATTCTAATAAACAATTCAAGACACGTTAGAACTTTTTGCAATGTGAATTAAACATTTTGCATCATGTACAGTAATTCACAAGGCACGTTTTAGGACCTATAAAAGTATTGTATAGTGCCCATGTTTTAGTTAAGTTCTTTTAACGATAACAGACAAATCTTTCATTGAATGACTGTTATACTTTTATTATTTACTTATTAGACTCTAATAAACATTTTGAGACCCGTTAGAACTTTTTGCAATGTGAATTAAACATTTGCACCATATAGCTCACAAGGAGGTTTTTCGGACCTATATAACTAATGTATAGTGCAAATGTTTTAGTTAAGTTATTTTAACGATAACAGACAAATCCTTTAATGGTTGACTGTTATACTTTTATTATTTACGTATTAGACTCTAATAAACATTTCAAGACACGTTAGAACTTTTTGCAATGTGAATTAAACATTTTGCACCATATACAGTAGTTCACAAGGCACGTTTTAGGACCTATAAAAGTATTGTATAGTGCAAATGTTTTAGTTAAGTTCTTTTAACGATAACAGACAAATCTTTCATTGAATGACTGTTATACTTTTATTATTTACTTATTAGACTCTAATAAACATTTTGAGACCCGTTAGAACTTTTTGCAATGTGAATTAAACATTTTGCACCATTTAGCTCACAAGGAGGTTTTTCGGACCTATATAACTAATGTATAGTGCAAATGTTTTAGTTAAGTTCTTTTAACGATAACAGACAAATCCTTTATTGGTTGACTGTTATACTTTTATTATTTACTTATTAGACTCTAATAAACATTTTGAGAACCGTTAGAACTTTTTGCAATGTGAATTAAACATTTTGCACCATATACAGTAGTTCACAAGGCACGTTTTAGGACCTATAAAAGTATTGTATAGTGCAAAAGTTTTAGTTAAATTATTTTAACGATAACAGACAAACCTTTCATTGGTTAACTGTTATACTTTTATTATATGCGTATTAGACTCTAATAAACATTTTAAGACACGTTAGAACTTTTAGCAATGTGAATTAAACATTTTGCACCATATAGTTCACAAGGCACGTTTTAAGACCTATATAACTAATGTTTAGTGCAAATGTTTTAGTTAAGTTATTTTAACGATAACAGACAAACCTTTCATTGGTTAACTGTTATACTTTTATTATTTACGTATTAGACTCTAATAAACGTTTTATGACTCGTTAGAACTTTTTGCAATGTGAATTAAACATTTTGCACCATATACAGTAGTTCACAAGGCACGTTTTAGGACCTATAAAAGTATTGTATAGTGCAAATGTTTTAGTTAAGTTCTTTTAACGATAACAGACAAATCTTTCATTGAATGACTGTTATACTTTTATTATTTACTTATTAGACTCTAATAAACATTTTGAGACCCGTTAGAACTTTTTGCAATGTGAATTAAACATTTTGCACCATTTAGCTCACAAGGAGGTTTTTCGGACCTATATAACTAATGTATAGTGCAAATGTTTTAGTTAAGTTCTTTTAACGATAACAGACAAATCCTTTATTGGTTGACTGTTATACTTTTATTATTTACTTATTAGACTCTAATAAACATTTTGAGAACCGTTAGAACTTTTTGCAATGTGAATTAAACATTTTGCACCATATACAGTAGTTCACAAGGCACGTTTTAGGACCTATAAAAGTTATGTATAGTGCAAATGTTTTAGTTAAATTATTTTAACGATAACAGACAAACCTTTCATTGGTTAACTGTTATACTTTTATTATATGCGTATTAGACTCTAATAAACATTTTAAGACACGTTAGAACTTTTAGCAATGTGAATTAAACATTTTGCACCATATAGTTCACAAGGCACGTTTTAAGACCTATATAACTAATGTTTAGTGCAAATGTTTTAGTTAAGTTATTTTAACGATAACAGACAAACCTTTCATTGGTTAACTGTTATACTTTTAATAATTACTTATTAGACTCTAATAAACATTTTGAGACACGTTAGAACGTTTTGCAATGTGAATTAAACATTTTGCACCATATAGTTCACAAGGCACTTTTTAGGAGCTATATAACTAATGTTTAGTGCAAATGTTTTAGTAAAGTTCTTTTAACGATAACAGACAAACCTTTCATTGGTTAACTGTTATACTTTTAATAATTATTTATTAGACTCTAATAAACATTTTGAGACCCGTTAGAACTTTTTGCAATGTGAATTAAACATTTTGCATCATATAGTTCACAAGGCACTTTTTAGGACCTATAGAACTAATGTTTAGTGCAAATGTTTTAGTTAAGTTATTTTAACGATAACAGACAAACCTTTCATTGGCTAACTGTTATACTTTTATTATTTACTTATTAGACTCTAATAAACGTTTTATGACTCGTTAGAACTTTTTGCAATGTGAATTAAACATTTTGCTCCATATACAGTAGTTCACAAGGCACGTTTTAGGACCTATAAAACTAATGCATAGTGCAAATGTTTTAGTAAAGTTCTTTAGAAGATAACAGACAAACCTTTCCTTGGTTGACTGTTATACTTTTAATAATTACTTATTAGACTCTAATAAACATTTTGAGACCCGTTAGAACGTTTTGCAATGTGAATTAAACATTTTGCACCATATAGTTCACAAGGCACTTTTTAGGAGCTATATAACTAATGTTTAGTGCAAATGTTTTAGTAAAGTTCTTTTAACGATAACAGACAAATCTTTCATTGAATGACTGTTAAACTTTTATTATTTACTTATTAGACTCTAATAAACATTTTGAGACCCGTTAGAACTTTTTGCAATGTGAATTAAACATTTTGCACCATATAGTTCACAAGGCACTTTTTAGGACCTATATAACTAATGTTTAGTGCAAATGTTTTAGTAAAGTTATTTTAACGATAACAGAAAAACTATTTATTGGTTAACTGTTATACTTTTATTATTTATGTATTAGATTCTAATAAACAATTCAAGACACGTTAGAACTTTTTGCAATGTGAATTAAACATTTTGCATCATGTACAGTAATTCACAAGGCACGTTTTAGGACCTATAAAAGTATTGTATAGTGCCCATGTTTTAGTTAAGTTCTTTTAACGATAACAGACAAACCTTTCATTGAATGACTGTTATACTTTTATTATTTACTTATTAGATTCTAATAAACATTTTGAGACCCGTTAGAACTTTTGGCAATGTGAATTAAACATTTTGCACCATTTAGCTCACAAGGCACGTTTTAAGACCTATATAACTAATGTTTAGTGCAAATGTTTTAATTAAGTTATTTTAACGATAAAAGACAAACCTTTTATTGGTTAACTGTTATACTTTTATTATTTACGTATTAGACTCTAATAAACATTTCAAGACACGTTAGAACTTTTTGCAATGTGAATTAAACATTTGGCACCATATACAGTAGTTCACAAGGCACGTTTTAGGACCTATAAAAGTATTGTATAGTGCAAATGTTTTAGTTAAGTTCTTTTAACGATAACAGACAAATCTTTCATTGAATGACTGTTATACTTTTATTATTTACTTATTAGACTCTAATAAACATTTTGAGACCCGTTAGAACTTTTTGCAATGTGAATTAAACATTTTGCACCATATAGCTCACAAGGAGGTTTTTCGGACCTATATAACTAATGTATAGTGCAAATGTTTTAGTTAAGTTATTTTAACGATAACAGACAAATCCTTCATTGGTTGACTGTTATACTTTTATTATTTACGTATTAGATTCTAATAAACATTTCAAGACACGTTAGAACTTTTTGCAATGTGAATTAAACATTTTGCACCATATACAGTAGTTCACAAGGCACGTTTTAGGACCTATAAAAGTATTGTATAGTGCAAATGTTTTAGTTAAGTTCTTTTAACGATAACAGACAAATCTTTCATTGAATGACTGTTATACTTTTATTATTTACTTATTAGACTCTAATAAACATTTTGAGACCCGTTAGAACTTTTTGCAATGTGAATTAAACATTTTGCACCATTTAGCTCACAAGGAGGTTTTTCGGACCTATATAACTAATGTATAGTGCAAATGTTTTAGTTAAGTTCTTTTAACGATAACAGACAAATCCTTTATTGGTTGACTGTTATACTTTTATTATTTACTTATTAGACTCTAATAAACATTTTGAGAACCGTTAGAACTTTTTGCAATGTGAATTAAACATTTTGCACCATATACAGTAGTTCACAAGGCACGTTTTAGGACCTATAAAAGTATTGTATAGTGCAAATGTTTTAGTTAAATTATTTTAACGATAACAGACAAACCTTTCATTGGTTAACTGTTATACTTTTATTATATGCGTATTAGACTCTAATAAACATTTTAAGACACGTTAGAACTTTTAGCAATGTGAATTAAACATTTTGCACCATATAGTTCACAAGGCACGTTTTAAGACCTATATAACTAATGTTTAGTGCAAATGTTTTAGTTAAGTTATTTTAACGATAACAGACAAACCTTTCATTGGTTAACTGTTATACTTTTATTATTTACGTATTAGACTCTAATAAACGTTTTATGACTCGTTAGAACTTTTTGCAATGTGAATTAAACATTTTGCACCATATACAGTAGTTCACAAGGCACGTTTTAGGACCTATAAAAGTATTGTATAGTGCAAATGTTTTAGTTAAGTTCTTTTAACGATAACAGACAAATCTTTCATTGAATGACTGTTATACTTTTATTATTTACTTATTAGACTCTAATAAACATTTTGAGACCCGTTAGAACTTTTTGCAATGTGAATTAAACATTTTGCACCATTTAGCTCACAAGGAGGTTTTTCGGACCTATATAACTAATGTATAGTGCAAATGTTTTAGTTAAGTTCTTTTAACGATAACAGACAAATCCTTTATTGGTTGACTGTTATACTTTTATTATTTACTTATTAGACTCTAATAAACATTTTGAGAACCGTTAGAACTTTTTGCAATGTGAATTAAACATTTTGCACCATATACAGTAGTTCACAAGGCACGTTTTAGGACCTATAAAAGTATTGTATAGTGCAAATGTTTTAGTTAAATTATTTTAACGATAACAGACAAACCTTTCATTGGTTAACTGTTATACTTTTATTATATGCGTATTAGACTCTAATAAACATTTTAAGACACGTTAGAACTTTTAGCAATGTGAATTAAACATTTTGCACCATATAGTTCACAAGGCACGTTTTAAGACCTATATAACTAATGTTTAGTGCAAATGTTTTAGTTAAGTTATTTTAACGATAACAGACAAACCTTTCATTGGTTAACTGTTATACTTTTATTATTTACGTATTAGACTCTAATAAACGTTTTATGACTCGTTAGAACTTTTTGCAATGTGAATTAAACATTTTGCTCCATATACAGTAGTTCACAAGGCACGTTTTAGGACCTATAAAACTAATGCATAGTGCAAATGTTTTAGTAAAGTTCTTTAGAAGATAACAGACAAACCTTTCCTTGGTTGACTGTTATACTTTTAATAATTACTTATTAGACTCTAATAAACATTTTGAGACCCGTTAGAACGTTTTGCAATGTGAATTAAACATTTTGCACCATATAGTTCACAAGGCACTTTTTAGGAGCTATATAACTAATGTTTAGTGCAAATGTTTTAGTAAAGTTCTTTTAACGATAACAGACAAACCTTTCATTGGTTAACTGTTATACTTTTAATAATTACTTATTAGACTCTAATAAACATTTTGAGACCCGTTAGAACTTTTTGCAATGTGAATTAAACATTTTGCACCATATACAAGTTCACAAGTCACGTTTTAGGACCTATATAACTAATGTTTAGTGCAAATGTTTTAGTAAAGTTCTTTAGAAGATAACAGACAAACCTTTCATTGGTTAACTGTTATACTTTTAATAATTACTTATTAGACTCTAATAAACATTTTGAGACACGTTAGAACGTTTTGCAATGTGAATTAAACATTTTGCACCATATAGTTCACAAGGCACTTTTTAGGAGCTATATAACTAATGTTTAGTGCAAATGTTTTAGTAAAGTTCTTTTAACGATAACAGACAAACCTTTCATTGGTTAACTGTTATACTTTTAATAATTATTTATTAGACTCTAATAAACATTTTGAGACCCGTTAGAACTTTTTGCAATGTGAATTAAACATTTTGCATCATATAGTTCACAAGGCACTTTTTAGGACCTATAGAACTAATGTTTAGTGCAAATGTTTTAGTTAAGTTATTTTAACGATAACAGACAAACCTTTCATTGGCTAACTGTTATACTTTTATTATTTACTTATTAGACTCTAATAAACATTTTGAGACACGTTAGAACTTTTAGCAATGTGAATTAAACATTTTGCACCATATGCAGTACTACACAAGGCACGTTTTAGGACCTATAAAACTAATGTATAGTGCATATTTTTTAGTTAAGTTCTCTAGAAGATAACAGACAACCCTTTTATTGAATGACTGTTATACTTTTATTATTTACTTATTAAACTCTAATAAACATTTTGAGACCCGTTAGAACTTTTTGCAATGTGAATTAAACATTTTGCACCATATAGTTCACAAGGCACTTTTTAGGACCTATATAACTAATGTTTAGTGCAAATGTTTTAGTAAAGTTATTTTAACGATAACAGAAAAACATTTTATTGGTTAACTGTTATACTTTTATTATTTACGTATTAGATTCTAATAAACAATTCAAGACACGTTAGAACTTTTTGCAATGTGAATTAAACATTTTGCATCATGTACAGTAATTCACAAGGCACGTTTTAGGACCTATAAAAGTATTGTATAGTGCCCATGTTTTAGTTAAGTTCTTTTAACGATAACAGACAAACCTTTCATTGAATGACTGTTATACTTTTATTATTTACTTATTAGATTCTAATAAACATTTTGAGACCCGTTAGAACTTTTTGCAATGTGAATTAAACATTTTGCACCATTTAGCTCACAAGGCACGTTTTAAGACCTATATAACTAATGTTTAGTGCAAATGTTTTAATTAAGTTATTTTAACGATAAAAGACAAACCTTTTATTGGTTAACTGTTATACTTTTATTATTTACGTATTAGACTCTAATAAACATTTCAAGACACGTTAGAACTTTTTGCAATGTGAATTAAACATTTGGCACCATATACAGTAGTTCACAAGGCACGTTTTAGGACCTATAAAAGTATTGTATAGTGCAAATGTTTTAGTTAAGTTCTTTTAACGATAACAGACAAATCTTTCATTGAATGACTGTTATACTTTTATTATTTACTTATTAGACTCTAATAAACATTTTGAGACCCGTTAGAACTTTTTGCAATGTGAATTAAACATTTTGCACCATATAGCTCACAAGGAGGTTTTTCGGACCTATATAACTAATGTATAGTGCAAATGTTTTAGTTAAGTTATTTTAACGATAACAGACAAATCCTTTATTGGTTGACTGTTATACTTTTATTATTTACGTATTAGACTCTAATAAACATTTCAAGACACGTTAGAACTTTTTGCAATGTGAATTAAACATTTTGCACCATATACAGTAGTTCACAAGGCACGTTTTAGGACCTATAAAAGTATTGTATAGTGCAAATGTTTTAGTTAAGTTCTTTTAACGATAACAGACAAATCTTTCATTGAATGACTGTTATACTTTTATTATTTACTTATTAGACTCTAATAAACATTTTGAGACCCGTTAGAACTTTTTGCAATGTGAATTAAACATTTTGCACCATTTAGCTCACAAGGAGGTTTTTCGGACCTATATAACTAATGTATAGTGCAAATGTTTTAGTTAAGTTATTTTAACGATAACAGACAAATCCTTTATTGGTTGACTGTTATACTTTTATTATTTACTTATTAGACTCTAATAAACATTTTGAGAACCGTTAGAACTTTTTGCAATGTGAATTAAACATTTTGCACCATATACAGTAGTTCACAAGGCACGTTTTAGGACCTATAAAAGTATTGTATAGTGCAAATGTTTTAGTTAAATTATTTTAACGATAACAGACAAACCTTTCATTGGTTAACTGTTATACTTTTATTATATGCGTATTAGACTCTAATAAACATTTTAAGACACGTTAGAACTTTTAGCAATGTGAATTAAACATTTTGCACCATATAGTTCACAAGGCACGTTTTAAGACCTATATAACTAATGTTTAGTGCAAATGTTTTAGTTAAGTTATTTTAACGATAACAGACAAACCTTTCATTGGTTAACTGTTATACTTTTATTATTTACGTATTAGACTCTAATAAACGTTTTATGACTCGTTAGAACTTTTTGCAATGTGAATTACACATTTTGCACCATATAGTTCACAAGGCACGTTTTAAGACCTATATAACTAATGTTTAGTGCAAATGTTTTAGTTAAGTTATTTTAATGATAACAGACAAACCTTTTATTGGTTAACTGTTATACTTTTATTATTTACGTATTAGACTCTAATAAACGTTTTATGACTCGTTAGAACTTTTTGCAATGTGAATTAAACCATTTGCACCATATACAGTAGTTCACAAGGCACGTTTTAGGACCTATAAAACTAATGCATAGTGCAAATGTTTTAGTTAAGTTCTTTAGAAGATAACAGACAACCCTTTCATTGGTTGACTGTTATACTTTTATTATTTATTTATTAGACTCTAATAAACATTTTGAGACCAGTTAGAACTTTTTGCAAAGTGAATTAAACATTTTGCACCATATAGTTCACAAAGCACTTTTTAGGACCTATATAACTAATGTATAGTGCAAATGTTTTAGTTAAGTTCTTTCAACGATAACAGACAAACCTTTCATTGGTTGACTGTTATAATTTTATTATTTACGTATTAGTCTCTAATAAACATTTTGAGACCCGTTAGAACTTTTTGCAATGTGAATTAAACATTTTGCACCATATAGAGTAGTGTACAAGGCACGTTTTAGGACCTATAAAACTAATGTTTGTTGCAAATGTTTTAGTTAAGTTCTTTAGAAGATAACAAACAAATCTTTTATTGGTTAAATGTTATACTTTATTATTTACTTATTAGACTCTAATAAACATTTTGAGACCCGTTAGAACTTTTAGCAATGTGAATTAAACATTTTGCACCATATAGTTCACAAAGCACTTTTTAGGACCTATATAACTAATGTATAGTGCAAATGTTTTAGTTAAGTTATTTTAACGATAACAGACAAACCTTTTATTGGTTAACTGTTATACTTTTATTATTTACTTATTAGACTCTAATAAACATTTGGAGACCCGTTAGAACGTTTTGCAATGTGAACTAAAAATTTTGCACCATATACAGTAGTTCACAAGGCACGTTTTAGGACCTATAAAACTAATGCATAGTGCAAATTTTTTAGTTAAGTTCTATAGTAGATAACAGGGAAAAATTTCATTGGTTGACTGTTATACTTTTATTATTTACTTATTAGACTCTAATAAACCTTTTCAGACCCGTTAGAACGTTTTGCAATGTGAATTAAATATTTTGCACCATATAGTTCACAAGGCATTTTTTAGGCCCTATTAACTAATGTATAGTGCAAAAGTTTTAGTTAAGTTCTTTTAACGATAACAGACAAATCCTTTATTGGTTGACTGTTATACTTTTATTATTTACTTATTAGACTCTAATAAACATTTTGAGAACCGTTAGAACTTTTTGCAATGTGAATTAAACATTTTGCACCATATACAGTAGTTCACAAGGCACGTTTTAGGACCTATAAAAGTATTGTATAGTGCAAATGTTTTAGTTAAATTATTTTAACGATAACAGACAAACCTTTCATTGGTTAACTGTTATACTTTTATTATATGCGTATTAGACTCTAATAAACATTTTAAGACACGTTAGAACTTTTAGCAATGTGAATTAAACATTTTGCACCATATAGTTCACAAGGCACGTTTTAAGACCTATATAACTAATGTTTAGTGCAAATGTTTTAGTTAAGTTATTTTAACGATAACAGACAAACCTTTCATTGGTTAACTGTTATACTTTTATTATTTACGTATTAGACTCTAATAAACGTTTTATGACTCGTTAGAACTTTTTGCAATGTGAATTAAACATTTTGCACCATATACAGTAGTTCACAAGGCACGTTTTAGGACCTATAAAAGTATTGTATAGTGCAAATGTTTTAGTTAAGTTCTTTTAACGATAACAGACAAATCTTTCATTGAATGACTGTTATACTTTTATTATTTACTTATTAGACTCTAATAAACATTTTGAGACCCGTTAGAACTTTTTGCAATGTGAATTAAACATTTTGCACCATTTAGCTCACAAGGAGGTTTTTCGGACCTATATAACTAATGTATAGTGCAAATGTTTTAGTTAAGTTCTTTTAACGATAACAGACAAATCCTTTATTGGTTGACTGTTATACTTTTATTATTTACTTATTAGACTCTAATAAACATTTTGAGAACCGTTAGAACTTTTTGCAATGTGAATTAAACATTTTGCACCATATACAGTAGTTCACAAGGCACGTTTTAGGACCTATAAAAGTATTGTATAGTGCAAATGTTTTAGTTAAATTATTTTAACGATAACAGACAAACCTTTCATTGGTTAACTGTTATACTTTTATTATATGCGTATTAGACTCTAATAAACATTTTAAGACACGTTAGAACTTTTAGCAATGTGAATTAAACATTTTGCACCATATAGTTCACAAGGCACGTTTTAAGACCTATATAACTAATGTTTAGTGCAAATGTTTTAGTTAAGTTATTTTAACGATAACAGACAAACCTTTCATTGGTTAACTGTTATACTTTTATTATTTACGTATTAGACTCTAATAAACGTTTTATGACTCGTTAGAACTTTTTGCAATGTGAATTAAACATTTTGCTCCATATACAGTAGTTCACAAGGCACGTTTTAGGACCTATAAAACTAATGCATAGTGCAAATGTTTTAGTAAAGTTCTTTAGAAGATAACAGACAAACCTTTCCTTGGTTGACTGTTATACTTTTAATAATTACTTATTAGACTCTAATAAACATTTTGAGACCCGTTAGAACGTTTTGCAATGTGAATTAAACATTTTGCACCATATAGTTCACAAGGCACTTTTTAGGAGCTATATAACTAATGTTTAGTGCAAATGTTTTAGTAAAGTTCTTTTAACGATAACAGACAAACCTTTCATTGGTTAACTGTTATACTTTTAATAATTACTTATTAGACTCTAATAAACATTTTGAGACCCGTTAGAACTTTTTGCAATGTGAATTAAACATTTTGCACCATATACAAGTTCACAAGTCACGTTTTAGGACCTATATAACTAATGTTTAGTGCAAATGTTTTAGTAAAGTTCTTTAGAAGATAACAGACAAACCTTTCATTGGTTAACTGTTATACTTTTAATAATTACTTATTAGACTCTAATAAACATTTTGAGACACGTTAGAACGTTTTGCAATGTGAATTAAACATTTTGCACCATATAGTTCACAAGGCACTTTTTAGGAGCTATATAACTAATGTTTAGTGCAAATGTTTTAGTAAAGTTCTTTTAACGATAACAGACAAACCTTTCATTGGTTAACTGTTATACTTTTAATAATTATTTATTAGACTCTAATAAACATTTTGAGACCCGTTAGAACTTTTTGCAATGTGAATTAAACATTTTGCATCATATAGTTCACAAGGCACTTTTTAGGACCTATAGAACTAATGTTTAGTGCAAATGTTTTAGTTAAGTTATTTTAACGATAACAGACAAACCTTTCATTGGCTAACTGTTATACTTTTATTATTTACTTATTAGACTCTAATAAACATTTTGAGACACGTTAGAACTTTTAGCAATGTGAATTAAACATTTTGCACCATATGCAGTACTACACAAGGCACGTTTTAGGACCTATAAAACTAATGTATAGTGCATATTTTTTAGTTAAGTTCTCTAGAAGATAACAGACAACCCTTTTATTGAATGACTGTTATACTTTTATTATTTACTTATTAAACTCTAATAAACATTTTGAGACCCGTTAGAACTTTTTGCAATGTGAATTAAACATTTTGCACCATATAGTTCACAAGGCACTTTTTAGGACCTATATAACTAATGTTTAGTGCAAATGTTTTAGTAAAGTTATTTTAACGATAACAGAAAAACATTTTATTGGTTAACTGTTATACTTTTATTATTTACGTATTAGATTCTAATAAACAATTCAAGACACGTTAGAACTTTTTGCAATGTGAATTAAACATTTTGCATCATGTACAGTAATTCACAAGGCACGTTTTAGGACCTATAAAAGTATTGTATAGTGCCCATGTTTTAGTTAAGTTCTTTTAACGATAACAGACAAACCTTTCATTGAATGACTGTTATACTTTTATTATTTACTTATTAGATTCTAATAAACATTTTGAGACCCGTTAGAACTTTTTGCAATGTGAATTAAACATTTTGCACCATTTAGCTCACAAGGCACGTTTTAAGACCTATATAACTAATGTTTAGTGCAAATGTTTTAATTAAGTTATTTTAACGATAAAAGACAAACCTTTTATTGGTTAACTGTTATACTTTTATTATTTACGTATTAGACTCTAATAAACATTTCAAGACACGTTAGAACTTTTTGCAATGTGAATTAAACATTTTGCACCATATACAGTAGTTCACAAGGCACGTTTTAGGACCTATAAAAGTATTGTATAGTGCAAATGTTTTAGTTAAGTTCTTTTAACGATAACAGACAAATCTTTCATTGAATGACTGTTATACTTTTATTATTTACTTATTAGACTCTAATAAACATTTTGAGACCCGTTAGAACTTTTTGCAATGTGAATTAAACATTTTGCACCATATAGCTCACAAGGAGGTTTTTCGGACCTATATAACTAATGTATAGTGCAAATGTTTTAGTTAAGTTATTTTAACGATAACAGACAAATCCTTTATTGGTTGACTGTTATACTTTTATTATTTACGTATTAGACTCTAATAAACATTTCAAGACACGTTAGAACTTTTTGCAATGTGAATTAAACATTTTGCACCATATACAGTAGTTCACAAGGCACGTTTTAGGACCTATAAAAGTATTGTATAGTGCAAATGTTTTAGTTAAGTTCTTTTAACGATAACAGACAAATCTTTCATTGAATGACTGTTATACTTTTATTATTTACTTATTAGACTCTAATAAACATTTTGAGACCCGTTAGAACTTTTTGCAATGTGAATTAAACATTTTGCACCATTTAGCTCACAAGGAGGTTTTTCGGACCTATATAACTAATGTATAGTGCAAATGTTTTAGTTAAGTTATTTTAACGATAACAGACAAATCCTTTATTGGTTGACTGTTATACTTTTATTATTTACTTATTAGACTCTAATAAACATTTTGAGAACCGTTAGAACTTTTTGCAATGTGAATTAAACATTTTGCACCATATACAGTAGTTCACAAGGCACGTTTTAGGACCTATAAAAGTATTGTATAGTGCAAATGTTTTAGTTAAATTATTTTAACGATAACAGACAAACCTTTCATTGGTTAACTGTTATACTTTTATTATATGCGTATTAGACTCTAATAAACATTTTAAGACACGTTAGAACTTTTAGCAATGTGAATTAAACATTTTGCACCATATAGTTCACAAGGCACGTTTTAAGACCTATATAACTAATGTTTAGTGCAAATGTTTTAGTTAAGTTATTTTAACGATAACAGACAAACCTTTCATTGGTTAACTGTTATACTTTTATTATTTACGTATTAGACTCTAATAAACGTTTTATGACTCGTTAGAACTTTTTGCAATGTGAATTACACATTTTGCACCATATAGTTCACAAGGCACGTTTTAAGACCTATATAACTAATGTTTAGTGCAAATGTTTTAGTTAAGTTATTTTA
Source organism: Clavelina lepadiformis (assembly GCF_947623445.1). NCBI lineage: Eukaryota > Metazoa > Chordata > Ascidiacea > Aplousobranchia > Clavelinidae > Clavelina > Clavelina lepadiformis. The sequence goes on from NC_135244.1 coordinate 11,251,716, forward strand.
ATGATAACAGACAAACCTTTTATTGGTTAACTGTTATACTTTTATTATTTACGTATTAGACTCTAATAAACGTTTTATGACTCGTTAGAACTTTTTGCAATGTGAATTAAACCATTTGCACCATATACAGTAGTTCACAAGGCACGTTTTAGGACCTATAAAACTAATGCATAGTGCAAATGTTTTAGTTAAGTTCTTTAGAAGATAACAGACAACCCTTTCATTGGTTGACTGTTATACTTTTATTATTTATTTATTAGACTCTAATAAACATTTTGAGACCAGTTAGAACTTTTTGCAAAGTGAATTAAACATTTTGCACCATATAGTTCACAAAGCACTTTTTAGGACCTATATAACTAATGTATAGTGCAAATGTTTTAGTTAAGTTCTTTCAACGATAACAGACAAACCTTTCATTGGTTGACTGTTATAATTTTATTATTTACGTATTAGTCTCTAATAAACATTTTGAGACCCGTTAGAACTTTTTGCAATGTGAATTAAACATTTTGCACCATATAGAGTAGTGTACAAGGCACGTTTTAGGACCTATAAAACTAATGTTTGTTGCAAATGTTTTAGTTAAGTTCTTTAGAAGATAACAAACAAATCTTTTATTGGTTAAATGTTATACTTTATTATTTACTTATTAGACTCTAATAAACATTTTGAGACCCGTTAGAACTTTTAGCAATGTGAATTAAACATTTTGCACCATATAGTTCACAAAGCACTTTTTAGGACCTATATAACTAATGTATAGTGCAAATGTTTTAGTTAAGTTATTTTAACGATAACAGACAAACCTTTTATTGGTTAACTGTTATACTTTTATTATTTACTTATTAGACTCTAATAAACATTTGGAGACCCGTTAGAACGTTTTGCAATGTGAACTAAATATTTTGCACCATATACAGTAGTTCACAAGGCACGTTTTAGGACCTATAAAACTAATGCATAGTGCAAATTTTTTAGTTAAGTTCTATAGTAGATAACAGGGAAAAATTTCATTGGTTGACTGTTATACTTTTATTATTTACTTATTAGACTCTAATAAACCTTTTCAGACCCGTTAGAACGTTTTGCAATGTGAATTAAATATTTTGCACCATATAGTTCACAAGGCATTTTTTAGGCCCTATTAACTAATGTATAGTGCAAAAGTTTTAGTTAAATTCTTTTAACGATAACAAAAAAACCTTTCATTGGTTAACTGTTATACTTTTATTATTTACTTATTAGATTCTAATAAACATTTTGAGACTTGTTAGAACTTTTTGCAATGTGAATTAAACATTTTGCACTATATAGTTCACAAGACAGTTTTTAGGACCTATATAACTAATGTATAGTGCAAATGTTTTAGTAAAGTTCTTTTAACGATAACAGAGAAACTTTTCATTAGGTAACTGTTATACTTTTAATATTTACTTATTAGACTCTAATAAACATTTTGAGACCCGTTAGAACTTTTTGCAATGTGAATTAAACATTTTGCAACATATACAGTAGTTCACAAGGCACGTTTTAGGACCTATATAACTAATGTTTAGTGCAAATGTTTTAGTTAAATTGTTTTAACGATAACAGACAAACCTTTCATTGGTTAACTGTTATACTTTTATTATATGCGTATTAGACTCTAATAAACATTTTAAGACACGTTAGAACTTTTTGCAATGTGAATTACACATTTTGCACCATATAGTTCACAAGGCACGTTTTAAGACCTATATAACTAATGTTTTAGTTAAGTTATTTTAACGATAACAGACAAACCTTTCATTGGTTAACTGTTATACTTTTATTATTTACATATTAGACTCTAATAAACGTTTTATGACTCGTTAGAACTTTTTGCAATGTGAATTAAACATTTTGCACCATATACAGTAGTTCACAAGGCACGTTTTAGGACCTATAAAACTAATGTATAGTGCAAATGTTTTAGTTAAGTTCTTTTAACGATAACAGAGAAACTTTTCATTAGGTAACTGTTATACTTTTTATATTTACTTATTAGACTCTAATAAACATTTTGAGACCCGTTAGAACTTTTTGCAATGTGAATTAAACATTTTGCACCATATAGTTCACAAAGCACTTTTTAGGACCTATATAACTAATGTATAGTGCAAATGTTTTAGTTAAGTTCTTTCAACGATAACAGACAAACCTTTTATTGGTTAACTGTTATACTTTTATTATTTACTTATTAGACTCTAATAAACATTTTGAGACCCATTAGAACTTTTTGCAATGTGAATTAAACATTTTGCACTATATAGAGTAGTGTACAAGGCACGTTTTAGGACCTATAAAACTAATGTTTGTTTCAAATGTTTTAGTTAAGTTCTTTAGAAGATAACAAACAAATCTTTTATTGGTTAAATGTTATACTTTATTATTTACTTATTAGACTCTAATAAACATTTGGAGACCCGTAAGAACTTTTGCAATGTGAATTAAACATTTTGCACCATATACAGTAGTTCACAAGTCACTTTTTCGGACCTATATAACTAATGTATAGTGCAAATGTTTTAGTTAAGTTCTTTTAACGATAACAGAGAAACCTTTCAAAGGTTAACTGTTAAACTTTTATTATTTACTTATTAGACTATAATAAACATTTTAAGACCCGTTAGAACTTTTTTCAATGTGAATTAAACATTTTGCACCATATAGTTCACAAGGCACTTTTTAGGACCTATATAACTAATGTATAGTGCAAATGTTTTAGTTAAGTTCTTTTAACGATAACAGACAAATCTTTTATTGGTTGACTGTGATACTTTTATTATTTACTTATTAGATTGTAATAAACATTTTGAGACACGTTAAAACTTGTTGCAATGTGAATTAAACATTTTGCACCATATACAGTAGTTCACAAGGCACGTTTTAGGACCTATAAAACTAATGTATAGTGCAAATGTTTTAGTTAGGTTCTTTTGACGATAACAGACAAACCTTTCATTGGTTGACTGTTATAATTTTATTATTTACTTATTAGACTCTAATAAACATTTTGAGACCCGTTAGAACGTTTTGCAATGTGAATTAAACATTTTGCACCATATAGTTCACAAGGCAATTTTTAGGAGCTATATAACTAATGTTTAGTGCAAATGTTTTAGTAAAGTTCTTTTAACGATAACAGACAAACCTTTCATTGGTTAACTGTTATACTTTGAATAATTACTTATTAGACTCTAATAAACATTTTTAGACCCGTTAGAACTTTTTGCAATGTGAATTAAACATTTTGCACCATATAGTTCACAAGGCACTTTTTAGGACCTATAGAACTAATGTTTAGTGCAAATGTTTTAGTTAAGTTATTTTAACGATAACAGACAAACTTTTCATTGGCTAACTGTTATACTTTTATTATTTACTTATTAGACTCTAATAAACATTTTGAGACACGTTAGAACTTTTAGCAATGTGAATTAAACATTTTGCACCATATACAGTAGTTCACAAGGCACTTTTTAGGACCTATATAACTAATGTTTAGTGCAAATGTTTTAGTAAAGTTATTTTAACGATAACAGAAAAACCTTTTATTGGTTAACTGTTATACTTTTATTATTTACGTATTAGATTCTAATAAACAATTCAAGACACGTTAGAACTTTTTGCAATGTGAATTAAACATTTTGCATCATGTACAGTAATTCACAAGGCACGGTTTAGGACCTATAAAAGTATTGTATAGTGCCCATGTTTTTGTTAAGTTCTTTTAACGATAACAGACAAACCTTTTATTGAATGACTGTTATACTTTTATTATTTACTTATTAGATTCTAATAAACATTTTGAGACCCGTTAGAACTTTTTGCAATGTGAATTAAACATTTTGCAACATATACAGTAGTTCACAAGGCACGTTTTAGGACCTATATAACTAATGTTTAGTGCAAATGTTTTAGTTAAATTGTTTTAACGATAACAGACAAACCTTTCATTGGTTAACTGTTATACTTTTATTATATGCGTATTAGACTCTAATAAACATTTTAAGACACGTTAGAACTTTTTGCAATGTGAATTACACATTTTGCACCATATAGTTCACAAGGCACGTTTTAAGACCTATATAACTAATGTTTTAGTTAAGTTATTTTAACGATAACAGACAAACCTTTCATTGGTTAACTGTTATACTTTTATTATTTACATATTAGACTCTAATAAACGTTTTATGACTCGTTAGAACTTTTTGCAATGTGAATTAAACATTTTGCACCATATACAGTAGTTCACAAGGCACGTTTTAGGACCTATAAAACTAATGTATAGTGCAAATGTTTTAGTTAAGTTCTTTTAACGATAACAGAGAAACTTTTCATTAGGTAACTGTTATACTTTTTATATTTACTTATTAGACTCTAATAAACATTTTGAGACCCGTTAGAACTTTTTGCAATGTGAATTAAACATTTTGCACCATATAGTTCACAAAGCACTTTTTAGGACCTATATAACTAATGTATAGTGCAAATGTTTTAGTTAAGTTCTTTCAACGATAACAGACAAACCTTTTATTGGTTAACTGTTATACTTTTATTATTTACTTATTAGACTCTAATAAACATTTTGAGACCCATTAGAACTTTTTGCAATGTGAATTAAACATTTTGCACTATATAGAGTAGTGTACAAGGCACGTTTTAGGACCTATAAAACTAATGTTTGTTTCAAATGTTTTAGTTAAGTTCTTTAGAAGATAACAAACAAATCTTTTATTGGTTAAATGTTATACTTTATTATTTACTTATTAGACTCTAATAAACATTTGGAGACCCGTAAGAACTTTTGCAATGTGAATTAAACATTTTGCACCATATACAGTAGTTCACAAGTCACTTTTTCGGACCTATATAACTAATGTATAGTGCAAATGTTTTAGTTAAGTTCTTTTAACGATAACAGAGAAACCTTTCAAAGGTTAACTGTTAAACTTTTATTATTTACTTATTAGACTGTAATAAACATTTTAAGACCCGTTAGAACTTTTTTCAATGTGAATTAAACATTTTGCACCATATAGTTCACAAGGCACTTTTTAGGACCTATATAACTAATGTATAGTGCAAATGTTTTAGTTAAGTTCTTTTAACGATAACAGACAAATCTTTTATTGGTTGACTGTGATACTTTTATTATTTACTTATTAGATTGTAATAAACATTTTGAGACACGTTAAAACTTGTTGCAATGTGAATTAAACATTTTGCACCATATACAGTAGTTCACAAGGCACGTTTTAGGACCTATAAAACTAATGTATAGTGCAAATGTTTTAGTTAGGTTCTTTTGACGATAACAGACAAACCTTTCATTGGTTGACTGTTATAATTTTATTATTTACTTATTAGACTCTAATAAACATTTTGAGACCCGTTAGAACGTTTTGCAATGTGAATTAAACATTTTGCACCATATAGTTCACAAGGCAATTTTTAGGAGCTATATAACTAATGTTTAGTGCAAATGTTTTAGTAAAGTTCTTTTAACGATAACAGACAAACCTTTCATTGGTTAACTGTTATACTTTGAATAATTACTTATTAGACTCTAATAAACATTTTTAGACCCGTTAGAACTTTTTGCAATGTGAATTAAACATTTTGCACCATATAGTTCACAAGGCACTTTTTAGGACCTATAGAACTAATGTTTAGTGCAAATGTTTTAGTTAAGTTATTTTAACGATAACAGACAAACTTTTCATTGGCTAACTGTTATACTTTTATTATTTACTTATTAGACTCTAATAAACATTTTGAGACACGTTAGAACTTTTAGCAATGTGAATTAAACATTTTGCACCATATACAGTAGTTCACAAGGCACTTTTTAGGACCTATATAACTAATGTTTAGTGCAAATGTTTTAGTAAAGTTATTTTAACGATAACAGAAAAACCTTTTATTGGTTAACTGTTATACTTTTATTATTTACGTATTAGATTCTAATAAACAATTCAAGACACGTTAGAACTTTTTGCAATGTGAATTAAACATTTTGCATCATGTACAGTAATTCACAAGGCACGGTTTAGGACCTATAAAAGTATTGTATAGTGCCCATGTTTTTGTTAAGTTCTTTTAACGATAACAGACAAACCTTTTATTGAATGACTGTTATACTTTTATTATTTACTTATTAGATTCTAATAAACATTTTGAGACCCGTTAGAACTTTTTGCAATGTGAATTAAACATTTTGCACCATATACAGTAGTTCACAAGGCACGTTTTAGGACCTATAAAAGTATTGTATAGTGCAAATGTTTTAGTTAAGTTCTTTTAACGATAACAGACAAATCTTTCATTGAATGACTGTTATACTTTTATTATTTACTTATTAGACTCTAATAAACATTTTGAGACCCGTTAGAACTTTTTGCAATGTGAATTAAACATTTTGCACTATATAGTTCACAAGACAGTTTTTAGGACCTATATAACTAATGTATAGTGCAAATGTTTTAGTAAAGTTCTTTTAACGATAACAGAGAAACTTTTCATTAGGTAACTGTTATACTTTTAATATTTACTTATTAGACTCTAATAAACATTTTGAGACCCGTTAGAACTTTTTGCAATGTGAATTAAACATTTTGCAACATATACAGTAGTTCACAAGGCACGTTTTAGGACCTATATAACTAATGTTTAGTGCAAATGTTTTAGTTAAATTGTTTTAACGATAACAGACAAACCTTTCATTGGTTAACTGTTATACTTTTATTATATGCGTATTAGACTCTAATAAACATTTTAAGACACGTTAGAACTTTTTGCAATGTGAATTACACATTTTGCACCATATAGTTCACAAGGCACGTTTTAAGACCTATATAACTAATGTTTTAGTTAAGTTATTTTAACGATAACAGACAAACCTTTCATTGGTTAACTGTTATACTTTTATTATTTACATATTAGACTCTAATAAACGTTTTATGACTCGTTAGAACTTTTTGCAATGTGAATTAAACATTTTGCACCATATACAGTAGTTCACAAGGCACGTTTTAGGACCTATAAAACTAATGTATAGTGCAAATGTTTTAGTTAAGTTCTTTTAACGATAACAGAGAAACTTTTCATTAGGTAACTGTTATACTTTTTATATTTACTTATTAGACTCTAATAAACATTTTGAGACCCGTTAGAACTTTTTGCAATGTGAATTAAACATTTTGCACCATATAGTTCACAAAGCACTTTTTAGGACCTATATAACTAATGTATAGTGCAAATGTTTTAGTTAAGTTCTTTCAACGATAACAGACAAACCTTTTATTGGTTAACTGTTATACTTTTATTATTTACTTATTAGACTCTAATAAACATTTTGAGACCCATTAGAACTTTTTGCAATGTGAATTAAACATTTTGCACTATATAGAGTAGTGTACAAGGCACGTTTTAGGACCTATAAAACTAATGTTTGTTTCAAATGTTTTAGTTAAGTTCTTTAGAAGATAACAAACAAATCTTTTATTGGTTAAATGTTATACTTTATTATTTACTTATTAGACTCTAATAAACATTTGGAGACCCGTAAGAACTTTTGCAATGTGAATTAAACATTTTGCACCATATACAGTAGTTCACAAGTCACTTTTTCGGACCTATATAACTAATGTATAGTGCAAATGTTTTAGTTAAGTTCTTTTAACGATAACAGAGAAACCTTTCAAAGGTTAACTGTTAAACTTTTATTATTTACTTATTAGACTATAATAAACATTTTAAGACCCGTTAGAACTTTTTTCAATGTGAATTAAACATTTTGCACCATATAGTTCACAAGGCACTTTTTAGGACCTATATAACTAATGTATAGTGCAAATGTTTTAGTTAAGTTCTTTTAACGATAACAGACAAATCTTTTATTGGTTGACTGTGATACTTTTATTATTTACTTATTAGATTGTAATAAACATTTTGAGACACGTTAAAACTTGTTGCAATGTGAATTAAACATTTTGCACCATATACAGTAGTTCACAAGGCACGTTTTAGGACCTATAAAACTAATGTATAGTGCAAATGTTTTAGTTAGGTTCTTTTGACGATAACAGACAAACCTTTCATTGGTTGACTGTTATAATTTTATTATTTACTTATTAGACTCTAATAAACATTTTGATACCCGTTAGAACGTTTTGCAATGTGAATTAAACATTTTGCACCATATAGTTCACAAGGCAATTTTTAGGAGCTATATAACTAATGTTTAGTGCAAATGTTTTAGTAAAGTTCTTTTAACGATAACAGACAAACCTTTCATTGGTTAACTGTTATACTTTGAATAATTACTTATTAGACTCTAATAAACATTTTTAGACCCGTTAGAACTTTTTGCAATGTGAATTAAACATTTTGCACCATATAGTTCACAAGGCACTTTTTAGGACCTATAGAACTAATGTTTAGTGCAAATGTTTTAGTTAAGTTATTTTAACGATAACAGACAAACTTTTCATTGGCTAACTGTTATACTTTTATTATTTACTTATTAGACTCTAATAAACATTTTGAGACACGTTAGAACTTTTAGCAATGTGAATTAAACATTTTGCACCATATACAGTAGTTCACAAGGCACTTTTTAGGACCTATATAACTAATGTTTAGTGCAAATGTTTTAGTAAAGTTATTTTAACGATAACAGAAAAACCTTTTATTGGTTAACTGTTATACTTTTATTATTTACGTATTAGATTCTAATAAACAATTCAAGACACGTTAGAACTTTTTGCAATGTGAATTAAACATTTTGCATCATGTACAGTAATTCACAAGGCACGGTTTAGGACCTATAAAAGTATTGTATAGTGCCCATGTTTTTGTTAAGTTCTTTTAACGATAACAGACAAACCTTTTATTGAATGACTGTTATACTTTTATTATTTACTTATTAGATTCTAATAAACATTTTGAGACCCGTTAGAACTTTTTGCAATGTGAATTAAACATTTTGCACCATATACAGTAGTTCACAAGGCACGTTTTAGGACCTATAAAAGTATTGTATAGTGCAAATGTTTTAGTTAAGTTCTTTTAACGATAACAGACAAATCTTTCATTGAATGACTGTTATACTTTTATTATTTACTTATTAGACTCTAATAAACATTTTGAGACCCGTTAGAACTTTTTGCAATGTGAATTAAACATTTTGCACCATATAGTTCACAAGGAGGTTTTTCGGACCTATATAACTAATGTATAGTGCAAATGTTTTAGTTAAGTTCTTTTAACGATAACAGACAAATCCTTTATTGGTTGACTGTTATACTTTTATTATTTACGTATTAGACTCTAATAAACATTTCAAGACACGTTAGAACTTTTTGCAATGTGAATTAAACTTTTTGCACCATATACAGTAGTTCACAAGGCACGTTTTTGGACCTATAAAAGTATTGTATAGTGCAAATGTTTTAGTTAAGTTCTTTTAACGATAACAGACAAATCTTTCATTGAATGACTGTTATACTTTTATTATTTACTTATTAGACTCTAATAAACATTTTGAGACCCGTTAGAACTTTTTGCAATGTGAATTAAACAATTTGCACCATCTAGCTCACAAGTCACTTTTTCGGACCTATATAACTAATGTATAGTGCAAATGTTTTAGTTAAGTTCTTTTAACGATAACAGACAAATCTTTTATTGGTTCACTGTTATACTTTTATTATTTACTTATTAGACTCTAATAAACATTTAGATACCCGTTGGAACCTTTTGCAATGTGAATTAAACATTTTGCACCATATACAGTAGTTCACAAGTCACTTTTTAAGTCCTATATAACTAATGTATAGTGCAAATGTTTTAGTTAAGTTCTTTTAACGATAACAGACAAATCTTTTATTGGTTGACTGTTATACTTTTATTATTTACTCATTATATTCTAATAAACATTTTGTGACCCGTTAAAACTTGTTGCAATGTGAATTAAACATTTTGCACCATATACAAATTCACAAGTCACGTTTTAGGACCTATATAACTAATGTTTAGTGCAAATGTTTTAGTAAAGTTCTTTTAACGATAACAGACAAACCTTTCATTGGTTAACTGTTATACTTTTAATAATTACTTATTAGACTCTAATAAACATTTTGAGACCCGTTAGAACTTTTTGCAATGTGAATTAAACATTTTGCATTATATAGTTCACAAGGCACTTTTTAGGACCTATAGAACTAATGTTTAGTGCAAATGTTTTAGTTAAGTTATTTTAACGATAACAGACAAACCTTTCATTGGCTAACTGTTATACTTTTATTATTTACTTATTAGACTCTAATAAACATTTTGAGACACGTTAGAACTTTTAGCAATGTGAATTAAACATTTTGCACCATATGCAGTACTACACAAGGCACGTTTTAGGACCTATAAAACTAATGTATAGTGCATATTTTTTAGTTAAGTTCTCTAGAAGATAACAGACAACCCTTTTATTGAATGACTGTTATACTTTTATTATTTACTTATTAGACTCTAATAAACATTTTGAGACCCGTTAGAACGTTTTGCAATGTGAATTAAACATTTTGCACCGTATAGTTCACAAGGCACTTTTTAGGAGCTATATAACTAATGTTTAGTGCAAATGTTTTAGTAAAGTTATTTTAACGATAACAGACAAACCTTTTATTGGTTAACTGTTATACTTTTATTATTTACGTATTAGATTCTAATAAACAATTCAAGACACGTTAGAACTTTTTGCAATGTGAATTAAACATTTTGCATCATGTACAGTAATTCACAAGGCACGTTTTAGGACCTATAAAAGTATTGTATAGTGCCCATGTTTTAGTTAAGTTCTTTTAACGATAACAGACAAACCTTTCATTGAATGACTGTTATACTTTTATTATTTACTTATTAGATTCTAATAAACATTTTGAGACCCGTTAGAACTTTTTGCAATGTGAATTAAACATTTTGCACCATATAGCTCACAAGTCACTTTTTCGGACCTATATAACTAATGTATAGTGCAAATGTTTTAGTTAAGTTATTTTAACGATAACAGAAAAACCTTTTATTGGTTAACTGTTATACTTTTATTATTTACGTATTAGACTCTAATAAACATTTCAAGACACGTTAGAACTTTTTGCAATGTGAATTAAACATTTTGCACCATATACAGTAGTTCACAAGGCACGTTTTAGGACCTATAAACATATTGTATAGTGCAAATGTTTTAGTTAAGTTCTTTTAACGATAACAGACAAATCTTTCATTGAATGACTGTTATACTTTTATTATTTACTTATTAGACTCTAATAAACATTTTGAGACCCGTTAGAACTTTTTGCAATGTGAATTAAACATTTTGCACCATATAGCTCACAAGGAGGTTTTTCGGACCTATATAACTAATGTATAGTGCAAATGTTTTAGTTAAGTTCTTTTAACGATAACAGACAAATCCTTTATTGGTTGACTGTTATACTTTTATTATTTACGTATTAGACTCTAATAAACATTTCAAGACACGTTAGAACTTTTTGCAATGTGAATTAAACATTTTGCACCATATACAGTAGTTCACAAGGCACGTTTTAGGACCTATAAAAGTATTGTTAAGTGCAAATGTTTTAGTTAAGTTCTTTTAACGATAACAGACAAATCTTTCATTGAATGACTGTTATACTTTTATTATTTACTTATTAGACTCTAATAAACATTTTGAGACCCGTTAGAACTTTTTGCAATGTGAATTAAACATTTTGCACCATATAGCTCACAAGGAGGTTTTTCGGACCTATATCACTAATGTATAGTGCAAATGTTTTAGTTAAGTTCTTTTAACGATAACAGACAAATCCTTTATTGGTTGACTGTTATACTTTTATTATTTACTTATTAGACTCTAATGAACATTTTGAGACCCGTTAGAACGTTTTGCAATGTGAATTAAACATTTTGCACCATATAGCTCACAAAGAGGTTTTTCGGACCTATATAACTAATGTATAGTGCAAATGTTTTAGTTAAGTTCTTTTAACGATAACAGACAAATCCTTTATTGGTTGACTGTTATACTTTTATTATTTACTTATTAGACTCAAATAAACATTTTGAGACCCTTTTGAGCTTTTTGCAATGTGAATTAAAGATTTTGCACCAAATGTTTTAGTAAAGTTATTTTAACGATAACAGACAACCCTTTTATTGGTTAACTGTTATACTTTTATTATTTACGTATTAGACTCTAATAAACATTTCAAGACACGTTGGAACCTTTTGCAATGTGAATTAAACATTTTGCACCATATACAGTAGTTCACAAGGCACGTTTTAAGACCTATAAAACTAATGTATAGTGCATATTTTTTAGTTAAGTTCTCTAGAAGATAACAGACAACCCTTTCATTGGTTGACTGTTATACTTTTATTATTTACTTATTAGACTCTAATAAACATTTTGAGACCCGTTAGAACGTTTTGCAATGTGAATTAAACATTTTGCACCATATAGTTCACAAGGCACTTTTTAGGAGCTATATAACTAATGTTTAGTTCAACTGTTTTAGTAAAGTTCTTTTAACGATAACAGACAAATCTTTCATTGGTTAACTGTTATACTTTTAATAAATATTTATTAGACTCTAATAAACATTTTGAGACACGTTAGAACTTTTAGCAATGTGAATTAAACATTTTGCACCATATGCAGTACTACACAAGGCACGTTTTAGGACCTATAAAACTAATGTATAGTGCATATTTTTTAGTTAAGTTCACTAGAAGATAACAGACAACCCTTTTATTGAATGACTGTTATACTTTTATTATTTACTTATTAGACTCTAATAAACATTTTGAGACCCGTTACAACTTTTTGCAATGTGAATTAAACATTTTGCACCATATAGTTCACAAGGCACTTTTTAGGACCTATATAACTAATGTTTATTGCAAATGTTTTAGTAAAGTTATTTTAACGATAACAGAAAAACCTTTTATTGGTTAACTGTTATACTTTTATTATTTACGTATTAGATTCTAATAAACAATTCAAGACACGTTAGAACTTTTTGCAATGTGAATTAAACATTTTGCATCATGTACAGTAATTCACAAGGCACGTTTTAGGACCTATAAAAGTATTGTATAGTGCCCATGTTTTAGTTAAGTTCTTTTAACGATAACAGACAAACTTTTCATTGAATGACTGTTATACTTTTATTATTTACTTATTAGATTCTAATAAACATTTTGAGACCCGTTAGAACTTTTTGCAATGTGAATTAAACATTTTGCACCATATAGCTCACAAGTCACTTTTTCGGACCTATATAACTAATGTATAGTGCAAATGTTTTAGTTAAGTTATTTTAACGATAACAGACAAACCTTTTATTGGTTAACTGTTATACTTTTATTATTTACGTATTAGACTCTAATAAACATTTCAAGACACGTTAGAACTTTTTGCAATGTGAATTAAACATTTTGCACCATATACAGTAGTTCACAAGGCACGTTTTAGGACCTATAAAAGTATTGTATAGTGCAAATGTTTTAGTTAAGTTCTTTTAACGATAACAGACAAATCTTTCATTGAATGACTGTTATACTTTTATTATTTACTTATTAGACTCTAATAAACATTTTGAGACCCGTTAAAACTTTTTGCAATGTGAATTAAACATTTTGCACCATATAGCTCACAAGGAGGTTTTTCGGACCTATATAACTAATGTATAGTGCAAATGTTTTAGTTAAGTTCTTTTAACGATAACAGACAAATCCTTTATTGGTTGACTGTTATACTTTTATTATTTACGTATTAGACTCTAATAAACATTTCAAGACACGTTAGAACTTTTTGCAATGTGAATTAAACATTTTGCACCATATACAGTAGTTCACAAGGCACGTTTTAGGACCTATAAAAGTATTGTATAGTGCAAATGTTTTAGTTAAGTTCTTTTAACGATAACAGACAAATCTTTCATTGAATGACTGTTATACTTTTATTATTTACTTATTAGACTCTAATAAACATTTTGAGAACCGTTAGAACTTTTTGCAATGTGAATTAAACATTTTGCACCATATAGCTCACAAGGAGGTTTTTCGGACCTATATCACTAATGTATAGTGCAAATGTTTTAGTTAAGTTCTTTTAACGATAACAGACAAATCCTTTATTGGTTGACTGTTATACTTTTATTATTTACTTATTAGACTCTAATGAACATTTTGAGACCCGTTAGAACTTTTTGCAATGTGAATTAAACATTTTGCACCATATAGCTCACAAAGAGGTTTTTCGGACCTATATAACTAATGTATAGTGCAAATGTTTTAGTTAAGTTATTTTAACGATAACAGACAAATCCTTTATTGGTTGACTGTTATACTTTTATTATTTACTTATTAGACTCTAATAAACATTTTGAGACCCTTTTGAGCTTTTTGCAATGTGAATTAAAGATTTTGCACCAAATGTTTTAGTAAAGTTATTTTAACGATAACAGACAAACCTTTTATTGGTTAACTGTTATACTTTTATTATTTACGTATTAGACTCTAATAAACATTTCAAGACACGTTGGAACCTTTTGCAATGTGAATTAAACATTTTGCACCATATACAGTAGTTCACAAGGCACGTTTTAAGACCTATTAAACTAATGTATAGTGCATATTTTTTAGTTAAGTTCTCTAGAAGATAACAGACAACCCTTTTATTGAATGACTGTTATACTTTTATTATTTACTTATTAGACTCTAATAAACCTTTTCAGACCCGTTAGAACGTTTTGCAATGTGAATTAAATATTTTGCACCATATAGTTCACAAGGCATTTTTTAGGCCCTATTAACTAATGTATAGTGCAAATGTTTTAGTTAAATTCTTTTAACGATAACAAAAAAACTTTTCATTGGTTAACTGTTATACTTTTATTATTTACTTATTAGACTCTAATAAACATTTTGAGACTTGTTAGAACGTTTTGCAATGTGAATTAAACATTTTGCACTATATAGTTCACAAGACAGTTTTTAGGACCTATATAACTAATGTATAGTGCAAATGTTTTAGTAAAGTTCTTTTAACGATAACAGAGAAACTTTTCATTAGGTAACTTTTATACTTTTAATATTTACTTATTAGACTCTAATAAACATTTTGAGACTTGTTAGAACGTTTTGCAATGTGAATTAAACATTTGGCAACATATACAGTAGTTCACAAGGCACGTTTTAGGACCTATATTACTAATGTTTAGTGCAAATGTTTTAGTTAAATTATTTTAACGATAACAGACAAACCTTTCATTGGTTAACTGTTATACTTTTATTATATGCGTATTAGACTCTAATAAACATTTTAAGACACGTTACAACTTTTTGCAATGTGAATTACACATTTTGCACCATATAGTTCACAAGGCACGTTTTAAGACCTATATAACTAATGTTTTAGTTAAGTTATTTTAACGATAACAGACAAACTTTTCATTGGTTAACTGTTATACTTTTATTATTTACTTATTAGACTCTAATAAACGTTTTATGACTCGTTAGAACTTTTTGCAATGTGAATTAAACATTTTGCACCATATACAGTAGTTCACAAGGAACGTTTTAGGACCTATAAAACTAATGTATAGTGCAAATGTTTTAGTTAAGTTCTTTTAACGATAACAGAGAAACTTTTCATTAGGTAACTGTTATACTTTTAATGTTTACTTATTAGACTCTAATAAACATTTTGAGACCCGTTAGAACTTTTTGCAATGTGAATTAAACATTTTGCACCATATAGTTCACAAAGCACTTTTTAGGACCTATATAACTAATGTATAGTGCAAATGTTTTAGTTAAGTTCTTTTAACGATAACAGACAAACCTTTTATTGGTTAACTGTTATACTTTTATTATTTACTTATTAGACTCTAATAAACATTTTGAGACCCATTAGAACTTTTTGCAATGTGAATTAAACATTTTGCACTATATAGAGTAGTGTACAAGGCACGTTTTAGGACCTATAAAACTAATGTTTGTTGCAAATGTTTTAGTTAAGTTCTTTAGAAGATAACAAACAAATCTTTTATTGGTTAAATGTTATACTTTATTATTTACTTATTAGACTCTAATATACATTTTAAGACCCGTTAGAACTTTTTTCAATGTGAATTAAACATTTTGCACCATATAGTTCACAAGGCACTTTTTAGGACCTATATAACTAATGTATAGTGCAAATGTTTTAGTTAAGTTATTTTAACGATAACAGACAAATCTTTTATTGGTTGACTGTGATACTTTTATTATTTACTTATTAGATTGTAATAAACATTTTGAGACACGTTAAAACTTGTTGCAATGTGAATTAAACATTTTGCACCATATACAGTAGTTCACAAGGCACGTTTTAGGACCTATAAAACTAATGTATAGTGCAAATGTTTTAGTTAAGTTCTTTATAAGATAACAGACAAACCTTTGCATTGGTTGACTGTTATACTTTTATTATTTACTTATTAGACTCTAATAAACATCTTGAGACCCGTAGGAACTTTTTGCAATGTGAATTAAACATTTTGCACCATATAGCTCACAAGGAGGTTTTTCGGACCTATATAACTAATGTATAGTGCAAATGTTTTAGTTAAGTTCTTTTAACGATAACAGACAAATCCTTTATTGGTTGACTGTTATACTTTTATTATTTACTTATTAGACTCTAATAAACATTTTGAGACCCGTTAGAACGTTTTGCAATGTGAATTAAACATTTTGCACCATATAGTTCACAAGGCACTTTTTAGGAGCTATATAACTAATGTTTAGTGCAAATGTTTTAGTAAAGTTCTTTTAACGATAACAGACAAACCTTTCATTGGTTAACTGTTATACTTTTAATAATTACTTATTAGACTCTAATAAACATTTTGAGACCCGTTAGAACTTTTTGCAATGTGAATTAAACATTTTGCACCATATAGTTCACAAGGCACTTTTTAGGACCTATAGAACTAATGTATAGTGCAAATGTTTTAGTTAAGTTATTTTAACGATAACAGACAAACCTTTCATTGGCTAACTGTTATACTTTTATTATTTACTTATTAGACTCTAATAAACATTTTGAGACACGTTAGAACTTTTAGCAATGTGAATTAAACATTTTGCACCATATGCAGTAATACACAAGGCACGTTTTAGGACCTATAAAACTAATGTATAGTGCATATTTTTTAGTTAAGTTCTCTAGAAGATAACAGACAACCCTTTTATTGAATGACTGTTATACTTTTATTATTTACTTATTAGACTCTAATAAACATTTTCAGACCCGTTAGAACTTTTTGCAATGTGAATTAAACATTTTGCACCATATAGCTCACAAGTCACTTTTTCGGACCTATATAACTAATGTATAGTGCAAATGTTTTAATTAAGTTATTTTAACGATAACAGACAAACCTTTTATTGGTTAACTGTTATACTTTTATTATTTACGTATTAGACTCTAATAAACATTTCAAGACACGTTAGAACTTTTTGCAATATGAATTAAACATTTTGCACCATATACAGTAGTTCACAAGGCACGTTTTAGGACCTATAAAAGTATTGTATAGTGCAAATGTTTTAGTTAAGTTCTTTTAACGATAACAGACAAATCTTTCATTGAATGACTGTTATACTTTTATTATTTACTTATTAGACTCTAATAAACATTTTGAGACCCGTTAGAACTTTTTGCAATGTGAATTAAACATTTTGCACCATATAGCTCACAAGGAGGTTTTTCGGACCTATATAACTAATGTATAGTGCAAATGTTTTAGTTAAGTTCTTTTAACGATAACAGACAAATCCTTTATTGGTTGACTGTTATACTTTTATTATTTACGTATTAGACTCTAATAAACATTTCAAGACACGTTAGAACTTTTTGCAATGTGAATTAAACATTTTGCACCATATACAGTAGTTCACAAGGCACGTTTTAGGACCTATAAAAGTATTGTATAGTGCAAATGTTTTAGTTAAGTTCTTTTAACGATAACAGACAAACCTTTCATTGAATGACTGTTATACTTTTATTATTTACTTATTAGACTCTAATAAACATTTTGAGACCTGTTAGAACTTTTAGCAATGTGAATTAAACATTTTGCACCATATGCAGTAATACACAAGGCACGTTTTAGGACCTATATAACTAATGTATAGTGCATATTTTTTAGTTAAGTTCTCTAGGAGATAACAGACAACCCTTTTATTGAATGACTGTTATACTTTTATTATTTACTTATTAGACTCTAATAAACATTTTCAGACCCGTTAGAACTTTTTGCAATGTGAATTAAACATTTTGCACCATATAGCTCACAAGTCACTTTTTCGGACCTATATAACTAATGTATAGTGCAAATGTTTTAGTTAAGTTATTTTAACGATAACAGACAAATCCTTTATTGGTTGACTGTTATACTTTTATTATTTACTTATTAAACTCTAATAAACATTTTGAGACCCTTTTGAGCTTTTTGCAATGTGAATTAAAGATTTTGCACCAATTGTTTTAGTAAAGTTATTTTAACGATAACAGACAAACCTTTTATTGGTTAACTGTTATACTTTTATTATTTACGTATTAGACTCTAATAAACATTTCAAGACACGTTGGAACCTTTTGCAATGTGAATTAAACATTTTGCACCATATACAGTAGTTCACAAGGCACGTTTTAAGACCTATAAAAGTATTGTATATTGCAAAAGTTTTAGTTAAGTTCTTTTAACGATAACAGACAAACCTTTCATTGAATGACTGTTATACTTTTATTATTTACTTATTAGACTCTAATAAACATTTTGAGACCCGTTAGAACGTTTTGCAATTTGAATTAAACATTTTGCACCATATAGTTCACAAGGCACTTTTTAGGAGCTATATAACTAATGTTTAGTGCAAATGTTTTAGTAAAGTTCTTTTAACGATAACAGACAAACCTTTCATTGGTTAACTGTTATACTTTTAATAATTACTTATTAGACTCTAATAAACATTTTGAGACCCGTTACAACTTTTTGCAATGTGAATTAAACATTTTGCACCATATAGTTCACAAGGCACTTTTTAGGACCTATAGAACTAATGTTTAGTGCAAATGTTTTAGTTAAGTTATTTTAACGATAACAGACAAACCTTTCATTGGCTAACTGTTATACTTTTATTATTTACTTATTAGACTCTAATAAACATTTTGAGACACGTTAGAACTTTTAGCAATGTGAATTAAACATTTTGCACCATATGCAGTAATACACAAGGCACTTTTTAGGACCTATATAACTAATGTTTAGTGCCCATGTTTTAGTTAAGTTCTTTTAACGATAACAGACAAATCTTTCATTGAATGACTGTTATACTTTTATTATTTACTTATTAGACTCTAATAAACATTTTGAGACCCGTTAGAACTTTTTGCAATGTGAATTAAACATTTTGCACCATATAGCTCACAAGGAGGTTTTTCGGACCTATATAACTAATGTATAGTGCAAATGTTTTAGTTAAGTTCTTTTAACGATAACAGACAAATCCTTTATTGGTTGACTGTTATACTTTTATTATTTACGTATTAGACTCTAATAAACATTTTAAGACACGTTAGAACTTTTTGCAATGTGAATTAAACATTTTGCACCATATACAGTAGTTCACAAGGCACGTTTTAGGACCTATAAAAGTATTGTATAGTGCAAATGTTTTAGTTAAGTTCTTTTAACGATAACAGACAAATCTTTCATTGAATGACTGTTATACTTTTATTATTTACTTATTAGACTCTAATAAACATTTTGAGACCCGTTAGAACTTTTTGCAATGTGAATTAAACATTTTGCACCATATAGCTCACAAGGAGGTTTTTCGGACCTATATAACTAATGTATAGTGCAAATGTTTTAGTTAAGTTCTTTTAACGATAACAGACAAATCTTTTATTGGTTGACTGTTATACTTTTTTTATTTACGTATTAGACTCTAATAAACATTTCAAGACACGTTAGAACTTTTTGCAATGTGAATTAAACATTTTGCACCATATACAGTAGTTCACAAGGCACGTTTTAGGACCTATAAAAGTATTGTATAGTGCAAATGTTTTAGTTAAGTTCTTTTAACGATAACAGACAAATCTTTCATTGAATGACTGTTATACTTTTATTATTTACTTATTAGACTCTAATAAACATTTTGAGACCTGTTAGAACTTTTTGCAATGTGAATTAAACATTTTGCACCATATAGCTCACAAGGAGGTTTTTCGGACCTATATCACTAATGTATAGTGCAAATGTTTTAGTTAAGTTCTTTTAACGATAACAGACAAATCTTTTATTGGTTGACTGTTATACTTTTATTATTTACTTATTAGACTCTAATGAACATTTTGAGACCCGTTAGAACTTTGTGCAATGTGAATTAAACATTTTGCACCATATAGCTCACAAGGAGGTTTTTCGGACCTATATAACTAATGTATAGTGCAAATGTTTTAGTTAAGTTATTTTAACGATAACAGACAAATCCTTTATTGGTTGACTGTTATACTTTTATTATTTACTTATTAGACTCTAATAAACATTTTGAGACCCATTAGAACTTTTTGCAATGTGAATTAAACATTTTGCACTATATAGAGTAGTGTACAAGGCACGTTTTAGGACCTATAAAACTAATGTTTGTTGCAAATGTTTTAGTTAAGTTCTTTAGAAGATAACAAACAAACCTTTTATTGGTTAAATGTTATACTTTATTATTTACTTATTAGACTCTAATATACATTTGGAGACCCGTAAGAACTTTTGCAATGTGAATTAAACATTTTGCACCATATACAGTAGTTCACAAGTCACTTTTTTGGACCTATATAACTAATGTATAGTGCAAATGTTTTAGTTAAGTTATTTTAACGATAACAGAGAAACCTTTCAATGGTTAACTGTTAAACTTTTATTATTTACTTATTAGACTATAATAAACATTTTAAGACCCGTTAGAACTTTTTTCAATGTGAATTAAACATTTTGCACCATATAGTTCACAAGGCACTTTTTAGGACTTATATAACTAATGTATAGTGCAAATGTTTTAGTTAAGTTATTTTAACGATAACAGACAAATCTTTTATTGGTTGACTGTGATACTTTTATTATTTACTTATTAGATTGTAATAAACATTTTGAGACACGTTAAAACTTGTTGCAATGTGAATTAAACATTTTGCACCATATACAGTAGTTCACAAGGCACGTTTTAGGACCTATAAAACTAATGTATAGTGCAAATGTTTTAGTTAAGTTCTTTATAAGATAACAGACAAACCTTTGCATTGGTTGACTGTTATTCTTTTATTATTTACTTATTAGACTCTAATAAACATCTTGAGACCCGTAGGAACTTTTTGCAATGTGAATTAAACATTTTGCACCATATAGCTCACAAGGAGGTTTTTCGGACCTATATAACTAATGTATAGTGCAAATGTTTTAGTTAAGTTCTTTTAACGATAACAGACAAATCCTTTATTGGTTGACTGTTATACTTTTATTATTTACTTATTAGACTCTAATAAACATTTTGAGACCCGTTAGAACGTTTTGCAATGTGAATTAAACATTTTGCATCATATAGTTCACAAGGCACTTTTTAGGAGCTATATAACTAATGTTTAGTGCAAATGTTTTAGTAAAGTTCTTTTAACGATAACAGACAAACCTTTCATTGGTTAACTGTTATACTTTTAATAATTACTTATTAGACTCTAATAAACATTTTGAGACCCGTTAGAACTTTTTGCAATGTGAATTAAACATTTTGCACCATATAGTTCACAAGGCACTTTTTAGGACCTATAGAACTAATGTATAGTGCAAATGTTTTAGTTAAGTTATTTTAACGATAACAGACAAACCTTTCATTGGCTAACTGTTATACTTTTATTATTTACTTATTAGACTCTAATAAACATTTTGAGACACGTTAGAACTTTTAGCAATGTGAATTAAACATTTTGCACCATATGCAGTAATACACAAGGCACGTTTTAGGACCTATAAAACTAATGTATAGTGCATATTTTTTAGTTAAGTTCTCTAGAAGATAACAGACAACCCTTTTATTGAATGACTGTTATACTTTTATTATTTACTTATTAGACTCTAATAAACATTTTCAGACCCGTTAGAACTTTTTGCAATGTGAATTAAACATTTTGCACCATATAGCTCACAAGTCACTTTTTCGGACCTATATAACTAATGTATAGTGCAAATGTTTTAATTAAGTTATTTTAACGATAACAGACAAACCTTTTATTGGTTAACTGTTATACTTTTATTATTTACGTATTAGACTCTAATAAACATTTCAAGACACGTTAGAACTTTTTGCAATATGAATTAAACATTTTGCACCATATACAGTAGTTCACAAGGCACGTTTTAGGACCTATAAAAGTATTGTATAGTGCAAATGTTTTAGTTAAGTTCTTTTAACGATAACAGACAAATCTTTCATTGAATGACTGTTATACTTTTATTATTTACTTATTAGACTCTAATAAACATTTTGAGACCCGTTAGAACTTTTTGCAATGTGAATTAAACATTTTGCACCATATAGCTCACAAGGAGGTTTTTCGGACCTATATAACTAATGTATAGTGCAAATGTTTATTTAAGTTCTTTTAACGATAACAGACAAATCCTTTATTGGTTGACTGTTATACTTTTATTATTTACGTATTAGACTCTAATAAACATTTCAAGACACGTTAGAACTTTTTGCAATGTGAATTAAACATTTTGCACCATATACAGTAGTTCACAAGGCACGTTTTAGGACCTATAAAAGTATTGTATAGTGCAAATGTTTTAGTTAAGTTCTTTTAACGATAACAGACAAACCTTTCATTGAATGACTGTTATACTTTTATTATTTACTTATTAGACTCTAATAAACATTTTGAGACCTGTTAGAACTTTTAGCAATGTGAATTAAACATTTTGCACCATATGCAGTAATACACAAGGCACGTTTTAGGACCTATAAAACTAATGTATAGTGCATATTTTTTAGTTAAGTTCTCTAGAAGATAACAGACAACCCTTTTATTGAATGACTGTTATACTTTTATTATTTACTTATTAGACTCTAATAAACATTTTCAGACCCGTTAGAACTTTTTGCAATGTGAATTAAACATTTTGCACCATATAGCTCACAAGTCACTTTTTCGGACCTATATAACTAATGTATAGTGCAAATGTTTTAGTTAAGTTATTTTAACGATAACAGACAAATCCTTTATTGGTTGACTGTTATACTTTTATTATTTACTTATTAGACTCTAATAAACATTTTAAGACCCTTTTGAGCTTTTTGCAATGTGAATTAAAGATTTTGCACCAATTGTTTTAGTAAAGTTATTTTAACGATAACAGACAAACCTTTTATTGGTTAACTGTTATACTTTTATTATTTACGTATTAGACTCTAATAAACATTTCAAGACACGTTGGAACCTTTTGCAATGTGAATTAAACATTTTGCACCATATACAGTAGTTCACAAGGCACGTTTTAAGACCTATAAAAGTATTGTATATTGCAAAAGTTTTAGTTAAGTTCTTTTAACGATAACAGACAAACCTTTCATTGAATGACTGTTATACTTTTATTATTTACTTATTAGACTCTAATAAACATTTTGAGACCCGTTAGAACGTTTTGCAATTTGAATTAAACATTTTGCACTATATAGTTCACAAGGCACTTTTTAAGAGCTATATAACTAATGTTTAGTGCAAATGTTTTAGTAAAGTTCTTTTAACGATAACAGACAAACCTTTCATTGGTTAACTGTTATACTTTTAATAATTACTTATTAGACTCTAATAAACATTTTGAGACCCGTTACAACTTTTTGCAATGTGAATTAAACATTTTGCACCATATAGTTCACAAGGCACTTTTTAGGACCTATAGAACTAATGTTTAGTGCAAATGTTTTAGTTAAGTTATTTTAACGATAACAGACAAACCTTTCATTGGCTAACTGTTATACTTTTATTATTTACTTATTAGACTCTAATAAACATTTTGAGACACGTTAGAACTTTTAGCAATGTGAATTAAACATTTTGCACCATATGCAGTAATACACAAGGCACTTTTTAGGACCTATAGAACTAATGTTTAGTGCCCATGTTTTAGTTAAGTTCTTTTAACGATAACAGACAAATCTTTCATTGAATGACTGTTATACTTTTATTATTTACTTATTAGACTCTAATAAACATTTTGAGACCCGTTAGAACTTTTTGCAATGTGAATTAAACATTTTGCACCATATAGCTCACAAGGAGGTTTTTCGGACCTATATAACTAATGTATAGTGCAAATGTTTTAGTTAAGTTCTTTTAACGATAAGAGACAAATCCTTTATTGGTTGACTGTTATACTTTTATTATTTACGTATTAGACTCTAATAAACATTTTAAGACACGTTAGAACTTTTTGCAATGTGAATTAAACATTTTGCACCATATACAGTAGTTCACAAGGCACGTTTTAGGACCTATAAAAGTATTGTATAGTGCAAATGTTTTAGTTAAGTTCTTTTAACGATAACAGACAAATCTTTCATTGAATGACTGTTATACTTTTATTATTTACTTATTAGACTCTAATAAACATTTTGAGACCCGTTAGAACTTTTTGCAATGTGAATTAAACATTTTGCACCATATAGCTCACAAGGAGGTTTTTCGGACCTATATAACTAATGTATAGTGCAAATGTTTTAGTTAAGTTCTTTTAACGATAACAGACAAATCTTTTATTGGTTGACTGTTATACTTTTTTTATTTACGTATTAGACTCTAATAAACATTTCAAGACACGTTAGAACTTTTTGCAATGTGAATTAAACATTTTGCACCATATACAGTAGTTCACAAGGCACGTTTTAGGACCTATAAAAGTATTGTATAGTGCAAATGTTTTAGTTAAGTTCTTTTAACGATAACAGACAAATCTTTCATTGAATGACTGTTATACTTTTATTATTTACTTATTAGACTCTAATAAACATTTTGAGACCTGTTAGAACTTTTTGCAATGTGAATTAAACATTTTGCACCATATAGCTCACAAGGAGGTTTTTCGGACCTATATCACTAATGTATAGTGCAAATGTTTTAGTTAAGTTCTTTTAACGATAACAGACAAATCTTTTATTGGTTGACTGTTATACTTTTATTATTTACTTATTAGACTCTAATGAACATTTTGAGACCCGTTAGAACTTTGTGCAATGTGAATTAAACATTTTGCACCATATAGCTCACAAGGAGGTTTTTCGGACCTATATAACTAATGTATAGTGCAAATGTTTTAGTTAAGTTATTTTAACGATAACAGACAAATCCTTTATTGGTTGACTGTTATACTTTTATTATTTACTTATTAGACTCTAATAAACATTTTGAGACCCTTTTGAACTTTTTGCAATGTGAATTAAAGATTTTGCACCAAATGTTTTAGTAAAGTTATTTTAACGATAACAGACAAACCTTTTATTGGTTAACTGTTATACTTTTATTATTTACGTATTAGACTCTAATAAACATTTCAAGACACGTTGGAACCTTTTGCAATATGAATTAAACATTTTGCACCATATACAGTAGTTCACAAGGCACGTTTTAATACCTATAAAAGTATTGTATAGTGCCAAAGTTTTAGTTAAGTTCTTTTAACGATAACAGACAAACCTTTCATTGAATGACTGTTATACTTTTATTATTTACTTATTAGACTCTAATAAACATTTTGAGACCCGTTAGAACTTTTTGCAATGTGAATTAAACAATTTGCACCATCTAGCTCACAAGTCACTTTTTCGTACCTATATAACTAATGTATAGTGCAAATGTTTTAGTTAAGTTCTTTTAACGATAACAGACAAATCTTTTATTGGTTCACTGTTATACTTTTATTATTTACTTATTTGACTCTAATAAACATTTGGATACCCGTTGGAACCTTTTGCAATGTGAATTAAACATTTTGCACCATATACAGTAGTTCACAAGTCACTTTTTAAGTCCTATATAACTAATGTATAGTGCAAATGTTTTAGTTAAGTTCTTTTAACGATAACAGACAAATCTTTTATTGGTTGACTGTTATACTTTAATTATTTACTCATTATATTCTAATAAACATTTTGTGACCCGTTAAAACTTGTTGCAATGTGAATTAAACATTTTGCACCATATACAAGTTCACAAGTCACGTTTTAGGACCTATAAAACTAATGTATAGTGCAAATGTTTTAGTTAAGTTCTTTTGAAGATAACAGACAAACATTTCATTGCTTAACTGTTATAATTTTATTATTTACTTATTAGACTCTAATAAACATTTTAAGACCCGTTAGAACTTTTTTCAATGTGAATTAAACATTTTGCACCATATAGTTCACAAGGCACTTTTTAGGACCTATATAACTAATGTATAGTGCAAATGTTTTAGTTAAGTTCTTTTAACGATAACAGACAAATCTTTTATTGGTTGACTGTGATACTTTTATTATTTACTTATTAGATTGTAATAAACATTTTGAGACACGTTAAACTTGTTGCAATGTGAATTAAACATTTTGCACCATATACAGTAGTTCACAAGGCACGTTTTAGGACCTATAAAACTAATGTATAGTGCAAATGTTTTAGTTAAGTTCTTTATAAGATAACAGACAAACCTTTGCATTGGTTGACTGTTATACTTTTATTATTTACTTATTAGACTCTAATAAACATTTTGAGATCCGTTAGAACTTTTTGCAATGTGAATTAAACCTTTTGCACCATATAGTTAACAAGGCACTTTTTAGGCCCTATTAACTAATGTATAGTGCAAATGTTTTAGTTAAGTTCTTTTAACGATAACAGAGAAACCTTTCATTGGTTAACTGTTATACTTTTATTATTTACTTATTAGACTCTAATAAACATCTTGAGACCCGTAGGAACTTTTTGCAATGTGAATTAAACTTTTTGCACCATATACAGTAGTTCACAAGTCACTTTTTAGGACCTATATAACTAATCTATATTGCAAATGTTTTAGTTAAGTTCTTTAGAAGATAACAGACAAACCTTTCATTGGTTGACTGTTATATTTTATTATTTACTTATTAGACTCTAATAAACATTTTGAGACCTGTTAGAACTTTTAGCAATGTGAATTAAACATTTTGCACCATATAGTTCACAATGCACTTTTTAGGACCTATATAACTAATGTATAGTGCAAATGTTTTAGTTAAGTTCTTTTAACGATAACAGACAAAACTTTTATTGGTTGACTGTGATACTTTTATTATTTACTTATTAGACTATAATAAACATTTTGAAACTTGTTAGAACTTTTTGCAATGTGAATTAATATTTTGGCAGCATATACAGTAGTTCAAAAGGCACTTTTTAAGACCTATATAACTAATACATAGTTCAAAGGTTTTAGTTAAATTCTTTTAACGATAACAGAGAAACCTTTCATTGGTTGACTGTTATACTTTTATTATTTACGTATTAGATTCTAATAAACAATTCAAGACACGTTAGAACTTTTTGCAATGTGAATTAAACATTTTGCATCATGTACAGTAATTCACAAGGCTCGTTTTAGGACCTAGAAAAGTATTGTATAGTGCCCATGTTTTAGTTAAGTTCTTTTAACGATAACAGACAAACCTTTCATTGAATGACTGTTATACTTTTATTATTTACTTATTAGATTCTAATAAACATTTTGAGACCCGTTAGAACTTTTTGCAATGTGAATTAAACATTTTGCACTATATACAAGTTCACAAGTCACGTTTTAGGACCTATAAAACTAATGTATAGTGCAAATGTTTTAGTTGAGTTCTTTTGAAGATAACAGACAAACCTTTCATTGCTTAACTGTTATAATTTTATTATTTACTTATTAGATTCTAATAAACATTTTGAGACCCGTTAGACCTTTTTGCAATGTGAATTACACATTTTGTCCCATATAGTTCATAAGGCATTTTTTAGGACCTATATAACTAATGTATAGTGCAAATGTTTTAGTAAAGTTCTTTTAACGATAACAGAAAAACCTTTCATTGGTTAGCTGTTATACTTTTATTATTTACTTATTAGACTCTAATAAACATTTTAAGACCCGTTAGAACTTTTTTCAATGTGAATTAAACATTTTGCACCATATAGTTCACAAGGCACTTTTTAGGACCTATATAACTAATGTATAGTGCAAATGTTTTAGTTAAGTTCTTTTAACGATAACAGACAAATTTTTTATTGGTTGACTGTGATACTTTTATTATTTACTTATTAGATTGTAATAAAATTTTTGAGACACGTTAAACTTGTTGCAATGTGAATTAAACATTTTGCACCATATACAGTAGTTCACAAGGCACGTTTTAGGACCTATAAAACTAATGTATAGTGCAAATGTTTTAGTTAAGTTCTTTATAAGATAACAGACAAACCTTTCATTGGTTAACTGTTATACTTTTAATAATAACTTATTAGACTCTAATAAACATTTTGAGACCCGTTAGAACTTTTTGCAATGTGAATTAAACATTTTGCACCATATAGTTCACAAGGCACTTTTTAGGACCTATAGAACTAATGTTTAGTGCAAATGTTTTAGTTAAGTTATTTTAACGATAACAGACAAACCTTTCATTGGCTAACTGTTATACTTTTATTATTTACTTATTAGACTCTAATAAACATTTTGAGACACGTTAGAACTTTTAGCAATGTGAATTAAACATTTTGCACCATATGCAGTAATACACAAGGGACGTTTTAGGACCTATAAAACTAATGTATAGTGCATATTTTTTAGTTAAGTTCTCTAGAAGATAACAGACAACCCTTTTATTGAATGACTGTTATACTTTTATTATTTACTTATTAGACTCTAATAAACATTTTGAGACCCGTTAGAACTTTTTGCAATGTGAATTAAACATTTTGCACCATATAGCTCACAAGTCACTTTTTCGGACCTATATAACTAATGTATAGTGCAAATGTTTTAATTAAGTTATTTTAACGATAACAGACAAACCTTTTATTGGTTAACTGTTATACTTTTATTATTTACGTATTAGACTCTAATAAACATTTCAAGACACGTTAGAACTTTTTGCAATGTGAATTAAACATTTTGCACCATATACAGTAGTTCACAAGGCACGTTTTAGGACCTATAAAAGTATTGTATAGTGCAAATGTTTTAGTTAAGTTCTTTTAACGATAACAGACAAATCTTTCATTGAATGACTGTTATACTTTTATTATTTACTTATTAGACTCTAATAAACATTTTGAGACCCGTTAGAACTTTTTGCAATGTGAATTAAACATTTTGCACCATATAGCTCACAAGGAGGTTTTTCGGACCTATATAACTAATGTATAGTGCAAATGTTTTAGTTAAGTTCTTTTAACGATAAGAGACAAATCCTTTATTGGTTGACTGTTATACTTTTATTATTTACGTATTAGACTCTAATAAACATTTTAAGACACGTTAAAATTTTTTGCAATGTGAATTAAACATTTTGCACCATATACAGTAGTTCACAAGGCACGTTTTAGGACCTATAAAAGTATTGTATAGTGCAAATGTTTTAGTTAAGTTCTTTTAACGATAACAGACAAATCTTTCATTGAATGACTGTTATACTTTTATTATTTACTTATTAGACTCTAATAAACATTTTGAGACCCGTTAGAACTTTTTGCAATGTGAATTAAACATTTTGCACCATATAGCTCACAAGGAGGTTTTTCGGACCTATATAACTAATGTATAGTGCAAATGTTTTAGTTAAGTTCTTTTAACGATAACAGACAAATCCTTTATTGGTTGACTGTTATACTTTTATTATTTACGTATTAGACTCTAATAAACATTTCAAGACACGTTAGAACTTTTTGCAATGTGAATTAAACATTTTGCACCATATACAGTAGTTCACAAGGCACGTTTTAGGACCTATAAAAGTATTGTATAGTGCAAATGTTTTAGTTAAGTTCTTTTAACGATAACAGACAAATCTTTCATTGAATGACTGTTATACTTTTATTATTTACTTATTAGACTCTAATAAACATTTTGAGACCCGTTAGAACTTTTTGCAATGTGAATTAAACATTTTGCACCATATAGCTCACAAGGAGGTTTTTCGGACCTATATAACTAATGTATAGTGCAAATGTTTTAGTTAAGTTCTTTTAACGATAACAGACAAATCCTTTATTGGTTGACTGTTATACTTTTATTATTTACGTATTAGACTCTAATAAACATTTCAAGACACGTTAGAACTTTTTGCAATGTGAATTAAACATTTTGCACCATATACAGTAGTTCACAAGGCACGTTTTAGGACCTATAAAAGTATTGTATAGTGCAAATGTTTTAGTTAAGTTCTTTTAACGATAACAGACAAATCTTTCATTGAATGACTGTTATACTTTTATTATTTACTTATTAGACTCTAATAAACATTTTGAGAACCGTTAGAACTTTTTGCAATGTGAATTAAACATTTTGCACCATATAGCTCACAAGGAGGTTTTTCGGACCTATATCACTAATGTATAGTGCAAATGTTTTAGTTAAGTTCTTTTAACGATAACAGACAAATCCTTTATTGGTTGACTGTTATACTTTTATTATTTACTTATTAGACTCTAATGAACATTTTGAGACGCGTTAGAACTTTTTGCAATGTGAATTAAACATTTTGCACCATATAGCTCACAAAGAGGTTTTTCGGACCTATATAACTAATGTATAGTGCAAATGTTTTAGTTAAGTTATTTTAACGATAACAGACAAATCCTTTATTGGTTGACTGTTATACTTTTATTATTTACTTATTAGACTCTAATAAACATTTTGAGACCCTTTTGAGCTTTTTGCAATGTGAATTAAAGATTTTGCACCAAATGTTTTAGTAAAGTTATTTTAACGATAACAGACAAACCTTTTATTGGTTAACTGTTATACTTTTATTATTTACGTATTAGACTCTAATAAACATTTCAAGACACGTTGGAACCTTTTGCAATGTGAATTAAACATTTTGCACCATATACAGTAGTTCACAAGGCACGTTTTAGGACCTATAAAACTAATGTATAGTGCATATTTTTTAGTTAAGTTCTCTAGAAGATAACAGACAACCCTTTTATTGAATGACTGTTATACTTTTATTATTTACTTATTAGACTCTAATAAACCTTTTCAGACCCGTTAGAACGTTTTGCAATGTGAATTAAATATTTTGCACCATATAGTTCACAAGGCAGTTTTTAGGCCCTTTTAACTAATGTATAGTGCAAATGTTTTAGTTAAATTCTTTTAACGATAACAAAAAAACCTTTCATTGGTTAACTGTTATACTTTTATTATTTACTTATTAGACTCTAATAAACATTTTGAGTTTTGTTAGAACGTTTTGCAATGTGAATTAAACATTTTGCACCATATAGTTCACAAGACAGTTTTTAGGACCTATATAACTAATGTATAGTGCAAATGTTTTAGTAAAGTTCTTTTAACGATAACAGAGAAACTTTTCATTAGGTAACTTTTATACTTTTAATATTTACTTATTAGACTCTAATAAAAATTTTGAGACCCGTTAGAACTTTTTGCAATGTGAATTAAACATTTTGCAACATATACAGTAGTTCACAAGGCACGTTTTAGGACCTATATAACTAATGTTTAGTGCAAATGTTTTAGTTAAATTATTTTAACGATAACAGACAAACCTTTCATTGGTTAACTGTTATACTTTTATTATATGCGTATTAGACTCTAATAAACATTTTAAGACACGTTACAACTTTTTGCAATGTGAATTACACATTTTGCACCATATAGTTCACAAGGCACGTTTTAAGACCTATATAACTAATGTTTTAGTTAAGTTATTTTAACGATAACAGACAAACTTTTCATTGGTTAACTGTTATACTTTTATTATTTACGTATTAGACTCTAATAAACGTTTTATGACTCGTTAGAACTTTTTGCAATGTGAATTAAACATTTTGCACCAAATACAGTAGTTCACAAGGCACGTTTTAGGACCTATAAAACTAATGTATAGTGCAAATGTTTTAGTTAAGTTCTTTTAACGATAACAGAGAAACTTTTCATTAGGTAACTGTTATACTTTTAATATTTACTTATTAGACTCTAATAAACATTTTGAGACCCGTTAGAACTTTTTGCAATGTGAATTAAACATTTTGCACCATATAGTTCACAAAGCACTTTTTAGGACCTATTTAACTAATGTATAGTGCAAATGTTTTAGTTAAGTTCTTTTAACGATAACAGACAAACCTTTTATTGGTTAACTGTTATACTTTTATTATTTACTTATTAGACTCTAATAAACATTTTGAGACCCATTAGAACTTTTTGCAATGTGAATTAAACATTTTGCACTATATAGAGTAGTGTACAAGGCACGTTTTAGGACCTATAAAACTATTGTTTGTTGCAAATGTTTTAGTTAAGTTCTTTAGAAGATAACAAACAAATCTTTTATTGGTTAAATGTTATACTTTATTATTTACTTATTAGACTCTAATATACATTTGGAGACCCGTAAGAACTTTTGCAATGTGAATTAAACATTTTGCACCATATACAGTAGTTCACAAGGCACGTTTTAAGACCTATAAAACTAATGTATAGTGCATATTTTTTAGTTAAGTTCTCTAGAAGATAACAGACAACCCTTTTATTGAATGACTGTTATACTTTTATTATTTACTTATTAGACTCTAATAAACATTTTGAGACACGTTAGAACTTTTAGCAATGTGAATTAAACATTTTGCACCATATGCAGTACTACACAAGGCACGTTTTAGGACCTATAAAACTAATGTATAGTGCATATTTTTTAGTTAAGTTCTCTAGAAGATAACAGACAACCCTTTTATTGAATGACTGTTATACTTTTATTATTTACTTATTAGACTCTAATAAACATTTTGAGACCCTTTTGAGCTTTTTGCAATGTGAATTAAAGACTTTGCACCAAATGTTTTAGTAAAGTTATTTTAACGATAACAGACAAACCTTTTATTGGTTAACTGTTATACTTTTATTATTTACGTATTAGACTCTAATAAACATTTCAAGACACGTTGGAACCTTTTGCAATGTGAATTAAACATTTTGCACCATATACAGTAATTCACAAGGCACGTTTTAGGACCTATAAAAGTATTGTATAGTGCCCATGTTTTAGTTAAGTTCTTTTAACGATAACAGACAAACCTTTCATTGAATGACTGTTATACTTTTATTATTTACTTATTAGATTCTAATAAACATTTTGAGACCCGTTAGAACTTTTTGCAATGTGAATTAAACATTTTGCACCATATAGTTCACAAGTCACTTTTTCGGACCTATATAACTAATGTATAGTGCAAATGTTTTAGTTAAGTTATTTTAACGATAACAGACAAACCTTTTATTGGTTAACTGTTATACTTTTATTATTTACGTATTAGACTCTAATAAACATTTCAAGACACGTTAGAACTTTTTGCAATGTGAATTAAACATTTTGCACCATATACAGTAGTTCACAAGGCACGTTTTAGGACCTATAAAAGTATTGTATAGTGCAAATGTTTTAGTTAAGTTCTTTTAACGATAACAGACAAATCTTTCATTGAATGACTGTTATACTTTTATTATTTACTTATTAGACTCTAATAAACATTTTGAGACCCGTTAGAACTTTTTGCAATGTGAATTAAACATTTTGCACCATATAGCTCACAAGGAGGTTTTTCGGACCTATATAACTAATGTATAGTGCAAATGTTTTAGTTAAGTTCTTTTAACGATAACAGACAAATCCTTTATTGGTTGACTGTTATACTTTTATTATTTACGTATTAGACTCTAATAAACATTTCAAGACACGTTAGAACTTTTTGCAATGTGAATTAAACATTTTGCACCATATACAGTAGTTCACAAGGCACGTTTTAGGACCTATAAAAGTATTGTATAGTGCAAATGTTTTAGTTAAGTTCTTTTAACGATAACAGACAAATCTTTCATTGAATGACTGTTATACTTTTATTATTTACTTATTAGACTCTAATAAACATTTTGAGAACCGTTAGAACTTTTTGCAATGTGAATTAAACATTTTGCACCATATAGCTCACAAGGAGGTTTTTCGGACCTATATCACTAATGTATAGTGCAAATGTTTTAGTTAAGTTCTTTTAACGATAACAGACAAATCCTTTATTGGTTGACTGTTATACTTTTATTATTTACTTATTAGACTCTAATGAACATTTTGAGACGCGTTAGAACTTTTTGCAATGTGAATTAAACATTTTGCACCATATAGCTCACAAAGAGGTTTTTCGGACCTATATAACTAATGTATAGTGCAAATGTTTTAGTTAAGTTATTTTAACGATAACAGACAAATCCTTTATTGGTTGACTGTTATACTTTTATTATTTACTTATTAGACTCTAATAAACATTTTGAGACCCTTTTGAGCTTTTTGCAATGTGAATTAAAGATTTTGCACCAAATGTTTTAGTAAAGTTATTTTAACGATAACAGACAAACCTTTTATTGGTTAACTGTTATACTTTTATTATTTACGTATTAGACTCTAATAAACATTTCAAGACACGTTGGAACCTTTTGCAATGTGAATTAAACATTTTGCACCATATACAGTAGTTCACAAGGCACGTTTTAAGACCTATAAAACTAATGTATAGTGCATATTTTTTAGTTAAGTTCTCTAGAAGATAACAGACAACCCTTTTATTGAATGACTGTTATACTTTTATTATTTACTTATTAGACTCTAATAAACCTTTTCAGACCCGTTAGAACGTTTTGCAATGTGAATTAAATATTTTGCACCATATAGTTCACAAGGCAGTTTTTAGGCCCTTTTAACTAATGTATAGTGCAAATGTTTTAGTTAAATTCTTTTAACGATAACAAAAAAACCTTTCATTGGTTAACTGTTATACTTTTATTATTTACTTATTAGACTCTAATAAACATTTTGAGTTTTGTTAGAACGTTTTGCAATGTGAATTAAACATTTTGCACCATATAGTTCACAAGACAGTTTTTAGGACCTATATAACTAATGTATAGTGCAAATGTTTTAGTAAAGTTCTTTTAACGATAACAGAGAAACTTTTCATTAGGTAACTTTTATACTTTTAATATTTACTTATTAGACTCTAATAAAAATTTTGAGACCCGTTAGAACTTTTTGCAATGTGAATTAAACATTTTGCAACATATACAGTAGTTCACAAGGCACGTTTTAGGACCTATATAACTAATGTTTAGTGCAAATGTTTTAGTTAAATTATTTTAACGATAACAGACAAACCTTTCATTGGTTAACTGTTATACTTTTATTATATGCGTATTAGACTCTAATAAACATTTTAAGACACGTTACAACTTTTTGCAATGTGAATTACACATTTTGCACCATATAGTTCACAAGGCACGTTTTAAGACCTATATAACTAATGTTTTAGTTAAGTTATTTTAACGATAACAGACAAACTTTTCATTGGTTAACTGTTATACTTTTATTATTTACGTATTAGACTCTAATAAACGTTTTATGACTCGTTAGAACTTTTTGCAATGTGAATTAAACATTTTGCACCAAATACAGTAGTTCACAAGGCACGTTTTAGGACCTATAAAACTAATGTATAGTGCAAATGTTTTAGTTAAGTTCTTTTAACGATAACAGAGAAACTTTTCATTAGGTAACTGTTATACTTTTAATATTTACTTATTAGACTCTAATAAACATTTTGAGACCCGTTAGAACTTTTTGCAATGTGAATTAAACATTTTGCACCATATAGTTCACAAAGCACTTTTTAGGACCTATTTAACTAATGTATAGTGCAAATGTTTTAGTTAAGTTCTTTTAACGATAACAGACAAACCTTTTATTGGTTAACTGTTATACTTTTATTATTTACTTATTAGACTCTAATAAACATTTTGAGACCCATTAGAACTTTTTGCAATGTGAATTAAACATTTTGCACTATATAGAGTAGTGTACAAGGCACGTTTTAGGACCTATAAAACTATTGTTTGTTGCAAATGTTTTAGTTAAGTTCTTTAGAAGATAACAAACAAATCTTTTATTGGTTAAATGTTATACTTTATTATTTACTTATTAGACTCTAATATACATTTGGAGACCCGTAAGAACTTTTGCAATGTGAATTAAACATTTTGCACCATATACAGTAGTTCACAAGTCACTTTTTCGGACCTATATAACTAATGTATAGTGCAAATGTTTTAGTTAAGTTCTTTTAACGATAACAGAGAAACCTTTCAATGGTTAACTTTTAAACTTTTATTATTTACTTATTAGACTATAATAAACATTTTAAGACCCGTTAGAACTTTTTTCAATGTGAATTAAACATTTTGCACCATATAGTTCACATGGCACTTTTTAGGACCTATATAACTAATGTATAGTGCAAATGTTTTAGTTAAGTTATTTTAACGATAACAGACAAATCTTTTATTGGTTGACTGTGATACTTTTATTATTTACTTATTAGATTGTAATAAACATTTTGAGACACGTTAAAACTTGTTGCAATGTGAATTAAACATTTTGCACCATATACAGTAGTTCACAAGGCACGTTTTAGGACCTATAAAACTAATGTATAGTGCAAATGTTTTAGTTAAGTTCTTTATAAGATAACAGACAAACCTTTGCATTGGTTGACTGTTATACTTTTATTATTTACTTATTAGACTCTAATAAACATCTTGAGACCCGTAGGAACTTTTTGCAATGTGAATTAAACATTTTGCACCATATAGCTCACAAGGAGGTTTTTCGGACCTATATAACTAATGTATAGTGCAAATGTTTTAGTTAAGTTCTTTTAACGATAACAGACAAATCCTTTATTGGTTGACTGTTATACTTTTATTATTTACTTATTAGACTCTAATAAACATTTTGAGACCCGTTAGAACGTTTTGCAATGTGAATTAAACATTTTGCACCATATAGTTCACAAGGCACTTTTTAGGACCTATAGAACTAATGTTTAGTGCAAATGTTTTAGTTAAGTTATTTTAACGATAACAGACAAACCTTTCATTGGCTAACTGTTATACTTTTATTATTTACTTATTAGACTCTAATAAACATTTTGAGACACGTTAGAACTTTTAGCAATGTGAATTAAACATTTTGCACCATATGCAGTAATACACAAGGCACGTTTTAGGACCTATAAAACTAATGTATAGTGCATATTTTTTAGTTAAGTTCTCTAGAAGATAACAGACAACCCTTTTATTGAATGACTGTTATACTTTTATTATTTACTTATTAGACTCTAATAAACATTTTCAGACCCGTTAGAACTTTTTGCAATGTGAATTAAACATTTTGCACCATATAGCTCACAAGTCACTTTTTCGGACCTATATAACTAATGTATAGTGCAAATGTTTTAATTAAGTTATTTTAACGATAACAGACAAACCTTTTATTGGTTAACTGTTATACTTTTATTATTTACGTATTAGACTCTAATAAACATTTCAAGACACGTTAGAACTTTTTGCAATGTGAATTAAACATTTTGCACCATATACAGTAGTTCACAAGGCACGTTTTAGGACCTATAAAAGTATTGTATAGTGCAAATGTTTTAGTTAAGTTCTTTTAACGATAACAGACAAATCTTTCATTGAATGACTGTTATACTTTTATTATTTACTTATTAGACTCTAATAAACATTTTGAGACCCGTTAGAACTTTTTGCAATGTGAATTAAACATTTTGCAACATATACAGTAGTTCACAAGGCACGTTTTAGGACCTATATAACTAATGTTTAGTGCAAATGTTTTAGTTAAATTATTTTAACGATAACAGACAAACCTTTCATTGGTTAACTGTTATACTTTTATTATATGCGTATTAGACTCTAATAAACATTTTAAGACACGTTACAACTTTTTGCAATGTGAATTACACATTTTGCACCATATAGTTCACAAGGCACGTTTTAAGACCTATATAACTAATGTTTTAGTTAAGTTATTTTAACGATAACAGACAAACTTTTCATTGGTTAAC
Source organism: Clavelina lepadiformis (assembly GCF_947623445.1). Taxonomy (NCBI): domain Eukaryota; kingdom Metazoa; phylum Chordata; class Ascidiacea; order Aplousobranchia; family Clavelinidae; genus Clavelina; species Clavelina lepadiformis. Next base: position 11,290,117 of record NC_135244.1, read on the forward strand.
TGTTATACTTTTATTATTTACGTATTAGACTCTAATAAACGTTTTATGACTCGTTAGAACTTTTTGCAATGTGAATTAAACATTTTGCACCAAATACAGTAGTTCACAAGGCACGTTTTAGGACCTATAAAACTAATGTATAGTGCAAATGTTTTAGTTAAGTTCTTTTAACGATAACAGAGAAACTTTTCATTAGGTAACTGTTATACTTTTAATATTTACTTATTAGACTGTAATAAACATTTTGAGACCCGTTAGAACTTTTTGCAATGTGAATTAAACATTTTGCACCATATAGTTCACAAAGCACTTTTTAGGACCTATTTAACTAATGTATAGTGCAAATGTTTTAGTTAAGTTCTTTTAACGATAACAGACAAACCTTTTATTGGTTAACTGTTATACTTTTATTATTTACTTATTAGACTCTAATAAACATTTTGAGACCCATTAGAACTTTTTGCAATGTGAATTAAACATTTTGCACTATATAGAGTAGTGTACAAGGCACGTTTTAGGACCTATAAAACTATTGTTTGTTGCAAATGTTTTAGTTAAGTTCTTTAGAAGATAACAAACAAATCTTTTATTGGTTAAATGTTATACTTTTATTATTTACTTATTAGACTCTAATATACATTTGGAGACCCGTAAGAACTTTTGCAATGTGAATTAAACATTTTGCACCATATACAGTAGTTCACAAGTCACTTTTTCGGACCTATATAACTAATGTATAGTGCAAATGTTTTAGTTAAGTTCTTTTAACGATAACAGAGAAACCTTTCAATGGTTAACTTTTAAACTTTTATTATTTACTTATTAGACTATAATAAACATTTTAAGACCCGTTAGAACTTTTTTCAATGTGAATTAAACATTTTGCACCATATAGTTCACATGGCACTTTTTAGGACCTATATAACTAATGTATAGTGCAAATGTTTTAGTTAAGTTATTTTAACGATAACAGACAAATCTTTTATTGGTTGACTGTGATACTTTTATTATTTACTTATTAGATTGTAATAAACATTTTGAGACACGTTAAAACTTGTTGCAATGTGAATTAAACATTTTGCACCATATACAGTAGTTCACAAGGCACGTTTTAGGACCTATAAAACTAATGTATAGTGCAAATGTTTTAGTTAAGTTCTTTATAAGATAACAGACAAACCTTTGCATTGGTTGACTGTTATACTTTTATTATTTACTTATTAGACTCTAATAAACATCTTGAGACCCGTAGGAACTTTTTGCAATGTGAATTAAACATTTTGCACCATATAGCTCACAAGGAGGTTTTTCGGACCTATATAACTAATGTATAGTGCAAATGTTTTAGTTAAGTTCTTTTAACGATAACAGACAAATCCTTTATTGGTTGACTGTTATACTTTTATTATTTACTTATTAGACTCTAATAAACATTTTGAGACCCGTTAGAACGTTTTGCAATGTGAATTAAACATTTTGCACCATATAGTTCACAAGGCACTTTTTAGGACCTATAGAACTAATGTTTAGTGCAAATGTTTTAGTTAAGTTATTTTAACGATAACAGACAAACCTTTCATTGGCTAACTGTTATACTTTTATTATTTACTTATTAGACTCTAATAAACATTTTGAGACACGTTAGAACTTTTAGCAATGTGAATTAAACATTTTGCACCATATGCAGTAATACACAAGGCACGTTTTAGGACCTATAAAACTAATATATAGTGCATATTTTTTAGTTAAGTTCTCTAGAAGATAACAGACAACCCTTTTATTGAATGACTGTTATACTTTTATTATTTACTTATTAGACTCTAATAAACATTTTCAGACCCGTTAGAACTTTTTGCAATGTGAATTAAACATTTTGCACCATATAGCTCACAAGTCACTTTTTCGGACCTATATAACTAATGTATAGTGCAAATGTTTTAATTAAGTTATTTTAACGATAACAGACAAACCTTTTATTGGTTAACTGTTATACTTTTATTATTTACGTATTAGACTCTAATAAACATTTCAAGACACGTTAGAACTTTTTGCAATGTGAATTAAACATTTTGCACCATATACAGTAGTTCACAAGGCACGTTTTAGGACCTATAAAAGTATTGTATAGTGCAAATGTTTTAGTTAAGTTCTTTTAACGATAACAGACAAATCTTTCATTGAATGACTGTTATACTTTTATTATTTACTTATTAGACTCTAATAAACATTTTGAGACCCGTTAGAACTTTTTGCAATGTGAATTAAACATTTTGCACCATATAGCTCACAAGGAGGTTTTTCGGACCTATATAACTAATGTATAGTGCAAATGTTTTAGTTAAGTTATTTTAGCGATAACAGACAAATCCTTTATTGGTTGACTGTTATACTTTTATTATTTACGTATTAGACTCTAATAAACATTTCAAGACACGTTAGAACTTTTTGCAATGTGAATTAAACATTTTGCACCATATACAGTAGTTCACAAGGCACGTTTTAGGACCTATAAAAGTATTGTATAGTGCAAATGTTTTAGTTAAGTTCTTTTAACGATAACAGACAAATCTTTCATTGAATGACTGTTATACTTTTATTATTTACTTATTAGACTCTAATAAACATTTTGAGACCTGTTAGAACTTTTAGCAATGTGAATTAAACATTTTGCACCATATGCAGTAATACACAAGGCACGTTTTAGGACCTATAAAACTAATGTATAGTGCATATTTTTTAGTTAAGTTCTCTAGAAGATAACAGACAACCCTTTTATTGAATGACTGTTATACTTTTATTATTTACTTATTAGACTCTAATAAACATTTTCAGACCCGTTAGAACTTTTTGCAATGTGAATTAAACATTTTGCACCATATAGCTCACAAGTCACTTTTTCGGACCTATAAAACTAATGTATAGTGCAAATGTTTTAGTAAAGTTCTTTTAACGATAACAGACAAACCTTTATTGGTTGACTGTTATACTTTTATTATTTACGTTTTAGACTCTAATAAACATTTTGAGACCCTTTTGAGCTTTTTGCAATGTGAATTAAAGATTTTGCACCAATTGTTTTAGTAAAGTTATTTTAACGATAACAGACAAACCTTTTATTGGTTAACTGTTATACTTTTATTATTTACGTATTAGACTCTAATAAACATTTCAAGACACATTGGAACCTTTTGCAATGTGAATTAAACATTTTGCACCATATACAGTAGTTCACAAGGCACGTTTTAAGACCTATAAAAGTATTGTATATTGCAAAAGTTTTAGTTAAGTTCTTTTAACGATAACAGACAAACCTTTCATTGAATGACTGTTATACTTTTATTATTTACTTATTAGACTCTAATAAACATTTTGAGACCCGTTAGAACGTTTTGCAATGTGAATTAAACATTTTGCACCATATAGTTCACAAGGCACTTTTTAGGAGCCATATAACTAATGTTTAGTGCAAATGTTTTAGTAAAGTTCTTTTAACGATAACAGACAAACCTTTCATTGGTTAACTGTTATACTTTTAATAATTACTTATTAGACTCTAATAAACATTTTGAGACCCGTTACAACTTTTTGCAATGTGAATTAAACATTTTGCACCATATAGTTCACAAGGCACTTTTTAGGACCTATAGAACTAATGTTTAGTGCAAATGTTTTAGTTAAGTTATTTTAACGATAACAGACAAACCTTTCATTGGCTAACTGTTATACTTTTATTATTTACTTATTAGACTCTAATAAACATTTTGAGACACGTTAGAACTTTTAGCAATGTGAATTAAACATTTTGCACCATATGCAGTAATACACAAGGCACTTTTTAGGACCTATAGAACTAATGTTTAGTGCCCATGTTTTAGTTAAGTTCTTTTAACGATAACAGACAAATCTTTCATTGAATGACTGTTATACTTTTATTATTTACTTATTAGACTCTAATAAACATTTTGAGACCCGTTAGAACTTTTTGCAACGTGAATTAAACATTTTGCACCATATAGCTCACAAGGAGGTTTTTCGGACCTATATAACTAATGTATAGTGCAAATGTTTTAGTTAAGTTCTTTTAACGATAAGAGACAAATCCTTTATTGGTTGACTGTTATACTTTTATTATTTACGTATTAGACTCTAATAAACATTTTAAGACACGTTAGAACTTTTTGCAATGTGAATTAAACATTTTGCACCATATACAGTAGTTCACAAGGCACGTTTTAGGACCTATAAAAGTATTGTATAGTGCAAATGTTTTAGTTAAGTTCTTTTAACGATAACAGACAAATCTTTCATTGAATGACTGTTATACTTTTATTATTTACTTATTAGACTCTAATAAACATTTTGAGACCCGTTAGAACTTTTTGCAATGTGAATTAAACATTTTGCACCATATAGCTCACAAGGAGGTTTTTCGGACCTATATAACTAATGTATAGTGCAAATGTTTTAGTTAAGTTCTTTTAACGATAACAGACAAATCCTTTATTGGTTGACTGTTATACTTTTATTATTTACGTATTAGACTCTAATAAACATTTCAAGACACGTTAGAACTTTTTGCAATGTGAATTAAACATTTTGCACCATATACAGTAGTTCACAAGGCACGTTTTAGGACCTATAAAAGTATTGTATAGTGCAAATGTTTTAGTTAAGTTCTTTTAACGATAACAGACAAATCTTTCATTGAATGACTGTTATACTTTTATTATTTACTTATTAGACTCTAATAAACATTTTGAGACCTGTTAGAACTTTTTGCAATGTGAATTAAACATTTTGCACCATATAGCTCACAAGGAGGTTTTTCGGACCTATATCACTAATGTATAGTGCAAATGTTTTAGTTAAGTTCTTTTAACGATAACAGACAAATCTTTTATTGGTTGACTGTTATACTTTTATTATTTACTTATTAGACTCTAATGAACATTTTCAGACCCGTTAGAACTTTTTGCAATGTGAATTAAACATTTTGCACCATATAGCTCACAAGTCACTTTTTCGGACCTATAGAACTAATGTTTAGTGCAAATGTTTTAGTTAAGTTATTTTAACGATAACAGACAAACCTTTCATTGGCTAACTGTTATACTTTTATTATTTACTTATTAGACTCTAATAAACATTTTGAGACACGTTAGAACTTTTAGCAATGTGAATTAAACATTTTGCACCATATGCAGTAATACACAAGGCACGTTTTAGGACCTATAAAACTAATGTATAGTGCATATTTTTTAGTTAAGTTCTCTAGAAGATAACAGACAACCCTTTTATTGAATGACTGTTATACTTTTATTATTTACTTATTAGACTCTAATAAACATTTTCAGACCCGTTAGAACTTTTTGCAATGTGAATTAAACATTTTGCACCATATAGCTCACAAGTCACTTTTTCGGACCTATATAACTAATGTATAGTGCAAATGTTTTAATTAAGTTATTTTAACGATAACAGACAAACCTTTTATTGGTTAACTGTTATACTTTTATTATTTACGTATTAGACTCTAATAAACATTTCAAGACACGTTAGAACTTTTTGCAATGTGAATTAAACATTTTGCACCATATACAGTAGTTCACAAGGCACGTTTTAGGACCTATAAAAGTATTGTATAGTGCAAATGTTTTAGTTAAGTTCTTTTAACGATAACAGACAAATCTTTCATTGAATGACTGTTATACTTTTATTATTTACTTATTAGACTCTAATAAACATTTTGAGACCCGTTAGAACTTTTTGCAATGTGAATTAAACATTTTGCAACATATACAGTAGTTCACAAGGCACGTTTTAGGACCTATATAACTAATGTATAGTGCAAATGTTTTAGTTAAATTATTTTAACGATAACAGACAAACCTTTCATTGGTTAACTGTTATACTTTTATTATATGCGTATTAGACTCTAATAAACATTTTAAGACACGTTACAACTTTTTGCAATGTGAATTACACATTTTGCACCATATAGTTCACAAGGCACGTTTTAAGACCTATATAACTAATGTTTTAGTTAAGTTATTTTAACGATAACAGACAAACTTTTCATTGGTTAACTGTTATACTTTTATTATTTACGTATTAGACTCTAATAAACGTTTTATGACTCGTTAGAACTTTTTGCAATGTGAATTAAACATTTTGCACCAAATACAGTAGTTCACAAGGCACGTTTTAGGACCTATAAAACTAATGTATAGTGCAAATGTTTTAGTTAAGTTCTTTTAACGATAACAGAGAAACTTTTCATTAGGTAACTGTTATACTTTTAATATTTACTTATTAGACTCTAATAAACATTTTGAGACCCGTTAGAACTTTTTGCAATGTGAATTAAACATTTTGCACCATATAGTTCACAAAGCACTTTTTAGGACCTATTTAACTAATGTATAGTGCAAATGTTTTAGTTAAGTTCTTTTAACGATAACAGACAAACCTTTTATTGGTTAACTGTTATACTTTTATTATTTACTTATTAGACTCTAATAAACATTTTGAGACCCATTAGAACTTTTTGCAATGTGAATTAAACATTTTGCACTATATAGAGTAGTGTACAAGGCACGTTTTAGGACCTATAAAACTATTGTTTGTTGCAAATGTTTTAGTTAAGTTCTTTAGAAGATAACAAACAAATCTTTTATTGGTTAAATGTTATACTTTATTATTTACTTATTAGACTCTAATATACATTTGGAGACCCGTAAGAACTTTTGCAATGTGAATTAAACATTTTGCACCATATACAGTAGTTCACAAGTCACTTTTTCGGACCTATATAACTAATGTATAGTGCAAATGTTTTAGTTAAGTTCTTTTAACGATAACAGAGAAATCTTTCAATGGTTAACTTTTAAACTTTTATTATTTACTTATTAGACTATAATAAACATTTTAAGACCCGTTAGAACTTTTTTCAATGTGAATTAAACATTTTGCACCATATAGTTCACATGGCACTTTTTAGGACCTATATAACTAATGTATAGTGCAAATGTTTTAGTTAAGTTATTTTAACGATAACAGACAAATCTTTTATTGGTTGACTGTGATACTTTTATTATTTACTTATTAGATTGTAATAAACATTTTGAGACACGTTAAAACTTGTTGCAATGTGAATTAAACATTTTGCACCATATACAGTAGTTCACAAGGCACGTTTTAGGACCTATAAAACTAATGTATAGTGCAAATGTTTTAGTTAAGTTCTTTATAAGATAACAGACAAACCTTTGCATTGGTTGACTGTTATACTTTTATTATTTACTTATTAGACTCTAATAAACATCTTGAGACCCGTAGGAACTTTTTGCAATGTGAATTAAACATTTTGCACCATATAGCTCACAAGGAGGTTTTTCGGACCTATATAACTAATGTATAGTGCAAATGTTTTAGTTAAGTTCTTTTAACGATAACAGACAAATCCTTTATTGGTTGACTGTTATACTTTTATTATTTACTTATTAGACTCTAATAAACATTTTGAGACCCGTTAGAACGTTTTGCAATGTGAATTAAACATTTTGCACCATATAGTTCACAAGGCACTTTTTAGGACCTATAGAACTAATGTTTAGTGCAAATGTTTTAGTTAAGTTATTTTAACGATAACAGACAAACCTTTCATTGGCTAACTGTTATACTTTTATTATTTACTTATTAGACTCTAATAAACATTTTGAGACACGTTAGAACTTTTAGCAATGTGAATTAAACATTTTGCACCATATGCAGTAATACACAAGGCACGTTTTAGGACCTATAAAACTAATGTATAGTGCATATTTTTTAGTTAAGTTCTCTAGAAGATAACAGACAACCCTTTTATTGAATGACTGTTATACTTTTATTATTTACTTATTAGACTCTAATAAACATTTTCAGACCCGTTAGAACTTTTTGCAATGTGAATTAAACATTTTGCACCATATAGCTCACAAGTCACTTTTTCGGACCTATATAACTAATGTATAGTGCAAATGTTTTAATTAAGTTATTTTAACGATAACAGACAAACCTTTTATTGGTTAACTGTTATACTTTTATTATTTACGTATTAGACTCTAATAAACATTTCAAGACACGTTAGAACTTTTTGCAATGTGAATTAAACATTTTGCACCATATACAGTAGTTCACAAGGCACGTTTTAGGACCTATAAAAGTATTGTATAGTGCAAATGTTTTAGTTAAGTTCTTTTAACGATAACAGACAAATCTTTCATTGAATGACTGTTATACTTTTATTATTTACTTATTAGACTCTAATAAACATTTTGAGACCCGTTAGAACTTTTTGCAATGTGAATTAAACATTTTGCACCATATAGCTCACAAGGAGGTTTTTCGGACCTATATAACTAATGTATAGTGCAAATGTTTTAGTTAAGTTATTTTAGCGATAACAGACAAATCCTTTATTGGTTGACTGTTATACTTTTATTATTTACGTATTAGACTCTAATAAACATTTCAAGACACGTTAGAACTTTTTGCAATGTGAATTAAACATTTTGCACCATATACAGTAGTTCACAAGGCACGTTTTAGGACCTATAAAAGTATTGTATAGTGCAAATGTTTTAGTTAAGTTCTTTTAACGATAACAGACAAATCTTTCATTGAATGACTGTTATACTTTTATTATTTACTTATTAGACTCTAATAAACATTTTGAGACCTGTTAGAACTTTTAGCAATGTGAATTAAACATTTTGCACCATATGCAGTAATACACAAGGCACGTTTTAGGACCTATAAAACTAATGTATAGTGCATATTTTTTAGTTAAGTTCTCTAGAAGATAACAGACAACCCTTTTATTGAATGACTGTTATACTTTTATTATTTACTTATTAGACTCTAATAAACATTTTCAGACCCGTTAGAACTTTTTGCAATGTGAATTAAACATTTTGCACCATATAGCTCACAAGTCACTTTTTCGGACCTATAAAACTAATGTATAGTGCAAATGTTTTAGTAAAGTTCTTTTAACGATAACAGACAAACCTTTATTGGTTGACTGTTATACTTTTATTATTTACGTTTTAGACTCTAATAAACATTTTGAGACCCTTTTGAGCTTTTTGCAATGTGAATTAAAGATTTTGCACCAATTGTTTTAGTAAAGTTATTTTAACGATAACAGACAAACCTTTTATTGGTTAACTGTTATACTTTTATTATTTACGTATTAGACTCTAATAAACATTTCAAGACACATTGGAACCTTTTGCAATGTGAATTAAACATTTTGCACCATATACAGTAGTTCACAAGGCACGTTTTAAGACCTATAAAAGTATTGTATATTGCAAAAGTTTTAGTTAAGTTCTTTTAACGATAACAGACAAACCTTTCATTGAATGACTGTTATACTTTTATTATTTACTTATTAGACTCTAATAAACATTTTGAGACCCGTTAGAACGTTTTGCAATGTGAATTAAACATTTTGCACCATATAGTTCACAAGGCACTTTTTAGGAGCCATATAACTAATGTTTAGTGCAAATGTTTTAGTAAAGTTCTTTTAACGATAACAGACAAACCTTTCATTGGTTAACTGTTATACTTTTAATAATTACTTATTAGACTCTAATAAACATTTTGAGACCCGTTACAATTTTTTGCAATGTGAATTAAACATTTTGCACCATATAGTTCACAAGGCACTTTTTAGGACCTATAGAACTAATGTTTAGTGCAAATGTTTTAGTTAAGTTATTTTAACGATAACAGACAAACCTTTCATTGGCTAACTGTTATACTTTTATTATTTACTTATTAGACTCTAATAAACATTTTGAGACACGTTAGAACTTTTAGCAATGTGAATTAAACATTTTGCACCATATGCAGTAATACACAAGGCACTTTTTAGGACCTATAGAACTAATGTTTAGTGCCCATGTTTTAGTTAAGTTCTTTTAACGATAACAGACAAATCTTTCATTGAATGACTGTTATACTTTTATTATTTACTTATTAGACTCTAATAAACATTTTGAGACCCGTTAGAACTTTTTGCAACGTGAATTAAACATTTTGCACCATATAGCTCACAAGGAGGTTTTTCGGACCTATATAACTAATGTATAGTGCAAATGTTTTAGTTAAGTTCTTTTAACGATAAGAGACAAATCCTTTATTGGTTGACTGTTATACTTTTATTATTTACGTATTAGACTCTAATAAACATTTTAAGACACGTTAGAACTTTTTGCAATGTGAATTAAACATTTTGCACCATATACAGTAGTTCACAAGGCACGTTTTAGGACCTATAAAAGTATTGTATAGTGCAAATGTTTTAGTTAAGTTCTTTTAACGATAACAGACAAATCTTTCATTGAATGACTGTTATACTTTTATTATTTACTTATTAGACTCTAATAAACATTTTGAGACCCGTTAGAACTTTTTGCAATGTGAATTAAACATTTTGCACCATATAGCTCACAAGGAGGTTTTTCGGACCTATATAACTAATGTATAGTGCAAATGTTTTAGTTAAGTTCTTTTAACGATAACAGACAAATCCTTTATTGGTTGACTGTTATACTTTTATTATTTACGTATTAGACTCTAATAAACATTTCAAGACACGTTAGAACTTTTTGCAATGTGAATTAAACATTTTGCACCATATACAGTAGTTCACAAGGCACGTTTTAGGACCTATAAAAGTATTGTATAGTGCAAATGTTTTAGTTAAGTTCTTTTAACGATAACAGACAAATCTTTCATTGAATGACTGTTATACTTTTATTATTTACTTATTAGACTCTAATAAACATTTTGAGACCTGTTAGAACTTTTTGCAATGTGAATTAAACATTTTGCACCATATAGCTCACAAGGAGGTTTTTCGGACCTATATCACTAATGTATAGTGCAAATGTTTTAGTTAAGTTCTTTTAACGATAACAGACAAATCTTTTATTGGTTGACTGTTATACTTTTATTATTTACTTATTAGACTCTAATGAACATTTTGAGACCCGTTAGAACTTTTTGCAATGTGAATTAAACATTTTGCACCATATAGCTCACAAGGAGGTTTTTCGGACCTATATAACTAATGTATAGTGCAAATGTTTTAGTTAAGTTATTTTAACGATAACAGACAAATCCTTTATTGGTTGACTGTTATACTTTTATTATTTACTTATTAGACTCTAATAAACATTTTGAGACCCTTTTGAACTTTTTGCAATGTGAATTAAAGATTTTGCACCAAATGTTTTAGTAAAGTTATTTTAACGATAACAGACAAACCTTTTATTGGTTAACTGTTATACTTTTATTATTTACGTATTAGACTCTAATAAACATTTCAAGACACGTTGGAACCTTTTGCAATGTGAATTAAACATTTTGCACCATATACAGTAGTTCACAAGGCACGTTTTAATACCTATAAAAGTATTGTATAGTGCAAAAGTTTTAGTTAAGTTCTTTTAACGATAACAGACAAACCTTTCATTGAATGACTGTTATACTTTTAATATTTACTTATTAGACTCTAATAAACATTTTGAGACCCGTAGGAACTTTTTGCAATGTGAATTAAACAATTTGCACCATCTAGCTCACAAGTCACTTTTTCGTACCTATATAACTAATGTATAGTGCAAATGTTTTAGTTAAGTTCTTTTAACGATAACAGACAAATCTTTTATTGGTTCACTGTTATACTTTTATTATTTACTTATTAGACTCTAATAAACATTTGGATACCCGTTGGAACCTTTTGCAATGTGAATTAAACATTTTGCACCATATACAGTAGTTCACAAGTCACTTTTTAAGTCCTATATAACTAATGTATAGTGCAAATGTTTTAGTTAAGTTCTTTTAACGATAACAGACAAATCTTTTATTGGTTGACTGTTATACTTTTATTATTTACTCATTATATTCTAATAAACATTTTGTGACCCGTTAAAACTTGTTGCAATGTGAATTAAACATTTTGCACCATATACAAGTTCACAAGTCACGTTTTAGGACCTATAAAACTAATGTATAGTGCAAATGTTTTAGTTAAGTTCTTTTGAAGATAACAGACAAACCTTTCATTGCTTAACTGTTATAATTTTATTATTTACTTATTAGACTCTAATAAACATTTTAAGACCCGTTAGAACTTTTTTCAATGTGAATTAAACATTTTGCACCATATAGTTCACAAGGCACTTTTTAGGACCTATATAACTAATGTATAGTGCAAATGTTTTAGTTAAGTTCTTTTAACGATAACAGACAAATCTTTTATTGGTTAACTGTGATACTTTTATTATTTACTTATTAGATTGTAATAAACATTTTGAGACACGTTAAACTTGTTGCAATGTGAATTAAACATTTTGCACCATATACAGTAGTTCACAAGGCACGTTTTAGGACCTATAAAACTAATGTATAGTGCAAATGTTTTAGTTAAGTTCTTTATAAGATAACAGACAAACCTTTGCATTGGTTGACTGTTATACTTTTATTATTTACTTATTAGACTCTAATAAACATTTTGAGATCCGTTAGAACTTTTTGCAATGTGAATTAAACCTTTTGCACCATATAGTTAACAAGGCACTTTTTAGGCCCTATTAACTAATGTATAGTGCAAATGTTTTAGTTAAGTTCTTTTAACGATAACAGAGAAACCTTTCATTGGTTAACTGTTATACTTTTATTATTTACTTATTAGACTCTAATAAACATCTTGAGACCCGTAGGAACTTTTTGCAATGTGAATTAAACTTTTTGCACCATATACAGTAGTTCACAAGTCACTTTTTAGGACCTATATAACTAATTTATATTGCAAATGTTTTAGTTAAGTTCTTTAGAAGATAACAGACAAACCTTTCATTGGTTGACAGTTATATTTTATTATTTACTTATTAGACTCTAATAAACATTTTGAGACCTGTTAGAACTTTTAGCAATGTGAATTAAACATTTTGCACCATATAGTTCACAAGGCACTTTTTAGGACCTATATAACTAATGTATAGTGCAAATGTTTTAGTTAAGTTCTTTTAACGATAACAGACAAATCTTTTATTGGTTCACTGTGATACTTTTATTATTTACTTATTAGACTATAATAAACATTTTGAAACTTGTTAGAACTTTTTGCAATGTGAATTAACATTTTGGCAGCATATACAGTAGTTCAAAAGTCACTTTTTAAGACCTATATAACTAATACATAGTTCAAAGGTTTTAGTTAAATTCTTTTAACGATAACAGAGAAACCTTTCATTGGTTGACTGTTATACTTTTATTATTTACGTATTAGATTCTAATAAACAATTCAAGACACGTTAGAACTTTTTGCAATGTGAATTAAACATTTTGCATCATGTACAGTAATTCACAAGGCTCGTTTTAGGACCTATAAAAGTATTGTATAGTGCCCATGTTTTAGTTAAGTTCTTTTAACGATAACAGACAAACCTTTCATTGAATGACTGTTATACTTTTATTATTTACTTATTAGATGCTAATAAACATTTTGAGACCCGTTAGAACTTTTTGCAATGTGAATTAAACATTTTGCACTATATACAAGTTCACAAGTCACGTTTTAGGACCTATAAAACTAATGTATAGTGCAAATGTTTTAGTTGAGTTCTTTTGAAGATAACAGACAAACCTTTCATTGCTTAACTGTTATAATTTTATTATTTACTTAGTAGATTCTAATAAACATTTTGAGACCCGTTAGACCTTTTTGCAATGTGAATTACACATTTTGTCCCATATAGTTCATAAGGCATTTTTTAGGACCTATATAACTAATGTATAGTGCAAATGTTTTAGTAAAGTTCTTTTAACGATAACAGAAAAACCTTTCATTGGTTAGCTGTTATACTTTTATTATTTACTTATTAGACTCTAATAAACATTTTAAGACCCGTTAGAACTTTTTTCAATGTGAATTAAACATTTTGCACCATATAGTTCACAAGGCACTTTTTAGGACCTATATAACTAATGTATAGTGCAAATGTTTTAGTTAAGTTCTTTTAACGATAACAGACAAATTTTTTATTGGTTGACTGTGATACTTTTATTATTTACTTATTAGATTGTAATAAACATTTTGAGACACGTTAAACTTGTTGCAATGTGAATTAAACATTTTGCACCATATACAGTAGTTCACAAGGCACGTTTTAGGACCTATAAAACTAATGTATAGTGCAAATGTTTTAGTTAAGTTCTTTATAAGATAACAGACAAACCTTTCATTGGTTAACTGTTATACTTTTAATAATAACTTATTAGACTCTAATAAACATTTTGAGACCCGTTAGAACTTTTTGCAATGTGAATTAAACATTTTGCACCATATAGTTCACAAGGCACTTTTTAGGACCTATAGAACTAATGTTTAGTGCAAATGTTTTAGTTAAGTTATTTTAACGATAACAGACAAACCTTTCATTGGCTAACTGTTATACTTTTATTATTTACTTATTAGACTCTAATAAACATTTTGAGACACGTTAGAACTTTTTGCAATGTGAATTAAACATTTTGCACCATATGCAGTAATACACAAGGGACGTTTTAGGACCTATAAAACTAATGTATAGTGCATATTTTTTAGTTAAGTTCTCTAGAAAATAACAGACAACGCTTTTATTGAATGACTGTTATACTTTTATTATTTACTTATTAGACTCTAATAAACATTTTGAGACCCGTTAGAACTTTTTGCAATGTGAATTAAACATTTTGCACCATATAGCTCACAAGTCACTTTTTCGGACCTATATAACTAATGTATAGTGCAAATGTTTTAATTAAGTTATTTTAACGATAACAGACAAACCTTTTATTGGTTAACTGTTATACTTTTATTATTTACGTATTAGACTCTAATAAACATTTCAAGACACGTTAGAACTTTTTGCAATGTGAATTAAACATTTTGCACCATATACAGTAGTTCACAAGGCACGTTTTAGGACCTATAAAAGTATTGTATAGTGCAAATGTTTTAGTTAAGTTCTTTTAACGATAACAGACAAATCTTTCATTGAATGACTGTTATACTTTTATTATTTACTTATTAGACTCTAATAAACATTTTGAGACCCGTTAGAACTTTTTGCAATGTGAATTAAACATTTTGCACCATATAGCTCACAAGGAGGTTTTTCGGACCTATATAACTAATGTATAGTGCAAATGTTTTAGTTAAGTTCTTTTAACGATAAGAGACAAATCCTTTATTGGTTGACTGTTATACTTTTATTATTTACGTATTAGACTCTAATAAACATTTTAAGACACGTTAGAATTTTTTGCAATGTGAATTAAACATTTTGCACCATATACAGTAGTTCACAAGGCACGTTTTAGGACCTATAAAAGTATTGTATAGTGCAAATGTTTTAGTTAAGTTCTTTTAACGATAACAGACAAATCTTTCATTGAATGACTGTTATACTTTTATTATTTACTTATTAGACTCTAATAAACATTTTGAGACCCGTTAGAACTTTTTGCAATGTGAATTAAACATTTTGCACCATATAGCTCACAAGGAGGTTTTTCGGACCTATATAACTAATGTATAGTGCAAATGTTTTAGTTAAGTTCTTTTAACGATAAGAGACAAATCCTTTATTGGTTGACTGTTATACTTTTATTATTTACGTATTAGACTCTAATAAACATTTCAAGACACGTTAGAACTTTTTGCAATGTGAATTAAACATTTTGCACCATATACAGTAGTTCACAAGGCACGTTTTAGGACCTATAAAAGTATTGTATAGTGCAAATGTTTTAGTTAAGTTCTTTTAACGATAACAGACAAATCTTTCATTGAATGACTGTTATACTTTTATTATTTACTTATTAGACTCTAATAAACATTTTGAGACCCGTTAGAACTTTTTGCAATGTGAATTAAACATTTTGCACCATATAGCTCACAAGGAGGTTTTTCGGATCTATATCACTAATGTATAGTGCAAATGTTTTAGTTAAGTTCTTTTAACGATAACAGACAAATCTTTTATTGGTTGACTGTTATACTTTTATTATTTACTTATTAGACTCTAATAAACTATTTGAGACCCTTTTGAACTTTTTGCAATGTGAATTAAAGATTTTGCACCAAATGTTTTAGTAAAGTTATTTTAACGATAACAGACAAACCTTTTATTGGTTAACTGTTATACTTTTATTATTTACGTATTAGACTCTAATAAACATTTCAAGACACGTTGGAACCTTTTGCAATGTGAATTAAACAATTTGCACCATATACAGTAGTTCACAAGGCACGTTTTAAGACCTATAAAAGTATTGTATAGTGCAAAAGTTTTAGTTAAGTTCTTTTAACGATAACAGACAAACCTTTCATTGAATGACTGTTATACTTTTATTATTTACTTATTAGACTCTAATAAACATTTTGAGACCCGTTAGAACTTTTTGCAATGTGAATTAAACAATTTGCACCATCTAGCTCACAAGGAGGTTTTTCGGACCTATATAACTAATGTATAGTGCAAATGTTTTAGTTAAGTTATTTTAACGATAACAGACAAATCTTTTATTGGTTCACTGTTATACTTTTATTATTTACTTATTAGACTCTAATAAACATTTGGATACCCGTTGGAACCTTTTGCAATGTGAATTAAACATTTTGCACCATATACAGTAGTTCACAAGTCACTTTTTAAGTCCTATATAACTAATGTATAGTGCAAATGTTTTAGTTAAGTTCTTTTAACGATAACAGACAAATCTTTTATTGGTTGACTGTTATACTTTTATTATTTACTCATTATATTCTAATAAACATTTTGTGACCCGTTAAAACTTGTTGCAATGTGAATTAAACATTTTGCACCATATACAAGTTCACAAGTCACGTTTTAGGACCTATAAAACTAATGTATAGTGCAAATGTTTTAGTTAAGTTCTTTTGAAGATAACAGACAAACCTTTCATTGCTTAACTGTTATAATTTTATTATTTACTTATTAGACTCTAATAAACATTTTAAGACCCGTTAGTACTTTTTTCAATGTGAAATAAACATTTTGCACCATATAGTTCACAAGGCACTTTTTAGGACCTATATAACTAATGTATAGTGCAAATGTTTTAGTTAAGTTCTTTTAACGATAACAGACAAATCTTTTATTGGTTGACTGTGATACTTTTATTATTTACTTATTAGATTGTAGTAAACATTTTGAGACACGTTAAACTTGTTGCAATGTGAATTAAACATTTTGCAACATATACAGTAGTTCACAAGGCACGTTTTAGGACCTATAAAACTAATGTATATTGCAAATGTTTTAGTTAAGTTCTTTATAAGATAACAGACAAAATTTTGCATTGGTTGACTGTTATACTTTTATTATTTACTTATTAGACTCTAATAAACATTTTGAGACCCGTTAGAACTTTTTGCAATGTGAATTAAACATTTTGCACCATATAGTTAACAAGGCACTTTTTAGGCCCTATTAACTAATGTCTAGTGCAAATGTTTTAGTTAAGTTCTTTTAACGATAACAGAGAAACCTTTCATTGGTTAACTGTTATACTTTTATTATTTACTTATTAGACTCTAATAAACATTTTGAGACCCGTTAGAACGTTTTGCAATGTGAATTAAACATTTTGCACCATATAGTTCACAAGGCACTTTTTAGGAGCTATATAACTAATGTTTAGTGCAAATGTTTTAGTAAAGTTCTTTTAACGATAACAGACAAACTTTTCATTGGTTAACTGTTATACTTTTAATAATTACTTATTAGACTCTAATAAACATTTTGAGACCCGTTACAACTTTTTGCAATGTGAATTAAACATTTTGCACCATATAGTTCACAAGGCACTTTTTAGGACCTATAGAACTAATGTTTAGTGCAAATGTTTTAGTTAAGTTATTTTAACGATAACAGACAAACCTTTCATTGGCTAACTGTTATACTTTTATTATTTACTTATTAGACTCTAATAAACATTTTGAGACACGTTAGAACTTTTAGCAATGTGAATTAAACATTTTGCACCATATGCAGTACTACACAAGGCACGTTTTAGGACCTATAAAACTAATGTATAGTGCATATTTTTTAGTTAAGTTCTCTAGAAGATAACAGACAACCCTTTTATTGAATGACTGTTATACTTTTATTATTTACTTATTAGACTCTAATAAACATTTTGAGACCCGTTAGAACTTTTTGCAATGTGAATTAAACAATTTGCACCATATAGTTCACAAGGCACTTTTTAGGACCTATATAACTAATGTTTAGTGCAAATGTTTTAGTAAAGTTATTTTAACGATAACAGAAAAACCTTTTATTGGTTAACTGTTATACTTTTATTATTTACGTATTAGATTCTAATAAACAATTCAAGACACGTTAGAACTTTTTGCAATGTGAATTAAACATTTTGCATCATGTACAGTAATTCACAAGGCACGTTTTAGGACCTATAAAAGTATTGTATAGTGCCCATGTTTTAGTTAAGTTCTTTTAACGATAACAGACAAACCTTTCATTGAATGACTGTTATACTTTTATTATTTACTTATTAGATTCTAATAAACATTTTGAAACCCGTTAGAACTTTTTGCAATGTGAATTAAACATTTTGCACCATATAGAGTAGTGTACAAGGCACGTTTTAGGACCTATAAAACTAATGTTTGTTGCAAATGTTTTAGTTAAGTTCTTTAGAAGATAACAAACAAATCTTTTATTGGTTAAATGTTAAAGTTTATTATTTACTTATTAGACTCTAATAAACATTTGGAGACCCGTAAGAACTTTTGCAATGTGAATTAAACATTTTGCACCATATACAGTAGTTCACAAGTCACTTTTTCGGACCTATATAACTAATGTATAGTGCAAATGTTTTAGTTAAGTTCTTTTAACGATAACAGAGAAACCTTTCGATGGTTAACTGTTAAACTTTTATTATTTACTTATTAGACTATAATAAACATTTTAAGACCCGTTAGAACTTTTTTCAATGTGAATTAAACATTTTGCACCATATAGTTCACAAGGCACTTTTTAGGACCTATATAAATAATGTATAGTGCAAATGTTTTAGTTAAGTTCTTTTAACGATAACAGACAAATCTTTTATTGGTTGACTGTGATACTTTTATTACTTATTTATTAGATTGTAATAAACATTTTGAGACCCGTTAGAACTTTTTGCAATGTGAATTAAACATTTTGCACCATATACAGTAGTTCACAAGGCACGTTTTAGGACCTATAAAAGTATTGTATAGTGCAAATGTTTTAGTTAAGTTCTTTTAACGATAACAGACAAACCTTTCATTGGTTAACTGTTATACTTTTAATAATTACTTATTAGACTCTAATAAACATTTTGAGACCCGTTAGAACGTTTTGCAATGTGAATTAAACATTTTGCACCATATAGTTCACAAGGCACTTTTTAGGAGCTATATAACTAATGTTTAGTGCAAATGTTTTAGTAAAGTTCTTTTAACGATAACAGACAAACCTTTCATTGGTTAACTGTTATACTTTTAATAATTACTTATTAGACTCTAATAAACATTTTGAGACCCGTTACAACTTTTTGCAATGCGAATTAAACATTTTGCACCATATAGTTCACAAGGCACTTTTTAGGACCTATAGAACTAATGTTTAGTGCAAATGTTTTAGTTAAGTTATTTTAACGATAACAGACAAACCTTTCATTGGCTAACTGTTATACTTTTATTATTTACTTATTAGACTCTAATAAACATTTTGAGACACGTTAGAACTTTTAGCAATGTGAATTAAACATTTTGCACCATATGCAGTACTACACAAGGCACGTTTTAGGACCTATAAAACTAATGTATAGTGCATATTTTTTAGTTAAGTTCTCTAGAAGATAACAGACAACCCTTTTATTGAATGACTGTTATACTTTTATTATTTACTTATTAGACTCTAATAAACATTTTGAGACCCGTTAGAAATTTTTGCAATGTGAATTAAACAATTTGCACCATATAGTTCACAAGGCACTTTTTAGGACCTATATAACTAATGTTTAGTGCAAATGTTTTAGTAAAGTTATTTTAACGATAACAGAAAAACCTTTTATTGGTTAACTGTTATACTTTTATTATTTACGTATTAGATTCTAATAAACAATTCAAGACACGTTAGAACTTTTTGCAATGTGAATTAAACATTTTGCATCATGTACAGTAATTCACAAGTCACGTTTTAGGACCTATAAAAGTATTGTATAGTGCCCATGTTTTAGTTAAGTTCTTTTAACGATAACAGACAAACCTTTCATTGAATGACTGTTATACTTTTATTATTTACTTATTAGATTCTAATAAACATTTTGAAACCCGTTAGAACTTTTTGCAATGTGAATTAAACATTTTGCACCATATAGAGTAGTGTACAAGGCACGTTTTAGGACCTATAAAACTAATGTTTGTTGCAAATGTTTTAGTTAAGTTCTTTAGAAGATAACAAACAAATCTTTTATTGGTTAAATGTTAAAGTTTATTATTTACTTATTAGACTCTAATAAACATTTGGAGACCCGTAAGAACTTTTGCAATGTGAATTAAACATTTTGCACCATATACAGTAGTTCACAAGTCACTTTTTCGGACCTATATAACTAATGTATAGTGCAAATGTTTTAGTTAAGTTCTTTTAACGATAACAGAGAAACCTTTCGATGGTTAACTGTTAAACTTTTATTATTTACTTATTAGACTATAATAAACATTTTAAGACCCGTTAGAACTTTTTTCAATGTGAATTAAACATTTTGCACCATATAGTTCACAAGGCACTTTTTAGGACCTATATAAATAATGTATAGTGCAAATGTTTTAGTTAAGTTCTTTTAACGATAACAGACAAATCTTTTATTGGTTGACTGTGATACTTTTATTACTTATTTATTAGATTGTAATAAACATTTTGAGACCCGTTAGAACTTTTTGCAATGTGAATTAAACATTTTGCACCATATAGTTCACAAGGCACTTTTTAGGCCCTATTAACTAATGTATAGTGCAAATGTTTTAGTTAAGTTCTTTTAACGATAACAGAGAAACCTTTCATTGGTTAACTGTTATACTTTTATTATTTACGTATTAGACTCTAATAAACATCTTGAGACCCGTAGGAACTTTTTGTAATGTGAATTAAACTTTTTGCACCATATACAGTAGTTCACAAGTCACTTTTTAAGACCTATATAACTAATCTATATTGCAAATGTTTTAGTTAAGTTCTTTAGAAGATAACAGACAAACCTTTCATTGGTTGACTGTTATACTTTTATTATTTACTTATTAGACTCTAATAAACATTTGGAGACCTGTTAGAACTTTTAGCAATGTGAATTAAACATTTTGCACCATATAGTTCACAAGGCACTTTTTAGGACCTATATAACTAATGTATAGTGCAAATGTTTTAGTTAAGTTCTTTTAACGATAACAGACAAATCTTTTATTGGTTGACTGTGATACTTTTATTATTTACTTATTAGATTCTAATAAACATTTTGAGACACGTTAAAACTTGTTACAATGTGAATTAAAGATTTTGCACCATACACAAGTTCACAAGGCACTTTTTAAGACCTATAAAAGTATTGTATAGTGCAAATGTTTTAGTTAGGTTCTTTTGAAGATAACAGACAAATCCTTTATTGGTTGACTGTTATACTTTTATTATTTAAGTATTAGACTCTAATAAACATTTCAAGACACGTTATAACTTTTTGCAATGTGAATTAAACATTTTGCACCATATACAGTAGTTCACAAGGCACGTTTTAGGACCTATAAAAGTATTGTATAGTGCAAATGTTTTAGTTAAGTTCTTTTAACGATAACAGACAAATCTTTCATTGAATGACTGTTATACTTTTATTATTTACTTATTAGACTCTAATAAACATTTTGAGACCCGTTAGAACTTTTTGCAATGTGAATTAAACATTTTGCACCATATAGCTCACAAGGAGGTTTTTCGGACCTATATCACTAATGTATAGTGCAAATGTTTTAGTTAAGTTCTTTTAACGATAACAGACAAATCCTTTATTGGTTGACTGTTATACTTTTATTATTTACTTATTAGACTCTAATGAACATTTTGAGACCCGTTAGAACTTTTTGCAATGTGAATTAAACTTTTTGCACCATATACAGTAGTTCACAAGTCACTTTTTAAGACCTATATAACTAATCTATATTGCAAATGTTTTAGTTAAGTTCTTTAGAAGATAACAGACAAACCTTTCATTGGTTGACTGTTATACTTTTATTATTTACTTATTAGACTCTAATAAACATTTTGAGACTTGTTAGAACTTTTAGCAATATGAATTAAACATTTTGCACCATATAGTTCACAAGGCACTTTTTCGGACCTATATAACTAATGTATAGTGCAAATGTTTTAGTTAAGTTCTTTTAACGATAACAGACAAATCTTTTATTGGTTGACTGTGATACTTTTATTATTTACTTATTAGATTCTAATAAACATTTTGAGACACGTTAAAACTTGTTGCAATGTGAATTAAATATATTGCACCATACACAAGTTCACAAGTCACTTTTTAAGACCTATAAAAGTATTGTATAGTGCAAATGTTTTAGTTAGGTTCTTTTAAAGATAACAGACAAACCTTTCATTGGTTGACTGTTATAATTTTATTATTTACTTATTAGACTCTAATAAACATTTTGAGACCCGTTAGAACGTTTTGCAATGTGAATTAAACATTTTGCACCATATAGTTCACAAGGCACTTTTTAGGAGCTATATAACTAATGTTTAGTGCAAATGTTTTAGTAAAGTTCTTTTAACGATAACAGACAAACCTTTCATTGGTTAACTGTTATACTTTTAATAATTACTTATTAGACTCTAATAAACATTTTGAGACCCGTTAGAACTTTTTGCAATGTGAATTAAACATTTTGCACCATATAGTTCACAAGGCACTTTTTAGGACCTATAGAACTAATGTTTAGTGCAAATGTTTTAGTTAAGTTATTTTAACGATAACAGACAAACCTTTCATTGGCTAACTGTTATACTTTTATTATTTACTTATTAGACTCTAATAAACATTTTGAGACACGTTAGAACTTTTAGCAATGTGAATTAAACATTTTGCACCATATGCAGTACTACACAAGGCACGTTTTAGGACCTATAAAACTAATGTATAGTGCATATTTTTTAGTTAAGTTCTCTAGAAGATAACAGACAACCCTTTTATTGAATGACTGTTATACTTTTATTATTTACTTATTAGACTCTAATAAACATTTTGAGACCCGTTAGAAATTTTTGCAATGTGAATTAAACATTTTGCACCATATAGTTCACAAGGCACTTTTTAGGACCTATATAACTAATGTTTAGTGCAAATGTTTTAGTAAAGTTATTTTAACGATAACAGAAAAACCTTTTATTGGTTAACTGTTATACTTTTATTATTTACGTATTAGATTCTAATAAACAATTCAAGACACGTTAGAACTTTTTGCAATGTGAATTAAACATTTTGCATCATGTACAGTAATTCACAAGGCACGTTTTAGGACCTATAAAAGTATTGTATAGTGCCCATGTTTTAGTTAAGTTCTTTTAACGATAACAGACAAACCTTTCATTGAATGACTGTTATACTTTTATTATTTACTTATTAGATTCTAATAAACATTTTGAAACCCGTTAGAACTTTTTGCAATGTGAATTAAACATTTTGCACCATATAGAGTAGTGTACAAGGCACGTTTTAGGACCTATAAAACTAATGTTTGTTGCAAATGTTTTAGTTAAGTTCTTTAGAAGATAACAAACAAATCTTTTATTGGTTAAATGTTATAGTTTATTATTTACTTATTAGACTCTAATAAACATTTGGAGACCCGTAAGAACTTTTGCAATGTGAATTAAACATTTTGCACCATATACAGTAGTTCACAAGTCACTTTTTCGGACCTATATAACTAATGTATAGTGCAAATGTTTTAGTTAAGTTCTTTTAACGATAACAGAGAAACCTTTCGATGGTTAACTGTTAAACTTTTATTATTTACTTATTAGACTATAATAAACATTTTAAGACCCGTTAGAACTTTTGCAATGTGAATTAAACATTTTGCACCATATAGTTCACAAGGCACTTTTTAGGACCTATTAAACTAATGTATAGTGCAAATGTTTTAGTTAAGTTCTTTTAACGATAACAGACAAATCTTTTATTGGTTGACTGTGATACTTTTATTATTTACTTATTAGATTGTAATAAACATTTTGAGACACGTTAAAACTTGTTGCAATGTGAATTAAACATTTTGCACCATATACAGTAGTTCACAAGGCACGTTTTAGGACCTATAAAACTAATGTATAGTGCAAATGTTTTAGTTAAGTTCTTTATAAGATAACAGACAAACCTTTGCATTGGTTGACTGTTATACTTTTATTATTTACTTATTAGACTCTAATAAACATTTTGAGACCCGTTAGAACTTTTTGCAATGTGAATTAAACATTTTGCACCATATAGTTCACAAGGCACTTTTTAGGCCCTATTAACTAATGTATAGTGCAAATGTTTTAGTTGAGTTCTTTTAACGATAAAAGAGAAACCTTTCATTGGTTAACTGTTATACTTTTATTATTTACGTATTAGACTCTAATAAACATCTTGAGACCCGTAGGAACTTTTTGCAATGTGAATTAAACATTTTGCACCATATACAGTAGTTCACAAGTCACTTTTTAAGACCTATATAACTAATCTATATTGCAAATGTTTTAGTTAAGTTCTTTTAACGATAACAGACAAACCTTTCATTGGTTGACTGTTATACTTTTATTATTTACTTATTAGACTCTAATAAACATTTTGAGACCTGTTAGAATTTTTAGCAATGTGAATTAAACATTTTGCACCATATAGTTCACAAGGCACTTTTTAGGACCTATATAACTAATGTATAGTGCAAATGTTTTAGTTAAGTTCTTTTAACGATAACAGACAAATCTTTTATTGGTTGACTGTGATACTTTTATTATTTACTTATTAGATTCTAATAAACATTTTGAGACACGTTAAAACTTGTTACAATGTGAATTAAATATTTTGCACCATACACAAGTTCACAAGTCACTTTTTAAGACCTATAAAATTATTGTATAGTGCAAATGTTTTAGTTAGGTTCTTTTGAAGATAACAGACAAACCTTTCATTGGTTGACTGTTATAATTTTATTATTTACTTATTAGACTCTAATAAACATTTTGAGGCACGTTAGAACTTTTAGCAATGTGAATTAAACATTTTGCACCATATGCAGTACTACACAAGGCACGTTTTAGGACCTATAAAACTAATGTATAGTGCATATTTTTTAGTTAAGTTCTCTAGAAGATAACAGACAACCTTTTTATTGAATGACTGTTATACTTTTATTATTTACTTATTAGACTCTAATAAACATTTTGAGACCCGTTAGAACTTTTTGCAATGTGAATTAAACATTTTGCATCATGTACAGTAATTCACAAGGCACGTTTTAGGACCTATAAAAGTATTGTATAGTGCCTATGTTTTAGTTAAGTTCTTTTAACGATAACAGACAAACCTTTCATTGAATGACTGTTATACTTTTATTATTTACTTATTAGATTCTAATAAACATTTTGAAACCCGTTAGAACTTTTTGCAATGTGAATTAAACATTTTGCACCATATAGCTCTCAAGTCACTTTTTCGGACCTATATAACTAATGTATAGTGCAAATGTTTTAGTTAAGTTCTTTTAACGATAACAGACAAATCCTTTATTGGTTGACTGTTATACTTTTATTATTTACGTATTAGACTCTAATAAACATTTTGAGACACGTTAGAACTTTTTGCAATGTGAATTAAACATTTTGCACCATATACAGTAGTTCACAAGGCACGTTTTAGGACCTATAAAAGTATTGTATAGTGCAAATGTTTTAGTTAAGTTCTTTTAACGATAACAGACAAATCTTTTATTGGTTGACTGTGATACTTTTATTATTTACTTATTAGATTCTAATAAACATTTTGAGACACGTTAAAACTTGTTACAATGTGAATTAAATATTTTGCACCATACACAAGTTCACAAGTCACTTTTTAAGACCTATAAAATTATTGTATAGTGCAAATGTTTTAGTTAGGTTCTTTTGAAGATAACAGACAAACCTTTCATTGGTTGACTGTTATAATTTTATTATTTACTTATTAGACTCTAATAAACATTTTGAGACCCGTTAGAACGTTTTGCAATGTGAATTAAACATTTTGCACCATATAGTTCACAAGGCACTTTTTAGGAGCTATAGAACTAATGTTTAGTGCAAATGTTTTAGTAAAGTTCTTTTAACGATAACAGACAAACCTTTCATTGGTTAACTTTTATACTTTTAATATTTACTTATTAGACTCTAATAAACATTTTGAGGCACGTTAGAACTTTTAGCAATGTGAATTAAACATTTTGCACCATATGCAGTACTACACAAGGCACGTTTTAGGACCTATAAAACTAATGTATAGTGCATATTTTTTAGTTAAGTTCTCTAGAAGATAACAGACAACCTTTTTATTGAATGACTGTTATACTTTTATTATTTACTTATTAGACTCTAATAAACATTTTGAGACCCGTTAGAACTTTTTGCAATGTGAATTAAACATTTTGCATCATGTACAGTAATTCACAAGGCACGTTTTAGGACCTATAAAAGTATTGTATAGTGCCTATGTTTTAGTTAAGTTCTTTTAACGATAACAGACAAACCTTTCATTGAATGACTGTTATACTTTTATTATTTACTTATTAGATTCTAATAAACATTTTGAAACCCGTTAGAACTTTTTGCAATGTGAATTAAACATTTTGCACCATATAGCTCTCAAGTCACTTTTTCGGACCTATATAACTAATGTATAGTGCAAATGTTTTAGTTAAGTTCTTTTAACGATAACAGACAAATCCTTTATTGGTTGACTGTTATACTTTTATTATTTACGTATTAGACTCTAATAAACATTTTGAGACACGTTAGAACTTTTTGCAATGTGAATTAAACATTTTGCACCATATACAGTAGTTCACAAGGCACGTTTTAGGACCTATAAAAGTATTGTATAGTGCAAATGTTTTAGTTAAGTTCTTTTAACGATAACAGACAAATCTATCATTGAATGAATGTTATACTTTTATTATTTACTTATTAGACTTTAATAAACATTTTGAGACCCGTTAGAACTTTTTGCAATGTGAATTAAACATTTTGCACCATATAGCTCACAAGGAGGTTTTTCGGATCTATATCACTAATGTATAGTGCAAATGTTTTAGTTAAGTTCTTTTAACGATAACAGACAAATCCTTTATTGGTTGACTGTTATACTTTTATTATTTACTTATTAGACTCTAATAAACATTTCAAGACACGTTAGAACTTTTTGCAATGTGAATTAAACATTTTGCACCATATACAGTAGTTCACAAGGCACGTTTTAGGACCTATAAAAGTATTGTATAGTGCAAATGTTTTAGTTAAGTTCTTTTAACGATAACAGACAAATCTTTCATTGAATGACTGTTATACTTTTATTATTTACTTATTAGACTCTAATAAACATTTTGAGACCCGTTAGAACTTTTTGCAATGTGAATTAAACATTTTGCACCATATACAGCACTACACAAGGAGGTTTTTCGGACCTATATCACTAATGTATAGTGCAAATGTTTTAGTTAAGTTCTTTTAACGATAACAGACAAATCCTTTATTGGTTGACTGTTATACTTTTATTATTTACTTATTAGACTCTAATGAACATTTTGAGACCCGTTAGAACTTTTTGCAATGTGAATTAAACATTTTGCACCATATAGCTCACAAAGAGGTTTTTCGGACCTATATAACTAATGTATAGTGCAAATGTTTTAGTTAAGTTATTTTAACGATAACAGACAAATCCTTTATTGGTTGACTGTTATACTTTTATTATTTACTTATTAGACTCTAATAAACATTTTGAGACCCTTTTGAGCTTTTTGCAATGTGAATTAAAGATTTTGCACCAAATGTTTTAGTAAAGTTATTTTAACGATAACAGACAAACCTTTTATTGGTTAACTGTTATACTTTTATTATTTACGTATTAGATTCTAATAAACATTTTGAGACCTGTTAGAACTTTTTGCAATGTGAATTAAACATTTTGCACCATATAGCTCACAAGTCACTTTTTCGGACCTATATAACTAATGTATAGTGCAAATGTTTTAATTAAGTTATTTTAACGATAACAGACAAACCTTTTATTGGTTAACTGTTATACTTTTATTATTTACGTATTAGACTCTAATAAACATTTCAAGACACGTTAGAACTTTTTGCAATGTGAATTAAACATTTTGCACCATATAGTTCACAAGGCACTTTTTAGGACCTATATAACTAATGTATAGTGCAAATGTTTTAGTTAAGTTCTTTTAACGATAACAGACAAATCTTTTATTGGTTGACTGTTATACTTTTATTATTTACTTATTAGATTCTAATAAACATTTTGAGACACGTTAAAACTTGTTGCAATGTGAATTAAATATTTTGCACCATATACAAGTTCACAAGTCACTTTTTAAGACCTATAAAAGTATTGTATAGTGCAAATGTTTTAGTTAGGTTCTTTTAACGATAACAGACAAACCTTTCATTGGTTGACTGTTATAATTTTATTATTTACTTATTAGACTCTAATAAACATTTTGAGACCCGTTAAAACTTGTTGCAATGTGAATTAAACATTTTGCACCATATAGTTCACAAGGCACTTTTTAGGAGCTATATAACTAATGTTTAGTGCAAATGTTTTAGTAAAGTTCTTTTAACGATAACAGACAAACCTTTCATTGGTTAAATGTTATACTTTTAATAATTACTTATTAGACTCCAATAAACATTTTGAGACCCGTTAGAACTTTTTGCAATGTGAATTAAACATTTTGCACCATATAGTTCACAAGGCACTTTTTAGGACCTATAGAACTAATGTTTAGTGCAAATGTTTTAGTTAAGTTATTTTAACGATAACAGACAAACCTTTCATTGCCTAACTGTTATACTTTTATTATTTACTTATTAGACTCTAATAAACATTTTGAGACACGTTAGAACTTTTAGCAATGTGAATTAAACATTTTGCACCATATGCAGCACTACACAAGGCACGTTTTAGGACCTATAAAACTAATGTATAGTGCATATTTTTTAGTTAAGTTCTCTAGAAGATAACAGACAACCCTTTTATTGAATGACTGTTATACTTTTATTATTTACTTATTAGACTCTAATAAACATTTTGAGACCCGTTAGAACTTTTTGCAATGTGAATTAAACATTTTGCACCATATAGTTCACAAGGCACTTTTTAGGACCTATATAACTAATGTTTAGTGCAAATGTTTTAGTAAAGTTATTTTAACGATAACAGAAAAACCTTTTATTGGTTAACTGTTATACTTTTATTATTTACGTATTAGATTCTAATAAACAATTCAAGACACGTTAGAACTTTTTGCAATGTGAATTAAACATTTTGCATCATGTACAGTAATTCACAAGGCACGTTTTAGGACCTATAAAAGTAATGTATAGTGCCCATGTTTTAGTTAAGTTCTTTTAACGATAACAGACAAACCTTTTATTGAATGACTGTTATACTTTTATTATTTACTTATTAGACTCTAATAAACATTTTGAGACCCGTTAGAACTTTTTGCAATGTGAATTAAACATTTTGCACCATATAGTTCACAAGGCACGTTTTAGGACCTATATAACTAATGTTTAGTGCAAATGTTTTAGTTAAGTTCTTTTGAAGATAACAGACAAACCTTTCATTGGTTAACTGTTATACTTTTATTATTTACTTATTAGACTCTAATAAACATCTTGAGACCCGTAGGAACTTTTTGCAATGTGAATTAAACATTTTGCACCATATAGTTCACAAGTCACTTTTTAAGACCTATATAACTAATCTATATTGCAAATGTTTTAGTTAAGTTCTTTAGAAGATAACAGACAAACCTTTCATTGGTTGACTGTTATACTTTTATTATTTACTTATTAGACTCTAATAAACATTTTGAGACCTGTTAGAACCTTTAGCAATGTGAATTAAACATTTTGCACCATATAGTTCACAAGGCACTTTTTAGGACCTATATAACTAATGTATAGTGCAAATGTTTTAGTTAAGTTCTTTTAACGATAACAGACAAATCTTTTATTGGTTGACTGTTATACTTTTATTATTTACTTATTAGATTCTAATAAACATTTTGAGACACGTTAAAACTTGTTGCAATGTGAATTAAATATTTTGCACCATATACAAGTTCACAAGTCACTTTTTAAGACCTATAAAAGTATTGTATAGTGCAAATGTTTTAGTTAGGTTCTTTTGAAGATAACAGACAAACCTTTCATTGGTTGACTGTTATAATTTTATTATTTACTTATTAGACTCTAATAAACATTTTGAGACCCGTTAGAACGTTTTGCAATGTGAATTAAACATTTTGCACCATATAGTTCACAAGGCACTTTTTAGGAGCTATATAACTAATGTTTAGTGCAAATGTTTTAGTAAAGTTCTTTTAACGATAACAGACAAACCTTTCATTGGTTAACTGTTATTCTTTTAATAATTACTTATTAGACTCTAATAAACATTTTGAGACCCGTTAGAACTTTTTGCAATGTGAATTAAACATTTTGCACCATATAGTTCACAAGGCACTTTTTAGGAGCTATATAACTAATGTTTAGTGCAAATGTTTTAGTAAAGTTCTTTTAACGATAACAGACAAACCTTTCATTGGTTAACTGTTATACTTTTAATAATTACTTATTAGACTCTAATAAACATTTTGAGACCCGTTAGAACTTTTTGCAATGTGAATTAAACATTTTGCACCATATAGTTCACAAGGCACTTTTTAGGACCTATAGAACTAATGTTTAGTGCAAATGTTTTAGTTAAGTTATTTTAACGATAACAGACAAACCTTTCATTGGCTAACTGTTATACTTTTATTATTTACTTATTAGACTCTAATAAACATTTTGAGACACGTTAGAACTTTTAGCAATGTGAATTAAACATTTTGCACCATATGCAGCACTACACAAGGCACGTTTTAGGACCTATAAAACTAATGTATAGTGCATATTTTTTAGTTAAGTTCTCTAAAAGATAACAGACAACTCTTTTATTGAATGACTGTTATACTTTTATTATTTACTTATTAGACTCTAATAAACATTTTGAGACCCGTTAGAACTTTTTGCAATGTGAATTAAACATTTTGCACCATATAGTTCACAAGGCACTTTTTAGGACCTATATAACTAATGTTTAGTGCAAATGTTTTAGTAAAGTTATTTTAACGATAACAGAAAAACCTTTTATTGGTTAACTGTTATACTTTTATTATTTACGTATTAGATTCTAATAAACAATTCAAGACACGTTAGAACTTTTTGCAATGTGAATTAAACATTTTGCATCATGTACAGTAATTCACAAGGCACGTTTTAGGACCTATAAAAGTATTGTATAGTGCCCATGTTTTAGTTAAGTTCTTTTAACGATAACAGACAAACCTTTTATTGAATGACTGTTATACTTTTATTATTTACTTATTAGACTCTAATAAACATTTTGAGACCCGTTAGAACTTTTTGCAATGTGAATTAAACATTTTGCACCATATAGTTCACAAGGCACTTTTTAGGACCTATATAACTAATGTTTAGTGCAAATGTTTTAGTTAAGTTCTTTTGAAGATAACAGACAAACCTTTCATTGGTTAACTGTTATACTTTTATTATTTACTTATTAGACTCTAATAAACATCTTGAGACCCGTAGGAACTTTTTGCAATGTGAATTAAACATTTTGCACCATATAGTTCACAAGTCACTTTTTAAGACCTATATAACTAATCTATATTGCAAATGTTTTAGTTAAGTTCTTTAGAAGATAACAGACAAACCTTTCATTGGTTGACTGTTATACTTTTATTATTTACTTATTAGACTCTAATAAACATTTTGAGACCTGTTAGAACTTTTAGCAATGTGAATTAAACATTTTGCACCATATAGTTCACAAGGCACTTTTTAGGACCTATATAACTAATGTATAGTGCAAATGTTTTAGTTAAGTTCTTTTAACGATAACAGACAAATCTTTTATTGGTTGACTGTTATACTTTTATTATTTACTTATTAGATTCTAATAAACATTTTGAGACACGTTAAAACTTGTTGCAATGTGAATTAAATATTTTGCACCATATACAAGTTCACAAGTCACTTTTTAAGACCTATAAAAGTATTGTATAGTGCAAATGTTTTAGTTAGGTTCTTTTGAAGATAACAGACAAACCTTTCATTGGTTGACTGTTATAATTTTATTATTTACTTATTAGACTCTAATAAACATTTTGAGACTTGTTAGAACGTTTTGCAATGTGAATTAAACATTTTGCACCATATAATTCACAAGGCACTTTTTAGGAGCTATATAACTAATGTTTAGTGCAAATGTTTTAGTAAAGTTCTTTTAACGATAACAGACAAACCTTTCATTGGTTAACTGTTATACTTTTAATAATTACTTATTAGACTCAAATAAACATTTTTAGACCCGTTAGAACTTTTTGCAATGTGAATTAAACATTTTGCACCATATAGTTCACAAGGCACTTTTTAGGACCTATAGAACTAATGTTTAGTGCAAATGTTTTAGTTAAGTTATTTTAACGATAACAGACAAACCTTTCATTGGCTAACTGTTATACTTTTATTATTTACTTATTAGACTCTAATAAACATTTTGAGACACGTTAGAACTTTTAGCAATGTGAATTAAACATTTTGCACCATATACAGCACTACACAAGGCACGTTTTAGGACCTATAAAACTAATGTATAGTGCATATTTTTTAGTTAAGTTCTCTAGAAGATAACAGACAACCCTTTAATTGAATGACTGTTATACTTTTATTATTTACTTATTAGACTCTAATAAACATTTTGAGACCCGTTAGAACTTTTTGCAATGTGAATTAAACATTTTGCACCATATAGTTCACAAGGCACTTTTTAGGACCTATATAACTAATGTTTAGTGCAAATGTTTTAGTAAAGTTATTTTAACGATAACAGAAAAACCTTTCATTGGTTAACTGTTATACTTTTATTATTTACGTATTAGATTCTAATAAACAATTCAAGACACGTTAGAACTTTTTGCAATGTGAATTAAACATTTTGCATCATGTACAGTAATTCACAAGGCACGTTTTAGGACCTATAAAAGTATTGTATAGTGCCCATGTTTTAGTTAAGTTCTTTTAACGATAACAGACAAACCTTTCATTGAATGACTGTTATACTTTTATTATTTACTTATTAGATTCTAATAAACATTTTGAGACCCGTTAGAACTTTTTGCAATGTGAATTAAACATTTTGCACCATATAGCTCACAAGTCACTTTTTCGGACCTATATAACTAATGTATAGTGCAAATGTTTTAATTAAGTTATTTTAACGATAACAGACAAACCTTTTATTGGTTAACTGTTATACTTTTATTATTTACGTATTAGACTCTAATAAACATTTCAAGACACGTTAGAACTTTTTGCAATGTGAATTAAACATTTTGCACCATATAGTTCACAAGGCACTTTTTAGGACCTATATAACTAATGTATAGTGCAAATGTTTTAGTTAAGTTCTTTTAACGATAACAGACAAATCTTTTATTGGTTGACTGTTATACTTTTATTATTTACTTATTAGATTCTAATAAACATTTTGAGACACGTTAAAACTTGTTGCAATGTGAATTAAATATTTTGCACCATATACAAGTTCACAAGTCACTTTTTAAGACCTATAAAAGTATTGTATAGTGCAAATGTTTTAGTTAGGTTCTTTTG
The DNA here is from genome assembly GCF_947623445.1 of Clavelina lepadiformis. Classification (NCBI taxonomy): domain Eukaryota; kingdom Metazoa; phylum Chordata; class Ascidiacea; order Aplousobranchia; family Clavelinidae; genus Clavelina; species Clavelina lepadiformis. Next base: position 11,324,310 of record NC_135244.1, read on the forward strand.
AAGATAACAGACAAACCTTTCATTGGTTGACTGTTATAATTTTATTATTTACTTATTAGACTCTAATAAACATTTTGAGACCCGTTAGAACGTTTTGCAATGTGAATTAAACATTTTGCACCATATAGTTCACAAGGCACTTTTTAGGAGCTGTATAACTAATGTTTAGTGCAAATGTTTTAGTTAAGTTATTTTAACGATAACAGACAAACCTTTCATTGGTTAACTGTGATACTTTTAATAATTACTTATTAGACTCTAATAAATATTTTGAGACCCGTTAGAACTTTTTGCAATGTGAATTAAACATTTTGCACCATATAGTTCACAAGGCACTTTTTAGGACCTATAGAACTAATGTTTAGTGCAAATGTTTTAGTTAAGTTATTTTAACGATAACAGACAAACCTTTCATTGCCTAACTGTTATACTTTTATTATTTACTTATTAGACTCTAATAAACATTTTGAGACACGTTAGAACTTTTAGCAATGTGAATTAAACATTTTGCACCATATGCAGTACTACACAAGGCACGTTTTGGGACCTATAAAACTAATGTATAGTGCATATTTTTTAGTTAAGTTCTCTAGAAGATAACAGACAACCTTTTTATTGAATGACTGTTATACTTTTATTATTTACTTATTAGACTCTAATAAACATTTTGAGACCCGTTAGAACTTTTTGCAATGTGAATTAAACATTTTGCACCATATAGTTCACAAGGCACTTTTTAGGACCTATATAACTAATGTTTAGTGCAAATGTTTTAGTAAAGTTATTTTAACGATAACAGAAAAACCTTTTATTGGTTAACTGTTATACTTTTATTATTTACGTATTAGATTCTAATAAACAATTCAAGACACGTTAGAACTTTTTGCAATGTGAATTAAACATTTTGCATCATGTACAGTAATTCACAAGGCACGTTTTAGGACCTATAAAAGTATTGTATAGTGCCCATGTTTTAGTTAAGTTCTTTTAACGATAACAGACAAACCTTTCGTTGAATGACTGTTATACTTTTATTATTTACTTATTAGATTCTAATAAACATTTTGAGACCCGTTAGAACTTTTTGCAATGTGAATTAAACATTTTGCACCATATAGCTCACAAGTCACTTTTTCGGACCTATATAACTAATGTTTAGTGCAAATGTTTTAATTAAGTTATTTTAACGATAACAGACAAACCTTTTATTGGTTAACTGTTATACTTTTATTATTTACGTATTAGACTCTAATAAACATTTCAAGACACGTTTGAACTTTTTGCAATGTGAATTAAACATTTTGCACCATATACAGTAGTTCACAAGGCACGTTTTAGGACCTATAAAAGTATTGTATAGTGCAAATGTTTTAGTTAAGTTCTTTTAACGATAACAGACAAATCTTTCTTTGAATGACTGTTATTCTTTTATTATTTACTTATTAGACTCTAATAAACATTTTGAGACCCGTTAGAACTTTTTGCAATGTGAATTAAACATTTTGCACCATATAGCTCACAAGGAGGTTTTTCGGACCTATATCACTAATGTATAGTGCAAATGTTTTAGTTAAGTTCTTTTAACGATAACAAAAAAACCTTTCATTGGTTAACTGTTATACTTTTATTAATTACTTATTAGATTCTAATAAACATTTTGAGACTTGTTAGAACGTTTTGCAATGTGAATTAAACATTTTGCACTATATAGTTCACAAGACAGTTTTTAGGACCTATATAACTAATGTATAGTGCAAATGTTTTAGTTAAGTTCTTTTAACGATAACAGAGAAACTTTTCATTAGGTAACTGTTATACTTTTAATATTTACTTATTAGACTCTAATAAACATTTTGAGACCCGTTAGAACTTTTTGCAATGTGAATTAAACATTTTGCACCATATACAGTAGTTCACAAGGCACGTTTTAGGACCTATATAACTAATGTTTAGTGCAAATGTTTTAGTTAATTGTTTTTAACGATAACAGACAAACCTTTCATTGGTTAACTGTTATACTTTTATTATATGCGTATTAGACTCTAATAAACATTTTAAGACACGTTAGAACTTTTTGCAATGTGAATTACACATTTTGCACCATATAGTTCACAAGGCACGTTTTAAGACCTATATAACTAATGTTTAGTGCAAATGTTTTAGTTAAGTTATTTTAACGATAACAGACAAACCTTTCATTGGTTTACTGTTATACTTTTATTATTTACGTATTAGACTCTAATAAACGTTTTATGACTCGTTAGAACTTTTTGCAATGTGAATTAAACATTTTGCACCATATACAGTAGTTCACAAGGCACGTTTTAGGACCTATAAAACTAATGTATAGTGCAAATGTTTTAGTTAAGTTCTTTAGAAGATAACAGACAAACCTTTTATTGGTTGACTGTTATACTTTTATTATTTACTTCTTAGACTCTAATAAACATTTTGAGACCCGTTAGAACTTTTTGCAATGTGAATTAAACATTTTGCACCATATAGTTCACAAAGCACTTTTTAGGACCTATATAACTAATGTATAGTGCAAATGTTTTAGTTAAGTTCTTTTAACGATAACAGACAAACCTTTTATTGGTTAACTGTTATACTTTTATTATTTACTTATTAGACTCTAATAAACATTTTGAGACCCATTACAACTTTTTGCAATGTGAATTAAACATTTTGCACCATATGGAGTAGTGTACAAGGCACGTTTTAGGACCTATAAAACTAATGTTTGATGCAAATGTTTTAGTTAAGTTCTTTAGAAGATAACAAACAAGTCTTTTATTGGTTAAATGTTATACTTTATTATTTACTTATTAGACTCTAATAAACATTTGGAGACCCGTAAGAACTTTTGCAATGTGAATTAAACATTTTGCACCATATACAGTAGTTCACAAGTCACTTTTTCGGACCTATATAACTAATGTATAGTGCAAATGTTTTAGTTAAGTTGTTTTAACGATAACAGAGAAACCTTTCAATGGTTAACTGTTATACTTTTATTATTTACTTATTAGACTCTAATAAACATTTTAAGACCCGTTAGAACTTTTTGCAATGTGAATTAAACATTTTGCACCATATAGTTCACAAGGCACTTTTTAGGCCCTATTAACTAATGTATAGTGCAAATGTTTTAGTTGAGTTCTTTTAACGATAACAGAGAAACCTTTCATTGGTTAACTGTTATACTTTTATTATTTACTTATTAGACTCTAATAAACATCTTGAGACCCGTAGGAACTTTTTGCAATGTGAATTAAACATTTTGCACCATATACAGTAGTTCACAAGTCACTTTTTAAGACCTATATAACTAATCTATATTGCAAATGTTTTAGTTAAGTTCTTTAGAAGATAACAGACACACTTTTCATTGGTTGACTGTTATACTTTTATTATTTACTTATTAGACTCTAATAAACATTTTGAGACCTGTTAGAACTTTTAGCAATGTGAATTAAACATTTTGCACCATATAGTTCACAAGGCACTTTTTAGGACCTATATAACTAATGTATAGTGCAAATGTTTTAGTTAAGTTCTTTTAACGATAACAGACAAATCTTTTATTGGTTGACTGTTATACTTTTATTATTTACTTATTAGATTCTAATAAACATTTTGAGACACGTTAAAACTTGTAGCAATGTGAATTAAATATTTTGCACCATATACAAGTTCACAAGTCACTTTTTAAGACCTATAAAAGTATTGTATAGTGCAAATGTTTTAGTTAGGTTCTTTTGAAGATAACAGACAAACCTTTCATTGGTTGACTGTTATAATTTTATTATTTACTTATTAGACTCTAATAAACATTTTGAGACCCGTTAAAACTTGTTGCAATGTGAATTAAACATTTTGCACCATATAGTTCACAAGGCACTTTTTAGGAGCTATATAACTAATGTTTAGTGCAAATGTTTTAGTAAAGTTCTTTTAACGATAACAGACAAACCTTTCATTGGTTAACTGTTATACTTTTAATAATTACTTATTAGACTCTAATAAACATTTTGAGATCCGTTAGAACTTTTTGCAAGGTGAATTAAACATTTTGCACCATATAGTTCACAAGGCACTTTTTAGGACTTATAGAACTAATGTTTAGTGCAAATGTTTTAGTTAAGTTCTTTTAACGATAACAGACAAACCTTTCATTGGCTAACTGTTATACTTTTATTATTTACTTATTAGACTCTAATAAACATTTTGAGACACGTTAGAACTTTTAGCAATGTGAATTAAACATTTTGCACCATATGCAGCACTACACAAGGCACGTTTTAGGACCTATAAAACTAATGTATAGTGCATATTTTTTAGTTAAGTTCTCTAGAAGATAACAGACAACCCTTTTATTGAATGACTGTTATACTTTTATTATTTACTTATTAGACTCTAATAAACATTTTGAGACCCGTTAGAACTTTTTGCAATGTGAATTAAACATTTTGCACCATATAGTTCACAAGGCACTTTTTAGGACCTATATAACTAATGTTTAGTGCAAATGTTTTAGTAAAGTTATTTTAACGATAACAGAAAAACCTTTTATTGGTTAACTGTTATACTTTTATTATTTACGTATTAGATTCTAATAAACAATTCAAGACACGTTAGAACTTTTTGCAATGTGAATTAAACATTTTGCATCATGTACAGTAATTCACAAGGCACGTTTTAGGACCTATAAAAGTATTGTATAGTGCCCATGTTTTAGTTAAGTTCTTTTAACGATAACAGACAAACCTTTTATTGAATGACTGTTATACTTTTATTATTTACTTATTAGACTCTAATAAACATTTTGAGACCCGTTAGAACTTTTTGCAATGTGAATTAAACATTTTGCACCATATAGTTCACAAGGCACTTTTTAGGACCTATATAACTAATTTTTATTGCAAATGTTTTAGTTAAGTTCTTTTGAAGATAACAGACAAACCTTTTATTGGTTAACTGTTATACTTTTATTATTTACTTATTAGACTCTAATAAACATCTTGAGACCCGTAGGAACTTTTTGCAATGTGAATTAAACTTTTTGCACCATATACAGTAGTTCACAAGTCACTTTTTAAGACCTATATAACTAATCTATATTGCAAATGTTTTAGTTAAGTTCTTTAGTAGATAACAGACAAACCTTTTATTGGTTGACTGTTATACTTTTATTATTTACTTATTAGACTCTAATAAACATTTTGAGACCTGTTAGAACTTTTAGCAATGTGAATTAAACATTTTGCACCATATAGTTCACAAGGCACTTTTTAGGACCTATATAACTAATGTATAGTGCAAATGTTTTAGTTAAGTTCTTTTAACGATAACAGACAAATCTTTTATTGGTTGACTGTTATACTTTTATTAATTACTTATTAGATTCTAATAAACATTTTGAGACACGTTAAAAGTTGTTGCAATGTGAATTAAATATTTTGCACCATATACAAGTTCACAAGTCACTTTTTAAGACCTATAAAAGTATTGTATAGTGCAAATGTTTTAGTTAGGTTCTTTTGAAGATAACAGACAAACCTTTCATTGGTTGACTGTTATAATTTTATTATTTACTTATTAGACTCTAATAAACATTTTGAGACCCGTTAGAACGTTTTGCAATGTGAATTAAACATTTTGCACCATATAATTCACAAGTCACTTTTTAGGAGCTATATAACTAATGTTTAGTGCAAATAATTTAGTAAAGTTCTTTTAACGATAACAGACAAACCTTTCATTGGTTAACTGTTATACTTTTAATAATTACTTATTAGACTCTAATAAACATTTTGAGACCCGTTAGAACTTTTTGCAATGTGAATTAAACATTTTGCACCATATAGTTCACAAGGCACTTTTTAGGAGCTATATAACTAATGTTTAGTGCAAATGTTTTAGTAAAGTTCTTTTAACGATAACAGACAAACCTTTCATTGGTTAACTGTTATACTTTTAATAATTACTTATTAGACTCTAATAAACATTTTGAGACCCGTTAGAACTTTTTGCAATGTGAATTAAACATTTTGCACCATATAGTTCACAAGGCACTTTTTAGGACCTATAGAACTAATGTTTAGTGCAAATGTTTTAGTTAAGTTATTTTAACGATAACAGACAAACCTTTCATTGGCTAACTGTTATACTTTTATTATTTACTTATTAGACTCTAATAAACATTTTGAGACACGTTAGAACTTTTAGCAATGTGAATTAAACATTTTGCACCATATGCAGCACTACACAAGGCACGTTTTAGGACCTATAAAACTAATGTATAGTGCATATTTTTTAGTTAAGTTCTCTAGAAGATAACAGACAACTCTTTTATTGAATGACTGTTATACTTTTATTATTTACTTATTAGACTCTAATAAACATTTTGAGACCCGTTAGAACTTTTTGCAATGTGAATTAAACATTTTGCACCATATAGTTCACAAGGCACTTTTTAGGACCTATATAACTAATGTTTAGTGCAAATGTTTTAGTAAAGTTATTTTAACGATAACAGAAAAACCTTTTATTGGTTAACTGTTATACTTTTATTATTTACGTATTAGATTCTAATAAACAATTCAAGACACGTTAGAACTTTTTGCAATGTGAATTAAACATTTTGCATCATGTACAGTAATTCACAAGGCACGTTTTAGGACCTATAAAAGTATTGTATAGTGCCCATGTTTTAGTTAAGTTCTTTTAACGATAACAGACAAACCTTTTATTGAATGACTGTTATACTTTTATTATTTACTTATTAGACTCTAATAAACATTTTGAGACCCGTTAGAACTTTTTGCAATGTGAATTAAACATTTTGCACCATATAGTTCACAAGGCACTTTTTAGGACCTATATAACTAATGTTTAGTGCAAATGTTTTAGTTAAGTTCTTTTGAAGATAACAGACAAACCTTTCATTGGTTAACTGTTATACTTTTATTATTTACTTATTAGACTCTAATAAACATCTTGAGACCCGTAGGAACTTTTTGCAATGTGAATTAAACATTTTGCACCATATAGTTCACAAGTCACTTTTTAAGACCTATGTAACTAATCTATATTGCAAATGTTTTAGTTAAGTTCTTTAGAAGATAACAGACAAACCTTTCATTGGTTGACTGTTATACTTTTATTATTTACTTATTAGACTCTAATAAACATTTTGAGACCTGTTAGAACTTTTAGCAATGTGAATTAAACATTTTGCACCATATAGTTCACAAGGCACTTTTTAGGACCTATATAACTAATGTATAGTGCAAATGTTTTAGTTAAGTTCTTTTAACGATAACAGACAAATCTTTTATTGGTTGACTGTTATACTTTTATTATTTACTTATTAGATTCTAATAAACATTTTGAGACACGTTAAAACTTGTTGCAATGTGAATTAAATATTTTGCACCATATACAAGTTCACAAGTCACTTTTTAAGACCTATAAAAGTATTGTATAGTGCAAATGTTTTAGTTAGGTTCTTTTGAAGATAACAGACAAACCTTTCATTGGTTGACTGTTATAATTTTATTATTTACTTATTAGACTCTAATAAACATTTTGAGACTTGTTAGAACGTTTTGCAATGTGAATTAAACATTTTGCACCATATAATTCACAAGGCACTTTTTAGGAGCTATATAACTAATGTTTAGTGCAAATGTTTTAGTAAAGTTCTTTTAACGATAACAGACAAACCTTTCATTGGTTAACTGTTATACTTTTAATAATTACTTATTAGACTCAAATAAACATTTTTAGACCCGTTAGAACTTTTTGCAATGTGAATTAAACATTTTGCACCATATAGTTCACAAGGCACTTTTTAGGACCTATAGAACTAATGTTTAGTGCAAATGTTTTAGTTAAGTTATTTTAACGATAACAGACAAACCTTTCATTGGCTAACTGTTATACTTTTATTATTTACTTATTAGACTCTAATAAACATTTTGAGACACGTTAGAACTTTTAGCAATGTGAATTAAACATTTTGCACCATATACAGCACTACACAAGGCACGTTTTAGGACCTATAAAACTAATGTATAGTGCATATTTTTTAGTTAAGTTCTCTAGAAGATAACAGACAACCCTTTTATTGAATGACTGTTATACTTTTATTATTTACTTATTAGACTCTAATAAACATTTTGAGACCCGTTAGAACTTTTTGCAATGTGAATTAAACATTTTGCACCATATAGTTCACAAGGCACTTTTTAGGACCTATATAACTAATGTTTAGTGCAAATGTTTTAGTAAAGTTATTTTAACGATAACAGAAAAACCTTTCATTGGTTAACTGTTATACTTTTATTATTTACGTATTAGATTCTAATAAACAATTCAAGACACGTTAGAACTTTTTGCAATGTGAATTAAACATTTTGCATCATGTACAGTAATTCACAAGGCACGTTTTAGGACCTATAAAAGTATTGTATAGTGCCCATGTTTTAGTTAAGTTCTTTTAACGATAACAGACAAACCTTTCATTGAATGACTGTTATACTTTTATTATTTACTTATTAGATTCTAATAAACATTTTGAGACCCGTTAGAACTTTTTGCAATGTGAATTAAACATTTTGCACCATATAGCTCACAAGTCACTTTTTCGGACCTATATAACTAATGTATAGTGCAAATGTTTTAATTAAGTTATTTTAACGATAACAGACAAACCTTTTATTGGTTAACTGTTATACTTTTATTATTTACGTATTAGACTCTAATAAACATTTCAAGACACGTTAGAACTTTTTGCAATGTGAATTAAACATTTTGCACCATATAGTTCACAAGGCACTTTTTAGGACCTATATAACTAATGTATAGTGCAAATGTTTTAGTTAAGTTCTTTTAACGATAACAGACAAATCTTTTATTGGTTGACTGTTATACTTTTATTATTTACTTATTAGATTCTAATAAACATTTTGAGACACGTTAAAACTTGTTGCAATGTGAATTAAATATTTTGCACCATATACAAGTTCACAAGTCACTTTTTAAGACCTATAAAAGTATTGTATAGTGCAAATGTTTTAGTTAGGTTCTTTTGAAGATAACAGACAAACCTTTCATTGGTTGACTGTTATAATTTTATTATTTACTTATTAGACTCTAATAAACATTTTGAGACCCGTTAGAACGTTTTGCAATGTGAATTAAACATTTTGCACCATATAGTTCACAAGGCACTTTTTAGGAGCTGTATAACTAATGTTTAGTGCAAATGTTTTAGTTAAGTTATTTTAACGATAACAGACAAACCTTTCATTGGTTAACTGTGATACTTTTAATAATTACTTATTAGACTCTAATAAATATTTTGAGACCCGTTAGAACTTTTTGCAATGTGAATTAAACATTTTGCACCATATAGTTCACAAGGCACTTTTTAGGACCTATAGAACTAATGTTTAGTGCAAATGTTTTAGTTAAGTTATTTTAACGATAACAGACAAACCTTTCATTGGCTAACTGTTATACTTTTATTATTTACTTATTAGACTCTAATAAACATTTTGAGACACGTTAGAACTTTTAGCAATGTGAATTAAACATTTTGCACCATATGCAGTACTACACAAGGCACGTTTTGGGACCTATAAAACTAATGTATAGTGCATATTTTTTAGTTAAGTTCTCTAGAAGATAACAGACAACCTTTTTATTGAATGACTGTTATACTTTTATTATTTACTTATTAGACTCTAATAAACATTTTGAGACCCGTTAGAACTTTTTGCAATGTGAATTAAACATTTTGCACCATATAGTTCACAAGGCACTTTTTAGGACCTATATAACTAATGTTTAGTGCAAATGTTTTAGTAAAGTTATTTTAACGATAACAGAAAAACCTTTTATTGGTTAACTGTTATACTTTTATTATTTACGTATTAGATTCTAATAAACAATTCAAGACACGTTAGAACTTTTTGCAATGTGAATTAAACATTTTGCATCATGTACAGTAATTCACAAGGCACGTTTTAGGACCTATAAAAGTATTGTATAGTGCCCATGTTTTAGTTAAGTTCTTTTAACGATAACAGACAAACCTTTCGTTGAATGACTGTTATACTTTTATTATTTACTTATTAGATTCTAATAAACATTTTGAGACCCGTTAGAACTTTTTGCAATGTGAATTAAACATTTTGCACCATATAGTTCACAAGGCACTTTTTAGGACCTATATAACTAATTTTTATTGCAAATGTTTTAGTTAAGTTCTTTTGAAGATAACAGACAAACCTTTTATTGGTTAACTGTTATACTTTTATTATTTACTTATTAGACTCTAATAAACATCTTGAGACCCGTAGGAACTTTTTGCAATGTGAATTAAACTTTTTGCACCATATACAGTAGTTCACAAGTCACTTTTTAAGACCTATATAACTAATCTATATTGCAAATGTTTTAGTTAAGTTCTTTAGTAGATAACAGACAAACCTTTTATTGGTTGACTGTTATACTTTTATTATTTACTTATTAGACTCTAATAAACATTTTGAGACCTGTTAGAACTTTTAGCAATGTGAATTAAACATTTTGCACCATATAGTTCACAAGGCACTTTTTAGGACCTATATAACTAATGTATAGTGCAAATGTTTTAGTTAAGTTCTTTTAACGATAACAGACAAATCTTTTATTGGTTGACTGTTATACTTTTACTAATTACTTATTAGATTCTAATAAACATTTTGAGACACGTTAAAAGTTGTTGCAATGTGAATTAAATATTTTGCACCATATACAAGTTCACAAGTCACTTTTTAAGACCTATAAAAGTATTGTATAGTGCAAATGTTTTAGTTAGGTTCTTTTGAAGATAACAGACAAACCTTTCATTGGTTGACTGTTATAATTTTATTATTTACTTATTAGACTCTAATAAACATTTTGAGACCCGTTAGAACGTTTTGCAATGTGAATTAAACATTTTGCACCATATAATTCACAAGGCACTTTTTAGGAGCTATATAACTAATGTTTAGTGCAAATAATTTAGTAAAGTTCTTTTAACGATAACAGACAAACCTTTCATTGGTTAACTGTTATACTTTTAATAATTACTTATTAGACTCTAATAAACATTTTTAGACCCGTTAGAACTTTTTGCAATGTGAATTAAACATTTTGCACCATATAGTTCACAAGGCACTTTTTAGGACCTATAGAACTAATGTTTAGTGCAAATGTTTTAGTTAAGTTATTTTAACGATAACAGACAAACCTTTCATTGGCTAACTGTTATACTTTTATTATTTACTTATTAGACTCTAATAAACATTTTGAGACCCGTTAGAACTTTTAGCAATGTGAATTAAACATTTTGCACCATATGCAGCACTACACAAGGCACGTTTTAGGACCTATAAAACTAATGTATAGTGCATATTTTTTAGTTAGGTTCTCTAGAAGATAACAGACAACCCTTTTATTGAATGACTGTTATACATTTATTATTTACTTATTAGACTCTAATAAACATTTTGAGACCCGTTAGAACTTTTTGCAATGTGAATTAAACATTTTGCACCATATAGTTCACAAGGCACTTTTTAGGACCTATATAACTAATGTTTAGTGCAAATGTTTTAGTAAAGTTATTTTAACGATAACAGAAAAACCTTTTATTGGTTAACTGTTATACTTTTATTATTTACGTATTAGATTCTAATAAACAATTCAAGACACGTTAGAACTTTTTGCAATGTGAATTAAACATTTTGCATCATGTACAGTAATTCACAAGGCACGTTTTAGGACCTATAAAAGTATTGTATAGTGCCCAAGTTTTAGTTAAGTTCTTTTAACGATAACAGACAAACCTTTTATTGGTTAACTGTTATACTTTTATTATTTACTTATTAGATTCTAATAAACATTTTGAGACCCGTTAGAACTTTTTGCAATGTGAATTAAACATTTTGCACCATATAGCTCACAAGTCACTTTTTCGGACTTATATAACTAATGTATAGTGCAAATGTTTTAATTAAGTTATTTTAACGATAACAGACAAACCTTTTATTGGTTAACTGTTATACTTTTATTATTTACGTTTTAGACTCTAATAAACATTTCAAGACACGTTAGAACTTTTTGCAATGTGAATTAAACATTTTGCACCATATACAGTAGTTCACAAGGCACGTTTTAGGACCTATAAAAGTATTGTATAGTGCAAATGTTTTAGTTAAGTTCTTTTAACGATAACAGACAAATCTTTCTTTGAATGACTGTTATACTTTTATTATTTACTTATTAGACTCTAATAAACATTTTGAGACCCGTTAGAACTTTTTGCAATGTGAATTAAACATTTTGCACCATATAGCTCACAAGGAGGTTTTTCGGACCTATATAACTAATGTATAGTGCAAATGTTTTAGTTAAGTTCTTTTAACGATAACAGACAAATCCTTTATTGGTTGACTGTTATACTTTTATTATTTACGTATTAGACTCTAATAAACATTTCAAGACACGTTAGAACTTTTTGCAATGTGAATTAAACATTTTGCACCATATACAGTAGTTCACAAGGCACGTTTTAGGACCTATAAAAGTATTGTATAGTGCAAATGTTTTAGTTAAGTTCTTTTAACGATAACAGACAAATCTTTCTTTGAATGACTGTTATACTTTTATTATTTACTTATTAGACTCTAATAAACATTTTGAGACCCGTTAGAACTTTTTGCAATGTGAATTAAACATTTTGCACCATATAGCTCACAAAGAGGTTTTTCGGACCTATATCACTAATGTATAGTGCAAATGTTTTAGTTAAGTTTTTTTTAACGATAACAGACAAATCCTTTATTGGTTGACTGTTATACTTTTATTATTTACTTATTAGACTCTAATGAACATTTTGAGACCCGTTAGAACTTTTTGCAATATGAATTAAACATTTTGCACCATATAGCTCACAAAGAGGTTTTTCGGACCTATATAACTAATGTATAGTGCAAATGTTTTAGTTAAGTTATTTTAACGATAACAGACAAATCCTTTATTGGTTGACTGTTATACTTTTATTATTTACTTATTAGACTCTAATAAACATTTTGAGACCCTTTTGAAATTTTTGCAATGTGAATTAAAGATTTTGCACCAAATGTTTTAGTAAAGTTATTTTAACGATAACAGACAAACCTTTTATTGGTTAACTGTTATACTTTTATTATTTACTTATTAGACACTAATAAACATTTCAAGTCACCTTGGAACCTTTTGCAATGTGAATTAAACATTTTGCACCATATACAGTAGTTCACAAGGCACGTTTTAAGACCTATAAAAGTATTGTATAGTGCAAAAGTTTTAGTTAAGTTCTTTTAACGATAACAGACAAACCTTTCATTGAATGACTGTTATACTTTTATTATTTACTTATTAGACTCTAATAAACATTTTGAGACCCGTTAGAACTTTTTGCAATGTGAATTAAACAATTTGCACCATCTAGCTCACAAGTCACTTTTTCGGACCTATATAACTAATGTATAGTGCAAATGTTTTAGTTAAGTTCTTTTAACGATAACAGACAAATCTTTTATTGGTTCACTGTTTTACTTTTATTATTTACTTATTAGACTCTAATAAACATTTGGATACCCGTTGGAACCTTTTGCAATGTGAATTAAACATTTTGCACCATATACAGTAGTTCACAAGTCACTTTTTAAGTCCTATATAACTAATGTATAGTGCAAATGTTTTATTTAAGTTCTTTTAACGATAACAGACAAATCTTTTATTGGTTGACTGTTATACTTTTATTATTTACTTATTATATTCTAATAAACATTTTGTGACCCGTTAGAACTTTTTGCAATGTGAATTAAACATTTTGCACCATATAGTTCACAAGGCACTTTTTAGGACCTATAGAACTAATGTTTAGTGCAAATGTTTTAGTTAAGTTATTTTAACGATAACAGACAAACCTTTCATTGGCTAACTGTTATACTTTTATTATTTACTTATTAGACTCTAATAAACATTTTGAGACCCGTTAGAACTTTTAGCAATGTGAATTAAACATTTTGCACCATATGCAGCACTACACAAGGCACGTTTTAGGACCTATAAAACTAATGTATAGTGCATATTTTTTAGTTAGGTTCTCTAGAAGATAACAGACAACCCTTTTATTGAATGACTGTTATACATTTATTATTTACTTATTAGACTCTAATAAACATTTTGAGACCCGTTAGAACTTTTTGCAATGTGAATTAAACATTTTGCACCATATAGTTCACAAGGCACTTTTTAGGACCTATATAACTAATGTTTAGTGCAAATGTTTTAGTAAAGTTATTTTAACGATAACAGAAAAACCTTTTATTGGTTAACTGTTATACTTTTATTATTTACGTATTAGATTCTAATAAACAATTCAAGACACGTTAGAACTTTTTGCAATGTGAATTAAACATTTTGCATCATGTACAGTAATTCACAAGGCACGTTTTAGGACCTATAAAAGTATTGTATAGTGCCCAAGTTTTAGTTAAGTTCTTTTAACAATAACAGACAAACCTTTTATTGGTTAACTGTTATACTTTTATTATTTACTTATTAGATTCTAATAAACATTTTGAGACCCGTTAGAACTTTTTGCAATGTGAATTAAACATTTTGCACCATATAGCTCACAAGTCACTTTTTCGGACTTATATAACTAATGTATAGTGCAAATGTTTTAATTAAGTTATTTTAACGATAACAGACAAACCTTTTATTGGTTAACTGTTATACTTTTATTATTTACGTTTTAGACTCTAATAAACATTTCAAGACACGTTAGAACTTTTTGCAATGTGAATTAAACATTTTGCACCATATACAGTAGTTCACAAGGCACGTTTTAGGACCTATAAAAGTATTGTATAGTGCAAATGTTTTAGTTAAGTTCTTTTAACGATAACAGACAAATCTTTCTTTGAATGACTGTTATACTTTTATTATTTACTTATTAGACTCTAATAAACATTTTGAGACCCGTTAGAACTTTTTGCAATGTGAATTAAACATTTTGCACCATATAGCTCACAAGGAGGTTTTTCGGACCTATATAACTAATGTATAGTGCAAATGTTTTAGTTAAGTTCTTTTAACGATAACAGACAAATCCTTTATTGGTTGACTGTTATACTTTTATTATTTACGTATTAGACTCTAATAAACATTTCAAGACACGTTAGAACTTTTTGCAATGTGAATTAAACATTTTGCACCATATACAGTAGTTCACAAGGCACGTTTTAGGACCTATAAAAGTATTGTATAGTGCAAATGTTTTAGTTAAGTTCTTTTAACGATAACAGACAAATCTTTCTTTGAATGACTGTTATACTTTTATTATTTACTTATTAGACTCTAATAAACATTTTGAGACCCGTTAGAACTTTTTGCAATGTGAATTAAACATTTTGCACCATATAGCTCACAAAGAGGTTTTTCGGACCTATATCACTAATGTATAGTGCAAATGTTTTAGTTAAGTTTTTTTTAACGATAACAGACAAATCCTTTATTGGTTGACTGTTATACTTTTATTATTTACTTATTAGACTCTAATGAACATTTTGAGACCCGTTAGAACTTTTTGCAATATGAATTAAACATTTTGCACCATATAGCTCACAAAGAGGTTTTTCGGACCTATATAACTAATGTATAGTGCAAATGTTTTAGTTAAGTTATTTTAACGATAACAGACAAATCCTTTATTGGTTGACTGTTATACTTTTATTATTTACTTATTAGACTCTAATAAACATTTTGAGACCCTTTTGAAATTTTTGCAATGTGAATTAAAGATTTTGCACCAAATGTTTTAGTAAAGTTATTTTAACGATAACAGACAAACCTTTTATTGGTTAACTGTTATACTTTTATTATTTACTTATTAGACACTAATAAACATTTCAAGTCACCTTGGAACCTTTTGCAATGTGAATTAAACATTTTGCACCATATACAGTAGTTCACAAGGCACGTTTTAAGACCTATAAAAGTATTGTATAGTGCAAAAGTTTTAGTTAAGTTCTTTTAACGATAACAGACAAACCTTTCATTGAATGACTGTTATACTTTTATTATTTACTTATTAGACTCTAATAAACATTTTGAGACCCGTTAGAACTTTTTGCAATGTGAATTAAACAATTTGCACCATCTAGCTCACAAGTCACTTTTTCGGACCTATATAACTAATGTATAGTGCAAATGTTTTAGTTAAGTTCTTTTAACGATAACAGACAAATCTTTTATTGGTTCACTGTTTTACTTTTATTATTTACTTATTAGACTCTAATAAACATTTGGATACCCGTTGGAACCTTTTGCAATGTGAATTAAACATTTTGCACCATATACAGTAGTTCACAAGTCACTTTTTAAGTCCTATATAACTAATGTATAGTGCAAATGTTTTATTTAAGTTCTTTTAACGATAACAGACAAATCTTTTATTGGTTGACTGTTATACTTTTATTATTTACTTATTATATTCTAATAAACATTTTGTGACCCGTTAAAACTTGTTGCAATGTGAATTAAACATTTTGCACCATATACAAGTTCACAAGTCACGTTTTAGGACCTATAAAACTAATGTATAGTGCAAATGTTTTAGTTAAGTTGTTTTGAAGATAACAGACAAACCTTTCATTGCTTAGCTGTTATACTTTTATTATTTACTTATTAGACTCTAATAAACATTTTAAGACCCGTTAGAACTTTTTTCAATGTGAATTAAACATTTTGCACCATATAGTTCACAAGGCACTTTTTAGGACCTATATAACTAATGTATAGTGCAAATGTTTTAGTTAAATTCTTTTAACGATAACAGACAAATCTTTTATTGGTTGACTGTGATACTTTTATTATTTACTTATTGGATTGTAATAAACATTTTGAGACACGTTAAACTTGTTGCAACGTGAATAAAACATTTTGCACCATATACAGTATTTCACAAGGCACGTTTTAGGACCTATAAAACTAATGTATAGTGCAAATTTTTTAGTTAAGTTCTTTATAAGATAACAGACAAACCTTTGCATTGGTTGACTGTTATACTTTTATTATTTACTTATTAGACTCTAATAAACATTTTGAGACCCGTTAGAACTTTTTGCAATGTGAATTAAACATTTTGCACCATATAGTTAACAAGGCACTTTTTAGGCCCTATTAACTAATGTATAGTGCAAATGTTTTAGTTAAGTTCTTTTAACGATAACAGACAAACCTTTCATTGGTTAACTTTTATACTTTTATTATTTACTTATTAGACTCTAATAAACATCTTGAGACCCGTAGGAACTTTTTGCAATGTGAATTAAACTTTTTGCACCATATACAGTAGTTCACAAGTCACTTTTTAAGACCTATATAACTAATCTATATTGGAAATGTTTTAGTTAAGTTCTTTAGAAGATAACAGACAAACCTTTCATTGGTTGACTGTTATACTTTTATGATTTACTTATTAGACTCTAATAAACATTTTGAGACCTGTTAGAACTTTTAGCAATGTGAATTAAACATTTTGCACCATATAGCTCACAAGGAGGTTTTTCGGACCTATATAACTAATGTATAGTGCAAATGTTTTAGTTAAGTTCTTTTAACGATAACAGACAAATCTTTTATTGGTTGACTGTGATACTTTTATTATTTACTTATTAGACTCTAATAAACATTTTGAGACACGTTAAAACTTGTTGCAATGTGAATTAAATATTTTGCACCATATACAAGTTCACAAGTCACTTTTTAAGACCTATAAAAGTATTGTATAGTGCAAAGGTTTTAGTTAGGTTCTTTTGAAGATAACAGACAAACCTTTCATTGGTTGACTGTTATAATTCTATTATTTACTTATTAGACTCTAATAAACATTTTGAGACCCGTTAGAACGTTTTGCAATGTGAATTAAACATTTTGCACCATATAGTTCACAAGGCACTTTTTAGGAGCTATATAACTAATGTTTAGTGCAAATGTTTTAGTTAAGTTCTTTTAACGATAACAGACAAATCCTTTATTGGTTGACTGTTATACTTTTATTATTTACGTATTAGACTCTAATAAACATTTCAAGACACGTTAGAACTTTTTGCAATGTGAATTAAACATTTTGCACCATATACAGTAGTTCACAAGGCACGTTTTAGGACCTATAAAAGTATTGTATAGTGCAAATGTTTTAGTTAAGTTCTTTTAACGATAACAGACAAATCTTTCTTTGAATGACTGTTATACTTTTATTATTTACTTATTAGACTCTAATAAACATTTTGAGACCCGTTAGAACTTTTTGCAATGTGAATTAAACATTTTGCACCATATAGCTCACAAAGAGGTTTTTCGGACCTATATCACTAATGTATAGTGCAAATGTTTTAGTTAAGTTTTTTTTAACGATAACAGACAAATCCTTTATTGGTTGACTGTTATACTTTTATTATTTACTTATTAGACTCTAATGAACATTTTGAGACCCGTTAGAACTTTTTGCAATATGAATTAAACATTTTGCACCATATAGCTCACAAAGAGGTTTTTCGGACCTATATAACTAATGTATAGTGCAAATGTTTTAGTTAAGTTATTTTAACGATAACAGACAAATCCTTTATTGGTTGACTGTTATACTTTTATTATTTACTTATTAGACTCTAATAAACATTTTGAGACCCTTTTGAAATTTTTGCAATGTGAATTAAAGATTTTGCACCAAATGTTTTAGTAAAGTTATTTTAACGATAACAGACAAACCTTTTATTGGTTAACTGTTATACTTTTATTATTTACGTATTAGACACTAATAAACATTTCAAGTCACCTTGGAACCTTTTGCAATGTGAATTAAACATTTTGCACCATATACAGTAGTTCACAAGGCACGTTTTAAGACCTATAAAAGTATTGTATAGTGCAAAAGTTTTAGTTAAGTTCTTTTAACGATAACAGACAAACCTTTCATTGAATGACTGTTATACTTTTATTATTTACTTATTAGACTCTAATAAACATTTTGAGACCCGTTAGAACTTTTTGCAATGTGAATTAAACAATTTGCACCATCTAGCTCACAAGTCACTTTTTCGGACCTATATAACTAATGTATAGTGCAAATGTTTTAGTTAAGTTCTTTTAACGATAACAGACAAATCTTTTATTGGTTCACTGTTTTACTTTTATTATTTACTTATTAGACTCTAATAAACATTTGGATACCCGTTGGAACCTTTTGCAATGTGAATTAAACATTTTGCACCATATACAGTAGTTCACAAGTCACTTTTTAAGTCCTATATAACTAATGTATAGTGCAAATGTTTTAGTTAAGTTCTTTTAACGATAACAGACAAATCTTTTATTGGTTGACTGTTATACTTTTATTATTTACTTATTATATTCTAATAAACATTTTGTGACCCGTTAAAACTTGTTGCAATGTGAATTAAACATTTTGCACCATATACAAGTTCACAAGTCACGTTTTAGGACCTATAAAACTAATGTATAGTGCAAATGTTTTAGTTAAGTTGTTTTGAAGATAACAGACAAACCTTTCATTGCTTAGCTGTTATACTTTTATTATTTACTTATTAGACTCTAATAAACATTTTAAGACCCGTTAGAACTTTTTTCAATGTGAATTAAACATTTTGCACCATATAGTTCACAAGGCACTTTTTAGGACCTATATAACTAATGTATAGTGCAAATGTTTTAGTTAAATTCTTTTAACGATAACAGACAAATCTTTTATTGGTTGACTGTGATACTTTTATTATTTACTTATTGGATTGTAATAAACATTTTGAGACACGTTAAACTTGTTGCAACGTGAATAAAACATTTTGCACCATATACAGTATTTCACAAGGCACGTTTTAGGACCTATAAAACTAATGTATAGTGCAAATTTTTTAGTTAAGTTCTTTATAAGATAACAGACAAACCTTTGCATTGGTTGACTGTTATACTTTTATTATTTACTTATTAGACTCTAATAAACATTTTGAGACCCGTTAGAACTTTTTGCAATGTGAATTAAACATTTTGCACCATATAGTTAACAAGGCACTTTTTAGGCCCTATTAACTAATGTATAGTGCAAATGTTTTAGTTAAGTTCTTTTAACGATAACAGAGAAACCTTTCATTGGTTAACTTTTATACTTTTATTATTTACTTATTAGACTCTAATAAACATCTTGAGACCCGTAGGAACTTTTTGCAATGTGAATTAAACTTTTTGCACCATATACAGTAGTTCACAAGTCACTTTTTAAGACCTATATAACTAATCTATATTGGAAATGTTTTAGTTAAGTTCTTTAGAAGATAACAGACAAACCTTTCATTGGTTGACTGTTATACTTTTATGATTTACTTATTAGACTCTAATAAACATTTTGAGACCTGTTAGAACTTTTAGCTATGTGAATTAAACATTTTGCACCATATAGTTCACAAGGCACTTTTTAGGACCTATATAACTAATGTATAGTGCAAATGTTTTAGTTAAGTTCTTTTAACGATAACAGACAAATCTTTTATTGGTTGACTGTGATACTTTTATTATTTACTTATTAGACTCTAATAAACATTTTGAGACACGTTAAAACTTGTTGCAATGTGAATTAAATATTTTGCACCATATACAAGTTCACAAGTCACTTTTTAAGACCTATAAAAGTATTGTATAGTGCAAAGGTTTTAGTTAGGTTCTTTTGAAGATAACAGACAAACCTTTCATTGGTTGACTGTTATAATTTTATTATTTACTTATTAGACTCTAATAAACATTTTGAGACCCGTTAGAACAATTTGCAATGTGAATTAAACATTTTGCACCATATAGTTCACAAGGCACTTTTTAGGAGCTATATAACTAATGTTTAGTGCAAATGTTTTAGTAAAGTTCTTTTAACGATAACAGACAAACCTTTCATTGGTTAACTGTTATACTTTTAATAATTACTTATTAGACTCTAATAAACATTTTGAGACCCGTTAGAATATTTGCAATGTGAATTAAACATTTTGCACCATATAGTTCACAAAGCACTTTTAGGACCTATATAACTAATGTTTAGTGCAAATGTTTTAGTTAAGTTATTTTAACGATAACAGACAAACCTTTCATTGGTTAACTGTTATACTTTTATTATTTACTTATTAGACTCTAATAAACATTTTGAGACACGTTAGAACTTTTTGCAATGTGAATTAAACATTTTGCACCATATGCAGTACTACACAAGGCACGTTTTAGGACCTATAAAACTAATGTATGGTGCATATTTTTTAGTTAAGTTCTCTAGAAGATAACAGACAACCCTTTTATTGAATGACTGTTATACTTTTATTATTTACTTATTAGACTCTAATAAACATTTTGAGACCCGTTAGAACTTTTTGCAATGTGAATTAAACATTTTGCACCATATAGTTCACAAGGCACTTTTTAGGACCTATATAACTAATGTTTAGTGCAAATGTTTTAGTAAAGTTATTTTAACGATAACAGAAATACCTTTTATTGGTTAACTGTTATACTTTTATTATTTACGAATTAGATTCTAATAAACAATTCAAGACACGTTAGAACTTTTTGCAATGTGAATTAAACATTTTGCATCATGTACAGTAATTCACAAGGCATGTTTAGGGCCTATAAAAGTATTGTATAGTGCCCATGTTTTAGTTAAGTTCTTTTAACGATAACAGACAAACCTTTCATTGAATGACTGTTATACTTTTATTATTTACTTATTAGATTCCAATAAACATTTTGAGACCCGTTAGAACTTGTTTCAATGTGAATTAAACATTTTGCACCATATAGCTCACAAGTCACTTTTTCAGACCTATATAACTAATGTATAGTGCAAATGTTTTAATTAAGTTATTTTAACGATAACAGACAAACCTTTTATTGGTTAACTGTTATACTTTTATTATTTATGTATTAGACTCTAATAAACATTTCAAGACACGTTAGAACTTTTTGCAATGTGAATTAAACATTTTGCACCATATACAGTAGTTCACAAGGCACGTTTTAGGACCTATAAAAGTATTGTATAGTGCAAATGTTTTAGTTAAGTTCTTTTAACGATAACAGACAAATCTTTCATTGAATGACTGTTATACTTTTATTATTTACTTATTAGACTCTAATAAACATTTTGAGACCCGTTAGAACTTTTTGCAATGTGAATTAAACATTTTGCACCATATAGCTCACAAGGAGGTTTTTCGGACCTATATAACTAATGTATAGTGCAAATGTTTTAGTTAAGTTCTTTTAACGATAACAGACAAATCCTTTATTGGTTGACTGTTATACTTTTATTATTTACTTATTAGACTCTAATGAACATTTGGAGACCCGTTGGATCCTTTTGCAATGTGAATTAAACATTTTGCTCCATATACAGTAGTTCACAAGTCACTTTTTAAGACCTATATAACTAATGTATAGTGCAAATGTTTTAGTTAAGTTGTTTTCAAGATAACAGACAAACCTTTCATTGGTTGACTGTTATAATTTTATTATTTACTTATTAGACTCTAATAAACATTTTGAGACCCGTTAGAACGTTTTGCAATGTGAATTAAACATTTTGCACCATATAGTTCACAAGGCACTTTTTAGGAGCTATATAACTAATGTTTAGTGCAAATGTTTTAGTAAAGTTCTTTTAACGATAACAGACAAACCTTTCATTGGTTAACTGTTATACTTTTAATAATTACTTATTAGACTCTAATAAACATTTTGAGACCCGTTAGAATATTTGCAATGTGAATTAAACATTTTGCACCATATAGTTCACAAGGCACTTTTTAGGACCTATATAACTAATGTTTAGTGCAAATGTTTTAGTTAAGTTATTTTAACGATAACAGACAAACCTTTCATTGGTTAACTGTTATACTTTTATTATTTACTTATTAGACTCTAATAAACATTTCAAGACACGTTAGAACTTTTTGCAATGTGAATTAAACATTTTGCACCATATAGAGTAGTCTACAAGGCACGTTTTAGGCCCTATAAAACTAATGTTTAGTGCAAATGTTTTAGTTAAGTTCTTTAGAAGATAACAGACAAACCTTTCATTGGTTGACTGTTATACTTTTATTATTTACTTATTAGACTCTAATAAACATTTTGAGACCCGTTGGAACCTTTTGCAATGTGAATTAAACATTTTGCACCATATACAGTAGTTCACAAGTCACTTTTTAAGTCCTATATAACTAATGTATAGTGCAAATGTTTTAGTTAAGTTCTTTTAACGATAACAGACAAATCTTTTATTGGTTGACTGTTATACTTTTATTATTTACTTATTATATTTTAATAAACTTTTTGTGACCCGTTAAAACTTGTTGCAATGTGAATTAAACATTTTGCATTATATACAAGTTCACAAGTCACGTTTTAGGACCTATAAAACTAATGTATAGTGCAAATGTTTTAGTTAAGTTCTTTTGAAGATAACAGACAAACCTTTCATTGGTTAACTGTTATAATTTTATTATTTACTTATTAGATTCTAATAAACATTTTGAGACCCGTTAGAACTTTTTGCAATGTGAATTAAACATTTTGCACCATATAGCTCACAAGGAGGTTTTTCGGACCTATATCACTAATGTATAGTGGAAATGTTTTAGTTAAGTTCTTTTAACGATAACAGACAAATCCTTTATTGGTTGACTGTTATACTTTTATTATTTACTTATTAGACTCTAATAAACATTTTGAGACCCTTTTGAACTTTTTGCAATGTGAATTAAAGATTTTGCACCAAATGTTTTAGTAAAGTTATTTTAACGATAACAGACAAATCTTTTATTGGTTAACTGTTATACTTTTATTATTTACGTATTAGACTCTAATAAACATTTCAAGACACGTTGGAACCTTTTGCAATGTGAATTAAACATTTTGCACCATATACAGTAGTTCACAAGGCACGTTTTAAGACCTATAAAAGTATTGTATAGTGCAAAAGTTTTGGTTAAGTTCTTTTAACGATAACAGACAAACCTTTCATTGAATGACTGTTATACTTTTATTATTTACTTATTAGACTCTAATAAACATTTTGAGACACGTTAGAACTTTTTGCAATGTGAATTAAACAATTTGCACCATCTAGCTCACAAGTCACTTTTTCGGACCTATATAACTAATGTATAGTGCAAATGTTTTAGTTAAGTTCTTTTGAAGATAACAGACAAACCTTTCATTGGTTAACTGTTGTAATTTTATTATTTACTTATTAGATTCTAATAAACATTTTGAGACCCGTTAGAACTTTTTGCAATGTGAATTAAAGATTTTGTCCCATATAGTTCATAAGGCACTTTTTAGGACCTATATAACTAATGTATAGTGCAAATGTTTTAGTAAAGTTCTTTTAACGATAACAGAAAAACCTTTCATTGGTTAGCTGTTATACTTTTATTATTTACTTATTAGACTCTAATAAACATTTTGAGACCCTTAAGAACTTTTTGCAATGTGAATTAAACATTTTGCACCATATACAGTAGTTCAGAAGGCACGTTTTAGGACCTATAAAACTAATGTATAGTGCATAGTTTTTAGTTAAGTTCTCTAGAAGATAACAGACAAACCTTTTATTGTTTGACTGTTATACTTTTATTATTTACGTATTAGACTCTAATAAACATTTTGAGACCCGTTAGAACGTTTTGCAATGTGAATTAAACATTTTGCACCATATAGTTCACAAAGCATTTTTTACGCCCTCTTAACTAATGTATAGTGCAAATGTTTTAGATCAATTCTTTTAACGATAACAGAGAAACCTTTCATTGGTTAACTGTTATAATTTTATTATTTACTTACTAGACTCTAATAAACATTTTGTGACCCGTTAGTACTTTTTTCAATGTGAATTTAACATTTTGCACCATATAGTTCACAAGGCATTTTTTACGCCCTATTAACTAATGTATAGTGCAAATGTTTTAGATAAATTCTTTTAACGATAACAGAGAAACTTTTCATTGGTTGACTGTTATACTTTTATTATTTACTTATTAGACTCTAATAAACATTTTGAGACACGTTAGAACTTTTTTCAATGTGAAGTAATCATTTTGCACCATATACAGTAGTTCACAAATCACTTTTTAGGACCTATATAACTAATGTATAGTGCAAATGTTTTAGTTAAGTTCTTTTAACGATAACAGAAAAACCTTTCAGTGGTTAACTGTTATATATTTATTATTTACTTATTAGAATCTAATGAACATTTTGAGACTTGTTAGAACTTTTTGCAATGTGAATTAAACATTTTTCACTATATAGTTCAAAAGACTGTTTTTAGGACCTATATAGCTAATGTATAGTGCAAATGTTTTAGTAAAGTTCTTTTAACGATAACAGAGAAACTTTTCATTGGTTAACTGTTATACTTTTAATATTTACTTATTAGACTCTAATAAAGATTTTGAGACCCGTTAGAACTTTTTGCAATGTGAATTAAACATTTTGCAACATATACAGTAGTTCACAAAGCACGTTTTAGGACCTATATAACTAATGTTTAGTGCAAATGTTTTAGTTAAATTATTTTAACGATAACAGACAAACCTTTCATTGGTTGACTGTTATAATTTTATTATTTACGTATTAGACTCTAATAAACGTTTTAAGACTCGTTAGAACTTTTTGCAATGTGAATTGAACATTTTGCACCATATACAGTAGTTCACAAGGCACGTTTTAAGATCTATAAAACTAATGTATAGTGCAAATGTTTTAGTTAAGTTCTTTAGAAGATAACAGACAAACCTTTTATTGGTTGACTGTTATACTTTTATTATTTACTTATTAGACTCTAATAAACATTTTGAGACCCGTTAGAACTTTTTGCAATGTGAATTAAACATTTTGCACCATATAGTTCACAAAGCACTTTTTAGGACCTAAATAACTAATGTATAGTGCAAATGTTTTAGTTAAGTTCTTTTAACGATAACAGACAAACCTTTTATTGGTTAACTGTTATACTTTTATTATTTACTTATTAGACTCTAATAAACATTTTGAGACCCGTTAGAACTTTTTGCAATGTGAATTAAAGATTTTGCACCATATAGAGTAGTGTACAAGGCACGTTTTAGGACCTATAAAACTAATGTTTATTGCAAATGTTTTAGTTAAGTTCTCTAGAAAATAACAGACAAACTTTTCATTGGTTGACTGTTATGCTTTTATTATTTACTTATTAGACTCTAATAAACATTTTGAGACCCGTTAGAACTTTTTGTAATGTGAATTAAACATTTTGCACCATATAGTTTACAAGGAAGTTTTTTGGACCTATATAACTAATGTATAGTGCAAATGTTTTAGTTAAGTTCTTTTAACGATAACAGACAAATCCTTTATTGGTTGACTGTTATACTTTTATTATTTACTTATTAGACTCTAATGAACATTTGGAGACCCGTTGGAACCTTTTGCAATGTGAATTAAACATTTTGCACCATATAGAGTAGTCTACAAGGCACGTTTTAGGCCCTATAAAACTAATGTTTAGTGCAAATGTTTTAGTTAAGTTCTTTAGAAGATAACAGACAAACCTTTCATTGGTTTACTATTATATTTTTATTATTTACTTATTAGACTCTAATAAACATTTTGAGACCCGTTGGAACCTTTTGCAATGTGAATTAAACATTTTGCACCATATACAGTAGTTCACAAGTCACTTTTTAAGTCCTATAAAACTAATGTATAGTGCAAATGTTTTAGTTAAGTTCTTTTAACGATAACAGACAAATATTTTATTGGTTGACTGTTATACTTTTATTATTTACTTATTATATTCTAATAAACCTTTTGTGACCCGTTAAAACTTGTTGCAATGTGAATTAAACATTTTGCACCATATACAAGTTCACAAGTCACGTTTTAGGACCTATAAAACTAATGTATAGTGCAAATGTTTTAGTTAAGTTCTTTTGAAGATAACAGACTAACCTTTCATTGGTTAACTGTTATAATTTTATTATTTACTTATTAGATTCTAATAAACATTTTGAGACCCGTTAGAACTTTTTGCAATGTGAATTAAAGATTTTGTCCCATATAGTTCATAAGGCACTTTTTAGGACTTATATAACTAATGTATAGTGCAAATGTTTTAGTAAAGTTCTTTTATCGATAACAGAAAAACCTTTCATTGGTTAGCTGTTATACTTTTATTATTTACTTATTAGACTCTAATAAACATTTTGAGACCCTTAAGAACTTTTTGCAATGTGAATTAAACATTTTGCACCATATACAGTAGTTCAGAAGGCACGTTTTAGGACCTATAAAACTAATGTATAGTGCATAGTTTTTAGTTAAGTTCTCTAGAAGATAACAGACAAACCTTTTATTGTTTGACTGTTATAATTTTATTATTTACTTATTAGACTCTAATAAACATTTTGAGACCCGTTAGAACGTTTTGCAATGTGACTTAAACATTTTGCACCATATAGTTCACAAGGCATTTTTTACGCCCTATTAACTAATGTATAGTGCAAATGTTTTAGATAAATTCTTTTAACGATAACAGAGAAACCTTTCATTGGTTAACTGTTATAATTTTATTATTTACTTATTAGACTCTAATAAACATTTTGAGACCCGTTAGTAATTTTTTCAATGTGAATTTAACATTTTGCACCATATACAGTAGTTCACAAGTCACTTTTTAGGACCTATATAACTAATGTATAGTGCAAATGTTTTAGTTAAGTTCTTTTAACGATAACAGAGAAACTTTTCATTGGTTGACTGTTATACTTTTATTATTTACTTATTAGACTCTAATAAACATTTTGAGACCTTTTAGAACTTTTTTCAATGTGAATTAATCATTTTGCACCATATGCAGTAGTTCACAAATCACTTTTTAGGACCTATATTACTAATGTATAGTGCAAATGTTTTAGTTAAGTTCTTTTAACGATAACAGACAAACCTTTCAGTGGTTAACTGTTATATATTTATTATTTACTTATTAGAATCTAATAAACATTTTGAGACTTGTTAGAACTTTTTGCAATGTGAATTAAACATTTTTCACTATATAGTTCAAAAGACTGTTTTTAGGACTTATATAACTAATGTTTATTGCAAATGTTTTAGTTAAGTTCTTTAGAAAATAACAGACAAACCTTTCATTGGTTGACTGTTATGCTTTTATTATTTACTTATTAGACTCTAATAAACATTTTGAGACCCGTTGGAACTTTTTGTAATGTGAATTAAACATTTTGCACCATATAGTTTACAAGGAAGTTTTTTGGACCTATATAACTAATGTATAGTGCAAATGTTTTAGTTAAGTTCTTTTAACGATAACAGACAAATCCTTTATTGGTTGACTGTTATACTTATATTATTTACTTATTAGACTCTAATGAACATTTGGAGACCCGTTGGAACCTTTTGCAATGTGAATTAAACATTTTGCACCATATAGAGTAGTCTACAAGGCACGTTTTAGGCCCTATAAAACTAATGTTTAGTGCAAATGTTTTAGTTAAGTTCTTTAGAAGATAACAGACAAACCTTTCATTGGTTGACTGTTATACTTTTATTATTTACTTATTAGACTCTAATAAACATTTTGAGACCCGTTGGAACCTTTTGCAATGTGAATTAAACATTTTGCACCATATACAGTAGTTCACAAGTCACTTTTTAAGTCCTATATAACTAATGTATAGTGCAAATGTTTTAGTTAAGTTCTTTTAACGATAACAGACAAATATTTTATTGGTTGACTGTTATACTTTTATTATTTACTTATTATATTCTAATAAACATTTTGTGACCCGTTAAAACTTGTTGCAATGTGAATTAAACATTTTGCACCATATACAAGTTCACAAGTCACGTTTTTGGACCTATAAAACTAATGTATAGTGCAAATGTTTTAGTTAAGTTCTTTTGAAGATAACAGACAAACCTTTCATTGGTTAACTGTTATAATTTTATTATTTACTTATTAGATTCTAATAAATATTTTGAGACCCGTTAGAACTTTTTGCAATGTGAATTAAACATTTTGCACCATATAGCTCACAAGGAGGTTTTTCGGACCTATATCACTAATGTATAGTGGAAATGTTTTAGTTAAGTTCTTTTAACGATAACAGACAAATCCTTTATTGGTTAACTGTTATACTTTTATTATTTACGTATTAGACTCTAATAAACATTTCAAGACACGTTGGAACCTTTTGCAATGTGAATTAAACATTTTGCACCATATACAGTAGTTCACAAGGCACGTTTTAAGACCTATAAAAGTATTGTATAGTGCAAAAGTTTTGGTTAAGTTATTTTAACGATAACAGACAAACCTTTCATTGAATGACTGTTATACTTTTATTATTTACTTATTAGACTCTAATAAACATTTTGAGACCCGTTAGAACTTTTTGCAATGTGAATTAAACAATTTGCACCATCTAGCTCACAAGTCACTTTTTCGGACCTATATAACTAATGTATAGTGCAAATGTTTTAGTTAAGTTGTTTTGAAGATAACAGACAAACCTTTCATTGGTTAACTGTTGTAATTTTATTATTTACCTATTAGATTCTAATAAACATTTTGAGACCCGTTAGAACTTTTTGCAATGTGAATTAAAGATTTTGTCCCATATAGTTCATAAGGCACTTTTTAGGACCTATATAACTAATGTATAGTGCAAATGTTTTAGTTAAGTTCTTTTAACGATAACAGAAAAACCTTTCATTGGTTAGCTGTTATACTTTTATTATTTACTTATTAGACTCTAATAAACATTTTGAGACCCTTAAGAACTTTTTGCAATGTGAATTAAACATTTTGCACCATATACAGTAGTTCAGAAGGCACGTTTTAGGACCTATAAAACTAATGTATAGTGCATAGTTTTTAGTTAAGTTCTCTAGAAGATAACAGACAAACCTTTTATTGTTTGACTGTTATACTTTTATTATTTACTTATTAGACTCTAATAAACATTTTGAGACCCGTTAGAACGTTTTGCAATGTGAATTAAACATTTTGCACCATATAGTTCACAAGGCATTTTTTACGCCCTCTTAACTAATGTATAGTGCAAATGTTTTAGATCAATTCTTTTAACGATAATAGAGAAACCTTTCATTGGTTAACTGTTATAATTTTATTTTTTACTTATTAGACTCTAATAAACATTTTGTGACCCGTTAGTACTTTTTTCAATGTGAATTTAACATTTTGCACCATATACAGTAGTTCACAAGTCACTTTTTAGGACCTATATAACTAATGTATAGTGCAAATGTTTTAGTTAAGTTCTTTTAACGATAACAGAGAAATCTTTCATTGGTTGACTGTTATACTTTTATTATTTACTTATTAGACTCTAATAAACATTTTGAGACACGTTAGAACTTTTTTCAATGTGAATTAATCATTTTGCACCATATACAGTAGTTCACAAATCACTTTTTAGGACCTATATAACTAATGTATAGTGCAAATGTTTTAGTTAAGTTCTTTTAACGATAACAGAAAAACTTTTCATTGGTTAACTGTTATATATTTAATATTTACTTATTAGAATCTAATAAACATTTTGAGACTTGTTAGAACTTTTTGCAATGTGAATTAAACATTTTTCACTATATAGTTCAAAAGACTGTTTTTAGGACCTATATAACTAATGTATAGTGCAAATGTTTTAGTAAAGTTCTTTTAACGATAACAGAGAAACTTTTCATTGGTTAACTGTTATACTTTTAATATTTACTTATTAGACTCTAATAAAGATTTTGAGACCCGTTAGAACTTTTTGCAATGTGAATTAAACATTTTGCAACATATACAGTAGTTCACAAAGCACGTTTTAGGACCTATATAACTAATGTTTAGTGCAAATGTTTTAGTTAAATTATTTTAACGATAACAGACAAACCTTTCATTGATTAACTGTTATACTTTTATTATATGCGTATTAGACTCTAATAAACATTTTAAGACACGTTAGAACTTTTTGCAATGTGAATTACACATTTTGCACCATATAGTTCACAAGGCACTTTTTAAGACCTATATAACTAATGTTTAGTGCAAATGTTTTAGTTAAGTTATTTTAACGATAACAGACAAACCTTTCATTGGTTGACTGTTATACTTTTATTATTTACGTATTAGACTCTAATAAACGTTTTAAGACTCGTTAGAAGTTTTTGCAATGTGAATTGAACATTTTGCACCATATACAGTAGTTCACAAGGCACGTTTTAGGACCTATAAAACTAATGTATAGTGCAAATGTTTTAGTTAAGTCCTTTAGATGATAACAGACAAACCTTTTATTGGTTGACTGTTATACTTTTATTATTTACTTATTAGACTCTAATAAACATTTTGAGACACGTTAGAACTTTTTGTAATGTGAATTAAACATTTTGCACCATATAGTTTACAAGGAAGTTTTTTGGACCTATATAACTAATGTATAGTGCAAATGTTTTAGTTAAGTTCTTTTAACGATAACAGACAAATC
Organism: Clavelina lepadiformis; assembly: GCF_947623445.1. Taxonomy (NCBI): domain Eukaryota; kingdom Metazoa; phylum Chordata; class Ascidiacea; order Aplousobranchia; family Clavelinidae; genus Clavelina; species Clavelina lepadiformis. Next base: position 11,356,019 of record NC_135244.1, read on the forward strand.
TTTTATTGGTTAACTGTTGCACTTTTATTATATGCGTATTAGACTCTAATAAACATTTTAAGACACGTTAGAACTTTTTGCATTGTGAATTACACATTTTGCACCATAGAGTTCACAAGGCACTTTTTAAGACCTATATAACTAATGTTTAGTGCAAATGTTTTAGTTAAGTTATTTTAACGATAACAGACAAACCTTTCATTGGTTGACTGTTATAATTTTATTATTTACGTATTAGACTCTAATAAACATTTTGAGACCCGTTAGAACTTTTTGCAATGTGAATTAAAGATTTTGTCCCATATAGTTCATAAGGCACTTTTTAGGAGCTATATAACTAATGTATAGTGCAAATGTTTTAGTAAAGTTCTTTTAACGATAACAGACAAACCTTTCATTGGTTAGCTGTTATACTTTTATTATTTACTTATTAGACTCTAATAAACATTTTGAGACCCTTAAGAACTTTTTGCAATGTGAATTAAACATTTTGCACCATATAGTTTACAAGGAAATTTTTAGGACCTATATAACTAATGTATAGTGCAAATGTTTTAGTTAAGTTCTTTTAACGATAACAGACAAATCTTTTATTGGTTAACTGTTATACTTTTATTATATGCGTATTAGACTCTAACAAACATTTTAAGACAGGTTAGAACTTTTTGCATTGTGAATTACACATTTTGCACCATATAGTTCACAAGGCACCTTTTAAGACCTATATAACTAATGTTTAGTGCAAATGTTTTAGATAAATTCTTTTAACGATAACAGAGAAACCTTTCATTGGTTAACTGTTATAATTTTATTATTTACTTATTAGACTCTAATAAACATTTTGAGACCTTTTAGAACTTTTTTCAATGTGAATTAAACATTTTGCACCATATAGTTCACAAATCACTTTTTAGGACCTATATAACTAATGTTTAGTGCAAATGTTTTAGTAAAGTTATTTTAACGATAACAGAAAAACCTTTTATTGGTTAACTGTTATACTTTTATTATTTACGTATTAGATTCTAATAAACAATTCAAGACACGTTAGAACTTTTTGCAATGTGAATTAAACATTTTGCATCATGTACAGTAATTCACAAGGCACGTTTTAGGACCTATAAAAGTATTGTATAGTGCCCATGTTTTAGTTAAGTTCTTTTAACGATAACAGACAAACCTTTCTTTGAATGACTGTTATACTTTTATTATTTACTTATTAGATTCTAATAAACATTTTGAGACCCGTTAGAACTTTTTGCAATGTGAATTAAACATTTTGCACCATATAGCTCACAAGTCACTTTTTCGGACCTATATAACTAATGTATAGTGCAAATGTTTTAATTAAGTTATTTTAACGATAACAGACAAACCTTTTATTGGTTAACTGTTATACTTTTATTATTTACGTATTAGACTCTAATAAACATTTCAAGACACGTTAGAACTTTTTGCAATGTGAATTAAACATTTTGCACCATATACAGTAGTTCACAAGGCACGTTTTAGGACCTATAAAAGTATTGTATAGTGCAAATGTTTTAGTTAAGTTCTTTTAACGATAACAGACAAATCTTTCTTTGAATGACTGTTATACTTTTATTATTTACTTATTAGACTCTAATAAACATTTTGAGACCCGTTAGAACTTTTTGCAATGTGAATTAAACATTTTGCACCATATAGCTCACAAGGAGGTTTTTCGGACCTATATAACTAATGTATAGTGCAAATGTTTTAGTTAAGTTCTTTTAACGATAACAGACAAATCCTTTATTGGTTGACTGTTATATTTTTATTATTTACGTATTAGACTCTAATAAACATTTCAAGACACGTTAGAACTTTTTGCAATGTGAATTAAACATTTTGCACCATATACAGTAGTTCACAAGGCACGTTTTAGGACCTATAAAAGTATTGTATAGTGCAAATGTTTTAGTTAAGTTCTTTTAACGATAACAGACAAATCTTTCTTTGAATGACTGTTATACTTTTATTATTTACTTATTAGACTCTAATAAACATTTTGAGACCCGTTAGAACTTTTTGCAATGTGAATTAAACATTTTGCACCATATAGCTCACAAGGAGGTTTTTCGGACCTATATCACTAATGTATAGTGCAAATGTTTTAGTTAAGTTCTTTTAACGATAACAGACAAATCCTTTATTGGTTGACTGTTATACTTTTATTATTTAATTATTAGACTCTAATGAACATTTTGAGACCCGTTAGAACTTTTTGCAATATGAATTAAACATTTTGCACCATATAGCTCACAAGGAGGTTTTTCGGACCTATATAACTAATGTATAGTGCAAATGTTTTAGTTAAGTTATTTTAACGATAACAGACAAATCCTTTATTGGTTGACTGTTATACTTTTATTATTTACTTATTAGACTCTAATAAACATTTTGAGACCCTTTTGAACTTTTTGCAATGTGAATTAAAGATTTTGCACCAAATGTTTTAGTAAAGTTATTTTAACGATAACAGACAAACCTTTTATTGGTTAACTGTTATACTTTTATTATTTACGTATTAGACTCTAATAAACATTTCAAGTCACGTTGGAACCTTTTGCAATGTGAATTAAACATTTTGCACCATATACAGTAGTTCACAAGGCACGTTTTAAGACCTATAAAAGTATTGTATAGTGCAAAAGTTTTAGTTAAGTTCTTTTAACGATAACAGACAAACCTTTCATTGAATGACTGTTATACTTTTATTATTTACTTATTAGACTCTAATAAACATTTTGAGACCCGTTAGAACTTTTTGCAATGTGAATTAAACAATTTGCACTATCTAGCTCACAAGTCACTTTTTCGGACTTATATAACTAATGTATAGTGCAAATGTTTTAGTTAAGTTCTTTTAACGATAACAGACAAATCTTTTATTGGTTCACTGTTTTACTTTTATTATTTACTTATTAGACTCTAATAAACATTTGGATACCCGTTGGAACCTTTTGCAATATGAATTAAACATTTTGCACCATATACAGTAGTTCACAAGTCACTTTTTAAGTCCTATATAACTAATGTATAGTGCAAATGTTTTAGTTAAGTTCTTTTAACGATAACAGACAAATCTTTTATTGGTTGACTGTTATACTTTTATTATTTACTTATTATATTCTAATAAACATTTTGTGACCCGTTAAAACTTGTTGCAATGTGAATTAAACATTTTGCACCATATACAAGTTCACAAGTCACGTTTTAGGACCTATAAAACTAATGTATAGTGCAAATGTTTTAGTTAAGTTCTTTTGACGATAACAGACAAACCTTTCATTGCTTAGCTGTTATACTTTTATTATTTACTTATTAGACTCTAATAAACATTTTGAGACCCGTTAGAACTTTTTGCAATGTGAATTAAACATTTTGCACCATATAGCTCACAAGGAGTATTTTCGGACCTATATAACTAATGTATAGTGCAAATGTTTTAATTAAGTTATTTTAACGATAACAGAGAAACCTTTTATTGGTTAACTGTTATACTTTTATTATTTACGTATTAGACTCTAATAAACATTTCAAGACACGTTAGAACTTTTTGCAATGTGAATTAAACATTTTGCACCATATAGTTCACAAGGCACTTTTTAGGACCTATATAACTAATGTATAGTGCAAATGTTTTAGTTAAGTTCTTTTAACGATAACAGACAAATCTTTTATTGGTTGACTGTTATACTTTTATTATTTAATTATTAGATTCTAATAAACATTTTGTGACCCGTTAAAACTTGTTGCAATGTGAATTAAACATTTTGCACCATATACAAGTTCACAAGTCACGTTTTAGGACCTATAAAACTAATGTATAGTGCAAATGTTTTAGTTAAGTTCTTTTGAAGATAACAGACAAAGCTTTCATTGGTTAACTGTTATAATTTCATTATTTACTTATTAGATTCTAATAAACATTTTGAGACCCGTTAGAACTTTTTGCAATGTGAATTAAAAATTTTGTCCCATATAGTTCATAAGGCACTTTTTAGGACCTATATAACTAATGTATAGTGCAAATGTTTTAGTAAAGTTCTTTTAACGATAACAGAAAAACCTTTCATTGGTTAGCTGTTATACTTTTATTATTTACTTATTAGACTCTAATGAACATTTTGAGACCCTTAAGAACTTTTTGCAATGTGAATTGAACATTTTGCACCATATACAGTAGTTCACAAGGCACGTTTTAGGACCTATAAAACTAATGTATAGTGCAAATGTTTTAGTTAAGTCCTTTAGAAGATAACAGACAAACCTTTTATTGGTTGACTGTTATACTTTTATTATTTACTTATTAGACTCTAATAAACATTTTGAGACACGTTAGAACTTTTTGTAATGTGAATTAAACATTTTGCACCATATAGTTTACAAGGAAGTTTTTTGGACCTATATAACTAATGTATAGTGCAAATGTTTTAGTTAAGTTCTTTTAACGATAACAGACAAATCTTTTATTGGTTAACTGTTGCACTTTTATTATATGCGTATTAGACTCTAATAAACATTTTAAGACACGTTAGAACTTTTTGCATTGTGAATTACACATTTTGCACCATAGAGTTCACAAGGCACTTTTTAAGACCTATATAACTAATGTTTAGTGCAAATGTTTTAGTTAAGTTATTTTAACGATAACAGACAAACCTTTCATTGGTTGACTGTTATAATTTTATTATTTACGTATTAGACTCTAATAAACATTTTGAGACCCGTTAGAACTTTTTGCAATGTGAATTAAAGATTTTGTCCCATATAGTTCATAAGGCACTTTTTAGGAGCTATATAACTAATGTATAGTGCAAATGTTTTAGTAAAGTTCTTTTAACGATAACAGACAAACCTTTCATTGGTTAGCTGTTATACTTTTATTATTTACTTATTAGACTCTAATAAACATTTTGAGACCCTTAAGAACTTTTTGCAATGTGAATTAAACATTTTGCACCATATAGTTCACAAGGAAATTTTTAGGACCTATATAACTAATGTATAGTGCAAATGTTTTAGTTAAGTTCTTTTAACGATAACAGACAAATCTTTTATTGGTTAACTGTTATACTTTTATTATATGCGTATTAGACTCTAACAAACATTTTAAGACACGTTAGAACTTTTTGCATTGTGAATTACACATTTTGCACCATATAGTTCACAAGGCACCTTTTAAGACCTATATAACTAATGTTTAGTGCAAATGTTTTAGATAAATTCTTTTAACGATAACAGAGAAACCTTTCATTGGTTAACTGTTATAATTTTATTATTTACTTATTAGACTCTAATAAACATTTTGAGACCTTTTAGAACTTTTTTCAATGTGAATTAAACATTTTGCACCATATAGTTCACAAATCACTTTTTAGGACCTATATAACTAATGTTTAGTGCAAATGTTTTAGTAAAGTTATTTTAACGATAACAGAAAAACCTTTTATTGGTTAACTGTTATACTTTTATTATTTACGTATTAGATTCTAATAAACAATTCAAGACACGTTAGAACTTTTTGCAATGTGAATTAAACATTTTGCATCATGTACAGTAATTCACAAGGCACGTTTTAGGACCTATAAAAGTATTGTATAGTGCCCATGTTTTAGTTAAGTTCTTTTAACGATAACAGACAAACCTTTCATTGAATGACTGTTATACTTTTATTATTTACTTATTAGATTCTAATAAACATTTTGAGACCCGTTAGAACTTTTTGCAATGTGAATTAAACATTTTGCACCATATAGCTCACAAGTCACTTTTTCGGACCTATATAACTAATGTATAGTGCAAATGTTTTAATTAAGTTATTTTAACGATAACAGACAAACCTTTTATTGGTTAACTGTTATACTTTTATTATTTACGTATTAGACTCTAATAAACATTTCAAGACACGTTAGAACTTTTTGCAATGTGAATTAAACATTTTGCACCATATACAGTAGTTCACAAGGCACGTTTTAGGACCTATAAAAGTATTGTATAGTGCAAATGTTTTAGTTAAGTTCTTTTAACGATAACAGACAAATCCTTTATTGGTTGACTGTTATACTTTTATTATTTACTTATTAGACTCTAATAAACATTTTGAGACCCGTTAGAACTTTTTGCAATGTGAATTAAACATTTTGCACCATATAGCTCACAAGGAGGTTTTTCGGACCTATATAACTAATGTATAGTGCAAATGTTTTAGTTAAGTTCTTTTAACGATAACAGACAAATCCTTTATTGGTTGACTGTTATACTTTTATTATTTACGTATTAGACTCTAATAAACATTTCAAGACACGTTAGAACTTTTTGCAATGTGAATTAAACATTTTGCACCATATACAGTAGTTCACAAGGCACGTTTTAGGACCTATAAAAGTATTGTATAGTGCAAATGTTTTAGTTAAGTTCTTTTAACGATAACAGACAAATCTTTCTTTGAATGACTGTTATACTTTTATTATTTACTTATTAGACTCTAATAAACATTTTGAGACCCGTTAGAACTTTTTGCAATGTGAATTAAACATTTTGCACCATATAGCTCACAAGGAGTATTTTCGGACCTATATCACTAATGTATAGTGCAAATGTTTTAGTTAAGTTCTTTTAACGATAACAGACAAATCCTTTATTGGTTGACTGTTATACTTTTATTATTTACTTATTAGACTCTAATGAACATTTTGAGACCCGTTAGAACTTTTTGCAATATGAATTAAACATTTTGCACCATATAGCTCACAAAGAGGTTTTTCGGACCTATATAACTAATGTATAGTGCAAATGTTTTAGTTAAGTTATTTTAACGATAACAGACAAATCCTTTATTGGTTGACTGTTATACTTTTATTATTTACTTATTAGACTCTAATAAACATTTTGAGACCCTTTTGAACTTTTTGCAATGTGAATTAAAGATTTTGCACCAAATGTTTTAGTAAAGTTATTTTAACGATAACAGACAAACCTTTTATTGGTTAACTGTTATACTTTTATTATTTACGTATTAGACTCTAATAAACATTTCAAGTCACGTTGGAACCTTTTGCAATGTGAATTAAACATTTTGCACCATATACAGTAGTTCACAAGGCACGTTTTAAGACCTATAAAAGTATTGTATAGTGCAAAAGTTTTAGTTAAGTTATTTTAACGATAACAGACAAACCTTTCATTGAATGACTGTTATACTTTTATTATTTACTTATTAGACTCTAATAAACATTTTGAGACCCGTTAGAACTTTTTGCAATGTGAATTAAACAATTTGCACCATCTAGCTCACAAGTCACTTTTTCGGACCTATATAACTAATGTATAGTGCAAATGTTTTAGTTAAGTTCTTTTAACGATAACAGACAAATCTTTTATTGGTTCACTGTTTTACTTTTATTATTTCCTTATTAGACTCTAATAAACATTTGGATACCCGTTGGAACCTTTTGCAATGTGAATTAAACATTTTGCACCATATACAGTAGTTCACAAGTCACTTTTTAAGTCCTATATAACTAATGTATAGTGCAAATGTTTTAGTTAAGTTCTTTTAACGATAACAGACAAATCTTTTATTGGTTGACTGTTATACTTTTATTATTTACTTATTATATTCTAATAAACATTTTGTGACCCGTTAAAACTTGTTGCAATGTGAATTAAACATTTTGCACCATATACAAGTTCACAAGTCACGTTTTAGGACCTATAAAACTAATGTATAGTGCAAATGTTTTAGTTAAGTTCTTTTGACGATAACAGACAAACCTTTCATTGCTTAGCTGTTATACTTTTATTATTTACTTATTAGACTCTAATAAACATTTTGAGACCCGTTAGAACTTTTTGCAATGTGAATTAAACATTTTGCACCATATAGCTCACAAGGAGTATTTTCGGACCTATATAACTAATGTATAGTGCAAATGTTTTAATTAAGTTATTTTAACGATAACAGAGAAACCTTTTATTGGTTAACTGTTATACTTTTATTATTTACGTATTAGACTCTAATAAACATTTCAAGACACGTTAGAACTTTTTGCAATGTGAATTAAACATTTTGCACCATATAGTTCACAAGGCACTTTTTAGGACCTATATAACTAATGTATAGTGCAAATGTTTTAGTTAAGTTCTTTTAACGATAACAGACAAATCTTTTATTGGTTAACTGTTATACTTTTATTATTTAATTATTAGATTCTAATAAACATTTTGTGACCCGTTAAAACTTGTTGCAATGTGAATTAAACATTTTGCACCATATACAAGTTCACAAGTCACGTTTTAGGACCTATAAAACTAATGTATAGTGCAAATGTTTTAGTTAAGTTCTTTTGAAGATAACAGACAAAGCTTTCATTGGTTAACTGTTATAATTTCATTATTTACTTATTAGATTCTAATAAACATTTTGAGACCCGTTAGAACTTTTTGCAATGTGAATTAAAGATTTTGTCCCATATAGTTCATAAGGCACTTTTTAGGACCTATATAACTAATGTATAGTGCAAATGTTTTAGTAAAGTTCTTTTAACGATAACAGAAAAACCTTTCATTGGTTAGCTGTTATACTTTTATTATTTACTTATTAGACTCTAATGAACATTTTGAGACCCTTAAGAACTTTTTGCAATGTGAATTGAACATTTTGCACCATATACAGTAGTTCACAAGGCACGTTTTAGGACCTATAAAACTAATGTATAGTGCAAATGTTTTAGTTAAGTCCTTTAGAAGATAACAGACAAACCTTTTATTGGTTGACTGTTATACTTTTATTATTTACTTATTAGACTCTAATAAACATTTTGAGACACGTTAGAACTTTTTGTAATGTGAATTAAACATTTTGCACCATATAGTTTACAAGGAAGTTTTTTGGACCTATATAACTAATGTATAGTGCAAATGTTTTAGTTAAGTTCTTTTAACGATAACAGACAAATCTTTTATTGGTTAACTGTTGCACTTTTATTATATGCGTATTAGACTCTAATAAACATTTTAAGACACGTTAGAACTTTTTGCATTGTGAATTACACATTTTGCACCATAGAGTTCACAAGGCACTTTTTAAGACCTATATAACTAATGTTTAGTGCAAATGTTTTAGTTAAGTTATTTTAACGATAACAGACAAACCTTTCATTGGTTGACTGTTATAATTTTATTATTTACGTATTAGACTCTAATAAACATTTTGAGACCCGTTAGAACTTTTTGCAATGTGAATTAAAGATTTTGTCCCATATAGTTCATAAGGCACTTTTTAGGAGCTATATAACTAATGTATAGTGCAAATGTTTTAGTAAAGTTCTTTTAACGATAACAGACAAACCTTTCATTGGTTAGCTGTTATACTTTTATTATTTACTTATTAGACTCTAATAAACATTTTGAGACCCTTAAGAACTTTTTGCAATGTGAATTAAACATTTTGCACCATATAGTTCACAAGGAAATTTTTAGGACCTATATAACTAATGTATAGTGCAAATGTTTTAGTTAAGTTCTTTTAACGATAACAGACAAATCTTTTATTGGTTAACTGTTATACTTTTATTATATGCGTATTAGACTCTAACAAACATTTTAAGACACGTTAGAACTTTTTGCATTGTGAATTACACATTTTGCACCATATAGTTCACAAGGCACCTTTTAAGACCTATATAACTAATGTTTAGTGCAAATGTTTTAGATAAATTCTTTTAACGATAACAGAGAAACCTTTCATTGGTTAACTGTTATAATTTTATTATTTACTTATTAGACTCTAATAAACATTTTGAGACCTTTTAGAACTTTTTTCAATGTGAATTAAACATTTTGCACCATATAGTTCACAAATCACTTTTTAGGACCTATATAACTAATGTTTAGTGCAAATGTTTTAGTAAAGTTATTTTAACGATAACAGAAAAACCTTTTATTGGTTAACTGTTATACTTTTATTATTTACGTATTAGATTCTAATAAACAATTCAAGACACGTTAGAACTTTTTGCAATGTGAATTAAACATTTTGCATCATGTACAGTAATTCACAAGGCACGTTTTAGGACCTATAAAAGTATTGTATAGTGCCCATGTTTTAGTTAAGTTCTTTTAACGATAACAGACAAACCTTTCATTGAATGACTGTTATACTTTTATTATTTACTTATTAGATTCTAATAAACATTTTGAGACCCGTTAGAACTTTTTGCAATGTGAATTAAACATTTTGCACCATATAGCTCACAAGTCACTTTTTCGGACCTATATAACTAATGTATAGTGCAAATGTTTTAATTAAGTTATTTTAACGATAACAGACAAACCTTTTATTGGTTAACTGTTATACTTTTATTATTTACGTATTAGACTCTAATAAACATTTCAAGACACGTTAGAACTTTTTGCAATGTGAATTAAACATTTTGCACCATATACAGTAGTTCACAAGGCACGTTTTAGGACCTATAAAAGTATTGTATAGTGCAAATGTTTTAGTTAAGTTCTTTTAACGATAACAGACAAATCCTTTATTGGTTGACTGTTATACTTTTATTATTTACTTATTAGACTCTAATAAACATTTTGAGACCCGTTAGAACTTTTTGCAATGTGAATTAAACATTTTGCACCATATAGCTCACAAGGAGGTTTTTCGGACCTATATAACTAATGTATAGTGCAAATGTTTTAGTTAAGTTCTTTTAACGATAACAGACAAATCCTTTATTGGTTGACTGTTATACTTTTATTATTTACGTATTAGACTCTAATAAACATTTCAAGACACGTTAGAACTTTTTGCAATGTGAATTAAACATTTTGCACCATATACAGTAGTTCACAAGGCACGTTTTAGGACCTATAAAAGTATTGTATAGTGCAAATGTTTTAGTTAAGTTCTTTTAACGATAACAGACAAATCTTTCTTTGAATGACTGTTATACTTTTATTATTTACTTATTAGACTCTAATAAACATTTTGAGACCCGTTAGAACTTTTTGCAATGTGAATTAAACATTTTGCACCATATAGCTCACAAGGAGTATTTTCGGACCTATATCACTAATGTATAGTGCAAATGTTTTAGTTAAGTTCTTTTAACGATAACAGACAAATCCTTTATTGGTTGACTGTTATACTTTTATTATTTACTTATTAGACTCTAATGAACATTTTGAGACCCGTTAGAACTTTTTGCAATATGAATTAAACATTTTGCACCATATAGCTCACAAAGAGGTTTTTCGGACCTATATAACTAATGTATAGTGCAAATGTTTTAGTTAAGTTATTTTAACGATAACAGACAAATCCTTTATTGGTTGACTGTTATACTTTTATTATTTACTTATTAGACTCTAATAAACATTTTGAGACCCTTTTGAACTTTTTGCAATGTGAATTAAAGATTTTGCACCAAATGTTTTAGTAAAGTTATTTTAACGATAACAGACAAACCTTTTATTGGTTAACTGTTATACTTTTATTATTTACGTATTAGACTCTAATAAACATTTCAAGTCACGTTGGAACCTTTTGCAATGTGAATTAAACATTTTGCACCATATACAGTAGTTCACAAGGCACGTTTTAAGACCTATAAAAGTATTGTATAGTGCAAAAGTTTTAGTTAAGTTATTTTAACGATAACAGACAAACCTTTCATTGAATGACTGTTATACTTTTATTATTTACTTATTAGACTCTAATAAACATTTTGAGACCCGTTAGAACTTTTTGCAATGTGAATTAAACAATTTGCACCATCTAGCTCACAAGTCACTTTTTCGGACCTATATAACTAATGTATAGTGCAAATGTTTTAGTTAAGTTCTTTTAACGATAACAGACAAATCTTTTATTGGTTCACTGTTTTACTTTTATTATTTCCTTATTAGACTCTAATAAACATTTGGATACCCGTTGGAACCTTTTGCAATGTGAATTAAACATTTTGCACCATATACAGTAGTTCACAAGTCACTTTTTAAGTCCTATATAACTAATGTATAGTGCAAATGTTTTAGTTAAGTTCTTTTAACGATAACAGACAAATCTTTTATTGGTTGACTGTTATACTTTTATTATTTACTTATTATATTCTAATAAACATTTTGTGACCCGTTAAAACTTGTTGCAATGTGAATTAAACATTTTGCACCATATACAAGTTCACAAGTCACGTTTTAGGACCTATAAAACTAATGTATAGTGCAAATGTTTTAGTTAAGTTCTTTTGACGATAACAGACAAACCTTTCATTGCTTAGCTGTTATACTTTTATTATTTACTTATTAGACTCTAATAAACATTTTGAGACCCGTTAGAACTTTTTGCAATGTAAATTAAACATTTTGCACCATATAGCTCACAAGTCACTTTTTCGGACCTATATAACTAATGTATAGTGCAAATGTTTTAATTAAGTTATTTTAACGATAACAGAGAAACCTTTTATTGGTTAACTGTTATACTTTTATTATTTACGTATTAGACTCTAATAAACATTTCAAGACACGTTAGAACTTTTTGCAATGTGAATTTAACATTTTGCACCATATAGTTCACAAGGCACTTTTTAGGACCTATATAACTAATGTATAGTGCAAATGTTTTAGTTAAGTTCTTTTAACGATAACAGACAAATCTTTTATTGGTTGACTGTTATACTTTTATTATTTACTTATTAGATTCTAATAAACATTTTGAGACACGTTAAAACTTGTTGCAATGTGAATTAAATATTTTGCACCATATACAAGTTCACAAGTCACTTTTTAAGACCTATAAAAGTATTGTATAGTGCAAATGTTTTAGTTAGGTTCTTTTGAAGATAACAGACAAACCTTTCATTGGTTAACTGTTATACTTTTAATAATTACTTATTAGACTCTAATAAACATTTTGAGACCCGTTAGAACTTTTTGCAATGTGAATTAAACATTTTGCACCATATAGTTCACAAGGCACTTTTTAGGACCTATAGAACTAATGTTTAGTGCAAATGTTTTAGTTAAGTTATTTTAACGATAACAGACAAACCTTTCATTGGCTAACTGTTATACTTTTATTATTTACTTATTAGACTCTAATAAACATTTTGAGACACGTTAGAACTTTTAGCAATGTGAATTAAACATTTTGCACCATATGCAGTACTACACAAGGCACGTTTTAGGACCTATAAAACTAATGTATAGTGCATATTTTTTAGTTAAGTTCTCTAGAAGATAACAGACAACCCTTTTATTGAATGACTGTTATACTTTTATTATTTACTTATTAGACTCTAATAAACATTTTGAGACCCGTTAGAACTTTTTGCAATGTGAATTAAACATTTTGCACCATATAGTTCACAAGGCACTTTTTAGGACCTATATAACTAATGTTTAGTGCAAATGTTTTAGATAAATTCTTTTAACGATAACAGAGAAACCTTTCATTGGTTAACTGTTATAATTTTATTATTTACTTATTAGACTCTAATAAACATTTTGAGACCTTTTAGAACTTTTTTCAATGTGAATTAAACATTTTGCACCATATAGTTCACAAATCACTTTTTAGGACCTATATAACTAATGTTTAGTGCAAATGTTTTAGTAAAGTTATTTTAACGATAACAGAAAAACCTTTTATTGGTTAACTGTTATACTTTTATTATTTACGTATTAGATTCTAATAAACAATTCAAGACACGTTAGAACTTTTTGCAATGTGAATTAAACATTTTGCATCATGTACAGTAATTCACAAGGCACGTTTTAGGACCTATAAAAGTATTGTATAGTGCCCATGTTTTAGTTAAGTTCTTTTAACGATAACAGACAAACCTTTCATTGAATGACTGTTATACTTTTATTATTTACTTATTAGATTCTAATAAACATTTTGAGACCCGTTAGAACTTTTTGCAATGTGAATTAAACATTTTGCACCATATAGCTCACAAGTCACTTTTTCGGACCTATATAACTAATGTATAGTGCAAATGTTTTAATTAAGTTATTTTAACGATAACAGACAAACCTTTTATTGGTTAACTGTTATACTTTTATTATTTACGTATTAGACTCTAATAAACATTTCAAGACACGTTAGAACTTTTTGCAATGTGAATTAAACATTTTGCACCATATACAGTAGTTCACAAGGCACGTTTTAGGACCTATAAAAGTATTGTATAGTGCAAATGTTTTAGTTAAGTTCTTTTAACGATAACAGACAAATCCTTTATTGGTTGACTGTTATACTTTTATTATTTACTTATTAGACTCTAATAAACATTTTGAGACCCGTTAGAACTTTTTGCAATGTGAATTAAACATTTTGCACCATATAGCTCACAAGGAGGTTTTTCGGACCTATATAACTAATGTATAGTGCAAATGTTTTAGTTAAGTTCTTTTAACGATAACAGACAAATCCTTTATTGGTTGACTGTTATACTTTTATTATTTACGTATTAGACTCTAATAAACATTTCAAGACACGTTAGAACTTTTTGCAATGTGAATTAAACATTTTGCACCATATACAGTAGTTCACAAGGCACGTTTTAGGACCTATAAAAGTATTGTATAGTGCAAATGTTTTAGTTAAGTTCTTTTAACGATAACAGACAAATCTTTCTTTGAATGACTGTTATACTTTTATTATTTACTTATTAGACTCTAATAAACATTTTGAGACCCGTTAGAACTTTTTGCAATGTGAATTAAACATTTTGCACCATATAGCTCACAAGGAGTATTTTCGGACCTATATCACTAATGTATAGTGCAAATGTTTTAGTTAAGTTCTTTTAACGATAACAGACAAATCCTTTATTGGTTGACTGTTATACTTTTATTATTTACTTATTAGACTCTAATGAACATTTTGAGACCCGTTAGAACTTTTTGCAATATGAATTAAACATTTTGCACCATATAGCTCACAAAGAGGTTTTTCGGACCTATATAACTAATGTATAGTGCAAATGTTTTAGTTAAGTTATTTTAACGATAACAGACAAATCCTTTATTGGTTGACTGTTATACTTTTATTATTTACTTATTAGACTCTAATAAACATTTTGAGACCCTTTTGAACTTTTTGCAATGTGAATTAAAGATTTTGCACCAAATGTTTTAGTAAAGTTATTTTAACGATAACAGACAAACCTTTTATTGGTTAACTGTTATACTTTTATTATTTACGTATTAGACTCTAATAAACATTTCAAGTCACGTTGGAACCTTTTGCAATGTGAATTAAACATTTTGCACCATATACAGTAGTTCACAAGGCACGTTTTAAGACCTATAAAAGTATTGTATAGTGCAAAAGTTTTAGTTAAGTTATTTTAACGATAACAGACAAACCTTTCATTGAATGACTGTTATACTTTTATTATTTACTTATTAGACTCTAATAAACATTTTGAGACCCGTTAGAACTTTTTGCAATGTGAATTAAACAATTTGCACCATCTAGCTCACAAGTCACTTTTTCGGACCTATATAACTAATGTATAGTGCAAATGTTTTAGTTAAGTTCTTTTAACGATAACAGACAAATCTTTTATTGGTTCACTGTTTTACTTTTATTATTTCCTTATTAGACTCTAATAAACATTTGGATACCCGTTGGAACCTTTTGCAATGTGAATTAAACATTTTGCACCATATACAGTAGTTCACAAGTCACTTTTTAAGTCCTATATAACTAATGTATAGTGCAAATGTTTTAGTTAAGTTCTTTTAACGATAACAGACAAATCTTTTATTGGTTGACTGTTATACTTTTATTATTTACTTATTATATTCTAATAAACATTTTGTGACCCGTTAAAACTTGTTGCAATGTGAATTAAACATTTTGCACCATATACAAGTTCACAAGTCACGTTTTAGGACCTATAAAACTAATGTATAGTGCAAATGTTTTAGTTAAGTTCTTTTGACGATAACAGACAAACCTTTCATTGCTTAGCTGTTATACTTTTATTATTTACTTATTAGACTCTAATAAACATTTTGAGACCCGTTAGAACTTTTTGCAATGTAAATTAAACATTTTGCACCATATAGCTCACAAGTCACTTTTTCGGACCTATATAACTAATGTATAGTGCAAATGTTTTAATTAAGTTATTTTAACGATAACAGAGAAACCTTTTATTGGTTAACTGTTATACTTTTATTATTTACGTATTAGACTCTAATAAACATTTCAAGACACGTTAGAACTTTTTGCAATGTGAATTTAACATTTTGCACCATATAGTTCACAAGGCACTTTTTAGGACCTATATAACTAATGTATAGTGCAAATGTTTTAGTTAAGTTCTTTTAACGATAACAGACAAATCTTTTATTGGTTGACTGTTATACTTTTATTATTTACTTATTAGATTCTAATAAACATTTTGAGACACGTTAAAACTTGTTGCAATGTGAATTAAATATTTTGCACCATATACAAGTTCACAAGTCACTTTTTAAGACCTATAAAAGTATTGTATAGTGCAAATGTTTTAGTTAGGTTCTTTTGAAGATAACAGACAAACCTTTCATTGGTTAACTGTTATACTTTTAATAATTACTTATTAGACTCTAATAAACATTTTGAGACCCGTTAGAACTTTTTGCAATGTGAATTAAACATTTTGCACCATATAGTTCACAAGGCACTTTTTAGGACCTATAGAACTAATGTTTAGTGCAAATGTTTTAGTTAAGTTATTTTAACGATAACAGACAAACCTTTCATTGGCTAACTGTTATACTTTTATTATTTACTTATTAGACTCTAATAAACATTTTGAGACACGTTAGAACTTTTAGCAATGTGAATTAAACATTTTGCACCATATGCAGTACTACACAAGGCACGTTTTAGGACCTATAAAACTAATGTATAGTGCATATTTTTTAGTTAAGTTCTCTAGAAGATAACAGACAACCCTTTTATTGAATGACTGTTATACTTTTATTATTTACTTATTAGACTCTAATAAACATTTTGAGACCCGTTAGAACTTTTTGCAATGTGAATTAAACATTTTGCACCATATAGTTCACAAGGCACTTTTTAGGACCTATATAACTAATGTTTAGTGCAAATGTTTTAGTAAAGTTATTTTAACGATAACAGAAAAACCTTTTATTGGTTAACTGTTATACTTTTATTACACTGGTCAACAGCCAATTTGCTTCTGAAACGAATGAGGTCAATCTTGGCTAATTTGGGGTCACTGATCTCGAATATCAACTTTAAATTTGTTGATTAGCTCTTGTTTTTGAGATATGGCACCATGCCAAAATGTGCTTTACTTGCTAACGCGGAAAGAAGTGTGCGTTTATCTGTTGTAGTTTGCATCTGCCAGATAGAGTTGGGCACTTAATATATTTGTTTGAAGGTAGATGACGTTTCTATTCATATTATTTTTGATTTTGACGTATGTTTAAGTTGGGTTGTTTGCTTGCTTCATGTGTGTAGTCTGAACTGCTCTTTCTGCAGATGCCACGTAAATGCATAAAAAATGCAAACAATTTCTACTAGATTTGTGGTGAAATAACTTTTTCTTCACAAAAGCGAAGTATAACGGCCGTGGTCAGGAAAACAAACCTTGTATTCAACTTGTATTTTGGATATAAAGTTGGTGATCAAGACAAGAGTTGGGCCCCTCACATATGCTGTAACTCCTGTGGTGCAAATCTTTGGCAATGGCTAAACGGAAAAAGAAAATGTATGCCCTTTGCTGTTCCAATGGTTTTGAGAGAACCTACTGACCACATTAGCGATTGCTACTTTTGCACGACCCCCCACCCCCCGGTTTGTAAAGGTTTGTCGAGAAAGAAGAAGCAAAGTATTCAATACACAAATATTCCATCAGCAATTCGTCCCGTACCGCATGGAGAATTACTTCCTGTTCCTGAGGTACCTAAAGAATTCACGTTACGTTGAAACACTATCTTCCAAAGAACCACACCTTATAACTCAAAAGAAATTGCACTATCTTATCCGGGATTTGGAACTACCAAAAGTTAAATCAGAAATTTAGACTTCAGCTCTAGACTACAGCAATGGAATCTTCTGGCAGAATCATCATCTTCGAAGACGGTAAATTTGATCAAGTGTTATTTGACAAAGAGAAAATTGCATGGGAAGCGTTTAAGTTGCTGGCCACAAAATTCTTGGGGAACAAAAGAGCTGACAACTACACGGAATTGGTGTAAATCTCATTAAAGCATACAGATGCATGGAGTGCAATATGTCACTGAAGATACACTTTTTGGACTCGCACCTGGATTTTTTCTACCAAACTGTGGAGATGTCAGTGATTAGCATGGTGAGCGATTTCACCAATGCATATCTGCAATGCAAAAGAGGTACCATGGAAAACAAAATCAATCAATGCTTGCTCACTTTTGCAGGATGATATGTAGGGATGCTCCATTAACCGTATACGAGTTACAGGACAAAAGGAATATAACAGATAAAATAGATTAGAAATTTATATTTGGAAAGTGGCAGTTATTTGTTGCATATGCTATGCTGAAATATAAACGCATGCAATTATTACACTGTTTGTACATTGTTACTGTTGTGTTCAATAAAGTGCACCAAGGCTTGCCATATATAGATAAACATAAAAAAATGAAAATTTTTTTATCTTTTAAACTAGAGCTAATCAGCAATTTTAACCGACATTTTTGGATTCAGCGTCCAAAAATACATAAGAATCAATTGTTTTCTTAACGGAAGCAAAAAATTTTTGAAAAATTGTTGACCAGTGTTATTTACGTATTAGATTCTAATAAACAATTCAAGACACGTTAGAACTTTTTGCAATGTGAATTAAACATTTTGCATCATGTACAGTAATTCACAAGGCACGTTTTAGGACCTATAAAAGTATTGTATAGTGCCCATGTTTTAGTTAAGTTCTTTTAACGATAACAGACAAACCTTTCATTGAATGACTGTTATACTTTTATTATTTACTTATTAGATTCTAATAAACAATTTGAGACCCGTTAGAACTTTTTGCAATGTGAATTAAACATTTTGCACCATATAGCTCACAAGTCACTTTTTCGGACCTATATAACTAATGTATAGTGCAAATGTTTTAATTAAGTTATTTTAACGATAACAGACAAACCTTTTATTGGTTAACTGTTATACTTTTATTATTTACGTATTAGACTCTAATAAACATTTCAAGACACGTTAGAACTTTTTGCAATGTGAATTAAACATTTTGCACCATATACAGTAGTTCACAAGGCACGTTTTAGGACCTATAAAAGTATTGTATAGTGCAAATGTTTTAGTTAAGTTCTTTTAACGATAACAGACAAATCTTTCATTGAATGACTGTTATACTTTTATTATTTACTTATTAGACTCTAATAAACATTTTGAGACCCGTTAGAACTTTTTGCAATGTGAATTAAACCTTTTGCACCATATAGCTCACAAGGAGGTTTTTCGGACCTATATAACTAATGTATAGTGCAAATGTTTTAGTTAAGTTCTTTTAACGATAACAGACAAATCCTTTATTGGTTGACTGTTATACTTTTATTATTTACGTATTAGACTCTAATAAACATTTCAAGACACGTTAGAACTTTTTGCAATGTGAATTAAACATTTTGCACCATATACAGTAGTTCACAAGGCACGTTTTAGGACCTATAAAAGTATTGTATAGTGCAAATGTTTTAGTTAAGTTCTTTTAACGATAACAGACAAATCTTTCTTTGAATGACTGTTATACTTTTATTATTTACTTATTAGACTCTAATAAACATTTTGAGACCCGTTAGAACTTTTTGCAATGTGAATTAAACATTTTGCACCATATAGCTCACAAGGAGGTTTTTCGGACCTATATCACTAATGTATAGTGCAAATGTTTTAGTTAAGTTCTTTTAACGATAACAGACAAATCCTTTATTGGTTGACTGTTATACTTTTATTATTTACTTATTAGACTCTAATGAACATTTTGAGACCCGTTAGAACTTTTTGCAATATGAATTAAACATTTTGCACCATATAGCTCACAAAGAGGTTTTTCGGACCTATATAACTAATGTATAGTGCAAATGTTTTAGTTAAGTTATTTTAACGATAACAGACAAATCCTTTATTGGTTGACTGTTATACTTTTATTATTTACTTATTAGACTCTAATAAACATTTTGAGACCCTTTTGAACTTTTTGCAATGTGAATTAAAGATTTTGCACCAAATGTTTTAGTAAAGTTATTTTAACGATAACAGACAAACCTTTTATTGGTTAACTGTTATACTTTTATTATTTACGTATTAGACTCTAATAAACATATCAAGTCACGTTGGAACCTTTTGAAATGTGAATTAAACATTTTGCACCATATACAGTAGTTCACAAGGCACGTTTTAAGACCTATAAAAGTATTGTATAGTGCAAAAGTTTTAGTTAAGTTCTTTTAACGATAACAGACAAACCTTTCATTGAATGACTGTTATACTTTTATTATTTACTTATTAGACTCTAATAAACATTTTGAGACCCGTTAGAACTTTTTGCAATGTGAATTAAACAATTTGCACCATATAGTTCACAAGGCACTTTTTAGGACCTATATAACTAATGTATAGTGCAAATGTTTTAGTTAAGTTCTTTTAACGATAACAGACAAATCTTTTATTGGTTCACTGTTTTACTTTTATTATTTACTTATTAGACTCTAATAAACATTTGGATACCCGTTGGAACTTTTTGCAATGTGAATTAAAGATTTTGCACCATATAGAGTAGTTCACAAGTCACTTTTTAAGTCCTATATAACTAATGTATAGTGCAAATGTTTTAGTTAAGTTCTTTTAAAGATAACAGACAAATCTTTTATTGGTTGACTGTTATACTTTTATTATTTACTTATTATATTCTAATAAACATTTTGTGACCCGTTAAAACTTGTTGCAATGTGAATTAAACATTTTGCACCATATACAAGTTCACAAGTCACGTTTTAGGACCTATAAAACTAATGTATAGTGCAAATGTTTTAGTTAAGTTCTTTTGAAGATAACAGACAAACCTTTCATTGCTTAGCTGTTATACTTTTATTATTTACTTATTAGACTCTAATAAACATTTTAAGACCCGTTAGAACTTTTTTCAATGTGAATTAAACATTTTGCACCATATAGTTCACAAGGCACTTTTTAGGACCTATATAACTAATGTATAGTGCAAATGTTTTAGTTAAGTTCTTTTAACGATAACAGACAAATCTTTTATTGGTTGACTGTGATACTTTTATTATTTACTTATTAGATTGTAATAAACATTTTGAGACACGTTAAACTTGTTGCAACGTGAATTAAACATTTTGTACCATATACAGTAGTTCACAAGGCACGTTTTAGGACCTATAAAACTAATGTATAGTGCAAATGTTTTAGTTAAGTTCTTTATAAGATAACAGACAAACCTTTGCATTGGTTGACTGTTATACTTTTATTATTTACTTATTAGACTCTAATAAACATTTTGAGACCCGTTAGAACTTTTTGCAATGTGAATTAAACATTTTGCACCATATAGTTCACAAGGCACTTTTTAGGCCCTATTAACTAATGTATAGTGCAAATGTTTTAGTTAAGTTCTTTTAACGATAACAGAGAAACCTTTCATTGGTTAACTGTTATACTTTTATTATTTACTTATTAGACTCTAATAAACATCTTGAGACCCGTAGGAACTTTTTGCAATGTGAATTAAACTTTTTGCACCATATACAGTAGTTCACAAGTCACTTTTTAAGACCTATATAACTAATCTATATTGCAAATGTTTTAGTTAAGTTCTTTAGAAGATAACAGACAAACCTTTCATTGGTTGACTGTTATACTTTTATTATTTACTTATTAGACTCTAATAAACATTTTGAGACCTGTTAGAACTTTTAGCAATGTGAATTAAACATTTTGCACCATATAGTTCACAAGGCACTTTTTAGGACCTATATAACTAATGTATAGTGCAAATGTTTTAGTTAAGTTCTTTTAACGATAACAGACAAATCTTTTATTGGTTGACTGTGATACTTTTATTATTTACTTATTAGACTCTAATAAACATTTTGAGACACGTTAGAACTTTTAGCATTGTGAATTAAACATTTTGCACCATATGCAGCACTACACAAGGCACGTTTTAGGACCTATAAAACTAATGTATAGTGCATATTTTTTAGTTAAGTTCTCTAGAAGATAAAAGACAACCCTTTTATTGAATGACTGTTATACTTTTATTATTTACTTATTAGACTCTAATAAACATTTTGAGACCCGTTAGAACTTTTTGCAATGTGAATTAAACATTTTGCACCATATAGTTCACAAGGCACTTTTTAGGACCTATATAACTAATGTATAGTGCAAATGATTTAGTAAAGTTATTTTAACGATAACAGCAAAACCTTTTATTGGTTAACTGTTATACTTTTATTATTTACGTATTAGATTCTAATAAACAATTCAAGACACGTTAGAACTTTTTGCAATGTGAATTAAACATTTTGCATCATGTACAGTAATTCACAAGGCACGTTTTAGGACCTATAAAAGTATTGTATAGTGCCCATGTTTTAGTTAAGTTCTTTTAACGATAACAGACAAACCTTTCATTGAATGACTGTTATACTTTTATTATTTACTTATTAGATTCTAATAAACATTTTGAGACCCGTTAGAACTTTTTGCAATGTGAATTAAACATTTTGCACCATATAGCTCACAAGTCACTTTTTCGGACCTATATAACTAATGTATAGTGCAAATGTTTTAATTAAGTTATTTTAACGATAACAGACAAACCTTTTATTGGTTAACTGTTATACTTTTATTATTTACGTATTAGACTCTAATAAACATTTCAAGACACGTTAGAACTTTTTGCAATGTGAATTAAACATTTTGCACCATATAGTTCACAAGGCACTTTTTAGGACCTATATAACTAATGTATAGTGCAAATGTTTTAGTTAAGTTCTTTTAACGATAACAGACAAATCTTTTATTGGTTGACTGTTATACTTTCATTATTTACTTATTAGACTCTAATAAACATTTTGAGACACGTTAAAACTTGTTGCAATGTGAATTAAACATTTTGCACCATATACAAGTTCACAAGTCACTTTTTAAGACCTATAAAAGTATTGTATAGTGCAAATGTTTTAGTTAGGTTCTTTTGAAGATAACAGACAAACCTTTCATTGGTTGACTGTTATAATTTTATTATTTACTTATTAGACTCTAATAAACATTTTGAGACCCGTTAGAACGTTTTGCAATGTGAATTAAACATTTTGCACCATATAGTTCACAAGGCACTTTTTAGGAGCTATATAACTAATGTTTAGTGCAAATGTTTTAGTAAAGTTCTTTTAACGATAACAGACAAACCTTTCATTGGTTAACTGTTATACTTTTAATAATTACTTATTAGACTCTAATAAACATTTTGAGACCCGTTAGAACTTTTTGCAATGTGAATTAAACATTTTGCACCATATGCAGTACTACACAAGGCACGTTTTAGGACCTATAAAACTAATGTATAGTGCATATTTTTTAGTTAAGTTCTCTAGAAGATAACAGACAACCCTTTTATTGAATGACTGTTATACTTTTATTATTTACTTATTAGATTCTAATAAACAATTCAAGACACGTTAGAACTTTTTGCAATGTGAATTAAACATTTTGCATCATGTACAGTAATTCACAAGGCACGTTTTAGGACCTATAAAAGTATTGTATAGTGCCCATGTTTTAGTTAAGTTCTTTTAACGATAACAGACAAACCTTTCATTGAATGACTGTTATACTTTTATTATTTACTTATTAGATTCTAATAAACATTTTGAGACCCGTTAGAACTTTTTGCAATGTGAATTAAACATTTTGCACCATATAGCTCACAAGTCACTTTTTCGGACCTATATAACTAATGTATAGTGCAAATGTTTTAATTAAGTTATTTTAACGATAACAGACAAACCTTTTATTGGTTAACTGTTATACTTTTATTATTTACGTATTAGACTCTAATAAACATTTCAAGACACGTTAGAACTTTTTGCAATGTGAATTAAACATTTTGCACCATATAGCTCACAAGGAGGTTTTTCGGACCTATATAACTAATGTATAGTGCAAATGTTTTAGTTAAGTTCTTTTAACGATAACAGACAAATCCTTTATTGGTTGACTGTTATACTTTTATTATTTACGTATTAGACTCTAATAAACATTTCAAGACACGTTAGAACTTTTTGCAATGTGAATTAAACCTTTTGCACCATATACAGTAGTTCACAAGGCACGTTTTAGGACCTATAAAAGTATTGTATAGTGCAAATGTTTTAGTTAAGTTCTTTTAACGATAACAGACAAATCTTTCTTTGAATGACTGTTATACTTTTATTATTTACTTATTAGACTCTGATAAACATTTTGAGACCCGTTAGAACTTTTTGCAATGTGAATTAAACATTTTGCACCATATAGCTCACAAGGAGGTTTTTCGGACCTATATCACTAATGTATAGTGCAAATGTTTTAGTTAAGTTATTTTTAACGATAACAGACAAATCCTTTATTGGTTGACTGTTATACTTTTATTATTTACTTATTAGACTCTAATGAACATTTTGAGACCCGTTAGAACTTTTTGCAATATGAATTAAACATTTTGCACCATATAGCTCACAAAGAGGTTTTTCGGACCTATATAACTAATGTATAGTGCAAATGTTTTAGTTAAGTTCTTTTAACGATAACAGACAAATCTTTTATTGGTTCACTGTTTTACTTTTATTATTTACTTATTAGACTCTAATAAACATTTGGATACCCGTTGGAACCTTTTGC